>NC_135740.1:47230949-47883449 GCF_041903045.1 Epinephelus lanceolatus | reverse complement strand
GCACCGCTCTCGCCGCTCGCATGCTCACTCACACTCTTTCTCTTTCTCTCTAACACACACAGACACACACACAGACACACACACACACACACACAACCCAGTCATCCCACTCATTCACTTGTTTCCTTCTTTCCTTATTTCCTCTCCTTTGGAGATCACATACACACACTAGCCTCACTCAGTGTGTGTGTCTCTGTGTTAAACACACACACACACACACACACACACTGGAAGTGCAAACATTTGATCACCAGATTCTGCTTCGCTCTGTAAAACACACACATCACATGTGGCTCCACCAGGATGTCTATTATTTAGAGACTGTTAACAAAGATATTAAACACCAATAAAAAGAAAAAGGAGGATGTTACAAATATTAAATTGTAAAAGTCATCCATCTTAAATCTGTTTAGATAATCCTGTAACCAGATCGCACATATTTATTATTGACATTTTTAATTTGAACTTCACCTAAAAATGTCCTGAATTAATTTGCTTCTTGCTTTCATAGTAGGCCTATAAAAAAATAAAATTCTCTGTTTCCTGCTGAATTCAATTAATAATCTGTTTTCCTCCTGAATGCTGTCATGTGTGACAGTCACACTCAGCCCCGCCCCCACACACTTAGCTCCACCCCCACAGACACTTTACACTTCACTAACAAAATATTTTTTTTATTTTGTTGTAATTTGAATATGAATCTGGTGTCAGGGTGCCGAACAGCATCAAAATAGAGAATGAACGTATTTCATGTCGGGGACAATTGGTCCAAATGTTCACTGTAACATAAAACATGTAGATGAGATCGCAGCTTCAGAAACACTTGCTGACTGATAGGTTTCTCATTTTGCTTGTGGGATTATAAAAAAAGAAATCTGCTTCTGACTGAATTCAGTTAATAATTCTCTTCTTCTGCAGAATGTTTTTATGTAGGAGTAATATCAGTGGTATCTGCTGCTTCAGGAAGATTTAAGACTTTATTAATGTCACACTGAATTAAAATGTATTTACAGTAACCCAGACAGAAGAAAATAAACACATGAACCAACATCAGTTATTTAGGATTAGGGACAATGAGATAAAACCTGACTGGTCACACAGAGCAGAGCAGAGCAGAGCAGGGCCGAACAGAACTGACTTATGTTGGTGAGTTTATCTGGTGTTTTTGCTGCATGTGGGAATCCACTGCCACTATCACCATCATGACCAGTTTAAAAACATTTTGGATAAAGTATGTTGAGTCTCGTGTGCATCGCCTCGCACCGGTTTCAGTCACGCTGTGAAATCTAACACTCGTTCATGTGGTCCAGGTCACAGAGACAGCTGACTAACACACAGCTGATCCCACGTGTTGGTCCCACTCTCCTGATCTGTGTCAGACATCTGGTAAATTATTTACTTTAAAAAAATCAATGTTCCAAATTATTTAGAGGTTTTAAAATGCAGCATCAGAACAAAAAGACAAAGATCCATAACATCTTCCTCCCCACGATGTCTCTGCATTTTAAAGACTTTAGTCACATTGATTAAAGACATTTTAACACCAGTTAAGACTTTAATTTTAGATTTATAAAATCAATGTATTTTAAGACTTTTGAGGATCTGCAGAATCCTGAATATAAAAGCTTTTGTTTTGTAATACCTTGGCTGATTAGAGACGTGTAACAGAGAGGTTGGAAGGATCCATATTGTGCTTCACTATATGTGAAAATTAGTGTTATCCCTTTCACACACTCTTTATCCTTCACACACAGAAACCTGAATCACCTCACACACACAGTTATCTGATGGCTCATTCACTTCCTGTATGAACAGACTTTACACTGTGCTGCTAGAAGTTATTCTCTCCTCTCCATACATCACTGTTTGAATTGTCCTTGGAAATAGTTTCTGCCAAAAGAATCGTTCATGCACGGTGAAAAGATGCAGAGCAACTGAATCTGACTCTACACTGAAAAGAATATATTCAGATGTAACTCCTCAGTGGTCGTCACCAAAATTCTGATTAGAAATGTAGTTAAATTACATATTCTTTTTCTCAGTAACTGTAAGCAGGCCCCACCCATAGTTACACATACCTTTAAAGGCCCTGATACACCAAGGGAGAGGTCGGCTGTGTGTCAGTGTTGGGTCATCGGTGAGCGTCTGTCAACCTGGTCTTTGCGCTGTGTCCCGCATCCTCAGCCTCCATCGGCTTTTATTTTCAGCCAATTCAGCATGTTGGATTACTGCCAGGGTTGTTGGAGCCTGTCGGTGGTTGAAATCACTGTGATTGCCGTTTGAGCTCATCTCATGAGGAGAGAAACATTAGTGAGTTGAGTAAACAAGGTTGGCAGTTCTTTTTTTTTTTAAGATATTTTTTTGGGCATTTTTTGCCTTTAATGGACAGGACAGTTAAGTGTGAAACGGGGAGAGAGAGAGGGGATGACATGCAGCAAAGGGCCACAGGCTGGACTCGAACCCAGGCCACTGCGGCAACAGCCTTGTACATGGGGCGCCTGCTCTACCACTAAGCCACCGACGCCCAAGGTTGGCAGTTCTTAAGCAGAAATGTGTGTGTGTTGGCTAAACGTAACCACGTGTGTGTGTCGGCTAAACGTAACCACGTGTGTGTGTGTTGGCTAAACGTAACCACGTATGTGTGTGTTGTTAAAGGAAAAAAACATCAGTTGGTGGTGTTGTAGCAACGTAGTGCTTTTATTTTGAAAGAGACTGTATGCAAACTGTACATTTCCTGTGAAAACAGAAGTGTATTTTGAAAACAGACAATGCATGTAACAGGCTGAAGTTGACACGGCGTCCCAGAACGTCAACAACCAACACACCCAGGGTACCTTGGACGTCATATGTGGACGTGGAAAGTCCATGACCAAACGTGGACATGTGACGAGGTCACAGTGAGGATGATGATGGTGTGTAATGGCTGCACATCGTCTTCATCTGATGTCCAGCAGCTCTGTGTTTTTTAGTTTTGTTTTTCTGTCACAGATTTCCACAGAATGATGATGTTTCCAGTTTGATCCATCACTTCCTGTTGTTGGATGATAGAAGCCGTCCCTGTTGGTCAGACTGTCAGACTGTAGAGGAGCAGCTCCTCTGTGAGATGTATTTTGAGTCGACGGGTGATTTTTATGTAAAACTCTTGCATCACTCTGCAGCCTTGACGGAGCAGGTTTAATTTCATCGGCGCTTGTTAAAGCAGCAAAAGACGTTTGCTGTTGTGAATTGATTTGACATTGTCGGCTGCTGCCGCAGGAGGTGCTGAGGCCACACAGCGTCTCTGTCTCTCAGCGCCACGTTGTCTGAGCTGAGCAGATGTGCTGCCATAATGTGTGAGCCTCCGTAACCTCCTACCTCCCCTTCCTACCTGAGCGGCATCCAGGGAGCCAGCAGGATGTTATGACAGGCATGGAATTAGAATATGGCTGCTGCCGCTGCTGTTTCTCTAGTTTCTGCATTTGTTGTTGTTGGAAGGAGGAGGAGGAGAATAAGAGGAGGAGGAAGATTGCAGTCTTTCATGCGTGGTTTACTGCCTGAGTTTAATACATGCTGAAATGAGTGCGGTATTGTGTAAGTACAGCATTTCCTCTGTTAATGGTTTCATAGCAGCGTGGCGGTGGTGGATGGTAATTTCAGGGTAGCACTTAACACTCCAACGGCCTTCCGTCCGCACATTAAACCACGAGCACGAACCTACGGGCGTCGCAGGAGTTCCACTTTTTACTGCACGTCATCCTGCAGCAGCTTCCCACAGTGTTACGGAGCCACCGCAGTGTCAACAGCATTTTTTAATAAACCCTGAATCAGTCGTCCATTCACACTGAAATGGTTCATCTGCACCCTCACATTACTCTCCCCTCATTTACATCCCACAATGCGTCACAGTTTCACCATCCTCTCAGTCTGATGCACTGAATGTGCACTTCTGGAGGTTGTATCATTTTAACCTGCTCAGATCCCCGTCCATCCCAGCGGGCATGAATCTACTAACGTCATTCGTGGTGCAGATTTTCACGGGATAGGAACATGTGTGAGGATACGTTGAGATGATACAGGAACATCAGCCCAGCTGTGGAGCGATGTGACAGAGGAGTTTGTTGAAGGAGACGTGGAGAACAGGTGCTGCAGAGTTCAGCAGCATCACAACAATTAGCTGTGTAAGAAGTCAGACGTGTGTGACCACTCAATTCATAATTATCAAGCTGCTGTCAAACTGCAGGCGGGCGGATGACTGATGGCGGTGGCGTGGGCTGGCTCCTCTCCTCTGTATTCCCTTGCTCCTTCTCTCCATCGACAGACGCTCCTCATCGCTGCGCCGTCTCAGGTTATTCATCACATCTTCCTGCAGGAAAAAAGGCGACTCCTTCTCCAAAGGTCGAGCTCATTTGTTTCATGTGAGATATTCAGTCTAATAAACTGTGATGAACAGAGAACGGTCCCAGCGAGGCTGATTGCCATGTGACTGTATGTCACACACACACACACACACACACACACACATATGCAGCACCGTGGCTGATTGCTCCTTTAAATGCCACCCGCTGAGGCTGCTGGCGCGGCCGAGCCTCGTCCCCACGATGCAGCTTAATGACGCTGTCGCCTGGCCGGAGTGGCCCCGCTCCATATTCTGAGAACAATTGACAATTAGAGGGATGGAGGGGCGAGCTAAATGCCACCTCACGCTGAATACGGATGCTCCATCTCTGATGGTGAGGTCATACAATAAAGCTCTGATGGAGAAACACTTAATATCTTCTACCTGGATCGATTCTTCATTCCAACCCTAACCTTGGGATCCTAACCGTCAGAGTGACCTTCTGAAGAGACGACCTGGTCTCAGCAGGAAGATGATGCCGTTAGTCCTTCGTTTAAACGCCTGAACAAACAGTTTGTGAATCACTGAGAGCTGAAGCTGTGATCTACAAAGACATGTCGTTCAGTTCTGTCAGTCAGGTCAATACAGTCGATTTAAGACATTTAAATGACACAACAGCCACAATAAAACACACCTTGTATCTGTTGATGACATTTACGTAAAGAAAACATTTAATGTTTCAGAATCATAAATACTTTATTGATCCCTGAGGGGAGGCTGTGACTGGTTAGTCGCTCTCATGTAAATAACAGAGAACTGTAAAGAGGAAGAATAAGAGTATGACACAGACATATGTAAATATAAAGTCATAAAATAAAATAGAAATAAAGTGCTGCAGTGTTGAACACTAGTATTTAAGATGCTAAGAATAAAAATGTGTTGACTGTGCTACAGATATGTGCTCCATTAAACACTGTGTGTAAACTAGTGTGTTACATTCAGAAATATAAAGTATTTATTATTCTACAATGGTCACTGCAGTTTATACAGCAATGGAATAAAAACAAGAATAAACATCTGAAATATGAACAATTATGTGGATTATATGTTGAAAAAATATGGACATTCAGTAACTGACTAATGACTGCATGGTGACAGCAGAGAATAATTAACCTTTAAGTCACAGTAGAAATATTATAGATACTTATGGATTATACATGCTGATTGGTAAATGAAGTCCAAGTGCAGATCTGACGCTCTGAGGGAGGAGTTGTACAGTTTGATGGTCACAGGCAGGAACGACTTCCTGTGGCGCTCTGTGGTGCATCTTGGGAGGATGAGTCTCGTAATTAAAAATATATATATTTTTATAAATGTCGTCAGAGCAGGTTGCTCCGTCGTGATCATTTAAAATTTGTTTCGTTTGTGTTTCACTCTCTGAAACTGACTCTGGTCATCACAGAGGTAGAAGTACACACACACACACACACACACACACACACACACACACAGAGTGGGAGGATGGAGGATGTGTATTGATCGTTCAGTTAAACAGTGGAGGCTGAAGGTTTTAAAGCCGTACGGTGGAGGTTGATCTCGGCGCTGCAGTCTGGATTTAACCTTTTAAAACCAACGCTGAACTCTGGAGCTGCGAATCTTTGAATCTTTGAGGCAAAGATCAGCAGCTTTACTGCAGTCAGTCACTGGACTACAGTCCTGTTTGTACAGCACACACTGAAGGAAAGTGACTGCTGGAACACAACCTGCTGCCAGTTGGTCGGATTCAATTAGAAACACACAGGTAGTTGTTTGTATATCACAGACACACTTAAACACACAGCTGGAAGTGTTTGAGAGCGTTTTAGAGACGCGTTGGTTTAATCTGGTTGCTATGATACAGAATATCTGTGGAAGTAAACACGTCGGCAAGAGGTCGAGCACTGGCTCTGGATGAAGGACACGGGGAGAGAGGACGGACCTGCAGGTCTGTGTCCATGAGAGGAAACATGAGATAGAAACAGTTTATGAACAGAAGTGTTGTTGTCTTTGTGTCGTAGTTGTTGTTGTTGTTGTTGTTGTTGTTGTTGTTGTTGTTCAGCTCAGTGTCAGATGTGACATTTTGTCTTTGCGGTATTTGTCTCTCCTCTACGGTGACACGCACGACATTTCTACCTGAGGTCACACATGTTTCAGTGTTCGTCAGCGCTCAGTGCAGAATCAACACCCAGCGCTGCAACATGAATATAGAACGCTCCCATAGCAAAGAATTAAACACGTGGTGGTGGACACAGCGCCTAAAATTGCTCAAGACTTAACATCAATTAAAAAGAAACCTCAAATTAAAAAGCTTAATTTCACTAACCATTTAACCACTCCCTCAGCAGGTCCACACACAAAGGTCCAAACACTGCAGTTGAAACACAGCAGCAGTCGTGTGTTTTCAAATGAACCTGTGTGTGTTTTCAGCTCCTCTTTACTGCAACAAGTCCAAAACTTGAGAGAAGGCCTCGTTAAGAGGCGTTAACAGTTGTTCAACCCTCCGTCTCCTGTCCCTCTGTCTGACCGTCGTCCTGCTGCATCTCTCACTGAACGACCAAAGACAGAGCAGCAGCTCGATGACCTTCAGCTGCCGTCCAGCTCGGTCCCAGGCCGACCCTCCCTCTGTGTGTGTGTGACTGTTCTGTTTAGTAAAGAGAAGACTTTAAAAACCTTTATCAATAAAAGCACAGCGAACATGAACCTCCGAGAACAGAAGGAAAGAACTAAAGAGAAGCTGAGAGCCGGCTGGTCTGTGGGGATCAGAGGCAGGAAACAGATCTCAGATATGTCTCGAGGCCACAGCTCAGCCTGATCACTGAAATCTCTACATTCACATCAAGGAGGAAATGACATATGGATAAGGAGCCATCACCACCTGCTCATCCAACCACACACCCCGTCCATCACTTCATCTATCCGTCCATCCCTTCCTCCGTACGGAGTTAGAGCATCTTGAGTCAGCGGTGCACTGACCCTCGATGAGCCTTCTTCCCTCCTCTCCTCTTTAAAGGGAACATCTCCCTGAGGACACGTTTTACATCCTTCTGTCGGAGCTGTTTCTGGATTCATGCTTTATGACTTTCACTGGTTTGTAGTCATTTAGATTCTGAGCTGAATCCATTTCCTCCGACCTGCCTGAGAGAGACTGTGGACCTCCAGAGGATGCAGCTGCAGAGGCAGCAGCTCTGATGAAGCTGATAGCAGCTGAGAGATGAGAAAACGCTCAGCTCTTGTCATTTGTGTTGATGTTGTGTTGCATTCTGGTCCGTCTCCTGCTCCTGTGGGGGAGAAACTTTTCTCCTCATTTCTTCTTCTCTGATAAATATCTGTTTGTGGGACTGTTGGATGATTTGAGGGACACACTGAATAGCTGATGTTTGATAAAGCTTTTAAGGTTTCCAAACTAAACAGCTGAATGATTCCAATAATACAAGTTAATGGTGTCATGAGCTTTTTACTCCTCTTCAAATACTTTGTAATTTGGGGGAAAAATCTTCATCTTTGTTCTGTTGGTGATGATTGTGTTTGTCACACCTGATTCATCCACAACACAAGCTGCTTGAGTTCCGACCAAAGACTGGCGATGACACGAAACCATTTCAGAGCGTTGCAGACAAGAGTTGCAGCGGTGTGACCTGGCAGGAGAATGGCGTGTTGCAATTAGTTGTTTGTTTCAGCTCGTCTCGTCGGGAGTCGTTGGTCTGATCTGAGCTTAAAGGAGCTGTGTGTGTCCTTCAGGGCACACTAGTGATTTACTGAATTGTCTGCACACAGTTCTGAGTGTCTGAGTCGATGGGTAGCAGCTAACAGTGCTAACTTATTTCACAGAGCAGTGCTGACAGAGTGACAGAAGGTTAACATGGGACAGGATATACGTACCGTCACTGGCACTGCTCTGCTGAGACTTTGCTGCAGCACTCTTGATATTTAATGCCATGAGACGACAAATGCTTCAGCATGTTGGTGGTGTCACCGCCCTTGCATGTAATTACGGTGCTGCATAAACTGCACGTCGCGCTGTTAGAGTCTTTTTTGGTGAAGTGACGCTCACGCTTTCAACCGCTTCTGTCTCTCCGCCATTACATCTTCTTTGTTGTTGAACTGCTGACTGACGAGCGTGACGTGCGTCATCGATGTAAAGAGTCGGCGTAATGAAAAGAATCGATAAGGGAATCGTTAAGCTTAAAGGCTAATGATGTCGATGAATTGAACCAGTTGGAACCGGTTCTCGATTCCCATCCCTAGTACAGACAGAGACCGGCTCCCACAACAAACCACAGAGAGGCTCAGATACATCACACACACACACACACACACAAGGAGTGACTTCATTCTCTGCTCAGGACAACTTCACTCCACCGTATCAGAGACAACAGTTCTCTGACTGTTTAACACATCCTCACTGTACCTCGTCACATGTCCACGTTTGGTCGTAGACTTTCCATGTCCACATATGTGATCATTTTTGTTTCCTCATCGATCCATCGCTGCAGAACTCTCTAACGCAGGGGTAGGCAACCTGTGGCTCCGGAGCCACATGTGGCTCTTTAGCCCCTGTCCAGTGGCTCCTTGAGCCTTTGAGAAAAGAAGTCTATGGAAATTCCTTCTATGAATCCAAATGTTGCTGAACCTTGATAGCAGTGGCTGGTTAGCTATGGATGCCAAATCCAAAAAAGTAAATTGAATAAAATAGAGAATGTAGTAGTGCATGGACAGATTTGTTTGCTCTCACTGTCAGCTCTGCAAAATTTAAGTACCAGATAATCATAAATAGTGCCCTGCACAGTGGCCACCTTGTGGTAAAACATATTAATGAATGCTTATTTAGACCATAAGTATATGCTAATTTAGATTTAATAGGCTATTTACCTTGATTATAAGGCTCAAACATGTTTTGCGGCTCCACACAGATTTTTTCAAATTATTTTTGGTCAAAAATGGCTCTTTTAATGGCAAAGGTTGCAGACCCCTGCTCTAACGTCTTTATGTTGTCTGTCTGTGTGTCTCCTCTCAGGACTACAGAGTGAACATCTTCTTGCGACAGCAGTGGAACGACCCTCGGCTGGCCTACAGCGAGTACCCCGACGACTCGCTGGACCTGGACCCCTCCATGTTGGACTCCATCTGGAAACCTGACTTGTTCTTCGCCAACGAGAAGGGGGCCAACTTCCACGAGGTCACCACAGACAACAAGCTGCTGCGCATCTCTAAAAACGGCAACGTGCTGTACAGCATACGGTGAGCTGAGGATCAGATATCAGATGTAAAGTCTGAGAGTGTCCTGCTTTGATCCAGGCTGCTTCATTACAGGTGCAACAATCAAGTTAAGTGTAAGCAGCTGTAAAAAGCTCAGCGCCTCCATGCAGACGGAGTCAAACAGTTCACTGATGGTTTAAAAGAGATTTAACAGTAATAGAAAAAGTTTGAGCAGCAGAGGAAGCAGGGAGGTTATAAGTCTGGAGGTTATATTGAAACAATCAGTTATAAAACTATGATGGAGGATAGAAAGTGACGGCTCTGACTTCCTGTTTATTGCATTCCTCAGACCTTCATCTTCTGCTTTAGAGCACTCTTATTGCAGAAAAGTTGGAGGTTTTTATTTCCTCCAGAGCTCAACTTCCTCCCCTCTTTTTCTTCCTTTCTCCGAGACATCCCATTCAAGGCTCTCAGAGTTATAGCCGCCTTCAGCCGACAAACCTTTTAGCCTGCCGGTGCCTCGTCCTCCTCTCTGCTTTTATTGCCTCTGCTCAGGGGCGAATGAGAAAGAGACGCAGCAGCCATGGTAATCTACTCAGCCTGTTAGTATTCCAGCAGCAGGTCTAATCTGTTATCAACCTCAGTTTTCACCTTCATGTCCAGCAGCAGGAGGAGCGAGATTGGCCCCTTAGAAATATCGTCAGAGAGGGGATGAGCCCCGCGCTCCCCCTCTGCAGCTTTCATTTGTTAACTTGACAACATCAGAATGAACCCTCGCTTGATCAGCTTGATCTCAGAGGCGACGAGGCGGCTCGGGATATTAAACCGTCCCGAGGGTAGAAGGAGAAAGTGGGCCTTGTAAATGTTGTTTACTCAGTTTTTTGATGTTTATCGCTCAACAGTGGAGCGGCACGAGGAGGAGTCATGACCGATGGTCGCGTCTCCTCCGAGATGAAAGTGAACTCCTCCAGATTGGACCATCAGATTCAGACGCACTCAAATCTCCCGCTGTACTTCAAAAACTAAATGCGAGGCTCGCTCTGAGCTTGATGTGTGGTCTCATCTGTGCGTGTGGCTGCTGCATGGAAAAGAAAATCTATGATACTTTAATTTCACCAAGTCTTAAGTGCAAAATTCATCGTGTTGTTTGAAACAGAAGAGAAAGGCCAAGAAAGCTGTGATTGATTATTTTAGGAAGACTTAAACTGAGACTGTTCTCACAAACACAAAGTATGCAGGAGAAGGAACTTTGACATGGTCTACTCCACTGATTGACTCTGTCTCTGAACCTCAGCTCGACCAAACTTTAATATGCAGCTATGTGAAACCAAGGAACCTCAAACCCTCAGTGAGCCATTGTCACGATTTGCATCAAAATTCATATCATTGTTTTTGGAGTCAGAACTGAAATGTGAACAGACGGACATGATACCAGCTTTTTTAGATTCAGAGTGACTCACACTGCCTCTCAGCTTCTCACATGGTCCCATCTCCTGAGTTAGGAAGTCGTTCTTCCGACTCTGTTGTGCTCGTGAGTTTTATAGTGATTGATTAATAACAGTGATGATTGATTGTTTAATTAGTGTCATGCACACTTCCATGTGCCCAGCCCTCAGCTAAGCAGACGATATTTTACAGCTCAGTCCTCAAACCAAATACTTTGCTTTCATCTCAGGCCTGGCAAAGAAAAATCAGCCACAAAAAAGTGTCACAACTCAAATTATTCATGATCATCCGACCAAAAGAAATCAACACAGAGGTACAGTCCTTGTGTCTTCATATACAGAACAGTAAAATAATAAGACATGAACCTCATCCTCACCTTCAGCTACAGTACACAACAGCAGAGTCTGTCCTCCTCTGACGTGGCGTCTTTATCTTTTCTTTAGATTATACTTCACGTAAAGCTCCACACTGTGGCTGCTCTTTGTGACACAGTTAGTTTGTGGT
Organism: Epinephelus lanceolatus; assembly: GCF_041903045.1. Taxonomy (NCBI): domain Eukaryota; kingdom Metazoa; phylum Chordata; class Actinopteri; order Perciformes; family Serranidae; genus Epinephelus; species Epinephelus lanceolatus. The sequence continues at coordinate 47,871,949 of NC_135740.1, read as the reverse complement.
TTTGGTTCATACCAAATGACAACAGACCATTTTTCTATAAACATGTGAAATATTTCAGTCCTAAGTTTTAAGAACAGTTTGAAGCTGTAGATATAAAGTTTGTCTCTGCAGCAGTGCCCCCCCGAAAACTACCAAAACAAGACTTGTTGTCAGGGTAACAATAATAAATGACTTTATGCTTCACCATCCTTCACAGTGATGACTATAATAACTATATGCAACATGTGAATCAAGCAACCAAACATTTTAAATTCACCATGTTTCTGAGCAGTTGTTGTGAGTTTAGGGGGCGTTCGTCTGTCCCAGTGACCCCGACACCAAATGACGGCAGCGTACATCTCTGTCACCAACAAGTGTCCATGAAACTAGTGTCAAGTGTCAAGAACCAGCCTGACAATCATCACGTTTTTGAGTTTCCATCAGCACCAAAGAGACATGATGAGGCAGCCATGAGTCGACTGCAGACAGGAACTGCTGCCAGATAATTTAGCATCATTTTAATGGTGCCATTTATCAAATGTACATGTATGTGGTCTGACATCATCAGGTGGCCTCAGGTGAAGCCCACAGCTGCATCTCTCAAAGCATGATGGGAACTGTGCTCACAAACTCTATTATCCACCAAACAGACATGATAAAGAGTCGGCTCATTTTACAGAATATTTTCCAGTCTAAATGAATTTTCTGTTTTGTCTTTTACAGTTTACATTTTTAATTTTCCAGCAAACACAAGTTGAGCTCAGACTCCGTCGGTCAGCGTTTAGAAACCGTACAAAGTGTAATCATCAGATGTCACTGATATCGGTCACTGTCGTGGTCGTTACATCCAGCATCTGTTCTGTGTTAGTCCTGCCAGACTGTGTGTGTAATCTGCTTGTAGTGGAACAGAATCACCTGCAGGGTTGGAGGCTGCGGGAGGAAAAAGCATGAAGGCACTAACTTTGTCAGCATTTGGGATTCAGGCGTCAGGATGCAGCCGACAGGAAACCACAGAGCTGAATCTTCTTTCTCAGAAAGTGGGACATCTGTGGAGGCCACATCATGTGTGTAATACATATTCAGCATCCTGTCAGCGACGAACAATGTGCGGACGCGGCAAACTTTATTTTGTACATCAGGCCGAGTGGATGTGTGTGTGTGTGTGTGTGTGTGTGTGTGTGTGTGTGTGTGTGTGTGTGTGTGTGTTGTAGCAGCAGCAGCGGGTGTCCTGTTAGAGCCCAACAGAAGGACAGAGCGTGTGCACGTCATGACAACCTGCTGACAGCTCCGACTCTGCACAGAGCTGTTGTGCAGTTTAGGTTTTCTCTTGAAGAGAGCGCTGAGTGATTTAGAGATTATGATGACAGAGGTGATGGATGGTGGTTTGTGCCACAGTTATTACCTCCTGCTATCTGAGAGTTACCTGCACAGTCACATGACAGGTTCAGCCCCGGCGCCAGCAGATAATGCTGCCGTTTTATGTTTCTGCAAACTGTGGATATGCGTTATATTTCTAACATTCATACATATCATATCAAAGTGTCTGTGGCTCAGTAATGAGCTGACTTTGTTGTCCTAAAGTGGAGGGATAGTGGAGGAGTTGTAGCCACCAGACGTGGGTGTTTTTTTAGTGACTCACAGAAAGTGTTTGGTTTTTACCAAGACATCTCTGCGTTTCCTGTCGAGATCACGCCCCCAAAACATGACCATGATCTCACACTAACCATAGATGCATGGTTTCTGTGCCTAAACACAACCACGTTAACCACAGCAGTGTTGACATTTCATAAAATCACATCATGTACAAATGCAACAGAAACAAGACCAGTATTTATTCTGCTGATTGTGTCAAAGGTGACCAACACGTCAGTTTGTCTCGATAAACAAATTTGTGTATTTAAGAAGAACAATGAAGAGTAATTGGTGATATTAAAGTTCACAGTGACAGGTCGTTAAAAAACATATTTGTTGTTTGTTGACAGCTGGACTCTGTTTTTGTTTGTTGGTGCTGAACTCATCATCCACCGTCCCCTCCACCTCCCGATGACAGGAAAACATCACCTTACAAACTTCACATGGAAATGTGTGTGTGGTTTGCAGAAACGTACGATGCCAACACTGTGTCACGCCTGAGCTGTGACATGACTGTTGGTGCTGAATTGCATTTAATATAAATGACTGTTGAACTCAAATCTAAAACAGAACTGCCGACTGGCTTCAATTAAAAAACTTGAAATCATCTGAAATTAGCAGAGTTAGCTCAGCTGTTCAAATATATTTCACATACTGTACCGTTTATAAAGTAATGTGAAAATAATGGATTGATGGATACTGATAATCATCATGGTAACATTTATAACTGGCTGAATTTATTTCTGAAAACAGATGATGACATTTTAAATGAACACGTCCGACACATTTAACAGCAGAGAATATTGAGGTCTAACGTGTCGACTGAAGCCGCCTGACGACGTGTTTCATTCCTCCGCTGGTAGAGATCTCATTTCAGAATCAAAGCCTTTAATTTCAGTGACGCCTGGTATCAGTTATAAACTAGTTTTCCATTAATATGTGGGGAAGTTGACTTTAGCACAGATCCATTCCCTCCATGTGACAGCAGTAATTAATGGTGCTGGCTGAGACTCTAAGGTGTCACAGCGACGTGGGACCAGCCGCCACACAAATTTTCATTTTCTGAGTTTCACCGATCAGCCGCGAGTGGAACTCGACTCGTTCCCATGTTAGTGCACGTCTGCTCAGCTACAGGTTCTCATCCTGTTGGTCCTCCAGCAGAGAAGAAGAAGCATGTGTGACCTCACAGTCCTCTTGGTGTTGTCTTCAGGTTTCCTCAGTGAAACATCTGCCTTTGTCTTCATTCCAGGCTGCGACAGAGATCCATCAGATACCCTTGGATCACTTTGTGACTTCCCCGTCCCGTCTGTGTGACTCAGGCCTGAGTTCCCTTCTTTTAATAATAGTTGATAATCACTAATTTCATCAAACAGCTGCTCGCTGTAGTTTTTATCAAACAAACAGGAGGAACTTACTAACGAGACAGGGGACTATTATCAGTGGCGGATTAATCCACATTTGGTGCTACAGTGAGTATTTGTGATGTGTGTGTAGTGATGAAGGAACGTGTCACCTGGTGACACAGTGCAGCTCACTGATGTGTTTTTAATACTTTTTGTGGAGCTGAATGTCTCAGAAGAAGAAGATCTATCAGGCTCTGACACACACACACACACACACACACACACACACACACACACTCTGAAGGCCCCGTCGGCTGTTGGCCAGCATCAGATTTATCAGTGTGTATCCACCGTTGGCACTAGTCCGCCCTTGTCGTTGATTCAGGCCGACACAGACAACATGAGGCTGGACCTTTTCAAGGCTCCGTTAGCGGCTAGCCGCTGCTGCTGTGTTAGCTGGTGCTAACACAGCAGAGAGAGCAGAAGCAGAGCGGCTCACTGAGACGCTTCCTCAGCGCTGCGTCCAACAGCAGCAACAGCTGATCATCGTTGACCGTCATAAACAGAGTCTAATCCTCCAGGTTTTCACTTGCTGCGGAAATTTTACTCCAGAAAAAACTAAAAACATTCAACATGCATCGAATTATTTTAGAAAAGCTGCAGTGAAATCAGACGTGTCAGGACTCCTGGAGGAGCCGATCAGTCGATCAATCACTGCTGGGTTTCTTTTTGTTTTTTATATCCTCACAGTTTTCACGGTTCATGGTTCAAATCTGTTTCAGGTAATTCTCCACAAATGAATTTGTCTGAGGACTAATCAGTTAATGAACTAATTGTTTCAGTGCTAATCCCTCAGATCTGTCTGGATCAAATCACGTCTTCAGGAAAACAAGTATAATTCTGTTTTTATCAGTGTTTTATTATAATTCAATGAGTTTGACTTTGAGCCATCAGCTGTGGGACTCTCTCTGTTATCTCCTGTGTGTCAACATGAAACTAAATGTTTGTAAACGGCTGCTTGTAATTGATTCATTAAAGATATTGTTGCACTTATTAAAAGTCAGTCTGGAGAACAGCAGGAGATAAAAGATTGTTTTTTAATCCATTTCAGTGGCCCATATGGAGACTGTGCAGCAGAACCTTTTCATTTTGGATTACCTCTGAAAACAAGTAAAAAGATCTCATGTGTGTCTGCTGATCGGCCTCTGATCTGTTTGGTTGAGTCACACTGATGAAGCTCTGGATGATCCCGTCAGTGCTGAGACATGTGTGTGTGTGTGTGTGTGTGTGTGTGTGTGTTTGCAGTATAACGCTGGTCCTGGCCTGTCCCATGGATCTGAAGAACTTCCCGATGGACGTCCAGACCTGCATCATGCAGCTGGAGAGCTGTGAGTATGATCACACACACTGAGGAGCAGGGAGGACGACACACACACACACACACACACACACACACACACACACACACACAGTCAGTCCTGATGTTAACGTGTCAAAAGGAAGCGACAGACACTGGAACGCTTCATAACGTCACTGTCTGACTCAGAGACATTCCTCAACTCATACATGAGGGTTAGAGGTGTCTGCTACACCTGCTGGGAGGTTCAGTCTGTTGTTAGGCAGTGACCTCTCGTCATGTCCTCCCTGTGTTTCTGACCTGACGGCGTTAAGAGTCTAACCTGGAGTCATGAGATGACACGTGACTAAGTCTGAGCTCCTGCTCTCCTCTCTCTGTCCTCCAGTCGGCTACACCATGAACGACCTCATATTCGAGTGGGATGAGAAGGGAGCCGTGCAGGTGGCCGACGGCCTGACGCTACCTCAGTTCATACTCAAAGAGGAGAAGGACCTGCGCTACTGCACCAAGCACTACAACACAGGTGGGTGGGGCCACATCTGCTTTGTCATTACGTCTGTCCTTCTATCTGCCTCCTCTACCTGTCGTCTGTCGTCTGTCGCTGTGCCGTCCACGCACTGTGTTTTAACGTCTTATAGAGTCGGAAAAGTCTTTTTCTCAAGAAACAATCTGCAGCCACAGTGAAAATACAAATCAACTATCAGGTGTCATTTTCCATCAGTCTGCACACTGAGATTTTTTTTGGGAACACTTTATTTTAATAGTCCGTACATTTCTATAAAGTCTCCTGCAAAGAGTTTTTGTTTATTTGTTTATTTGTTTAGCTGTTTGTTGTGAGAAGTGAGGGAGCTGTTGGGTTTGTTCTGTTGGCTTCATCAGCTGTCGACAGTCTGCTTAGTTAATTTAAAACCCAGTATTATCACTACATATTTATTTATTATCTGTTCAGATAGTTTGATCGTCTGGAGAAGACTTTAACGTATTTACATTTTGGTGACCTGAAAACATGAATGAATCAATACTCTCCTGCTGACTTCACCGCATCACGTTGTTGTTTCAGTTTTATCATCACCGACACACACGATGAACAAAACTACCAAAGATCCAAACTGTAATCAAACATGACGCGTCTTCAGTCAAACAGGATTTTCAGGCCAAAATTACCTGATAAAGTTCAACTTTTCTGAGACACAGAGACACACAGACACAGAGACACCAGGAGACACACAGAGACGCCAGGAGACACAGAGACACAGAGACACACAGACACAGAGACACCAGGAGACACACAGAGACGCCAGGAGACACAGAGACACAGAGACACACAGATACACCAGGAGACACACAGAGACACCAGGAGACACAGAGACACCAGGAGACACAGAGACACACAGAGACACCAGGAGACACACAGAGACACCATGAGCGTTGAGGCTGTGACCTCATCTTTAGAAGGAGACATCAAACTCAGCTCAGCATTAAACACATTCTTATCTGTATCTGCTGCCCGCTGGGTGCCGCTGCTGATGTGAACGTGGCTGCAGACTTGAGTCGACTGTCCTTCGTTAGCTGCACACGTCTGTGTGAACGTTACTGGCGAGACAGATGAGACAAGTGTTTGTCTGCAGCGGAAACAAACTATCTTTACCTCTTTTTCTCCTCCCCTTACATTTCCTTTATCTCTCCGTCTCTTCCTCACATTCCTCCATCCGTCCATCTCTTCCTCACATTTCTCAAGTCCATTCTATTTACTTCTTGTTTCCCTTTGGGCTTCACACTGTAAAAGGAAAGAGACAGAGAGGAGAGATGGAGTGGAGGAGATGAATTAAGTGAAGCAGGACTCAGGGCAGAGAGGAAGAGGAGGAGGAGGGGGAGGAGGAGGAGGAGGAGGAGAGGGGACATTGTCTCTAACGAAGGGAGGATAAATCCAGAATCACATAAAGAGAATCAGGACGTTGTGACGTCTCTGCTGGAACGCTTCATGAGTCACAGGCTGAATTTCATTTTTATTTGCGTGTGTGAAATGGTGAAATAACAGAGGAGCTGCTCTGAAATGGAAGTGCATAGTCCCCAAATCTTTTTTTTCTCCTCTCCTCCAATGTCAGGAAACTTTCAGAGTGACTCAGTGACGAGGAAAAACACTGCGAGCTGCAAAGTTAGCTTCAGCTGCAAACTCCAAAATAACTGTGGATTTATTCACATTTTATTTTCCATCATTCAGAGTTTTAATATTTGAACATCATCTGAAAAAAATGTGAAATCTGAAATTAAAGGGAAGATTTGTGTGCAGACGTAAGGAAGAGAATGAGTCGCATAATATAAAAGATTAAATGAAATGACAGAAAGTGACATGAGTGGAGGAAAAAATAAAGGTGAGAAAATAAAAAAAGAATCAGAAAATGTTGAGGACAAAAGGACAAAATATAAATATTGACGAGAGGAAAGAAAAAAACAGACGACAGAATAAAACAAGGGAAATTAAAAAGAGATGAAAATATAAAACGCATTTGGAGAATGGAGAGTAATGGAACAGAAGAGAAGAGGAGAAGAAGAGGAGTCAGTGCAAGCGGCAGAAAGAGAAAGAATGAGCTAGGAGAATGTAACGGAGGAGACGGGGAGGACGGGGGCGGCCGCCACACTCTGTTTCTCCCTCCAGGTCCTCCAAGTGTGTCTGAAAACCATCTGTCCGGTCCACAGTCCTGAAAACACAGGAACGTCTCAGCCTGAGTGGGCGGCCGTCTGAAATAGACTCAACAGACACACAAATAGAGCTGCAGCAGGATCTGGATTTTAGCTCCGCTGCAGGCTCAGACACACCGAGGAACATCGTCTGTCTCGTGACGACGGATCTGAAGACGACAAAGAATGTAGAGAGACATGTTTCCTCTGTGCTGACGAGCAGAGAGATTTAATCTGACTCCAGTGCTTTTTAAACGAGCTTCATGTTGGGTTCAGACTAAATGACATGTTGACATGTTTGTCCGTTCAGACGGTCAGCTGATTATATTACATTATAAAATGTTGCCGTGACTTAACCGACTGACATGACAGACTACACGTTGGTCCACGACCAATCATCACTGGACGTCTTTGAAGATGTGTGTGACGTCATTAGTTATTCTTTACGTTTAGCCAACACACACACGTGCTCACATTTAGCCAACACACACACGTGCTTACGTTTAGCCAACACACACACACACGTGCTTATGTTTAGCCAACACACACACGTGCTTACGTTTAGCCAACGCACACACGTGCTTACATTTAGCCAACGCACACACGTGGTTACGTTTAGCCAACAAACACGTGGTTATGTTTAGCCAACACACACACACGTAGTTATGTTTAGCCAACACACACACGTAGTTACGTTTAGCCAACACACACACGTGGTTATGTTTAGCTGACACACACACGTGGTTACGTTTAGCCAACACACACACATGGTTACGTTTAGTCAACATACATGTGGTTACGTTTAGCCGACAGACACACACGTGGTTACATTTAGCCAACACACACACATGGTTACATTTAGCCAACACACACACATGGTTACATTTAGCCTACACAATCATACGTGGTTACATCTAGCCAACACACACACGTTGTTACGTTTAGCCAACACACACACACACACACGTGGTTATGTTTAGCCAACACACACACGTGGTTACGTTTAGCCAACACACACACACACACACACGTGGTTATGTTTAGCCAACACACACACGTGGTTACATTTAGCCAACACACACACGTTGTTACGTTTAGCCAACACACACACACACACACGTGGTTATGTTTAGCCAACACACACACGTGGTTACGTTGAGCCAACACACACACATGGTTACGTTTAGCCAACACACACACGTGCTTACATTTAGCCAACACACACACACACACACGTGGTTATGTTTAGCCAACACACACACGTGGTTACATTTAGCCAACACACACACGTTGTTACGTTTAGCCAACACACACACACACACACGTGGTTATGTTTAGCCAACACACACACGTGGTTACGTTGAGCCAACACACACACATGGTTACGTTTAGCCAACACACACACGTTGTTACGTTTAGCCAACACACACACACACACACGTGGTTATGTTTAGCCAACACACACACGTGGTTACGTTGAGCCAACGCACACACGTGGTTATGTTTAGCTGACACACACACGTGGTTACTTTTAGCCAACACACACACATGGTTACGTTTAGTCAACACACACACGTGGTTACATTTAGCCAACACACACACGTGGTTACGTTTAGCCAACACACACATGGTTACGTTTAGCTGACACACACACATGGTTACGTTTAGCCGACACACACGTGGTTACATTCAGCCAACACACACACTTGGTTACGTTTAGCCGACACACACACGTGGTTACTTTTAGCCAACACACACACATGGTTGGGTTTAGCCAACACACACATGTGGTTACGTTTAGCCAACACACACGTGGTTACATTTAGCCGACACACACACGTGGTTACTTTTAGCCAACACACACATGTGGTTACGTTTAGCCGACACACACACGTGGTTACTTTTGGCCAACACACACACACGTGGTTAGGTTTAGCCAACACACACACGTGGTTACGTTTAGCCAACACACACATGTGGTTACATGTAGCCGACACACACACGTGGTTACTTTTAGCCAACACACACATGTGGTTACGTTTAGCCGACACACACACGTGGTTACGTTTAGCCAACACACACATGGTTACGTTTAGCTGACACACACACATGGTTACGTTTAGCCGACACACACGTGGTTACATTCAGCCAACACACACACTTGGTTACGTTTAGCCGACACACACACGTGGTTACTTTTAGCCAACACACACACATGGTTGGGTTTAGCCAACACACACATGTGGTTACGTTTAGCCAACACACACGTGGTTACATTTAGCCGACACACACACGTGGTTACTTTTAGCCAACACACACATGTGGTTACGTTTAGCCGACACACACACGTGGTTACTTTTGGCCAACACACACACACGTGGTTAGGTTTAGCCAACACACACACATGGTTACGTTTAGCCAACACACACACACGTTGTTGGGTTTAGGAAAAAAGAACAGGGTTTGGCTTTACAATTTTACAGGAAGTGGGTGAAAGTCGGTGGTTGGAGGATGGATTATTGTGTACAACACTTAGTGTCATTTATGATCCGAGCCGTTATCAGGTATATTACTGGTTTTTAAATGACAATTTTACAACAAATGAAATATGAGATATCAGATATGAGGTGCAGTAAGAGTCACAGCGTTTCTTCAGTTGAAACTGGAGGTTGAATCTGGTTACGTCACACTGAGAGGCTTTTTGGTGGGATTATAATATAATATCATACTTTTATTGTGAAATTTACCACTTTATTCTGAAAATCTCATATTTTTCCTTCATTAACACTCAGAAGACTCTGACGACCTCTCACTGCTTTGGGCCTCTGAATCATATCTGACCCAACATCCAGTGAGCAGAACACTGAGTTACAGAAGGAAAACGATAATGTTTTCTTCCAGGGTTAAAAATATAATTCAAAATGTGTCAGTTATTATTTTTACAGTAGAAACAGTGACACTGAATCAACTCTGATCAATAAACAACACAAACTTTCAAGGAAACGTCTCCCACCAAAATAAAGAATCAACGACAGGTCGTAATAAAATCTATAAAATCCATCTCCAAACATCAACACACTGGTCACAGTGTGTGTGTGTGTGTGTGTGTGTGTGTGTGTGTGTGTGTGTGTGTGTGCAGTGGGCTGATTAGTTCAGATTCAGAACCATCAGTCAAACAGAGGTTGACGTCTGCTGTCGCCGCTGAGGAGATGAACGATCCACCTCCAGACGGAGAGCCTTGACACGACTCAGCACCGCCGCTCACACACACACTCTGACACTCACATACAGTCTCACACACACACACACACACACACACACACACACACACACACACAGTCACACACACACACACACACACACACACATCGTATAGGATTCCTTTTATGGTATTTCCTGTTTGAAATCAGCGACATCATCCCGCAGGTCACATGATCAAACAGTTTAAGATGTATTAATCAATTTTTGGCCTCCAGGGGAAAAACAAATCTACAACCAGCTGACAGACCTGAAGGCCAGGTCGACTCAGTGGACTCTGGATTTATATCTGTGCAGCGTCACCTGAGCTGGGTCCTGTTTTATTCAGTCCCTGTCTTTTGTTTTTCAGTTTGGACGTTTGGTTGTTTTTTCCAAACTTTATTCACATTAACAAACAACTGCAACACATTTTTATGGAGAAAATTTGTCTCAGTATTGTGTGTGGGGAGATCAACAGTTGGTGTGTCAATGTGTCAGCTGTGAATATAAAACACAAACTTACAGTTCAAGAAAAGATATTCAAATAATGTAAACTCAGAAACTAATCTGCAAATATACAAATATATTCAGTGTGCTCCTGTGAGCCAGGGGCGGAAATCCCGGGGGGACAGGGGGGACATGACTCCCCCTTCAGTAAAGCTGTCCCCCCCTAGAATCATTTGAGACACAATTAATAGTTTTTGAACAATGCAGTAGTATTTATTGAAAGCACAATGTAAGCGGTGCTCATTATAATTACGCAATAATGTGCTATCTAAATCTTAAGATTTAGTCCCCCCCTCCCATTCCTAGTAGTGGTATATCCCACACTCTTTCCAACGGGCGGGGCTGCTTGGCAGCAGCAGCAGTGTGTGGCTGGACCCGGCTGTCCACATCGCGCATGGCAGGATAAGATGTTCACTCACACGGACACAGTTTAACTTACACAAGTTACAACACATCCCATTTACTGTTACAACAAGCCCCAGGCCCAGGCTGATGATATAAACTGTCTGCAACATTTCTCCTGCATTGTTGAAAAGCCTACTCAATTACAAGTGCTGCTAAGCTAAAAGCTAATGATTAAGCTCAGAGTTTAGTGATAGAGAGGACAGGAGAGAAAGAAGAGGGAGAGGACAGGACAAGGGCAGTCAGTGGCGGAGCAATGGGTACCTGTCTGTAGGCTCTCCACCTGTCAGTGAGACAAACATGAAAGACATACAGACAAGGAGCGGTCATTACGCGCGACTATTACGCACGGTTGTGAGGTGCGCAGCAGCAGATCTCACAGCACACTGTTTATAAACCAGTTTACCAGTTTAATTGCAGGAAATGTTTACTTTTAGTTTTAGTTTAGTTAGTATAGACATTCACTTTGCCTGTTGGAGAGATAGAGAGAAGATTAAAGCGTCAAATTGCAGTAAAAGATGCTGTATAAAAGACAGGCTACAACTTTTTTTCTTGTCCCCCCCTGGAATTATTCTCTAAAATTTTACTGTTTATTGTTCCCCCCCAACTATGAAATGGGATTATCGTGAGCTCTGTGCTAACGTTAGCTGCTGTGAGCTCTGTGCTAACGTTAGCTGCTGTGAGCTCTGTGCTAACATTAGCTGCTGTGAGCTCTGTGCTAACGTTAGCTGCTGTGAGCTCTGTGCTAATGTTAGCTGCTGTGAGCTCTGTGCTAACGTTAGCTGCTGTGAGCTCTGTGATAACGTTAGCTGCTGTGAGCTCTGTGCTAACATTAGCTGCTGTGAGCTCTGTGCTAACGTTGGCTGCTGTGAGCTCTGTGATAATGTTGGCTGCTGTGAGCTCTGTGCTAATGTTAGCTGCTGTGAGCTCTGTGATAATGTTAGCTGCTGTGAGCTCTGTGCTAACATTAGTTGCTGTGAGCTCTGTGCTAACATTAGTTGCTGTGAGCTCTGTGCTAACGTTAGCTGCTGTGAGCTCTGTGCTAATGTTAGCTGCTGTGAGCTCTGTGCTAACGTTAGCTGCTGTGAGCTCTGTGATAACGTTAGCTGCTGTGAGCTCTGTGCTAACATTAGCTGCTGTGAGCTCTGTGATAATGTTAGCTGCTGTGAGCTCTGTGATAACATTAGCTGCTGTGAGCTCTGTGCTAACATTAGCTGCTGTGAGCTCTGTGCTAACGTTGGCTGCTGTGAGCTCTGTGATAATGTTGGCTGCTGTGAGCTCTGTGCTAATGTTAGCTGCTGTGAGCTCTGTGCTAACGTTAGCTGCTGTGGGCTCTGTGCTAACATTAGCTGCTGTGAGCTCTGTGCTAACATTAGCTGCTGTGAGCTCTATGCTAACGTTAGCTGCTGTGAGCTCTGTGCTAATGTTAGCCGCTGTGAGCTCTGTACTAACTTTAGCTGCTGTGAGCTGTGAGATAACGTTAGCTGCTGTGAGCTCTGTGCTAACGTTAGCTGCTGTGGGCTCTGTGCTAACTTTAGCTGCTGTGAGCTCTGTGCTAACGTTAGCTGCTGAATGAGACGCTCCATGTTGGAGGTTTGTGCTGTGCAGCCACAGACTGTGTGCTGCAGGCTGAGCTGCGAATAAGAGTCCGTTGTTTTGCAGCAACTTGTCTGTCAACAGACACACTCACACACACACACACACACACACACACACTCAGTGTCCTGGAGCAGAGTCCTGCTCATTTAGTCAGGATTTTAAGACCTCAGTTATTGACTTAATGATTTTTTTTTTAATCATTCAGATTTGTCTGTGTGCCTAATGACACATTTTTCTGTGGTGTGAAAAAATCATGACACATATTTATTTTTGCTTTACCAAGACTTTAAGTTTTATTTCAGCAAAGCTGCTTCACACTTAAAGATCTGATATTTAACATTTACACATTAAAATGTTTCAAAACCAGCAGAACTATATTTTTTATTTTGCTGTGTTGTGTGTGCACATGATCCCACATGTTCCTACAAATGTTGCAGCGCGGACAGAGTTGTCATTTTAATCGAGGACATGGTCCATGGTGTCATTTGGTCACTGTCGCCTGTCAGTGGCGTCATATCCTCTTTGTGCACACGCCAGGATGTGGTCGTTTATGCCACATTTTTACGACACATTTTTTAAATTAAAATAAAAGTGTTTTTACCCAGCTGAAGGATTTTAGTCATCAGACGTCTGGATCTTAAATGATCAGAGAAACAAACTGAGTAAATGTCAGTGGCAACTCTGCTCCAGCAGCTGCTGTGCTGCAGCATCAGAGAAACACAGAAACATCTGGTTTCCTGCTGTAAACGCTTTGTTTCTGAGAGGAAGAGACCTCAGAGGATAATTATGCTCCTGGTTAAAACCTGCTGAACAATGAAGAAATTTTAACCAGGAGAAACTGACGGCAGCTCTCTGCATGTGGTTATTTTTTGATTGAGACCCCTGGCAGTGAAAACTTAAATCAACACAGATATCTGTAGGTGAAGGACAGGAAGTCGTGGATCAGAGAGACTGAACAAACTGTAAATGTGCCGTTAAACCAAAACTACGAGCTAAAAGAGGCTGAAAGACTCCAGAGAGAATCTATGGACTCACTCTGACAGTAACAGGTTCATATCTCGTCTTTTTTTCCATCTCTCCAGTAGAAAACATGAATTCTTCAAGGACGATTTACCCCCGTCCGTCGCCCCTCTGCTCCCCCACTCCTCTTTCTGCCCCTCTCTCATCTCATCTCATCTCCGGCTTATTGCTCTCCAGCCAGGCTGCTCCTCTGTGACTGTGCCTCCGTACATTAGTGTGTGTGTGTGTGTGTGTGTGTGTGTGTGTGTGTGTGTGTGTGGCTGAGCGTGCACACACCTCGCTGCGTCCCAATCAAGCATTAAGGGGGAATTAAGGTGTCGTTTTTCCTCAGATTTATTAGCTGCAGTCTGCTGTGACTCCCTCTCTCCCACTGACTGTTGTCTTTTTATTTCTTTCCATCCCTCCATCCGACCCAACACACACACACACACACACACACACACACACACACACACACACACAGAAAAAGCCCTGTTTGAAATACCAATTACGGTCTGTGCTGCATTGCAGGCGCTTTTGTTTTCAGGCTGCTGATATGTTTCACACACACACACACACCTTCAGGATGTTAAGCACCGCCTCCCTGTTCAGCCCCGCCCCTCAGCCTGGTGTTAACTAAACCTGATCTGAACCAAACTGAAGTTGAACCTGACAACTTCTGCTGCAGCACTACGTGATGTCATTAGACAAAGCGCTGAGTCGGCCAATCAGACATGCCCGCACACACACACACAGACACACACACACACATTGCTCTGTAACATGAGCGCTGCCGTACATTTCTACAGTGAGAAATCAAATGCCTGCTGCCCTGATCGTTTCCCAGAACACTTTGGATTCCCTGTTGCTAAAGTGTGCGAGGAGCAGAAACTTGTGTTGCCTTGGTCGGTGTCACCAGAGGAGACGTTGTGTTTCAACAGGCTGTGGTGAATGTGTGGTCATGTTCAGATGATAATATCAGCACGTCATCAGTATCAGCTTTAAAATGAATCGGAACCAGCCAGCATGCTTTTTCTTATTTTGCACAGTGAATGAATATCACATATGTTTAAAATGATTCATGTCTCCATCATCACCATCACAGGCTGTGTGTATAATATGTGTCAATTCGACCACACAAGAGACTTGATGATGATCACTGACATAAGGAAAAATCCAATATGGTGTCTCTCTAGTTCAGACACAAAAACCTTTTGGTCAGAAAATCATCATGTTTAGACTTTTAATATTTGGCTCTGGCAGCACAGTCTCAGAGATGTCTTGTTAAAAAGCAGCCGCTTCTCATGGCCTCACCTCGGCAGGAAACACAGCAACACACACACACACACACCCACACACACACACACACAAATTGGCTGGCAACCATTCTGCAGATCCCAGAGAGACACCAGTGTGTGCAGTATTAAATACAGCGCGCACACACACACACACACACACACACACACACACACAGACTGCACGGAGAGATAGGGGGTCCGGCTGAATAATTTCAATCTTCTTATCAGATGGAAAATATGGACAGCACTTAAAAGCTCTGAAGTGTATCACAGCCATAAATCAAGTCCAACCCCATTGACTCTCCTCCTCCTCCTCCTCCTCCTGCTGCTGTTATTTTCTCCTTCCCTCTTTCTCCTCTCATATCTTCCTCTCCTCCTCATCCCTCTCTCCTCTCGCTCTGACATCACATCTCCTCCTCCTCTCCTCCTCCTCCCAGTCTGTTAGGGTTAACTCTAATTGATGAGGCTGCCTTCCATTGATCTCCTTTGATTAAATGGACGGTCGGCCATCTTGCTCTCTGGCTCTGTGGTGGTTTATTACGAGGCGCGGCGCTCTCATTACATTACAGAGAGAGAAGCAGGGACATTTGTTACTGTTGCTACTGTACTGCAATGTAAATAAGACCACTGCAGTGTGTTAATCTAATTATCTCTGCCGCACACTTCCTTTACACTCACACACACACACACACACACACAGTAACACTGTGTGTGTTTTGCAGACCGGAGCATGTTCACAGTATTTTCTCTCAATATGAATATGTACATGTGTAAAGTCTCAGTCCCGCCCTCAGGCTCTGAGTGGCAGCTCATGTGCAGACAAACCAAAAGAAAAGGAGTTTAATGCAAACACCAGACTGACATATACATTTAACCCTGTGCTTCTGTAGTAACACAGGAGCAGAGAGATTAGGAGAAGACGTGGACTCTTAGTGTCTCTGCTCCTCTTTCACAGCAAGGCGCTGCGAGCGTAAACATCCACTGTTACTTTCCCTTCACAGCCACACAAGGACTAACGCTGCTGCTGGCAGCTGCACATCAGCAGACTTCACTCTGCATCAACACAGTCTGCTCAGCACACAAGAAACCAATATGTTCAAACTATAGAGTTCAGGTCGATGCGTTGGAGGCCAGCATCCTCTGAAACAGAAAAACCAACACGACACTCGTGTGAGAGACTTTTGGAGGAGTCTGATAAACAACCTGTTTGTATGTCGAGGACTCGTTAACCTGATGAAGCTTCTTCTACGAGTGGAGGAATCTCGACCAAAAATGTTTGTATTGATCTGTTTTTGTGAAGAGCACATCAGAGAGAGGGACTAATGTCAGGACGTCAGCCCACAGCTGCTCCCTGTGAGCTGCTGTTTTCAAAATGGCTGCTCTTCAGTTGTTGACACGGTGTAAACAAGTAACTTGTTGAGTTTGAAGGTTCGTCCATGACCAGAGATCAGATCCTGAGGTTCAGACTGAGGCAAAGAAAACACTTAAGGAACATGTCCAGTTAAACACTCAGGTGTTTCGCTGTTTGTAGATTTTCCAACTTTTAATAAAGATTTAAAGGATGTTGAATGTTTAAAGCTTCAAAAACAACATGATGTCAGAGCTGACTATGATCCTGGTGCAGCCATGATGGTCATGTTTGTTTGTTTGTTTCTTAACAACATCCATGATCTTTTTCTAAACATCAGTATGTAGTTTTGTTACCATCAACATCGTCTGTGTCAAGATACAACACAGAGAGCTGCAGCAGGAGTCGTTGTAGTAACAGCAGGGCGTGATGAGATCTGGTTGTACGAGTATAGGGCCAGTGATTTAGGAAAGGCTCCTGTGGGTCATATTAGAGAGGAGGAACAAAGGACCTATGAGCTGTGTCTTCAGTCTGACTGGATGTAGACTGTGGAGATAAACCTGTCATCACACAGTTTGTTTCTTCCTTCGGCTGTCTGCGTGTAACCAGCTCCAAATGCTTTTTACAACTGGAAACAACAACCTCCAAATAACAACGTACACACTGAAGTCTTGATAATGATGTGGATCATGTACACAGCCTGGCTTTTTGTTCTCTCACTGAATTGTAAAGATGTAAAACCAATGAACCATCTTCTGAACGCAGCTTAGAAAAGTCCAGACTGCATCTCACACGACTCTGATGATGTTGATCTGATCTCTGACACCTGGAGTTGATTCGTCTCATATTTTAACTTTGACAGCTCCGATGAGACTAAAGCCAAACCTTGCTCAGAGTCACGTGGCGGTGTTGTACGGGCGTAGTGCTTTTATTTTGAAAACAGACAATGCATGTAACAGGCTGAAGTTGACACGGCGTCCCAGAACGTCAACAACCAACACACCCAGGGTTCAAGTTCACCCTGACACTATTTTGGAAGAGCACCATGGCTGCACCCTGGGGTTAGCCCCGCCCAGAACGACTGTGATTGGTTTAAAGAAACACAAACAAGCTGCAGAGTGTTTTTCCTGTGTAGCAGGCGTCACCGTCACCATCCTCAGCTCCACATGCTCCTCTGAAGCCCTCCTCAAACACTCTGCGACAGACAGTTAACGTGTGAAACCACCTGCTGTGTTTGTTTCTGAGTATTTACACTGTTTGGTTTTATTTCAGACTCCGTAAAGCCGCAGACTTTGTGTCGCTCTGATTTTACACTCCTGATTTACACGTTGGCTCAGAGCCAGAGGAAAGATGACATTTTGTCTCCGAGCTGTCAACTTTGTCTTCAGTCCCTCTATTTTTCCCTCCGCCGCTTATCCTTCTTTTTACTGCCAGTCCAACGACTTCTCCTTCTCTAATCCCTCCTTCTTGCCTCCTTCCTCCTTCTCTCCTTGTCTCTCTGGATCTGTCTCCTAACGTATCCTTCCTTCTTGCCTCCTTGTTTCCTCGTCTCCCTAAATCTCCTTTTCTCAATGCACCCCTCCATCTGGTCCCTCCCACACGTCTTTCCGGGGGACACGGTGGTGTCAGTGTTCAGATAATGTGCCCGTTCAGATGGAGATAATAGTGAATTGAGAAACGCTCCTCGCTGCTAATGAAAGTGCGGCGCCTCGGGGAAACTGATGAAAGAACATTTTGCTTTTAACTCCAGTTTAAACATGGAGCAGCATTATTATTTATATTTCCTGGAATCAGCCTCTTGTTCTTGATGTGCGGCACATTCACACGTCCATGCTGAAAAACAGGACACCCACTGAGAGCAAATGATTGGCTCCATGAATACAGAGCGATTCAGGAGTGTTTGAAGCATCAGGAGCCGTTTCATTACAGAGTAATAACCTCTGTGGAGGGTCCGACTCTCTCTCTGCCTTTAAAATCACAATAGACTTTAACAAAACATAACAGGAGGCTTTTACTGTCGCTGTGAACTCTGATTGCTTCAAAGTTTGTCAGAAATAAATCTCAGAACTGATACTGAAGTCACAGTTTGTGCTTTGTTCTGCTTTATTTTATGAATCAGCATCTTTATCTTTAATATGTATCTTCCACCAACATCTTCCTCTCTGTAAACTCACTCCTCCTCCTCCTCCTCCTCCTCCTCCTCCTCCAGGTAAGTTCACCTGTATCGAGGCTCGTTTCCACCTGGAGCGTCAGATGGGCTACTACCTGATCCAGATGTACATCCCATCGCTGCTCATCGTCATCCTGTCCTGGGTTTCCTTCTGGATCAACATGGACGCCGCGCCCGCCCGGGTGGGTCTGGGCATCACCACCGTGCTGACCATGACCACACAGAGCTCTGGCTCCAGAGCCTCCCTGCCCAAGGTGAGCACAAATCAAACGCACCTATATGAATCTGTATAACGTAAAAAGTTTGATTGTTTAAAGTTAGAAAAAGTCATATTTTACGATCAGTGTGGAAACAGAGCTTCAGTTTGTTTCATCAGCAGCAGGGTCGGAGCACGGGTCGCTAACGTTAGTCCTGTGTGTCAGCCACAGAGTGCTCATAAAGGTGGACGACATGACAGCTCCCCAAGAGTGAATCTGAGCCATCGCCCCCTGGTGGCTGGCTGCAGTATGGGTCATAAACCCCGCCCCCTCCATGTTAGCGGTTGGGACATGGGTCAAACTAAAAACTCAAAGAATACATCAAATAATTTTTTTTGAATTTTTTTTTTTTTAAGACTCTGCCTCTGAATGATGTCACCACAGAGAGATGGCAGCAGCATATCTCAGTTTTACCTCTGCACAGTGGGAGGAAGCAGAGACACGTGAAAATGTTCCTCAAACAAACTAATGTTTCCACACAGACAGTTTGTGAACTCTGAACACAAGATGTTCCTCTGGTGTCTCGAGCAGAGCGCTCTGCACTCGCTAAGTGTCCTCTGACCCAGGAGGAGAACAGGAACCAGACAACGCTGCTGAATCCCAGGAATCAATAACAAAATCAGAACAAATCATGGATATAAAGAAAAATAAGACAAAATGTATTTCCTGTATGAGACTCAATATTACATATACAACACACGTGTGTGTTCAGATCCCAGTTTATTAGGACACACACACAGTTAGTGACGCCTCAGGTCAAATACAGAAGGTCAACTGTATTTATTTTACAAACGACATCATGAGTCACAGTAAAAAGAATGAATGTATGAAACAACACAAGTACATGATGAAGTTTGAAGACGGCTGATGTTTCCTCATTCCTCAACATTTCCTCAACATTAAAAATTTCAAATGAACAAATGCAGCGAGGGAACAGAGGAATAAAAAAGATGAAGAGACAGAGAGCTTCAGTTTCTGCTGAAAAATTAATGTTCATAACAAGAAGAGAGGAAATACAGACATTAATGGAACATATGAGGGAGAGATGGAGAGAGGGAAAGGGGTGGAGAAGATTCAGACAGATGGAGGGATGAGAGAGAGACATAGAGAGGAGGAGAGGAATAAAAGAGAGAGATAGATGAACAGAGGAAACTGAAGGAAACAAAGATGAGAAAAATAAGTTTTAGAAAGCGAAAAAGTGTTTTCCTGTGAGGGATTTTCAGATTAAAGGGGAGAAAAAAAATAGCGGCCTGACTTTGCGTGAGCCAGTAGGATTGTATAATTATGTCCAGGGAAGCTGTAATCCCCAACACACACACACACACACACACACACACACACACTGTTTGTTGACATTAGGTGCTTCATGCGCTCTAAAAATTGAACAAGTGAACCGTGATTCCTCTGCAGTTCAGCTGTCACAATAATGATCACACAACACAGCTGAGCTTAGGTGGGCTCACACACACACACACACACACACACACACATCTGAGTGTGTGTTTCTACTATCAATCACACACACACACACACACACCTAAACACACGGCTCCTCTGACGTGCCACAGAAGAGAGCTGCCATGTCAGGCGAGGCGGGAGAGGAGATGAGGAAAGGAGGCGAAGCAGGAGAGGAGATGAGGAAAGGAGGCGAGGCGGGAGAGAAGAGGAGGAAAGGAGGCGAGGCGGGAGAGGAGATGAGGAAAGGAGGCGAGGCGGGAGAGGAGATGAGGAAAGGAGGCAAGGCGGGAGAGAAGAGGACGAAAGGAGGCGAGGCGGGAGAGGAGATGAGGAAAGGAGGCGAGGCGGGAGAGAAGAGGACGAAAGGAGGCGAGGCGGGAGAGGAGATGAGGAAAGGAGGCGAGGCAGGAGAATGATTTAGCAGAGCAGATGATGTCATGATTTCAGCCCAGTCACAGAACAGAACAAACATTGGTGTTTTCTTCAGACCACAGATTTGTTTGTTTGTTTGTTTGTTTGTGATGAAGCAAGTATTTATATTAAAGCTTCAGGTTTGATCAGCTGCTGTGGCTCATGTGTGGTGATGTCACAGTGAGGGTCATGTTATAGAGTAAACTATCTGGTGTGTGTGTGTGTGTGTGTGTGTGTGTGTGTGTGTGTGTGTGCAGGCTGGAGACACAGAGACGTCTCTCTCGCTGAGAAACAACAGTTGTTTGTTGGTAACAGTTCATACACAATAACAGTCCGGAACAGTCAGCTGATGTCGTACCTGGTGGTTTGTGCAGCAGACAGTTGTGGAGAGACCTGACGTCCAGTTTGAGCTGTGTTCATTTTGTTTATGAAAACAACTTGATTTAATGTGTTTGTCAACGCGACGACGTCACTGTAGGAACACTGACATGTATGAAACATGCAGGTGTAACGTAGTGTTGAGGAGAAGTGAACTCACCATTACAGTTAGCAGCAGCTGTTATATATTTACATAGTGTAAAAATAAAGATTTCATTCATCAGTCACAAGTTTGGATTATTTAAGAACAAAAGGTGTCGCAGGTTGTTTTAGGAAGAACCTGTTTAACTGAGTCGTCCCGCTCAGGTCAGTCCTCTCGTACCTGGACTGACAGACAGCAGTCAGACTGATGGAGCTCAGATCCAGAACCAGAGCCGACGGTCCTGAACTCTGTCAGTGACTGAGCTTCATGTCTGACCTGTGAACAGGTGGTAACATTTACATTACATTTCTAGATTAGATTCCAGATTCTAGTTTGAAGTGTATTTTCACCGTAGCTTCAGTGAACCAAACAAAGTTTGTCCCTGTGGCTCTGCTGTAGTTTGACCTCATCCAGTGTGACGTCATCTCTCAAAGCTTCTGTGCTGCTGACTGATCTGGCGTCTGCAGAGACATACAAAGCCAACATTACATTTCCTTCTGCTGCACGTTTGAGATTAAACCTGTAAAAACGGACCCAGTGAAATGAATATAAAGCTTCTGTCAGTCACATCTCGACACAGCGACGTCATTAAGACACAAACTGACAGCAGGAAGTAAAGTGATTAGAGACATCATTTGTTCTCCCTCCACCTGCGTCATTCACTCCACTTAGTGGTTTACTTTCCCAGAATGCATTTCAGCCTTTCAGACAGTGATGTATTTGGTGTGTTCAGGTTTTCCATTTTAATTTGTCTCTTTAAAGTGCTTCATGGAAATGCCTTTTTTCTGAATCTGCTTTAGATTCAGAAACACTGAGTTCATTAAATAATGCGTCCAAACACCTTCATAATAAAAGACTGAAGTGAACTATCTGAAGTGTTACTCAGCAGCAGTGGTGTTGTTGGACCTGAGCGTCCAAATGTTTTATCAACAGATGTAAATATATAAGCTGTATAACATAAGAACAGACCTAATCATTGTTTAAAAAGCCTCTGATCTAATAATCAGCATTAAAGCCCACCAAAATACAATGATGTCACTGATCACGGACACAAGTTTTTGGTTCTCTGAGTTGTTCAAACAGCATTTAATGTGCTCACGTGTGAGAGACAGAGTGAGCGCTACTTTAATGTTGCAGCTGGTGAAAGTGAATCAGAATCAGAGTTCATCTGAAATGCTTCATATATCTCTGTAGACACTGCTGGTAGTTTAATCTATAGCCACACGTTTCATCCCAACTCGTCACACATCGACTCTTTGTCCCTGGACTTTAATGGCTACATGTTATGTGCAAGGTGTCTTCCTGCTTCTGCTGCTGACAGGACACCGCTACCAACACCAGGACGCCACCTAAAGCACGTGGTCAGGTTTAGACATAAACATCATGTTTGTCTCAGCATTCATACAGGAAGTGAACACCAGGTGAGAGTTGATTTATGAGTTGATTATACTTTTAATTAATAATCAAAGTTTTCAAAGGAACTCAATCAGACAAATAAATGTAGTGCAGTAAAAAGAGATGTAGAGGAGTCGGAGGATGATGGGAGTTCTCTGTTTCTCCTCAATATTAATTACTGACAACTACAAATATTCTTAACATCACAATTCATAAATCATGTCGAAACAAACAGTTTGAAGGGTAAATATGACGACAGAGTGCATTAAAGTTTCCCAGGGCACAGATCCTAGAGACGCCCCTGTTAATGGGAAAAATCTAAAACCTGCCGTTTGAGAAAAGGAATCAGCTTCACACCTGATCCCTGAACACCTCTCGACATGTGAGAATCCTCTGACTGTTCTTCTTCTGCTCCTCTTTCCTCGCCCTCTCTCCGTCTCTGCCTGGATGACCATGAAACCAAGTGAACCAGTTGAGGGTTTCGGCCTCAGCGGCTCTCAGCAGCTCTGAGGGAGAATCAGTCGGCCGTTCCAAAGATAAATGTGCATCAGACTGGGCGCAAACGAGCATGAATCACAACAAGGCAGAGCGATGACGATAAGCTGTGTGTGTTTGTGAAAGTGATCTAAAGTCAGAGTTTAATTGGTTTTTAAACGGCTGATTGTGGGTTTCCTCTGTGTGTGTGTGTGTGTGTGTGTGTGTGTGTGTGTGTGTTTGTGTGTGTGTGTGTGTGTGTGTGTGTGTGTGTGTGTGAGACAGATCAGGGATCACCCTCTCAGCCTGTAACTGTGTGTGAACGTGAAGTGTTGTTATGACAGGACGGACCAAATGGATTTGAATAATGGCACTCGACAGGCAGATAACAATTGGACAAAGATCTAAGCAGACGTCATTTAGCCCTCATTATCAGGACGCTCCTCCTTATCAGGACACTCCTCCTTATCAGGACACTCCTCCTTATCAGGACGCTCGTCATTATCAGGACGCTCCTCACCTTGCCCTGTTTCACACAGAGCTCTGTGCGTGTAGAAGCTGCTGACAGTCCATGATTCAATGTGCTGATTCTGTCAATGTGTTGTAGCTGTCTGTTCAGACCACTGTTACATACACGGCATCATAGCGCTGTATCTAGACCACTGGTCCCCAACCTGAAGGTCGTGACCAAAATTAGGGACCATCAGAGCTTCACCAGGGCTCACAAGGCCTTCTTGATTTTAGACAAAAACACAGAAGACCTAGATCATTAAATTATTTCTGATCTTAACATGTCATTAAAGACCGGCACTTGGTCAGTGACTTCCGGCGTCAGACACCGATGATTAAAGTCGTCCTTTGAGGTCGGCGTGATCTACACGGTCAAACAATAACGTGTCCAGTGGCGTGGAGGGGAAATGCAGCCAGACAACAACGTAACTTGTCAAGGTGGTGAGGTATCGAGGTGTTAAAGGGTCGAGGTGTCGAGGAGGTGAGGTGTGGAGGTGGTGAGGTGTGGAGGTGGTGAGGTGGTGAGGTGTGGGGGTGGTGAGGTGGTGAGGTGTGGAGGTGGTGAGTTGGTGAGGTGTGGAGGTGGTGAGGTGTGGGGGTGGTGTGGTGGTGAGGTGGTGAGTTGGTGAGGTGTGGAGGTGGTGAGGTGTGGGGGTGGTGAGGTGGTGAGGTGGTGAGTTGGTGAGGTGTGGGGGTGGTGAGGTGGTGAGTTGGTGAGGTGTGGAGCTGGTGAGGTGTGGAGCTGGTGAGGTGGTGAGTTGGTGAGGTGGTGAGTTGGTGAGGTGGTGAGGTGGTGAGGTGTGGGGGTGGTGAGGTGGTGAGGTGGTGAGTTGGTGAGGTGGTGAGGTGTGGGGGTGGTGAGGTGGTGAGTTGGTGAGGTGGTGAGTTGGTGAGGTGTTGAGCTGGTGAGGTGGTGAGGTGGTGAGGTGTGGAGCTGGTGAGGTGAGGGGGTGGTGAGGTGGTGAGGTGGTGAGTTCATGAGGTGTGGAGCTGGTGAGGTGGTGAGTTGGTGAGGTGGTGAGGTGTCGGGGTGGTGAGTTGGTGAGGTGGTGAGGTGGTGAGGTGTGGAGCTGGTGAGGTATGGAGGTGGTGAGGTGGCGAGGTGGTGAGTTGGTGAGGTGTGGAGCTAGTGAGGTGTGGAGCTGGTGAGGTGGCGAGGTGGTGAGTTGGTGAGGTGTGGAGCTGGTGAGGTGTGGAGGTGGTGAGTTGGTGAGGTGTGGAGGTGGTGAGTTGGTGAGGTGGTGAGGTGGTGAGGTGTGGGGGTGGTGAGTTGGTGAGGTGGTGAGGTGTGGAGCTGGTGAGATGGTGAGTTGGTGAGTTGGTGAGGTGGTGAGGTGGTGAGGTGTGGGCGTGGTGAGGTGGTGAGTTGGTGAGGTGGTGAGTTGGTGAGGTGGTGAGTTGGTGAGTTGGTGAGGTGGTGAGGTGTGGAGGTGGTGAGGTGGTGAGTTGGTGAGGTGGTGAGGTGTGGAGGTGACGAGGTTCAGGAGCTCTCCAGCTGAAGAGTTTTAATTATCAGAGTGATTTAATTCTCGTCTCTCTGTCTCAGTAACTCAGAGCAGGATTAACCCTCAGCTGACCAATCACAGCTCTGCTTCACCTCGCAGTCTGATACTCTGAACCAGTCGAGTTCATTCACACCTCAGAGTCTGTATCGTCCTGGTTGCTGCATATTTAGACACTTTCTGCACAAAGCTGAAGCTGTATTCAGAAACTAGTGGTTTACTACTCGGTAACTCCTGCACACAATACCTGACGATCAGGAGAAAGCTCATGTCCTTCAGAGTCCTGCCAGCACCTGATGTGCAGAGGGTTGTGAAAGACTGTTCATCACTGTATGATTCACTTTAGGATTTGACTTTCCTTAAAACAGGGAACTGAATATGTTACTGAGGACAGTCTGTGGCTGCGACAGGAAACTTTATTTCATCATTACATTTAATGTTAGAGTTGATTTTTGTTCATCATGGAGTCCTGATGATGTCACTCTAACGCCTTGCCCGCCCCGCCCCGCAGGTGTCCTACGTAAAAGCCATCGATATCTGGATGGCCGTATGTCTGCTGTTTGTGTTCTCTGCCCTGCTGGAGTACGCTGCCGTCAACTTCATCGCCCGCCAACACAAGGAGCTGCTGCGCTTCAGACGGAGGCGACGACACATGAAGGTGAGTCCTCGGTCACACCTCTCATACAGTCCAACATCCACATCTCTCATAAATCAATCTAGAGTTTTGTGTTCGGAGCGTCAGAGGAGAGATCAGCTGAACTGAAGAGTTATAACCAGATGTTCGCCACGTGACGAAGGTGACTCTGACACCTGCGTTTGGTGCGTAGAATAATTTGTGAGTTAGGAGTTTGACAGAGATAAATACAGCTGGAATGATTTTTGAATACAACTCTTGAGTTCTGCTGATCCTCAGTCCTCCATGTTCTGCTCTTTACGTTCTGACCTTCAGCTGTTTGAAACACGTCAGAGAGAAGGACACAGAGGAAAGGAAGTAAGGAGACAAGGAGTAACAGGCGAGCTCTGTTTTCCAACACACTCAGCTGAGTCCAGGCTCGTTGTCTCCAACCAGCCAATTACAAGAGAAACTAATAGTTTACAACCTTCACTTTTTATCTGTGTAAACACAAAGAATCCAGCCGTTTGGATAAATTCCCTGCTCCCCGCTGTCCTCGGGCGTTTGTATGGAGCTCATCAGCGAGCAGAAACACGGAGCATCAATGTTTCATGGGCGGAGCATTGAGCATGATTAACAGCTGAGCCGCAGAGCAAACAGAGACGAGGCTCATAATGGATTCACCGTGTAGAAACAAAGAAACTTTCCCTGCGGCTCTGAAACTTTTATTTGTGGAGATGCATCATTTACAGGAACCAGCAAAGAGAGCATTACACTGGTTTTTAGTTGTGTCTGAATTCTGATTTTTACATCATTGCGCTGCATCTCTGAGTTTTATTTTATTTCTGACATGATGATATCATATAAAATAACCGACCCAGACGCCAGGAGAAATGTTGTCAAACCACAGATACGTTACATCTCGAAGTTTCATACATGTCAACGTTTCTACAGTGACGTAGTGTCTGAGCTGACGGTGTCATCAGGAGGTGGAGGAGATGGTGGATGGAGAGACGCCTGCTGAGCTGCAGACACTGTTCAACACCAACTAACTACTAACCTGGTTGTGATTTAGTGACTAATCAGTGTGTTTCCAGTAGCGTTTTAGTCTCCAAATGTGTGTGTTGTGTAGCGACTCGTCGGGTCATAGAGAGTGATCGTTTTTTAGAGACATCACTTCCTGTCCAGCAGGACCTGTGTCCCTGAGACTGCGTATTTTAATCCAGAACATTAAACTTTTCTGACCATAAACAAGTGGTTTAAGTGTCTAAACAGAACCACAAAGTTTTAATGTTTGTTACATAATTATGTACAAATGAATCTGTGGTTTACAGATACCAAATATTTTGTCTCTTCATAAATTGAGATTTTATCGTTTAAACTACATTTTAGTTTTGTCTTTTTCATTAGTAATATTACACTCTGATATGGTCACAGTCAGTGTGTGATGACATCACTGCAGCTCGTCTTCAACGTGGAAAAAAAATCCCATTGGGCCTAAATGTGACCACATGTTAATGACTGCATCGTTAAACATAAAGTCTCAACGTATCCTAAATGTAAAGTACCTGTGGTTTGCAGAACTGTACAATGCCAACATTAATTCTGTGTTGGGTTGCAGATCCTGTACCACATCAGCAGATTCACTGTTGTTATAGAGATATCAATGTTCAGTTTCCAGGGTTTTTTTTAACCCTTTAAGGACTTCCTGTCCACGGTGGCGTATAAGTTGGTGCTGACTTTCATTCTTGACTTTGAATACCAGATCATGTGATGTGATTTAAAGCTCCTGATCAGCTGCTAGATGAACCTCACTGTGAGACTGTTTCTCCACCTCTGTCTCCAAGGACAAGAATGAAACACAGTTAACCCTCGCAGGAAGTCCTTAAAAGACACACACACAAATATAAAATATAATATTTATTATGAAGTGTATTATTATGAATAATAATCCTCTGGTGAGATGCAGATGAAGCAGAGCTGATGATCTTTCGGTTTATTAAACTAATCTGGATATTTTAAGTAAAAAGCAGTGCCTCACTTTTTCTCTGCTCAGATGTTTTTTACCTGTCTCTGCTTCCTTTGGTCCATTTGTTGTCTCTGAAGCATTTAATCAATCTGTGTGTGTGTGTGTGTGTGTGTGTGTGTGTGTGTGTGTGTGTGTGTGCGTGTGTGTGTGTGTGTGTGTCCGAGGCGGCCGTATTGAATAAGGAGTAAAGCTGTCGGCCTGCGGGGAATATTGAAGTGCTGCTTGATTGTCAAACTGGTGGTTTGGCTGTTTGTGTGGGTGGAGGGCAAGAAAACACAAACAGCCACGAGACACACAACCATACAGTCCTGTGTGTGTGTGTGTGTGTGTGTGTGTGTGTGTGTGCAATGTAGAGATTGCGTCCATACAGCCGGCGAACATGCTCGAGTGCTTTCACGAGTGCTGTTGTGTGTTTCAGAGTTGTAGGGCATGTGTTCGTGCTGCCGTGACTCCAGCTGCTGATTGAGTCTGACACGTTTCAGTGTGTGTGAGCATGTTCCTGTGTTCCTGTATTTATGAGGACCTCATGTCCTCACAACGCTGGTAAGAGGACATGGGTCCTGTGAAGTGAGGACACTTTAAAGGTAAAAGTCCAGTTCAGGGTGAGACTGTTTTAGTTTGAGGTGAAGGATGGAGGCGGGATCATTTGGACCAAAGGTCATCTTTTCCTCGTGGACATGTGACGAGGTCGGTTCATGATACATGACTATACGTCATATTTTATGCCACCAAGCTGTGTCTTTGGTTCTGTACTTGTGCGTTTGTAAAATGAAACAACAGAGGAAGATAAAAGTAACATGAGAAAAAACACCTGAAGGCAACTAACACTGAAATTAAAGACAGCTGTGTTCACTGAGCAACAACTCACAGACAGAAATCATTTATCTAAAAACAAAAGACAAAATTTAAGAATACATTTTCTAAGCAAGTAATAGAAATAAAAGAATAAATAAAATCATTAGTATTTTTTCTGATATTCTGACAATAAATGTCTCACTCAGACAAACCCAAATTAAAAGAGGGAGAAACGACACCTGCAGTTTGTTCCACAGGAGCCTCTGTTAATAAAATCATGAGGAGTAAAGGAGTCAGAGGAGTAAAGGAGAGCTGAGGGGAGTTTGTGTAGAAAAGGTAAATAAAAAATAAAAAGTCTAAATCCTATTGTTGTAATCCTCTGAGCTGTGTGAGCTGTGTTGGTAGATTAGCGTCCGGCTGCCGCTGCACTTTCAGGTGAATCAGACGCTGACGTTTGGCACCGCAGGAGCAGCAGGAGCGGAGAGCATGGGGAGTGTGGGCTCACATCGTGACCCACATCTGGAACATCAAACCTTTTTACTGTTACGGGGTTTATTTTAGGTCACAGGATGAGAGCAGGAGGTGAATTCAGGCTGCCGTTTGTTACTGACGAGCTCGTTGGTTCAGCTGAGGTTAAACATCCGTCAGCTGGCAGCAGCTCTGTTATTATAAAGGGTTGTTATTAACCAGCCGTTTTAAAGGGTTGTTATTAACCAGTCGTTATAAAGGGTTGTTATTAACCAGTCATTATAAAGGGTTGTTATTACCCAGTCGTTATAAAGGGTTGTTATTAACCAGTCATTATAAAGGGTTGTTATTAACCAGTCATTATAAAGGGTTGTTATTACCCAGTCGTTATAAAGGGTTGTTATTACCCAGCCGTTTTAAAGGGTTGTTATTACCCCGTCGTTATAAAGGGTTGTTATTAACCAGTTGTTATAAAGGGTTGTTATTACCCAGCCATTATAAAGGGTTGTTATTACCCCGTCGTTATAAAGGGTTGTTATTACCCAGTCGTTATAAAGGGTTGTTATTACCCAGTCATTATAAAGGGTTGTTATTACCCAGCCATTATAAAGAGTTGTTATTACCCAGCCATTATAAAGGGTTGTTATTACCCAGCCGTTATAAAGGGTTGTGATTACCCAGCCATTATAAAGGGTTGTTATTACCCAGTTGTTATAAAGGGTTGTTATTACCCAGTCATTATAAAGAGTTGTTATTACCCAGCCATTATAAAGGGTTGTTATTACCCCGTCATTATAAAGGGTTGTTATTAACCAGTTGTTATAAAGGGTTGTTATTACCCAGTCATTATAAAGGGTTGTTATTACCCCGTTGTTATAAAGGGTTGTTATTACCCAGTTGTTATAAAGGGTTGTTATTACCCAGTCATTATAAAGGGTTGTTATTACCCAGCCATTATAAAGGGTTGTTATTACCCAGCCATTATAAAGAGTTGTTATTACTCAGCCATTATAAAGGGTTGTTATTACCCAGCCGTTATAAAGGGTTGTTATTACCCAGCCGTTATAAAGGGTTGTTATTACCCAGTTGTTATAAAGGGTTGTTATTACCCAGTCATTATAAAGAGTTGTTATTACCCAGCCATTATAAAGGGTTGTTATTACCCCGTCGTTATAAAGGGTTGTTATTACCCAGTCGTTATAAAGGGTTGTTATTACCCAGTCGTTATAAAGAGTTGTTATTACCCAGTCATTATAAAGGGTTGTTATTACCCAGTCATTATAAAGAGTTGTTATTACCCAGTCATTATAAAGGGTTGTTATTACCCAGCCATTATAAAGGGTTGTTATTAACCAGTCATTATAAAGGGTTGTTATTACCCAGCCATTACAAAGGGTTGTTATTACCCAGTCGTTATAAAGGGTTGTTATTACCCAGTCATTACAAAGGGTTGTTATTACCCAGCCATTATAAAGGGTTATTATTACCCAGTCATTATAAAGAGTTGTTATTACCCCATTGTTATAAAGGGTTGTTATTAACCAGTTGTTATAAAGGGTTGTTATTACCCAGCCATTACAAAGGGTTGTTATTACCCAGTCGTTATAAAGAGTTGTTATTAACCAGTCATTATAAAGGGTTGTTATTACCCAGCCATTATAAAGGGTTATTATTACCCAGTCATTATAAAGAGTTGTTATTACCCCATTGTTATAAAGGGTTGTTATTAACCAGTTGTTATAAAGGGTTGTTATTACCCAGCCATTACAAAGGGTTGTTATTACCCAGTCGTTATAAAGGGTTGTTATTACCCAGCCATTACAAAGGGTTGTTATTAACCAGTCATTATAAAGGGTTGTTATTACCCAGCCATTACAAAGGGTTGTTATTACCCAGTCGTTATAAAGGGTTGTTATTACCCAGCCATTATAAAGGGTTATTATTACCCAGTCATTATAAAGAGTTGTTATTACCCCGTTGTTATAAAGGGTTGTTATTAACCAGTTGTTATAAAGGGTTGTTATTACCCAGCCATTATAAAGGGTTATTATTACCCAGTCATTATAAAGAGTTGTTATTACCCCATTGTTATAAAGGGTTGTTATTAACCAGTTGTTATAAAGGGTTGTTATTACCCCGTTGTTATAAAGGGTTGTTATTAACCAGTTGTTATAAAGGGTTGTTATTACCCAGCCATTACAAAGGGTTGTTATTACCCAGTCGTTATAAAGGGTTGTTATTACCCAGCCATTATAAAGGGTTGTTTCAGATGAGGTCACAAACCAGGTGAATCCAGGTTTTCCTGTGTAACATGAGGAGTATGTGATGTCACTGGAGGTGAATTTACTGAAAAGGTGTAAGCAAATACTGGATGGAAACAGATTAAACTGCACACAGCATGAGAATAATAAAGGATAAACAGCACAGTGACAGGAAGTAAACAGATAATTCAGCACAAACATCAGCTCATAGAGAAGTTGTGAGTACGAGCGCAGCTGCAGACTCACATCACCTCACACACTGTTTCTAATCAGACTCAAACTAAGTGTTTGTGCTGAACTCTCAGTGTCAGACGGTTCAGCTTTAGAGGCTTTATTAGATAATAATCTTTCCAAGCTCCTGCTGGGATCCAACACATGTCTCAGTAATATTGTGTGTTGATATGGTAACAGTCAGCGTTGGATGACATCACCGCATCTCGTCTTCACCGTGGAAAACAAGGTTGTTGACAAACATATTTAGTAGAGGCGTGCCATATCATCTCGTTCACGATCATACAGTATGGTTTTTAATTCATATCGTGAATCGTGCAATATTTCAACTTGTTGGCATATTGACGTCCTACTGCTTGAAATTAATAATGAAATATTTTTTTACTCATTTGTCAAATCGTCAAAAATACCCTGAAATATCCTGATATTATATTTATCACCTAATACTGAGTCAAAGTTTCCATAAACAAAATGGAAATGGAAAAGTATTAATGAGACCCGAGGTAAAAGACTCTGAACACACACGTGGTCAGCTGCAGAACATGAAGGAGTGTTTCTCTTTCCCACTAAAAAGACTTTTAAAAACACAGTTTGAGGTTATTTGCATTTGGAACAGATTTAGCTGAGAGGGTTTCATAAGTCATATTAACGTAGGAGCAGTTTTAAATTCAGCTCCTCAGGTCTTAAAAACCTCAAGAATAAAATTCATTATTAAAAGTATCAGATCATCAGCATGAATCACAGACGGTGAAACCCCACAGTGAGGCAGAGACAGAGACAGAGGCGGTCCTCAGGCATCTTCATTAACCTCTCTGTCCGCCGTCCACCGCACGCTCACCCCTCTTTGTCCAAACACAAAGGAACAGGCTCAGAGGAGGGCAGTGAACGCAGCACGACTGAGGGTCACCACAGACTGCAACAGGACAGGGTTTATGTTTGAGGGTTAGAGTTACATCAGAAACCTGCAACAGATCTTTGTTTCTTTTCTATACATGACCAAAACCATAATCTAAACCTGAACCTGAACCTTAACCTAACCTAACCCTATTTTACTATTATAATTATTGTTATTTACCAACTGGCATGACGATGCAAACCACAGAGGACTGAATGTAATCCAGGGTTTTGCAGAACTGACAGATTTATCTATCGATCAACATTCAAGGGTTAATAAAAGAGATTTTTGTTTCACAAGGTTCAGAACAACAGCAGCGAAATGCACCAACATCAGTAATATAGTAGAAGAAAACCTTCACATCATAAAACTTTATTTTACACACGTTGAACAGGAAACGACTGACAGACGGAGGGACACAGGTCTCCAGGTGTTCAGTGGTCTGTCAGCTGCAGGATGATGATGATGATGATGATGGGCTCAGTGCTGCACTGCAGGAGTTCAGTCAGTGCTCACTGCAGAAAACATTGATCGCACAGGTAGATGGTCGCCTGCTACGGCATTACCGCCTGATGCACCTCCTCCAGTTCCTGTGGGTCAGCTGCAGCGTCCTCAGCCCGGAACCAACGAACTTTGACGTTTGGCTGCTTTAAACCAGGAACGTCTCCTGGTGGCGGAGCGGCAGCAGGGACGTCTGCCTGCAGCCTGCCCACGAGCAAGGTGTTACCCCAGCATTTGGCTTTCCTCTGCTTCATCAAGTCAGTCAGGACACGTTGTCTGGTCCAGATTCATCTGCAGACCTTTATGTTGAACATATAACAAGTGCAGCAGAGACGTATTTTATTACAGCAGTAACACCCTGAAGCTGCACTCAGTCATTACTAATAAAACACAGACAGGTCTTCTCCAGGGAGTTGGTGTTATTGAGAAACAATTATTGATCCATGTGTGAACGGTTCAAACAACAGAAAGTGAAGGATGTGTGTTGGCGTTAGCAGAGACTCACTGTTCAGTCTGTCTGATGGGAATTAGCAGCACACATCTTCAGTCCCGTTCACTAATTGTGTTAGGACGGCAGGATGTGTTGGATCAGAGCGATATCTCCCCTCAGGGATTAGTTTCCTGTGATTGTGGAGCAGCAGTGATGAAGAGGTGCAGCTGAGTGCAGTTGGAAGTCTCTAGACTCTGAGTGAAGAATGTCCTCCAGGGTTTTCATGGCTTTTATGCAACTGTTGGGTTCATGTGTGCTTTTAAAGTGCTCTGTGAAGCAGAGAGAGCTCGTACACACGACTGGCCCACTGTGATTTATGGAAGTGATAGTGGAGCTTTTCAGGGACTCATCAGAACTGTAGCAGAGCGTCTGGTCGATCCGATGGCTCAGCTGAAATCTGCAGATATGTAACTGAGGACTGAGGCTGCACTACAGTCCCTCCGTCCCTGCTGTGACACGAACAGTGTCAGTGCTGCACCTCGGCTCGTCTCTCAGAGCTGGAGTCGGAGCTGTCGGTGCAGTGCGGGTAGCTGCAGCAGCAGCAGCAGCAGTTGGGGTAGTCCCAGTTGTGCTGATTCCTGTGCTTTCTGCTCTGATGCTTTATTGATTCGTTAGTGACACTGATAGTCCGGAGAGAAGCAGGCAGAGAGAGAAAGAGCGGGAGCAATCGGACTGAGGCTACCTGCTCCACACGGCTGTCTAATTAGAAAGACCGAGCGAGAGGGCATCAAATAGACGGATACCGCAGCGCTGTGAGAGGGAGGGAGGGAGGGAGGGAGGGGAGGGGGAGCCGGCTCCTCCGAGCAGCCAGGCGGAGAGACATCCCCCCCTGCTGGGGAACAGAAACAACTGCAGAGGGATCAGATCAATAGCGCCACTCATCCTTGAAGGATAGGCCCGCCTGGCAGCAGCTCGCTTGTTTAACACAGACAGGCTCTCCAGACTGAAAAAGAGAGCTCCTTTAGAAATCAAAGGGAAGTCGAACATTACTGCCTCTCGCCTCCGTTTCAATCAGGCCTGTCTCCAGCGCGTCCTCCTCAGGGCGCAGAATGCAAATGAGTATTTTTAGATGAAGAAAGGCTTTCATTAAAAATAAGATCTATTAGTGAGGAATGATGTGTTCTGAGGTGCTCCTGTCAGACGCATCAGCAATCAGTGGCCTACATGAGAAAT
Organism: Epinephelus lanceolatus; assembly: GCF_041903045.1. NCBI lineage: Eukaryota > Metazoa > Chordata > Actinopteri > Perciformes > Serranidae > Epinephelus > Epinephelus lanceolatus. The sequence continues at coordinate 47,837,416 of NC_135740.1, read as the reverse complement.
CCCGTCCTGCATCTCGTTTAGCCCGCAGCCAGAGAGCTGCTGAGGCCTGATGACCGTCCTCGTCTGCTCCTCCTTCACCTCAGCAACACGAGGGAGGAAATAAGAGCGACCATGGAGCCTAGAGATGATTCCTCTCCCGCAGCCAGCTCTGTTTTTGGCACGCTTGGCCTTCTGGGAAAAGAGATGTACATTTGAGAAGTGGCCTGAGGGATGTGACCCCCCCCCCCCCCTACTGCGACGGCACACGCCATCCCACTGTTTAAGAATGACAGCGCCTTATTAGGCAGACGCAGCTCCTGATTGATCGGCTATAATCAGCTCGTTAGCTGTGATTAGGCGTTTTGTGTGTGTGTGTGGGGGGGGTACATGCTGGTTCGCTCTAAACGCCTTGATCTCACAGGCTGTTCGGCAGTTTTGAGAACAAAGGCAGATAAGAGAGCACAGGGATTAAGGAGCGATCAGTGATGTCCGCGGGCTGAACTCCACCTCCTGATTGACGGGTCGGCAGCGAAGTGACGTGCAGCACGCTCACTGTCTCCTGTTTAGACGGAGAGGAAGCTCCTGGTTGACAGAGTGAAGCGGCGGTTGTTTTTATCCAGCATGTATTCTGCATGATGATCCTGGCTGCAGCACATTAGCATATTACCTCCCAGATCCGTATGTTCATATCCATATTTATGTGGTTGCCTGTCGGCGGAGGAGACGCTCCGACCTCTTGCCCTTATTATGATCTTAAAAGCTGCTGGATTAGTTAAAACATGAATTCTCATCAGGCTCCCCGTGTTCTTACAAGACTCTGAAGACTCGACCTTTTGGACTCACCGATACTGTAACGTCTCTTACACTGTACGGTGGAGGTGGAGCGTCATCATATGAACAAACACTACAGATACAGATGGTGTCTCGTCATGGTCAGGGGGCCGAGCCTTTCTTTATTTAAGCATTATCTAATCAGATGTCTCTTTGAGATCAAGATCTCATGTGCAGGAGAGACCTGAGTACAACATGTAACTAAACACACACACACACACACACACAGCATCACTAGTTAAGAGTTCTGTTACTGAAAGTTAAAACTAATAATACTTTGAGGTCACTCGGTCAAACAAGTGTTTCCAAGTTCAAACTGTGTTCTGGTTGGTTCCAGTAATGAGGTTCACAGTACTGGAAACCAGTCTTCCCCAGCTCTTCCACCAGTCTCTCCTGTGATCTGGTTCCATGTTGATGATTTTGGTACACGACTGAGGATGTCAGGTGCCCTGGTCGTCTGCATAGTGAGGCCTTATAGATGAAGATGCAGGTGTTTGCAGAGTGATACGATAGACAGCATCGGGGGGGTTGAGGGTTGTGACAGCAGCATGAGAGAGCAGGACTCCCCGTGGACGGTTTGGTGGATTGTTTAATAGTTTTTCAGCAGGCTCTGCTGTGGTAGAAGAATCCAGTTTTTATTTTTTGAGTATGATGCAAGATTCAGAGATATTTATAGTGTTGGACTGTTTCAGTTTCATCACCATTGAAGGTGCAGGCGGCCGTGGGGGAGTCTGTGGAGCGTGCCTCTGTGAGATGAACACATTTGGTCTTTCTGGAGTTTAGGACCAGTTTTAATTTTGACAGAGACGTGTGCAGGTCATTAGAGTCAGTCTGTAGGCAGAAGAATGATTGGTTTGTGATGGAGCCGATAACATACAGGTTGATATCATCAGCATAGAGGTGAGCAGCGCAGTGTGGGGTGGAGAACAGATGTAGTTTATAAACAGTCTTTTCTCCACCCTGTAAATACTGAGATCAACTCACAGGAGAGACATTTACTATAAACTCACCATAACATCAGACGCCCACAGCCACTAACATTACGACATCATAGACTAGCATGTTTCAGACAGTCCACACGTGTTTCAGACCGTGTAAGGCGCCATTCTCACTCTAATGTTATCATGCAGGGGTTTGCAACCTCAACAACTACAGGTCCTTTAATGCTCACAACTTCTTTTACCAGCAGCTAAACAGTCTAACACTGTTTGGATAAAGATCATTTTTTTAAAACTAGAAACAGCCTTGAAATCACCGTCACCAAACCCACCTGACTGCATTTAAATACACAGTCATGTCAGTGTGTATAGAGACAGCATGCTCTCACATCTAACTGGTGAATTAAGGGTTAATTTAAACCAAACCAGAGCTGGTGATTGTTGGAACAGTGTCTTTATGTGAGTTTATCTCAGTATTTACGAACCAAGACTGTTTTGGTGAGTTTTATTTTGTTTCTGTTGACTTTGAATGAAGTGTGTTTAACAACAGTGAAATGACAATATATTAACAATATATTTAAATGTAGTCTGGTGTGTTTGGTGACGGTGATTTCCAACCTGTGCTCATTCTGAAGTCATTAAATACAGACGAAAAACAACCTTTCACAGAGGTATGATACACCATCTAATAACGCCGCCGGACAACAACGTATTTTAAGGACCAGGAAAGTCCAACAACACCACACTTTGACCCAGGAGCCCAGTGTTTACTTCCTGTTTCAATGCAGAGCCACACTATGATGGGTTTTTTTTTTTTCAAAACCTGACCACGTGCTTTTGGTGCACAAAGAAATAACCCTAAAAATGATCCAGCTAACGAGCTGAAACTGTATATGTCCTGTGAAAACAGTTTATTTTGAAAAGACACGGTTCATGTTGGCAAAAATTATCACTAAAATTTGGGAAATCACCAAAATTTGGAAGCATGTTTGTGCCCAGTAAGAGAAATAAAAAATAAAAGCATTTAAATGTGTTTGCACCCCCCTAAACCAAAATATATAAAAACACATGTGCCTCTCCAGCGCTTAGACAATTGATAAATAACAAACGGTCCTTTAATAAATATCAATTATATATTTGTGACCTGTGTTAAAAGATTTATGTCCATGAGAAGACCTTTGTGTTTTTTGCAGTAACATAAAATATATAATGTCCCCAGGTTTATCCTTTAAATTGAATTCATGATTTCATAATGAAGCTGACATTATAAACTGTTAAAGCTGTGGTTGTGTCACAGTTTGGTTTCTGTGGAGGGTGAAACCTGTTTTCATTTGGCCGCTCTGACATCAGAGGTTAAATGTTCCCCACATTAACATGACGTGATCCCTGCTCAGCGTTTAAACCTCAGATTTAATGCATGAAGCCAAAGGTGTCATGGCCTCTGTGAAATGTTATTCAGCTCAAATGCTGGTTGAGGAAGAGGAGGCAGAGGAAGGAAGCTGTGCAGCAGATCATGTGGATAATCATTCCAGGTCAGCGGCTTGATGAGAGAGACACATTAACACACCATGCTTTAATGCAAGCAGGGACTCAGACAGGGAGACGAATGGAGAGAAAAGCAGGGATGGATGAGTGGATCTCAAAGACTGCATCATATTCAGATGGAACAAAAATGATCAACAATCAGACTCTGGTCTCCTCGACCTCGACCGTACACACACATCAAATGTAGGTGAGCATGTAAAATTCAATCACAGATCTCAACTGAACACGAATTAAAAGAAAATCTAGCAAATAACACCATAAGCAGCTCCAGCCAAAATATCACTATCTGTTTTTAAATGTCGTCGTATGTAGAAGCAAAGAAAGCAGATTTTCTGAACACGTATCTGCTCAGACATTCCTCTCAGCTCCACAGAATCCACTCACCGCTGACATATTGATACTGAAACATCCTAAAAAGCCTCAAATGGCCTTAATCGAGGAGCGAAGCGGAGGGGAACAGGTTTGAAATGAATCCACCAGAAAATGGATCAGCAAAGGCAAATTTATAATATATTTCCTCCCCGCTGCTCGGCTGGAATTGCTTCTGGGGGGAAATCATAAAGCAGAACGCAAGCCAAGGAATTCCTCCTGCGGCCTCGTTCAGGAGAGACGGATGCCAGCGTTAGTTGGGGCTGACACCTCTCTGAATCGTGTTTTATGTAAATGCAGGTCTCTAAAACAAGTATCCAGGGGTAATATTTGCAGAGGAGATGGCGAAGGATAGCAGGGCGGACGCCGTTTGCTTTCTGCTTCCTGCTAATCTGCTCGATTAATCACATCAGCAGAGGCTCGGATAGAAATGCTTCAATCGGGAGAGGAAAGGATGATGGATGGGAGAGCTAAGAGGTCCTCCTGCTCTCTGTTTCCTCCTTTTTCTCCTCCATCTATCCTCCTCCCTCCATCACTCAATTCTTCTACACCCTTTTAAAGTCTCCTTCTTCTCTTCCTGTTTCCACGTGTTGCTTTTGACTCTTTTCTTTGTCTTTGCTTCTCCTCTTCCTGTCTGAAGGTCCAGCTCAGTCTTTTCTTTTTATTTCTCTACATCACTTCCTGTCTCTGTCTCTCACCTCTTTTTCAACCTTTTATCTCCTCCTCCTACTCCTTTCTTCTTATTGTCTTTCCATCACGTCCTCACTGTGACCTCGTCACATGTCCACGTTTGGTCATGGACTTTCCACGTCCACATATGACGTCCAAGGTACCCTGGGTGTGTTGGTTGTTGACGTTCTGGGACGCCGTGTCAACTTCAGCCTGTTACATGCATTGTCTGTTTTCAAAATACACTTCTGTTTTCACAGGAAATGTACAGTTTGCATACAGTCTCTTTCAAAATAAAAGCGCTACGTCGGCCAATCACTCCAGGTGTTCTGTCTAAAGAACCTTTTACATAAAGTGTTGTAAATAAACAGCCCCAAACATGTTTGCTGCTGCAGTTGTGTCAGTGTTTGTCCTCCATCACAGAGCGCTGTCATGGGTTGGCTTGTTTTTTAGTGACAGTGAAGAGTTTTGCTGCATTTGTGTTGCTGAGCGTCTCGCACGTCTCCACTCTATACAGAGGGCTCCTCAGAATGGCATGGCGAGGTGAAAATATCCAGCTCAGTGCAGGAATGTTCCCGACGTCATTGATATTTTTCCTAATAATTTCGAGGTGAGCCGTCTGCAGCAGTGATGACACCACGTGGTACCGTACATGGTTTGTGTTAAGCTAACGTTAGCTCACTGTCATGGTGGCCCGAGGCAAACTGCAGAACATATCTCAACAAATAGTAGCCTCAATGACTTTCTGACATTTTACCAATCATAATCAGCTCTACAGCCGACTGTCCGACTGTCCCTGACTCGTCCTGACATAATCCTTGATGTGACGAAGCTCTCGGACCAGCTGGTGGTCCCACACACATCTCTGTTCCTCTGTGTTTCGCTGCAGTGTCTCCACCTGTCCATTTCTAATGCAGATCTGAAGCTTCTGATCTGAGTTTCCTCACAGCAAAACTGCGGTTAAGCTCAGGACAGGTCATTTGATTGTTACCTAGCAACAGTTTTTAAAAAAGACACAGCACCCTGCGACTGTAAAGAGCACTGTGATAATTTAAGCTTGTTGTGTAAGAAAGTTCCTTCAGGTATTTTTTAACATAAGTAAAAGAGAAGATGATGGTAAGTCGGTCTGAACCCTGCTGTTGATCTCAGCTGTGCTCATTATGGCACAGATGATGAATGATGTGTCAGTGATGGGGCAGAGACCGCCCGCCGCCGAGCCGTGGCCAAGGCCGCAGACAGGAAGTCAGAAATAGTGAGGTCATGAGCAGCTCCACCAGCCTCAGGTCATGGTAAAGACTCTACTGTGTAACGTGTGTGCTCTGTGTTGTGACTGTGTTCAGTCGTGATGGGAACATTTTTATTTATTTATAATTACCTCCGCCAAGGAGGTTATGTTTTCATTGGTCTGTTTGTTTGTTTGTTTGTCTGCAAAATAACTCAAAAAGTTATGAACGGATTTTGATGACATTTTCAGGAAAGGTGGATAATGGGACAAGGAACAGATAACTGTGTAACTGTACACTGTGTATTCACCGAGTTTTAGAATAGACTCATTCCATGACCAGACGTGCGCCACCAGGTGGCAGTGGCGAGTAGGCCTACTCGGGCTCGTAGCTAAATATTGTTGTAATTCTAAAGTTGAAATTAATGTTCTGTGTTGGGAAAAAAAAGAAAGTGAAAAATACAAAAACACATATATTCTGTGTTGGTACAAAATAAAAACAAAATAAATACACCACAGTGTCTCCATGGTGAAGGCATATATAACCTCATAATGATAGTGATGCAAATAACCTAACTGTGATGCAGGCTGCAAAGTCTGATGCAGAGGGGGGGGGATATCACCTACTTTGCGGAGGTCTGCACTCTCTGAGTGCTTTTCTAGTTTATTCATATAAATCCTCTGCTTAAATGACACAGAGTCAAAATAAAAATCTGCTTTCAATCAGTTTGATTATTAGTATTATTATTAGCAGCAGTGTCGCCATCACAGGTCGCAGACTGTTAGATCACCTGTGCATCTTCATGGACTTGTAAATGATAAATAAAAAAGACAACGTTACTCTCCACACTCAACAGTAAGTCTAAGAAATGAAATACAGCTCAAACAGGCTGGTGACAGAGTGCACGAGATAGAAGATGCCAAAATATTCACGATGGGTGCCCACATCTGTTGGCCGACTCACTGTGATGTCATCATGCTAACAATAGCCATCACTTCCAGACAGCTGACGATGGAGTGGATACGTGAAACCTGTTTATTTTTGTTGTCTGTTATTAAACAGAATCCTGCACAGTCTGATGTCTAACAAGACATTTGTCGTTTGTTAACTGAGGAGGTAAAAACTTTTCTTCATGCTGCTTTAGTCTGAACTTTCACTTTCTTAAAGTTTCTCTGGTATGAAGTAGAAATGACCTTCGTAGGACATGACATCACATATGAAGGAGATAATATCTCGTATGTAGGACATGACATCACATATGTAGGAGATAATATCTCGTATGTAGGACATGACATCATGGATGTAGGAGATAATGTCTTGTATGTAGGACATGACATCACATATGAAGGAGATAATATCTCGCATGTATCCCTCTGTCCTTATGACCCTCACAGCTGATCAGGAAAAACTCCCCCAAAAAACCCTTTAACGGGGAAAAAAAACGGTAGAAACCTCAGGAAGAGCAACTGAGGAGGGATCCCTCTTCCAGGACGGACAGACGTGCAATAGATGTCGTACAGAACAGATCAGTATAATAAATTAACAGTAATCCATATGACACAATGAGACAGAGAGACAGAGAGACAGAGAGAGACAGAGAGAGAGATGCAGGTAATGGCAGTAGCTTACAACAACATTATTGAAAGTAATAATATTATAGTTATAGTTCTGGCTACTGTGGTACAATATGTTGAAAGTATGTATTAATATCTGGCAGTATACATGTGTGACAATAGTCATATGTGTATAATAACAGTAGAAGTATGACTAATGACTAATGATGGCAGCAGCAGCAGGAGGCATCTGGCAGGACCACGGCAGCAGCACAACCACACACGTCACGCTGTCCAGGCACCGCTGTGATATGAGTTAATCTGAGAGACAGTGGAGCACAAAGGCTCCGGAGAAGAAGCCGAGTTAGTGACATCCAGAATGGCCGAGTTAGCAAGATGCAGTAATAGAATACGAGAGAGAGAGAGAGAGAGAGAGAGAGAGAGAAGGAGAGAGAGAGAGAGGGAGCCCGGTGTATTATAGGGGGGTCCTCCGGCAGACTAGGCCTAAGTCAGCCTAACTAGGGGCTGGTACAGGGCAAGCCTGAGCCAGCCCTAACTATAAGCTTTATCAAAGAGGAAAGTCTTAAGTCTAGTCTTAAATGTGGAGACGGTGTCTGCCTCCCGGACCGTAACAGGAAGATGATTGACATATGAAGGAGATAATATCTCGTATGTAGGACATGACGTCACATATAAAGGAGATAATATCTCGTATGCAGGACATGACATCACATATAAAGGAGATAATATCTCGTATGTAGGACATGACGTCATGGATGTAGGAGATAATATTTCGTATGTAGGACATGACGTCACATACAAAGGAGATAATATCTTGTATGTAGGACATGACGTCACATATAAAGCCGATAATATCTCGTATGTAGGACATGACATCATGGATGTAGGAGATAATGTCTTGTATGTAGGACATGACATCACATATGAAGGAGATAATATCTCGTATGTAGGACATGACGTCACATATAAAGGAGATAATATCTCGTATGTAGGACATGACGTCACATATGAAGGAGACAATATCTCGTATGTAGGACATGACATCATGGATGTAGGAGATAATATCTCGTATGTAGGACATGACGTCACATATAAAGGAGATAATATCTCGTATGTAGGACATGACGTCACATATGAAGGAGACAATATCTGGTATGTAGGACATGACATCACATATGAAGGAGACAATATCTCGTATGTAGGACATGACATCATGGATGTAGGAGATAATGTCTTGTATGTAGGACATGACGTCATGGATGTAGGAGATAATGTCTTGTATGTAGGACATGACATCACATATGAAGGAGATAATATCTCGTATGTAGGATATGACGTCACATATGAAGGAGACAATATCTCGTATGTAGGACATGACATCATGGATGTAGGAGATAATGTCTTGTATGTAAACCTTGCCTCTCAGGGCTTTTATTTTTTAACTAAACTTAATGTTGACTTAAAGACACAGCGCTGGCTCACCTGCCTCAGCGCTCATCAGTAACGTTGAGTAACCAAACATTAATAACACCAATATTCAATAGAGACGAAGAAAATAAAATCACCTCCGTGTGGACAGCTGGCAGTTGATCTCAGCTGCAGAGATAAACTTGCTGATTTCATTTTCAGCTGTAACATTTAAAGACATGTCGTTAATCACGGCGGTCCGACCTGTCTGATGTTTCTGCTGAGATTATTTTATGCACTTTGCTGTTCTGTTGTCGTCTCTGATAAACCAACTCCACCAACACTGAAGTGTAGTGACTGCTTTTACACACCTCAACATATCAGTGTCAGTGTGTATTGGAGGTTTTGGTATAACGGCGTCAGGTCCCCATCACATAAGGCGGTCAGACGGCGAGGTGAAGCTGTGAAAATATTCTAAACACAGCGAACACTTTTTTCAGGAGGCTAAAAACTAACTAAGTTTTCTCTGCGCCATTTTGTTTTGTGTACGTGAAGCGAGGATTTATTTTCTACCTGAACTTTATTGTAATTAAACACTGTAATCAGACTGTAGTGATTCAGTGGGTTTGTTTCACGTTGCCGTGGAGCTGTTGTCATGTGTGACATCACATGTTGTGATTGGCTGAAGGTGAAAAGTGAATGAATGAATGAGTGTGTGTTTCTGTTTGGAGGAAGAACTGTAAGGTTTGTAGAAGGAGGGCAGGAGGAGTATGATAGAGAGCGGAGGGAGAGAAGAAGAATGACAGGAGTGAAAGAAACGAGGAAGAGGAGTGAACTGCCTCCTGAAGTGACGCCATACAGTGACTCTCCTGTCCAATGCAAAGGACAGAGCTTCATTCCTCCAACTGTTTATCTCCTCTGTCCTTCCATCCATCCATCCATCCACCTGTACCAGTCCTTGCTGGGTTAATGAAGGAGTTTCTAAATCAGTCTGACCATCATGAATCATCGAGGACGCAGTTTCAGTCTCAGTCAGAGGTCTTCTGATTTTTAACCGTGCTGCAGGGCTTCCTCCTTCCTCCCTCATTGTTCTCCTCCTCCTCCTCCTCTCTTTCTTTTCCTAGTCACGTCTCCTCCCTCCCTCCGTCGCCCTCCTCATTGCGCCTCCTCCTCACGTCCCTCCGCCCTCCACCATTAATCACATGGCAGGGAGAATAAAGCAGAGCATCTGTAATAGTTTAGCAGCGTCACTGAAGGACGGGCAGAGGTCGGTTAGCATCGCGGCTAATGTGTGAGACACCCGGCGTGTGTGTGTGTGTGTGTGTGCGTGCGTGCGTGTGTGTGTGTGTGTGTACATGTATTAACGGTAATAGATGGCTTGGTGTGGATGCAAGGACAGAACGGGGACACGGGGCGCTAAAAATGGATCGCTACCTGGTGGTCTAACACACACACACACACACACACACACCTATGAAAGCTATACATACCAGCACACACACACACACACACACACACACACACACAGAGGTGAGACATTTGCCTCCTGCGATCAAACGCCTCCTCTAATTTGGGACATATTCAGCCTGTGTCCTGTCGTGTTATTGACGGTTATCGGACATTATTGGTTTATCGATCGCTGATTTTTCCTCGTCTCTGGTGCTGGGGACTCGGCGCCGGGGACTCGGCGCTGGGGACTCGGCGCTGTGCACCACAGGAGACTGAAGCCGCCTTCTTTTTTCCTGGCTGGTTGATTTGTTGTTGCTGCAGAGGTTTTGCGTCAGTCGTTAAGTTCTCCTGCTGCCAGCACTTCCTCCTCCTGCTCAAGGTGGCGGTCCCATTCCACTCCTGATCACAAAATGCTCCTTTTCTTCTTACCCACAATGCACTGGGAAGATTCCCTGCTGATAGGCTGTCCCACAGCGCCCCAGAGGGAAGGGACACATTCATGCATGAATTTTCTGACCTGGTCTTTTGTTAAAAACCTGTGAATCCAAACAAAGAGGAGTCCTGATCAGCGGAGGCTAATGCTTTCATTTCATGGTTCCTGTTGTTAAGACTTTGAAGGGCACTTTGCAGTGAGCGCACGCCACTCTCCTCGTTTACTTTCCACACACACACCTTCAGTGTCTCTCAGCACATGGCAGTGTTTGTGTTGGAGTCTCTGAAGCAGATAAGGAAGTCATTGTGTCTCCTGTAATGAAAAGGCAGGGTGACGGTGCTGATAGGATTTTCAATATCTCAGCGTGCTCGGGTGAAAACGCCACGCACACACACCATAACCTTGAGTACAGCGCGTGTCAATCAGTCCAATCCATCCCAGCTCTCCGACTCACCCCTTCAATCTCCATGACGGCTCAGATAAACATGCTCGCTGTTCAGCTTCATCTCCTATTGATGACTTTTACACAGGCGAGATACGAGCTGTGTGATCGATGTTCAGATTTGATTTATGAATCCAACGTTTGGGAGGTTAAAGTGTGGAGCTCACAAGTTTCTGCTCCCGTCTGTGTGACATGGCTTCACTCTGCACATACATGCACGTCAGGTTAGTTAGTGACTCGACAGCAGGTTGATGGTCAGTCAAACATTTATATCTTTCACACTTATCAATGTTTCCAAAGGTGCGTAGTCTCTGAGCTGACTTTGTCATCAGGAGGTGACATAGTGCCACAAAAAGCTGCCGTTTCTGCTGAGATGTGGCTGCAGTGCCAGCAGGAAACTGATCTTTTATGAACCTTCTGTGCCTCAGTGTAACCACACGTTCACCACAGCGTCACTGAAATGTAAAGTTTAAATGTATCCATCATCATCCTCACTGTGACCTCGTCACATGTCCACGTTTGGTCATGGACTTTCCACGTCCACATATGACGTCCAAGGTACCCTGGGTGTGTTGGTTGCTCTGGGACGCCATGGCTTTACAGTCTGACAGGAAGTGAACACCCGTGTTGGACCCATCCATCAGACTTCTGCTGCCTTAACTTCTGTTGTTGTCCCGCAGCATTTCCCTCTGACGTCGCCAGGTGCCGTTACATAATGATGCGTAGATGTAATGAATCGTTTGCAGAATGTGCGACGCCAACATTTGTTGTGATGACTGACCGGTTGTCATGAACAGGATACAGTGGGTCCAGATAAAAGGATGAGGAGCCATGAAGTCAGTCAGCTCAATACTTTTTCATTACGTGGACAAATACACCAAATACTGATCGATCAGCTGACTGTTGGAAAACTGAGCTTTCTGTTGAACATCAGAAATGTTGATGTGACAGATGGTAAATGTCACATCATGAAGCTGAGAGGTTTTTTTGGTTCCTCTGAGACAAAGAACACAAACGTCTCAGTGGATTATTGTGATAATCATTAAATACAGACCGACCGCTGAAGTTTGTTTCTCTCCGTCTCCTCTCACATTAACATGTTAAACACATTATTGTTAACGTGTTTCAGGGCAATGTTTCCCAACTGGTGAGTCACAGTAAATGGTTCATGGGTCTCTTCTGAAAAACCAACGAGTGACTTGCAAATGTGTGAAGTCTGTAAAAACACACAGTGAATTTCCAGCATAGAGCTTTTATTTTGAAGTACCATTTCCTGCTGTAGAGTGAGGGACTAATGGGCAGCTACTGACAGAGACAGAGAACCAGCTTGACAGCATGGCCAAACACAAGGATGACTCTGAATATATTAACCTGTGTGGCCCTTGAACTGATGACTGTGGAAACATGTGCACTGTGCGGCTGCACCAGGTGGGAACCATCAGTGACAGAAATTATAGAACGTGTAAAAATCAGAATCTGAAGACAGATGAGAGCAAAATATTCTGGTTTGAGTCGGACACAAATGTTCTTCATCTTTCATCTTCACCTCACGTCATCTGGAACATTTGGTTTCATGTTTGAATCTGTGTGAAATGAACTGACATCAAACTGACCTTTGACACACACACACACACACACACACACACCTTCACACACACACTCTCATTCACAAACACACACACCTCCAACAGTAACGTCTTTCTCTGGTTCCTAACAGCCTGAGTCTTGGCCTGTGTTGCAGGAGGATGAGACAGGCGAGGGGCGCTTCAGCTTCCCCGGCTACGGCATGGGCCCCGCCTGCCTGCAGGCCAAAGACGGCATGGCCATCAAGGGCAACAACAACAACGCCCCAACCTCGGCCGCGCCCGAGAAGAGCATCGAGGAGATGAAGAAGCTGTTCATTGGCCGGGCCAAACGCATCGACACGGTGTCCCGTGTGGCCTTCCCGCTCGTCTTCCTCATTTTTAACATTTTCTACTGGATCATTTACAAGATCATCCGCAGCGAGGACATCCACAAGCAGTAGTCGAGAGGCGGAGGAGGAGGAGGAGGAGGAGGAGGAGGAGGGCGAGAACAGTGCGAAGAGGAGAGAAACAAAACACAGAAGGAAACAGAGAGAGATGACTTCAGTAGCAGATGCCATTGCCCCCTTTTTTCACACCAACCACGCCTCCTTTCCTCGTCCTCTTCCTTCATCCTCTTCCTCTTTGGGTGGAGGTTAAGTTGCTTTTTGTGGCAGTCGCCCCCCTCCGCCCTCCCTGACACCTCTTTGAGATATTTATTGCTTTCTGTTCCCTTTATCCTCCTCTCCTCTCTCCTGCCCCAAATCCCAACTCATTCCAGCTTCTTCCACCTCCTGAATAACCCGGACCAGTGCAATAGCAATGCAGTAAAATGCATGATATATGAATGTGGCAATATATTAATGAAAAGATGACAAAGTAAACACAGACCTTTGCAGGCACGCCCAACAGACTGTGTTGGAGTGGACGGACTGGAAGGACAGAAGACGACAGAGTCTTGTATTTGATTTTAGGGTTTTCTTTCTTTGTGTGGAGACAGATGTTTGCTGTCGGGACGGGGTGGGGGACGTGTGAGAGGCATACGGCAGTGTAATATACTCATATATCTATCATAGAGCGAGAAAAAAGAACTTTATTTGTAGAGGAAACACAGGCGTCTGGAAACAAGGGATTTTTCACCCCAAAATAAGGAAGGAAGGAAGGAAGGAAGGAAGGAAGGAAGGCGGATCGGTGCTTCCATTCAATACAGCAATGCAAGGATCACGCATTCTATATATCTAGATTTGCTTCAAACGTGTATTGCAGGCACTCCTCAACGCTTTTCCTCCCCGCCCCCGCCGCCAACACCACGAAACCTTGAACTGCAGAGACACTCGAGGTTCGCTGCTGCCGCTGTCAATCATACGACTGGATGAAAAAATAAAAAAATAAAATACAGAAACACTGGATGAGCAGTGCTAAAGATTTTCTGAGACAAATATCTCATTTATCTGTGTCGACGTGTTCCTCTTCCTGTCCTTCGTTAGTTTCATGTTGCATCTGTTGGTTCTTGGTTTGTTTCTTCATTTCTGTGCCAAGTAAACATGTCGCTTGTGGCCGTGCAGCGCTCTGCAGCTCCCACCTTTGTGTCAAGAGGAAGGCGGACGCTCTGACGTCAGCCGTTGTGCCGACTGACTCACAGCTTCTTTGGGGTGTTTTTGATCCCTGAGATGTTGGTTTGTTTTCACCGAGCGGAGCCGGTCGATCCTGGACTGAGTCAGATCCTCGTTTGCTTTCCTCATTGTGTTCGTGGGGACTGAACCACAGATATGTTTACATCTTATTAGTGCTTCCTTGCTTTGACCCCGCCTTAATGTGACACCCCGCCCTTCCCCAGCTGAGAGGACATATGTAGTAAACTATACAGATTATAGCACCTGTTATACCTTAATTAACTGTATCTCCATCTCATCCACCAACTGTAGCTGCAAACGCCGTCATCTGTGAGAAGCTACGTCATCGTCACCACACGGAGGACAAATGCAGGATTTATGTTGCTGTAGCCATGTTGGACGGGACTCGATCATTCTGCAGGTCATTTGTTTTTTTCACTCCGCACCAGGCTTCTCTATGCAATGACCAGTATATGCAATATGATTTTAACTTCCTTTCAGCAGCTCCATCTCAAACACGTCATGAATCAGTCAGTTGTTTTCTGGCTCATTCATCCCACTGCTCACTGCTAAACGCTCTCTGAAGCTTGTTGGTACACACAGAGGGAGTGTAGACCATGAAGAGTTAAATACATACATACATACATAACCTGTGTGCAGATCGGATCATGTTGAGACAAAGCTCTGAGCCGTCAGTGCAGAAATTTACCAGGAGAAAAATTTTATTTCTGCACAAATGTTTAATATTGTTCCTCGTTCACGTCGTCACATCTGCATCGTTTATTCCAGAAAATCCCAAAGTGCTTTTTTATTTTACAGATTTACAGAGAGGGTTTAACGTGAACACTTGAAGGAGACTTTTTCCAGTTTTGTAGCAAAACCAACTCAAAGTGAGTTAAACATTTGTTTTACCTTCACTGCAGTTGGATTGATTTCATTTAAACAGCGTTCAGCTGCTCCTCCACACAGACGTCTGTGACGTCGATCTTCTCCTCCAACTTTATGAAAAAATGTGAATAATGATATTTTCCAAACTGTTGAACCACACAGTGTTTAAAGAGCCACGTTACTGCAGCTGCAAAGAAACTACAGTCACAGAGTTTCAATAAAACCTGAAGCTAGAAATATTTCAGACTTCTGACAAACACAGACTGTCTCTGTGTGGACCTGCTGTGTTTCCTGAATGAGGATGTAAAGTGATTTAAACATATTTAACGTCACAGTAAATGTTAAGTGGAGTATGGAACATGGCATGCTGGGAAACGTGGTTCAGAACCAGGAAAATGAAAATGTCTCCTGGTCCAAATGTTTTGCTCCGACTTGGTTTTAAATCAAAACCAAAGATAAGTTTAATTTCAGTTCAAGATGTGTTGCAGGATGTGATTTTATATAAACACCAGATGCAGTATTTAAAGTTTGACACATTAACTTAAGATATAAATCAGAAATTGTATCCAGTCATCCCATCGTCACAGTTTGTACTGGTTAAACATGTTTCACCAGTTAAACTGACACACTGAGACTTTTTGGATCAGATTTGTTTCAACAGCAGTGTGTTGACATGTGCGCAGACTGTAGGAGATGATTTATTACATGATGAGTGTGTGGGACTGATGCGAAGGGCTAAGCCACGCACACACATCCTTCTGTTCACATTCCAACATGTTGTAAAGATAAAGTGGACGTGCCATAAAATTCACCACAGTAACTATGCATTTAATTCACTGATTCATCCCCAGATACAGCGACGTAATACGTTTCAAGACCGTGATCACAAAGGATGCTCTGTCTTTTTAATATTCAATTATTTCAATTCAATTCAACGTTATTTACCACAAAGGAAATTGTGGTGCCAGAGAAAACTTACAATAAGTTAACATTAACAAACCAGTAAGAACCAGAACAACCAGTGGGTTCCTCTGGTCAGGGTCACACACTGGCCCCAGTTTTTAAAACAATACAGTATTAAATATCAGAATATTCCAAAGATATATATATAAAACTAACTAAACTTACCCTGAAGTAAATCCAGATGAGATTCTTACGCAGCTTCATGGCGTCCAAATAAAAACCAGTAAAATTACTTTGAAAGAATTTTAATGTTTTGAGAATGAGCTCATTTTCAGTTTTTGAAATAAATACATATGTTTTAGCATCTTTTTAAAAGTTGCTAAAAGTTTCCAAATAAATTTGTTGTTTGAAAAAAAAAAAAGGTGCCAGGGTCGTCTGAAAAGTTGCTAAATCTAGCAACGAAATTGCTAAATTGGCATGACTGTTCATACTCAACTTCAAGACGTCAACTCTGTCATTTAGATAAGTAGAGAAAATGTAGGGAAACATCAGAGAGTCACTAGCCAGCATGCTCTTTAGATTGCTTTATAGAAAATGTGCGGGCGACTTTAACATAGCCTTTCTTCGTTGGACCATTTGATCTTTGTTTCCTGAAGCTGAAACAAAAAGTCTTTAGTTTTTCCAGAAATACTAAAATGATCTCGTTGCAACCAGTGTTCATTTTGTTGATGAAAACTATGATGACAATTGTTCGTCAGTGACCTGTTTTCAGTGACAAACACGAGAGAATGCGTTCGGAATTTCTGTTGACTACAATTAGGCTAAAACTCTGAAGGATTAAAATGACTAAATGTGACTCAAGACTTTTAATCTCAAGACTCAGACTAAATCTAAAACAGCTGTCAGAATGAACTCTGGCTGCTACGTCAACTCTCTCCCTCACGTGCTGTTTAGCTTCGTCCTAATTTGAGTCTTACTTTGTCGAAGGTAATTTTATTCACTGTGTGCAGCATCACAAGACGTGTTCTGATTTCTTGGTTCACAAACCTACAGAGCCCACAGAATAACAAAGGTGCATTAACATTAAAAAATGTTCCTTGAGAAAGCTGACTAACTGCGTAACGAGGAGTGATGTCACAGCGGATTTACTCTGGTCATGTTTGTGAGGAAATTAAGTTGCATTTATGCGTTTCTCTTTTAAAAACACAGGATGAAAGAGGCAGAGACAGAATGAGGTCTAAACCGTACATTAAGCAGGTTTACTGACGCTAACATACTGCTTAAGTTCATTCCAAAGTGACATCACCAGATCGTGGCCATCTTAGTTTGGTGGTGCGTATTTTGAGGTCTGTTCTCAGAGCTTCAGTTTTTCATCCTTTCTGTGTGATTTCACAAACCTCAGTTCCAGTGTTAATAAAGATTGTGTTCACATTGCAACAACAAGCCAATCTAAATCTAAACAACAGGAAAGGTCATTTTCCCGCGACTCCTAAATAAAGTATCTGACGAGCTCAGAGTAGCAGCGACAGGCAGACGGATTTAACGTTGTGAAAGGGTCGCAGTTACAAACCAAAACTATGCGGTTAGGTTCAGAGACAAGATCACAGTCTGAGTCAGAATAAGTGCGTTTGTCATGTTGAGTTTTGGTTTCACATGGGACACAAACAGCAGTCTCCTCTGTTCAAGTCCTGTGTCTGTTTGACGTGTCCATCCACCACGACCTTTTCCTTACACTGACTTTGTAGCTGTGTCACCTGACTTCCTTCCTGCCCCCGTCATTACGGCCACTAGAGGTTGTCACCTAACAGTAAACATAAAGTGCTTCCACAAACCACTCTTGGTCGTTTTTCTGGGTGGTAAGAGCGATGAATTACAGATACAAACCCGCCCATGTCGAGTCCCTTCAGGACTGCAGAGTGACGTTTGGCTCTGTGTCTGTAGCTTCCTCTGTGATCACGGCTTGAAGAACATCAGCAGGTTCAGTCTTTATTTTCCTCCCGTGCCATATAAGACACTGCATCTGGAGTACGTCCAAATCTCTTGGATCCAACAGCAGTCGTCCATGTTCATACGTACATATCTCTTCGTGCCATATGGAGGTTGAATATGCAACTGAAAAACGAGGACCTAAAGCATATCACGCATTCATTCAACGACCATTTTACATGACTGGTACCTTTCCTGTCTCATCGTCATTTTAAAGCTTCGTCATCGGCCTCACGTCATTGTATTAACCATTGTTCTACTGTGTGGGTCGGGGGAGGGGAGGGGGGAGGGGTTCGTAACATGAGATAGATTCTGGGTTTATATTGCATTACGATGCGATGTGATGCGTACATACGGACTGAACTAAGACAGATGTGTTTCTAAATGAGATGGATTTTAAAGTAGCATGGTTTGATTTGTCTGATTAATGATTCTGTTGGTTTTTGGGGGGTTTGTTTGATTCTCTTGTATTTTATTGTATGTATTGTACAATCTGATGAGGGAGAGGGAAAATACAGTGACTCCTGAACTGCTGTGAACTAAAGGAAACATTATTATAATTATGATTATCCTGGTTATGGTATTTATTTATTTATTTTCTTTGCACAAGTTGGAATGGCCTTAATTTTGCTTTACTTGCTTTTATTGTGTATTGGCACAAAGTGCACCCGTTTGATTTGCAGAAATTACGATGCTCATTACGATGCTTATAATCTGAGAGTGCACATTAAAGCAGGATGAAAAAAAAAAAGAAAAAGTTCAGCAAATCCTTTTTATTTTTCATTAATCTGAGAAACAATATTTTGCATGAGTATAAATAAAATGGCAGATATTTTGGCTTGTACAAAAAAATGTGAAGCAATTTGAAGAGAAAAAAAGAATGTACCGTTTCTGCTGTATCTGTATATATCTAAATATTTATTGAAATATGTCATACTACTAATTCTATTAACGATTAAAGGTTTTCTGGACAAAAATCTCTTTACCTGTTTTTGAACATTGTCAAGGTTGTTGGAGTTGGATCTTCTGCTTTCTGTTACTCGACTCAAGGATCTGTGTAATCATTAAAGAAAAAGTATTAAAAATTGCAAATGACTCTTTGCTGCAGGGCGTCGTTATTACAGACAGACATCAGGTCTCAGCTGCTGCACTCTTTGACACACTCTCAGAAATAATTCAACCTGATCTCATCACAAAGTCGTCAAACACCAAAAGTCTCTGAAAGTCCAGAAAGTCTTAAGCACATGGTGTAAAAACATGGATCACATGACTCCTGTCCTGCGTCACTCTGCTGGTCGAGTGTTTGTTTTCCTTGATGTTCTTTATTTTAACCAGTGTTGAGTCTTTAAGCACAGATGGGTCCAACTGATCAACACTCAACACTGACATGTTAAAAATGTGAAAGTACAAAAATACATGATAAATTTTACAGTTGTGTTCCGACAGTGTTTGGAGAGCAAACAGCTCACCACAAACTAACGTTCAACAACAATCCTTTGTGACCTAACTGTAGAGTTAACAAACATGGCGGATGACGGGCACAAAGAAAAAAGACACATGACTCAAGTCACAGAGACGTCGGGGGGGGGGGGGCTCAGGACGGGGAACCAGGCCTAAAATCAACTGGACTCTTGTGTAATGTCTACCCAGCATTAGTTTAACATCTGGTGCCTGTTTTCCAAAAGCATTAGCATGTGTATGCAGGTTTAATAATCACAGATGAACTCATTATAAACAGCTAACAGACTGCCTCCACTTTGTCTTTACACCAGAGCTGTGAAGGGCTGAAGATTCTCCAGACAACAGGTCAAGTTCATTTCAACAAGATGAAGGAGGAAATGATTCATTTGTGGCCCTGAGGTTATCAGAAGTAAGATTAAAGCAGATTAAAGCAGTGTCAATGTCTCTTCTATGTGCTGCAGGTCTAGCTCCACCTGCTCAGGCTGCAGGAGTGGATAATCACCTGATAGGAATCACCTGTGTGCAGCTGTTTAATTAAGGCCCCTGAGGCAGCTGGGCTCTGCTCACCTCAACACAGCTCCATCCTGCTCACGGCTCCAACCTGCTCACGGCTCCATCCTGCTCACGGCTCCAACCTGCTCACGGCTCCATCCTGCTCACGGCTCCATCCTGCTCACGGCTCCATCCTGCTCACGGCTCCAACCTGCTCACGGCTCCATCCTGCTCACGGCTCCAACCTGCTCACGGCTCCAACCTGCTCACGGCTCCAACCTGCTCACGGCTCCATCCTGCTCACGGCTCCATCCTGCTCACGGCTCCATCCTGCTCACGGCTCCATCCTGCTCACGGCTCCAACCTGCTCACGGCTCCATCCTGCTCACGGCTCCATCCTGCTCACGGCTCCATCCTGCTCACGGCTCCATCCTGCTCACGGCTCCATCCTGCTCACGGCTCCAACCTGCACACGGCTCCATCCTGCTCACGGCTCCATCCTGCTCACGGCTCCATCCTGCTCACGGCTCCATCCTGCTCACGGCTCCATCCTGCTCACGGCTCCAACCTGCTCACGGCTCCAACCTGCTCACGGCTCCATCCTGCTCACGGCTCCATCCTGCTCACGGCTCCATCCTGCACACGGCTCCATCCTGCTCACGGCTCCAACCTGCTCACGGCTCCATCCTGCTCACGGCTCCATCCTGCTCACGGCTCCAACCTGCTCACGGCTCCATCCTGCTCACGGCTCCAACCTGCTCACGGCTCCATCCTGCTCACGGCTCCATCCTGCACACGGCTCCATCCTGCTCACGGCTCCAACCTGCTCACGGCTCCATCCTGCTCACGGCTCCATCCTGCTCACGGCTCCAACCTGCTCACGGCTCCATCCTGCTCACGGCTCCATCCTGCTCACGGCTCCAACCTGCTCACGGCTCCATCCTGCTCACGGCTCCATCCTGCTCACGGCTCCAACCTGCTCACGGCTCCATCCTGCTCACGGCTCCAACCTGCTCACGGCTCCATCCTGCTCACGGCTCCAACCTGCTCACGGCTCCATCCTGCTCACGGCTCCAACCTGCTCACGGCTCCAACCTGCTCACGGCTCCATCCTGCTCACGGCTCCAACCTGCTCACGGCTCCAACCTGCTCACGGCTCCAACCTGCTCACGGCTCCATCCTGCTCACGGCTCCAACCTGCTCACGGCTCCAACCTGCTCACGGCTCCATCCTGCTCACGGCTCCATCCTGCTCACGGCTCCAACCTGCTCACGGCTCCATCCTGCTCACGGCTCCAACCTGCTCACGGCTCCATCCTGCTCACGGCTCCAACCTGCTCACGGCTCCATCCTGCTCACGGCTCCATCCTGCTCACGGCTCCATCCTGCTCACGGCTCCATCCTGCTCACGGCTCCAACCTGCTCACGGCTCCATCCTGCTCACGGCTCCATCCTGCTCACGGCTCCAACCTGCTCACGGCTCCATCCTGCTCACGGCTCCAACCTGCTCACGGCTCCATCCTGCTCACGGCTCCATCCTGCTCACGGCTCCATCCTGCTCACGGCTCCATCCTGCTCACGGCTCCATCCTGCTCACGGCTCCAACCTGCTCACGGCTCCATCCTGCTCACGGCTCCAACCTGCTCACGGCTCCAACCTGCTCACGGCTCCAACCTGCTCACGGCTCCAACCTGCTCACGGCTCCAACCTGCTCACGGCTCCATCCTGCTCACGGCTCCATCCTGCTCACGGCTCCATCCTGCTCACGGCTCCATCCTGCACACGGCTCCATCCTGCTCACGGCTCCAACCTGCTCACGGCTCCATCCTGCTCACGGCTCCATCCTGCTCACGGCTCCATCCTGCTCACGGCTCCATCCTGCTCACGGCTCCAACCTGCTCACGGCTCCAACCTGCTCACGGCTCCAACCTGCTCACGGCTCCAACCTGCTCACGGCTCCAACCTGCTCACGGCTCCATCCTGCTCACGGCTCCATCCTGCTCACGGCTCCATCCTGCTCACGGCTCCATCCTGCTCACGGCTCCATCCTGCACACGGCTCCATCCTGCTCACGGCTCCAACCTGCTCACGGCTCCATCCTGCTCACGGCTCCAACCTGCTCACGGCTCCATCCTGCTCACGGCTCCATCCTGCACACGGCTCCATCCTGCTCACGGCTCCATCCTGCTCACGGCTCCATCCTGCACACGGCTCCATCCTGCTCACGGCTCCATCCTGCTCACGGCTCCATCCTGCTCCTGAAAACCTGGGGCCTATTGCACAAAACTATGATAAGGGATTAAGCCGGGATATCTTGGTTATGGCTCAACTGGCTCAACTTATCCGTGATCCGGTTGCACAAAAGCGGGATAGTTGGACAGCGGGATATGTTATGACATAAGTTACCATGGAGATTTATTCTGTGGAACTTAGCCTGCTCCAGACCAGGCTAAGTTCCAGGATCTATTTAATCTCATCCCTTATCTCAGTCAGCAGTCACCACAAATGGAAACCAATAGTTATTCCACTGCCCACTGCACATTGTTATCACATTCAACCAGACCCACTGTCATTACTTAAACATTTGTGATCATTAATTGCAATCATTTTAGATAAATGATGATTTTGCAATCATTAGATAATTTACAGTTTCCCATAGACTATATGTAAAGGCTATTTGACCAAGAAGGAGAGTGATGGAGTGCTGCGGCAGATGACCTGGCCTCCACAGTCACCGGACCTGAACCCAATCGAGATGGTTTGGGGTGAGCTGGACCGCAGAGTGAAGGCAAAGGGGCCAACAAGTGCTAAACACCTCTGGGAACTCCTTCAAGACTGTTGGAAAACCATTTCAGGTGACTACCTCTTGAAGCTCATGGAGAGAATGCCAAGAGTGTGCAAAGCAGTAATCAGAGCAAAGGGTGGCTATTTTGAAGAAACTAGAATATAAAACATGTTTTCAGTTATTTCACCTTTTTTTGTTAAGTACATAACTCCACATGTGTTCATTCATAGTTTTGATGCCTTCAGTGAGAATCTACAATGTAAATAGTCATGAAAATAAAGAAAACGCATTGAATGAGAAGGTGTGTCCAAACTTTTGGCCTGTACTGTGTGTGTGTGTGTGTGTGTGTGTATATGTATATGTATATGTATATATATATATATATATATATATATTCTCTTATGATCAATCAGCATACACACG
The DNA here is from genome assembly GCF_041903045.1 of Epinephelus lanceolatus. NCBI lineage: Eukaryota > Metazoa > Chordata > Actinopteri > Perciformes > Serranidae > Epinephelus > Epinephelus lanceolatus. The sequence goes on along the minus strand of NC_135740.1, from coordinate 47,814,445 downwards.
CACGCACACACACAAATACACACACAAAATTGCATACATATAATGAAACAGCAGAGGAGCATGGAGCATGAGGAGCTAAGATAAGGTAAGATAAGATAAGAGGAACTTTATTTATCCCAAAGGGAAATTCAATTAAGTCATTGAGCTCATCTATTTATCAAAGAGTTATACAATCTGATGGAGTTACATTTACACAATTTCACTCACATCTGCAGTCAGTTTCAGTTACAATTTCAACTGATTCATAATCAAGTACAACTACGTTTTTGGAAATGTTAATTAACTATTGGATTGTAATTGTGATGGTTTCAGCGGAGCAGTGAGTGTGTATTTGTGCACTACTTACGCATTCAGGCGGTCTGCAATACTTTGCCACGCTTTCTCTCGTTGTTTTATTACTGTGGCGGTGTTGCCTTTCTCTTTGATTTGATCCTTTACCTCTTCGTAAGCCTTCAGGATTTCTGCCTCCGACGGGAAAAGTACGCTGCTCTTGTTGCCATGGTGAATCGGTGAATCTGTGATCGATGGCGGGGTCTATTTGAGGAAGCCGCGTGCGCGCACTGATCCAGGATTGGTTTCACCTGGCTTGATGAATCCGTGTCTGCTCATCCTGGCTCGGTCTTTGTGCAACCAATTAAGCCTGGACGCTCTTGTTTTGGATTCGTTGAACCCAGCTCATTTATCCTGGATGTCTGAATCCTACTTTTGTGCAACGGGCCCCTCCTCCTTCTCTTATTACTGTGCCGACAAAGCGATGTTCATTATTCACACACACTGTGAGACATCCTCAGTCATGCAGCAACACACACTCAGACAGTTAAAGGGTTAATATTGTTAAATTAAAGGACGACAGGTGGACTCAATAATGCAGACAACCACAGAGCTCAGTTCAAAAGGGTTTATTTGCTCCACTGAGAGAATTATACTAGTAATCCAGAGTGGGTTTTGAACCCAGGTCTTCTGCATGCAAGGCAGCAACACTGCTGTTGGACCACATGGACAGGTAGTACTCTCTGGCTGGTACCACAGATAAGGAGGACCGGGAGAGGACAGAGCTGGACTGAGGCAGGGTTGGGGAAATCCAGGATTGGGTGTCAGAGGAGTGGAGCAGAGCAGGCTGACGAGGATGCAGCTTGAGGCTGGACTGCAGCGGGCACAGACAGCAGCAGGTGAGGCAGGTCAGCAGCTGAAGTTCTGGAGATGCAAACTGGAAACCAAGGAGATCAGAGTTAGGAGCAAGGTAAACGACCACAGACAAACATGCACAAAACCTGGTGCAAGACAGGTGCCAAGAGCTTTACCATACAAAGGTTGACAACGAACTGGCGATGACTGCAGAGAAGAGCCAGTCTCAAATACTCCAGGTGGATTGCTGAATGAATGCAGGTGTGGAGATGACTGCTGCAGCCTGCCTCACCTGCTCACACTCAGAGGCCGTTTACATGTACACGGTGATTTTGATAAACGGAGACATCTTCCTTCGTTTGTGCCCTTCGTTTACACGCAAACGGAGATTTCTCCTCTGAAAACGAGTCTTTCTAAAAACTCCGGCCAGAGTGGAGATTTTGGAAAACTCCGGTTGCGCGTTTGCATGTAAATTGAGATAAACGCAGATAAACGGAGTTATAGGCAGTCGACGTCACAGTATGCGCCGGAACTTGCACCTGTGTCAAAAGTGCGACCTATGTTGCTATGGTGACAATGGATACATGGAAGGCTTGAGCTTCTCGTTACACTGCCACCTACAGGTTTGGCATGCTCTTGTGTATATATACACGGGTAAGTGTAAACGAAGATCTTTTTGAAAACGGAGACGGTGAAATGTCCGTTTATGAAAATAGCCGGCCACGTGTAAACGGCCTCTCACACAGAAAGGAGGGAGGAAGGGAAGACGGAAAGGAAAAACCAGGTGCAATCCTAACAAATATGGCTTCAGTTCCCTCCTCAGTGTGTTTGATCCACTCTTCAGCTGTGGCTAAACGTGCAGAGGAGCCTGAAGAGAGATCTGATCAAAAACAAAGAGATGTGTTTGCAGATGAGTGACAGTTCACCAGGGGCCTGTATCAGGAAGCAGGATTAATGTCTTAGCGAGGTAACTTCAGGGTTAACTCTGGGTTTTCGGTCTCACGAAGCCGGTTCAGTTCTTATCGGGGTAGATCACCATGGTAACTTACTCTGAACGGCTATCCTGCTCCGGAGCAGGGTAAGTTCAGGGTTGAATCTGATCCTATAAAAAGCACCACCCACTGGCCAATCAGCTGTTGATGGCTGACAGAAATGCAGCCCAGTCATGACGGGAAGTTTAATTCATTTGATTGATTTTGATTTGAAAGTTTATTTTGAACATTAAAAAAGAAAAGAAAGCAACAACAACAGACAATGAAAAGATTGTTCAAAAAGGAGTGGAAAGAAGTGGAACTTTCATCCCACCCCTTCATAAGAAAGAAACTGATCATTTGCAGACACTTAATAGCACCATTAATTAGTGCCAACATTTTGTTTTGTTGGAGGAAATGATCCCTGTTAAAGATAATGGGCCTAATTGACAGCTTTGCTGCTGGAAATGTGGAAAGTAGCCTATCATGTCTACACTTCATGGTGTTTGAGGGATTTTCCTTTTTGTTTTTTAAAGAGGGACACTAGCTATATTTTTGTGCAGCTGTTAATTTCTAACACAGCTCAATATCAGGATGATTTTATTCAGACTATCAATTTGGTGTTGATATGATTTAATTGTGGCGTCAGCTTTAAGCTTTATTGTAGCATATATAACGTTATGACAAAGAAGACCAATTTATCAGACGCAATGATGTTAGACGATAATTGTAATACACGCAATTCATCTGCGCAGCATTGATTTCATGGGATTCAAGGGTGTGATCAGTGTCAGATGTACAGGTACAGGTACTGTAGCTACTTGAACCAGTGATGAGTCATTTAACCTGCACATCATTTTATTTGCTGCCTTGTTTTGTCTTGATTTTTCCCTCTCTCCTCCTCTATTTCTTCTTTCCTCACCCGTTTCTTTTTCTTCTCTATCATGTGATTTCATTGATGTTTTGACAGGGGAATTTCTTTGATAAGCTTTTAGTGGCTTCTAACCTCTCCGGCACTTTTCTTTTTTTAATCTTGTAAATTTTATACTGTCTGTTTTTAACATTATGTGCAAATAAACTAATCTAAACTGAAACTAAACATTATTCATCCCGTTATGTGTTGCCACGCATGTTTCCTCCTCCTGCAGCTGCCACGGTGTTGGCCTTTTCTCTAATGTTGCTTTTCTCCTCCTCATATTTTAGTAGAATTAATCTCTGATCCTCACGAGAAACACTTTTTTCCCCTCACATACGGCGCTCTGTGAGGACGCTCAGTGACGCTCAGTGAAGCTGCGCTTCTCTCATGATTGTGATTGGTCCGCTGAGTGCGTGTTCACGGCTCTTGATAAAGCAACCCTGGGTTGAGTTACCGAGTTGATATCCAGCGTCGTGATACCGATTATCCTGATTGCCATTGTTAGGGTTAGTCAACCCAGGATAGGTAAAGGTAAAGGTAAAGTTCCACTGATTGTCACACACCTGAATGTGTGAAATTTGTTCTCCGCATTTGACCCATCCCCTGAGGGAGTGGTGAGCAGCAGCGGTGCCGCGCTCGGGAATCATGTGGTGATCTAACCCCCCAATTCCAACCCCTGATGCTGAGGGAAAGGTTGATCTCGCTTTGTGATACAGGCCCCTGGAGAGAATCAGAGCACTGATACAAACACATTTTGACTGTGTAAGGGTGCAGGCTGGATTTCAGATCATGTGCTGGGGACTGAAATAAAAATGTGGTCACAACAAGATGAAATATTTATTTCAAAGTTAAGAGCACAATCTGTGTCCTTGTTCACTGGAGGAGGAGAACATGTGAGACACTGCTTCAGTTTGTGCAGTCTGTGTGACTGATCTAACACGAGAGGTGTGTTTCCTCTCAGGGGCGAGGTCAGGTGTTGAGTTGTGATGGTCAGAGCTTCAGGGAGGTGTCATGTCAGTGAGGGTCCTCACAGGTATGTTGGTACAGGTGTGTCTATGTGTGTGTGTGTCTGTGTGTGTGTGTGTGTGTGTGTGTGTGTGTGCCCGCTGACCAGAACATGCTGGAAGCTATGAATACTATTATATATATTGTGTGTGTATGTGTGTGTGTGTGTGTGTGTGTGTGTGTGTGTGTGTGTTCACAGCAGGAGGCTGCACACACACATACACACACACACACACACACTGAATACTGATACACACAACAACATATACACAGTGTGCACACACAAACCTAACTGCGTGTCAACACAGCTGTACTGTGACTGATAGGTCACAGGTTCAAACCCTGCAACACTAATGAGTGTGTTCAGTGTCACAGAGCAGCAGTGGGATAAATGACCTTCTGCTGGTTTAATCTGCTTCATTATTAATCTGCTGTTTGTTCAAATGTAACTCAGTGAGTGTGTGCACACTGACATGATGTGTGTTTAACACACTGCAGCACCTTCAGCAGGCTCCAGGCTGCGTCCTCACACACTCTCAGTTCATCCTGAGTTCAGCTGCCACAAGCTGAGAGACAAATGTGTCGTCTGCATCATATGGACATAACAGTCATTAGCATGTTAGCCATCACGACTTTGGTCAAAGACAAGATGAAAGAACCTTGACGGCCTGAATAAAGTGTCACATGTTTATATGAATAAAACATGTTGGACTTTGATTCAGACAAAACATCAGAGAAACCACGACATCATCATCATCTTTGTGTTCGGTGCTAATTAGCAGACGTTAGCATATAGACACACTGAACAAGATGGAGGCCTGGTAAACATGACTGTACATCTGCCTCCAGTCAGCAGGTACAGGACCAGTTTAGAGCCACCACCAAAGATATCACCACGTTTGTTCACGTTGGTCATCTTTTGTGTGGGACAGCCCAAAATCACATTGCCTGCACCGTACTGAACACAGAGATGTATTCACACTGCTCCTGTGGGTCATATAATATCAAACAACACAACTGTAGTGACCCAAAGGTGTTAATGAATCAATAATCAAACTTGTCGTCCAGCCTCAGGACCAATTATTTATCACACCTAGTGAGGATTCAATCAGACATCACTCTGATAAGATATCATCTCCACCATGGAGTGGGTGGAGACATGAAACCTGTGACGGCTCCTCTGCCTGCTGTGTTTCTGGCTGAATCCAAATGTCCGCACTTCACCGCACTCGCAGACTTGCAGACTTTGCGGCGTGTTCCCGGGAAGTCTGGGAGCGCTGAGGGCTCCAAACCCACATCCAGTCCACAGGGGGCCTCAGGTGGACCTGGGTGCAGACATCATCAGACTTCACTGATTAATACAGACGTTGAAGGTTTTTCAACTGCCAAAAAAAAACAACTTATGAATGTGTAAAATAGTTATTGATAGTTAGGTCTATTAACACATTACTTGAATTGTGTCGGACTAAAATAATATTCAACCACATCATGATACAGAGATATGTCTCAGTCCAGGCTGCAGAGGGACTGAAATATATTATTATTGCAGCCTGTCAGACTGGACTGTGAAGAAGAAGAGCAAAAGAAGGTCTTTCAATTTATCGAGTTATAGTCCTGATTTAGACGTCTGTTGTCGAACACGTGCAGCCTGTGTGTTATATATGATTTATTACACGGCTCTATTAAATGCTGTAGCCTATTCTGATTGGTCAGTTGCGGCATTCAGAGGTCTGATATTACTGTGTAATGACCGTTGCTATGTAGCCCAGCGTTGCTAGGGACACTGCCCTGACAAGGAGATTCATCTGTTGCCGGCAGTTTTTTTTCTCTCCCCCTGATTTAATTTAGAAATCAATAAAAATCGTATAACTAATCAATATTCTGTCTCAAATTATTTATTTAACTGATAATTAGCCGTGTAATAAGCGGGATAATGTATAATGAGCCAGTGAATACTGGGAAAACAAGTCCCTTCAGGGGAATATAAGCCCTCCGCTGCGTGTCGGGGTTCTATTCCCCTGTCGGGAGTTATTTTCCCAGTATTCACCGGCTCATTATACATTATCCCTTACATATATGTTATATAAAGACGTATCAATACATTTGTGTTCAGTCACAAAAAAGCCTCCACATGTGATTTATATCTTGTTATCTGCAGGAACAGATGAGATCAGCTCTGTTAATCAACTTATATGACACACATATGAATATGACAGCAGCGATACTTGAACATTTCCACGGCCAGGGATGGGCAGTATTTCTATTACTTGTATTTAAAATACGCATTTCAATTACATTTGAGTATTTTGTAATTTGTATTTGATAAGGCCGATAAAAAGCAAATGTAATTTGTAACTAAATACTTTTGAGTGGAGTAATTTTGTATTTAAAATACTCAGAATACTTTCTCTACGAATCAAAAAACAAAAATAATAGGCTACACATTCTTATAATATTGGATGTAACATTATTTTTACTTAGTTTTTTTTTATATTTATATCTATATGTTTTTTTAAACTTGTGCCCTTCAATGACCCAGTGGTCTGTTTTACTGGACTGTGCATCACATAGGAAACTGTATGTTGTTGTGGTTGATGCTTGGGATGAGTCTGCTACAAATGAACTGCCTCACATGGGATCAATGAAGTTGTCTGAATCTAGATCTGAATCAATGAATAATATTTTAGGGTAGCCTACACCAAACTGTGAGAAAACAAGTGCAAATTTGCAATAGCTGCGACCAAATACCATTAATGGATGAATCATGGTCGTTCTTTCTGGCATACTTACTTGTGGTCTCTAATTGCAGCATGTACATTTTGAGCATTTTTGGTCAAGGACTTTTTGAGTTATTCACAATGATGACAGTGAACACGTCACACTACGTTCAGCTGAGGTCTGTGAGGGTCAGTCTGCAGGTCCAGAGGGTGGAGGTTTGGATTCAGCCTCCGTCTGCCGGGCTGCAGACCTGGAGGTTCATCAGTGGGATGAGACACACCTGGACCTGCCGTGCATCCTGCATATAGACCACAGCGTCAGTCAGTCAGCAGATCTCCTCTCACCGTGCACCTCTGCTGTGTGCTCCTTCCTCGTCCTCCTCCTGACCTCACAGATTCCTCCCGTCCAGTAGTCTGGATTATTTTGTAGTAAATAAATCAGCGTATTTGTTGGCATACTCGTGTGTCTCAGTCGTGGGGTTGAGCTCTGACAAACTGAGATGGTGAAACACTCTGTATCCACGACAACAGCCTTCAGCGCAGCTGATTGTGTATTCAGCTGCTGTCATGATTATTGGATGTGCAGCTATCCCATGAAGAAGTAGCACTTAAACACGCCCTGAGGGCTATTAAGGCTGGAAATCAGGATTTTAGTGGGTCCTACATGAGCTGAGACGTGTCTGCGTTACTGAGAGGGCTGAGCTGTGTCATCAGGATTCAGCTCACACTCACAAATTATTCCACTTACACTGTACATGATCCTCCTGCTGAGCACGTCTAACACACTGCTGACAGTCAGAGGGAGACACAGGCAGGTACCAGGCACACCTGAGACAAATCAGACTGAAGATTTCATCTGTAAAACCAGAATCTGTTTGTGATCCTGTTCTTAAAGACTTTAAGGTCTCACTGGGACGGTTCATGACGCACACCAGGGCTGGACTCAGGATTGTACTGGTCAGAGGAGGGTGCGACTGATCACTCAGGTCTTCAAAGACAAAATGAATTCTGCTGTCATAACTAAAGTTTTACTGTTACCCTCACGGAGGCTCTTTGCAGAGTTAACCTCTGACACTTCCTGTTTAACCCTGAGGTCATGACACGACATGTAAAAGTCGTGTTTGATTTCAGAGGTTGAAGAGCAGTGCGTCTGCTCCTGAACGCAGCCTGACTCCACTCTGTCATCTGGCAGCCTCTGCACAAACACCATCACATTAAAAGCAGCCTCGTCTGTGATTTATTGAAGCCGTCCGTCTCTTTCCTGCTTCGTATCGATCCTCGGAGGAGGAATCAGTCTTTTCTGTTGGCTGCCTCCTCACAGAGGTCAAAGGTCAGCGTCAGTCACAGAGCCATGACCCTGCAGCCGGTCAGCACTTTACACACTCCTCAGGTTTAGATCGAGCAACAGAGTCGAAGGGTTTGATCTGCTGTGAGAGGAGGTGTGTGTGTGATGTATAATGAAGTCAGCTGGAGGGAAATTTGTTCACCAGGTCAGAGGTTTGGGATCAGGTGACACACAGAGAGACGCAGTGATGTCATCCTGCTCACCAAGGACGCAGTCTGAGTCTGTTTCTTCCCTCTGCGGCTGAAGTGTGTGTGTGTGTGTGTGTGTACATGCACATAGTGAGGACCAAAATACATATTTAAGCAATAGAGCGAGGACATTTTGGAAAGTGAGGACATTTTAGCCGGTCCTCACGTCTTCATTGGCCTGTTTGAGGGTTCAGACTACAATTAGGTTTAAGTGTGTGTGTGTGTGTGTGTGTGTGTGTGTGTGTGTGTGTGTGTGTGTGTGTGTGTGTTCACCTATTTACCTGAGGCTGAAACCTGAATCCAAACCTGCAGTTCCTCTAGTGTCCACCAGAGGCTGTCTCCCAGAGTGAGTGTGTCCCTCCATGTTCGCATGTACAAACCAACGTGTTTACAGCCTGTCTGGTCTCTGGAGATCAGTTCCACATCTTTATACAACTCACCCGTTCACATTTTATTAAGGCTTAAAGTTACTCATCATTAAGGGGGCGGGGCCTGTTTGACTGACAGGCTGTGTGCTGACAGTGTCCTCAGCTGTGTGGTCACTTCTGGCTCCAATAAAACAAGATGGTGACGGATGAAATGCTGAACTGGAGGCTTCAGAGCAGGACTCAGTTACAGCTTTACAAGCAGCAGCAGCAGCAGCAGCAACAGCAGCAGTGTGGATTCTGCTCGGGGCTTGACCGTGTTGTGAGTGACACAAAAGACACTTTGAAATCTGACGTTAGCGCTCAGATGGAGACGCATCTGTAGAGATTTGGATTTAGGCTGAGGTGGTGTCTTTAGTCCCGTATGTGTTCCTGACATCTCACCAGGGTATGTGACAGTTTATGACAGTATATGATATCTGAGAGTTCCTTCATTGTTCCAACAATCAGCAGCTCTGCTCTGGTGCAAATAAACCTTTAATTCTCTGAGTGACATGTGAACACATGCTGACTCTGTCTGTGCTGGTGCCTGCCAGCTCTGTACTGGTCCTGTAACGTTATCCCCACCACTCCCAGTTACCATATGTCTCAGATGCCTGTTCCACCAGTAAAGACTGACCTCTGGTGGTCCTGTTCCTGCCTCAGGACGGCCTGTCCAGTTGGGGACAGAGAGCTGAGAGTTGGCTGCTCTAAAACAGACCAGAGGACAAATGTACCTGTTTCCAGTCTGGCTGCACCTTCCTTAAGACACCTGAGGGCTCTCTGAAACCAGCAGGTGTGTTCTCTGAGACATCCTGAGAGTCCTCACAGAGCTCCTGAAACATGTAGTGAAGAGCGAGGAAGTGATATGATTGGTTGTCAGAGACACGCCCCTCTGTGAGCCTGTGAGGTGTGAGGACACCCAGTGGACATGAGATGAACTGCAGACTGTGACAGAGCGATCACTGCTGATGAAGGTTGAGACAGACTCAACTCATCACTGCTGCTCTGACCTCACATACCTCAGTGATGACGTCATCACTGCTGCTCTGACCTCACATACCTCAGTGATGACGTCATCACTGCTGCTCTGACCTCACATACCTCAGTGATGACGTCATCACTGCTGCTGCTGCTGCTGCTCTGACCTCACATACCTCAGTGATGATGTCATCACTTTACTCCTCCTCCAGTCAGGAAGCTTAAAGTGAAGATCGGGTTTTATTTTAGATTTAAATCTTGTTTATTTTCAGTGCTCATAAGAAAACTTGTGGAAGTCACCTTTCTGTGTGTGATTGATTACAGTGACGTTTTGTATGTGCAGACGACCTCCTCCATTTCACGTGGCCTTGATTCAGTGCACCATGCGTCTCTACGTTTTATTACACATGCAAAGTCACTGACTCATCACTGCAGTCTTTATGACTTGGTGGGTTGGACGTCATTGACCACTCGTAGACAACAACATAATTTAACAATATTTTTATCTATAAAGTAATACTGGTCAAACATCCAGCCGACCTCTGACCCCTGCTGTGTGTCAGCTCCTCCAGCTGGTTGCTCCTCCTGTGCACTGTGCACACAGTGAATTTCAGGGCATCATAAAGTGGTGACAGAGACGTGCTTGTTTTGTTGTTAGAGGCCGTTTGAATAGTTTTGTTAATGAGGAGTTTTGTATCATGTGTTGTGTTTGTTGCATTGTAATGTGCTCTGATTGGCTGCTGCCTCGACCAGGTCTCTGGTAGAAGAGATTTTCAAACTCAATGAGACTTCCTAGTTAAGTAAAATAAATAAAAATAAGTTCTGGCATTATAGTGTCGGGTGTGAAATGTGTGTGTCCCCCTAATGAGATGGACCCATATGCACCATCTGATCTGTTTCATTTCCTCTGTCATCCAGTGTTTGCAGAACATTTTCTCCTCTGATTCAGAAACTCTTAAAACTCCTCCTGCTGCTCCGACTGGTTTTACCTTTGAGAGCTCACAAGACAAGGAAGCTTTGTAAATACGGCCCCTGATGTTTTTATTTGTTGTGTATAATCTTGGCAGTGAAATGTCCTGTTGTGTTGGCAGATCATTTCACTTATTGAGAAATATTTCACTGATTGTTCCTTGTTTTTAGAGCTGATTTATTGAATTGAGGAGCAACAGTATTAAAAAATCTTTCATTTGATATTTCTAAATATTCTGGAGCACTGAGCCACCTCGATATAGCGCAGACCACACTCACATTTAAACCACCTCCAACCAAACATCTTCTGCTGACCAGACTTTGTAAAATCAGTCTGGACCTATGAAACAGTATTTGTTGTGGCGGTCTGATCGAGGCCTCGGCCTCCTGACATCACGCTGCACATTCAGTCAGAACAAGATTCAAACAGAGCGACAGGTTTAAAACAGTAAATCACTTTTAATTTAGTTCTCTCATCGGCAGGTGAGCTCGTTTTAAACATGATGACAGATGAAGTGCATCGGTAGAAGCTGACAGGATTTAATACATGATTTGATACATGCTCCACTCAGACGCGTCCGTGAATCCACATATTACAAGCCAACATTATTACTCAAATAAAACCACTACAGTTCAGCTCTTGACCTGATAGAATAAAAAGATAAGACAGATCCATCGCTAGATACAACGGTGGCAGCAATACACAGGATTGCCCAAGCAGTAAAGTACACGTTCCTTTAAGAAACAGGGAGAGAGAACGCGAAAAAACCTAACCTCTGGGTTTTTTAATCCCCAATTCAAGTAGTATTTACCCTTTTTTTTGTGTGTTTGCGTGTTTCGATTTGTTTCTTAATAAATTCAAGTTCAGCATGAAAAACAAAACAAAAAAAAGACAAAAAAAGTCCAGATAATACGTGTTGGTGGAGAGGAGACAGGAGGAGGACAGGAGGAGGAGGTGGGCAGAAGAAAAACAGGAGTGACATTCTGGGTTCCTCGGAGGGAAATGAAAAGCAGCAGGTGATGAAGAAGAAGACGAATGAGGTGAAGGGGGAGGAAGAGGAGGCAGCCGTCTTCATGACAGACAGATGTTGAGACTGGCTGTTGAACTCAGCAGGAGCTGGCGTGATCCGACGGTGAAAGCTCTCGACCAAACCTGCGTCAGTTACAAACAGAAACCTTCGGTCGGCTGGTTCAGGAGGAAGAACGAGGAGCAAACACGTCAGGAAGGAGGCGTGTGTTTGTGCAGCAGCCTGAACTCTGACTGACGTGAGTCACTCCAGCTCCTTCCTCCTCCTGAAGGCAGCGTGGAGAAGGTTTGTATTTTAGCTTTGTCCAATTGGTTCCTGCTGCAGCAGATCAATAATCGTAATCTAACTCAGGTTTGGAGCACCCTGGCGTTTCACTGGCGCTGGGCAGAGTAGCGGCCCTCGCTGGGCCCGGCGCCCCGTCCAGAGCCGAAGCTGGGTTTCTGTGCCATGCCTCCGCGGGTGGGGGGTCCTCGGGGTCCTCCGCCGCCTCCTATTCGCTCTCTGGGACCGCCGGGACCTCCTGGACCACGAGGCCTCACGTCCCGCCTGTCGCCCTCCCTGGCCGACCGGGTCTTCTTCTCCTCCACATTCAGGCGGACGTCACCTCTGAACTTGATGGGCTGAGGAGACGAGAAACACGAATTAAAATATGTTCCAATTTAATAAAAGCCTCGTTCAAAACAATCCAAACAGTGACGTAAACACGACGTGTGGATCCATGAGGACCAACAGTGACAACAAGAGTGACCAGCTGACCAGCTTTTATACAAACTGGTCTCTGAACAGACAAACTGTGGTTCTCTCGTCTCACCCTGTTGCTGAGGATCTTCTGAACAGGCTCAGAGTCGTCAAACACCACGAAACCAAAGTTTGGTAGCTTCCCTCCGCTGTTGATCCTCAGCTCCAGGACTGTACCATACTCTGTGAAGGAGGGGGGACGAGACACGGTTTACTTAACCATCATTTTATCACCACTGTTACATCACTACATTTGGAAATGTTAGTTCTGATTTAAAAAATAAATTCATGGGTTTCAAATATATTTACTGTCAGATTTTTAAACTTCAGAACAAAAACATCGACTCATACGTTCTTCATGATTAAATCTGACTTACGTTCAAAGAACTCCTTCAGTTCAGTCTTGTCCACGTCGTGAGGGACGTTTCCCACAAAGAGCTGCTGGGCGTCGGGGTACCTGACCACCCTGCGACCCTCCGACTCGCCCTGCTCCCCTTCACGCACTGAAACAGATGGACAGAGGGACACATGATGTCACATGAACAGAATCACTGCCTGGTTTATTACAGCGTGCACTGTGACTGAACATTAAGACGTCTGTATACAGACTGACTGACATCACTGATCTTTAAAACCAGCCACATGAGGCCTCAGGGTGGACGTTCTGCAGGGTTTCTCCTGCACAGAGAGTTAGAAGCAGCCACCTCCTGCTCTCGACAAAACTCTGACAGCTGTCATAATGCACTCAGTGGAAGATCACATGATCAGGGTGAAACCACCTCCGCCTCATTCTGAGCAGGGACAAGCCTGATTCTGTGTCACCTGCTCCTGGTCAGTGATGTCATCATTGATTTCAGGCCACATGTTAAAGTGTTGCTGCTCTCACAGCTGCAGTCTGTTGTTCAGCAGCTCACGTCACACTGGATCATGTTTGCTTCACACTAGAGGCCTGATGCTCTGTTACCTCTCAGTTCCATCAGCTCAGAGGCCACTGATCCACTGCATACTGTGTGTGTGTGTGTGAGTGAGTGAGTGTACCTGGTCTGGGTCCTCTGTGCACGGGCGGAGGACCTCCAGGCCTCTGTTCCCGCGGCCTCTGGTCTCTCTGTGGTCTCTGTGTGGCTGTCTGGGACTCTGACTTCACCTCGGCTCTGGGCTGAAACAGTCGACAACACGTCAGTGAGGAGAGAACGAGCCTGCAGGTTCAGTGACTTCACTTTGATTCTCATCATAAAGGAGGGCGCCGCCAGCAGCGGCTGTTTGTGTCCTGCTGCTTTCACCTGGACTCAGAGAAGACGATGTTACGCTGCAGCTCCTAAAAACACTTCACACATCCGTCCGCTCTCATCTTTGAGCTCTGGGCACCATCATCAGGCACATGACCATATTCTGACCTCAGTATTATCTATGTGCACATTTTCAACTCCAAACAAACCTGAACGCTCATTGGATGTAATCACCTCCAGGTGATAAGTATCTGAGGGTGGGGGCGTGGCCTAAAGTGACTCAGACCTTATATTAAGGTGTGCAGAATTATCAGGCAGCTTCAATACCTCAGGTACAACACGCTGAGACAGCTGACCTTTGGAGTCATGACCTCAGAACAGTTGAACACTTTGTAGCAAAAGGTCATGGGGGTCATAAAAACACACTGAGAAGAAAAGGTTCAAATTTACTTGAAGGTAAAGCGACCAGGAGGCCGCCATATTCCACACCTGCAGCCTACCTGGAGAGTCCAGGGACAAGATACATGAAGGCTGCTCACTGAATGTTTCTGGAAGGTCACAAATGTTATTAGCTGTCGCTCTGAGGTTCCTGTTTGTTGCACTGACTCCACAAACTGAGTAAATAAGTGAATTCTTTCTGTGATTTAGTTCCCTGATAAACTGCAGACCCTTGATCTCCTCCCGAGACACAAAACTCTCTATTAAACATTCAGATTAAAGGTTCAATAACATTTAGATTGACTGAGAGCATTTGATCTGTTTAACAATGAAATGAATCCTGAAGAAAACTATTTTCCTGATGAACGTGACGCAGTTAGAACAAAGAGAAAAGTCCGTCCCTGAACGACTTCTCCACTGAGTTAACATGTGAACTAAAGCTGTGTTTCAGAGGATACATCCAAAGTTGATGTGAGGTGGAGGTGAAACACTAGATTGAAACGTACCGGTGCTGTGGGAGCAGCTTTGACAACGTGTGGGGAGATTCCTGAGACGGGGACAGCCCCGCTGGGAGGGAGGTTCTTACTGGTGACCGACGCCCAGGAGAACGGCTGCGGACAGACAGGACACAGGAGACATTTAGATCTGATGGACGCAGATAAACTCAAACTCATCCCTGTTAAATATGTCAGCGTTACACACTGTGACGTTCAGACCTACCCTGTTTTCTTCTGGAGCGGCGGGGGTGGGTTCGGCGGGCACGGCGGCAAGTTCTGCGGTGGGCGGGGCGGCGGCAGGGCTTTTGTCTGTCTGGTCGTCGGATGTGTTTGAGTCTGTTTGTGTCTCCAGCATCGTCTCTGGCTTCAGCTCCACCACCGCTGCCTCGGCCTCCTTCTCCACCTCTGGCTCTGGTTCTGGACTCGCTGCTGCCGCCTCCTCCTCATCACCAGGAACCGCCGGCTCTGAACTACACGGACAAAAAAACAGTTACACACAAATCTGCTCAACACACACACACCAGTCTTTGAGAATGTACAAATATCAGAGTTGTTGATCAGTGTGAGGAAGTTAAAGCCCTACAGATCCGTACCAGGCTGACGGGTCGTAGAAGGGAGCAGACTCCTCCGGAGCGACGTCAGGAGAAGGGACCCTCTCCTCGATCTCCTCCACCTCATCCTCCGACTCTGAAAACACACAAACATGTTGAGGACACGTCAGCTCCTCCTGCTCCTGCTCCTCCTCCTCCTCCTCCTGATCAAAGTAAAACACACATTTCTCCTCGAGTTCAACAAACACAGCAGAGCATTTGTCACGATGGTGGTTTAGTGGTGAGACACCATTTTCTTCACGTTGTTTCTTTGAGTTTCTAATGTTCGCAGACATCAAACATTTGAAGGGTTCGTTCACCAGCTGCGGCCGGCGTAAATAAAGACACAGCAGTTCAAAGAGAAACAATCAATGAACCTGAATTATGAGGCTACAGCGCCGACACAAGACGTGCATCTCTAAAGAACCAATGAGAAACTCATCTGTGTATCTTAATTCATCTTTAGCACAACAAAGCCGACATCAGACGGATCATGTCTGTGGAGAAGATGAAAGTGCAGCTGGGAGAAAAACGATGAGTTCAACAAGGTGAAACATGAACACCTTTAATAACACAACATCAACGTTATCTCACCTTCTGGAGGCTCTGAGTCAGAGTCGCCAAACACCTCATCTTGGTAACGGAACACGTCGTTGTGGACGTAGAATTTGTTTGCGACGGTGCCCTGAAGAGAAACCAACAAGATCATCAAACACTGACGGACACTGATGGAGCGCCACACGCTGCTGACTGTGAAGGTCAAACTACAAACCTCAGGCGCCAGCACGAAGGTCTGCATGAACTTCCTCATGGGCTGCATGTTGTTGGACAGCTCGCCCATCACCTGCACCACCACGCCCTCGTTCAGGGTGGCGTGGGCGTCCACGTGCCTGATCTTGGTGTGACAGTCGCGGAAACTCAGAGCCATCACCCTCTTATGGATCTCCTGCACAAAGATGAGCGGAGGCTCAATAAAAAGATTCAACCAGGACAGAATCTGAAAAGTTTCATTCCCGTTTCTCACTGAAAAGAACAAAGCTTGGATTATTGTGTCGTTAAAACTTTAGATTCTCTTTCTTCTCTTAAATGTTTCTGCTCTTTGGTTCTGTTTGTGACGATCCTGCCTGTCTGATATTTATCTTGTGCCTTTATCACACAGGACAGTTTGAGCGTGAGGGGGGAGCGAGTGGAGGCGACACGCAGCACAGGGTGGCAGGTGTCTGTTACAGTATGAGGTGTTGAACTGGGGATGGAGAATCTGGACCTTCACTGTCACTGGTATTAACTACTACATCTGTGGCATTATGACGTGCCTGTTGGAGCTCTTTAAACAGTAGTTTCACTTATTCAGACACACCAAATGTCCGACTGACAACTGGCTTCTTAAAAAAGAAATAATCAGACATTTTTAAAGCATTTAAAACTCAACAGCAGTCCAGACTTTATTCAGACTGTCCGTCAGGGCCCAGTGATACTGCAGGTTTTATTTGCTATATAAATCTGTTCCTTATTGTCAGCAGCTGCAACGAGATGACCCAGTGTTTCAATATGTTGGGACAAAATACCGTTGTTCATCATGTCATGAACAATGTGGTTCACCCGCTCTGCGTGCAGACACACTGCACATGCATGTTTGTATTGAGGTGCTGCTGCTGCTCGTTGTTCCTGCTCACAGAGGAGAGTTAACTAACTCTCAGGTGTTACACATGAGAGTCCGCTCTCTGCTTATAAAAGAAACTGCCTCAAACACTGCAGGAGACACGAGTGAGACAGATAGAGACTTGTGTCCACAGAGCTCATTATCAGTGTCTTAAGCTCCTGCAGCAGCAGAGAGAGAGAGAGAGAGAGAGACAACAGGAGACAGACAGCCACAACTCCACTCAACTATTTTCCTTTCAGCTTCCACTCAGTGTTGGTGCGTGGGAGTTAAGTGCACTGCGGCTTTATGGAAATAACATTTTGAAGAGCTGTTATCTGCTGGAGGAGGCCCACTTACAGACTGTCCATAAACAGCCTCCACCGGTTTGCCGTTGTTGTCCAGGCCGCCGTGCACGTAGGACGAGTTCTTTCCATAAAACCTGAGAACAGAGACACACAGATGAATTTGTTTGAGTTAAAGTGAGGAGGAGCTCACAGCGTCTACAATAACATGACACAGAGCTGCAGCTGAGTCAGTGTTCAGTCACATGACAGGAGACCAGTGTTACCTGTGCAGGTAGTCGGGGGCCTGGTTCAGGAGAGTGTAATACTGTCGGACAAACTCTCGCCCGACCAGCTGGGCACTTGGCTTCTCCATCACCATTTCTTTGGTCAACTGGAAATCTCTGCGAGGAGGAGGAGGAGGAGGAGGAAGGTTAGAGAAACTGATCATGTGACAGAATGTGCAGAAAATGACAGTTTCACACAACTAGTGCTGAAACATCTGTTGTGTTCATCAACACAAAGCTGCTCCACAACTGATCACTGACGAATCATTTCAACACGTCTAAAGGCAGAAGATGTTTTCAGCCTCTGTCACGATCTGCTGCGTCTCTGTTTGACATCATTAGAATATCTTAACTTCTGACAAACCAGCGTCACAGCTGATCAGATCGATGGATCAGAGGAGGGTTATGTATGAAGTCTATGGTCGACCCTCAGATGGGAGCAACTGCAACAATTACCTTTGAGACTTAAATCACTGGTGAGTTATTCGTGTGTATTATGATAAATACATTTGTTATTTAAACACACGTCGACTTGTCATATTGTTGTTGTGAACATGGTGCGGTCAGGTTTGGAGGAGCAGAGGTCGACACAGGTCAACTACAGAATAAAACCTGCTGTAACAGCTCAGTTCTGTTTTATTAAAGCAGCACCTGTCCTGGGAGCGTCTGTGACACTGGGTCAGGAAATGATTGTTGGAAACTCAAACTCTGACACTACTTTCTAAATTTGGAAAATCTTGTCCCGTTCATAACTCCTAACATCTGCCCTGAGGAATGAATCCTCCAGATGAACCTGAACGTCACCAGATCCCAACACTGGGTTCAGAAACTTCAGACTGGTTCCATCAGTACTTTGAGCTCCCAGTGTTACAGCACCAGCACCAGTACCAGTACCAGTGGATTACAGGACGCTGTGACGGCTTGTAGAAACCAACCAGCTGGATAGCAGGCTCTTTTGTTCCTGAGCAAAATACTTTGAGGCATGTTTGTATTTTACAGCATCTAAACTTCTGAGTGTGATGATGATGATGAGGCCTCCAGCCGTCCTGATTGGACAGCAGTCAGATCCAACCCCACCGACGGTTTGAAGTGTAAATCAGGTGAGGTAAACATGGCGTCTGATTTCACGACATCAACATCCAGTATCTGTTTCTCATCGTGGCACACGCTCACTTTCATTTGTGTAAACTGGAAAATCCTGGCTACAGGTGACCAGTCTGACCACATTACCAACCTGTTTCACTGGTAACCAGTGAAATGTGTGATGGTCAGTCTACAGCAGGTAGTGGATCTTCTGACAGCATCACATCTTTATGGGGACATTTTGTTCTCGTCGCTGACCCCACCTCATCCTGTAGGTCTACATGTTTCAGATGCAGGTCCTGGTGAGAGACCAGGAGTCCTGGTGGTCTACACTGATGTTCACTTCCACACATGCTTCAGCAGACCTCCATCCTTCTGTTTCCTCTTCACTATTATTTGCTAAATGCTGCCTTTAGATAAATGCATCACCTACGTGAATGTTTGCACACGGTGTTGCTGCGTGCCTGTCAGGGCTGATGGATCGCCCATTTAAAGCAAGTTTCAAGTCTCTGCTAGTTGATTTTCACACTGTGACATGAAGTGAAACTGATGTCTGCCTGAAGGGAGGAAAAATAAATTAAAGATACAGCTGGTGATGTTCTGTGTTTCTGTTACAGCCAACAGTCTCTCTGTCAATCCACTGGGTCCACTGGGACTGTCCTCTTTACAAACTGGACACAAATATGGAGTTTCATATTTTAGTCATTTGTAGCAGTGAGTGGTGTCAGCAGTTTGTAGAAGAGTACAGACTGTGTTCAGTGTGTTTCAGACTGACACTAAACAAACTACAGCAGCTGTGTTCAGTGGGATCAGTGATGTGGCTTTAAGTCTACATGTTGTAGAATATGCACAGACTTGACCTTTGAACTCTGTAGCACAAAGAATATGGTCAAACTGTGGTGCCAAGTACACACTACACGCACTGCACATTAATGTCTCCACATCCTGTTGGACTACCATCTCTGTACACGCCATATTATTCTCCATCTCACGTGGTTCTCACTCACTCCTGCTGAGCTCCTCCATCATTAACTCGTACTTTTGTTTCTAATCTGTTCTTCTGTTTCTGTCCTCTGCTCTAAAACACCAAAGCTAATTCCTCATATGTGAGAACACACACGGCACTACACCAGACTCTGACATGATGAGTGGTCAAGAAGCTAAAAGAGGCTAACAGCTACCAGAGCGCTAATGCAGACATGTTCAAAATCCAGCTGTTCCAAACTCAAACTGCCTGCTGCTCAACATGTGGTCCCACACATTATTGGTCCATCAGGTAATATCTTATTTTGCACTGATTCTGATCATGACGGCAGGACTATCACACATGACGGCAGGACTATCACACATGACGGCAGGACTATCACACATGACGGCAGGACGGTCACATAGTCTGTGGTCAGGTAGCAGCAAACAAGCTAGCTAACGGTTAGCTAGCAGGGTTAGCAGCAAGGCCCCGGTGTGCCCACGCTGCACCATCAGTCTATATTTACGGCCCTGGAGCCTCTTCACTCCTGACGACCTGTTGAACTGTTTACACATGCGTCTATTTTTAAAAATGGTCTCAAGTTTCTGTTTTGATAAATGTGTTCAACCAAAAGATCTGTGTTTTCTTTCCTTTGCAGCTCACGGTTACTGATCATCACTGTCACCATGACACCATTAAAGTTTCTGGTATCGCACTGTGAAAATCGCACCAGTTAAACTCTTGACTGTAATCTGTCTTCAGTCACATGACCCTCGCACTCCAACATGACAACATATCACTAACATGTTACAGGGCTGGGATCAATACACAGCCTTCTGTTCTGGTTAGAAAGTTAACTTCTTCTGTTTTATACATTGTGTTTGTTGCATTTTAATGTGTCTTGATCAGCTGCTCCCTCTCGACTACGTCTCCGTCTGTAGGAGAGGTTTTTATACTCAGTGAAACTTCCTGGTTAAATAAATAAAGGTAAAGAGGATGATGTCAGTGAACATCACGTCTCCTCTGTGGTGAGTTAATACATCATGTAAACTCTGATGGTGACGGCTCACCAGCAGGTGGAGACATGAACTGTTCAGTGTCTGTAATATTCATTCATTCATCGTGCTAAAGTATGGAGCCACATTCTGATGGTGACGGCCGAATGATGATGCCAGGAGCAGCTGCCCCAGATATTATCCACCCCCCATTCAGTAAAGTTTGGACGCCCCTGCTTTAGTGGACCGCCCCCCCCACGCACACACACACCTGTCCACACCACCACAGCCATCTGTTGTCCTCACACACACTTAGCACCCCCCGATCAGTAGATAAACCAGATCAGTGTGTGAAGAATAAACTACACACACACACACACACACACACACACACACATACACACACACACACACACAGGTCCCGTCAGAGCGCAGCATGGCACGCAAACAAAGGCCACGCCGTGTCCGCACCAGTCATGGCGGCTCGGCGCTACGGGGGCACGTTTGGGACAAATCCACCGGCGGGTTCCAGATATATAACCGGGCCTCATATGGCTCCCTGGCTGCTTCACCGCGGAGCTAAACCGCGACAGCTGCTGGACTCACACACACACGGCCCCCAAACTAGGGCAGGCACCGGCTAACACTTGGTATCAGTCACCGACTAACGCTCGGTGTCAGGAGCTGCCCCAACACGTGTCCCGGCCGGTCCCCGCTCACACTTCACCTCCCCGCCGAGCTGTGAGAGACCCAGCCCGGTACATCACACCGATCAGACCCCCGGGAAACAGAGCCGGAGGTCTGCGGAGGGAAACCGGCGAGTTTGGACCGACAGGAAGGGAGGGAGTCACGACTGGAGGAGGGACAGAAGTGGGCTACACATGGGCGGCGGGTATCTCCTGGCGCCCCACAGTGAGAGCAGGCGGAGATGACGGTGGCTATAACCTGATATTCCACCATATTAACACAGTGTTCATCTCTCAGTGATGATTTAAACACGTTGATAATGAAACAGTTTCATTTAGAGAAACGAGGATCGATCACCGCGCTAACACGGCCACCATGTCCTCACCAGGATGTAGACGGGGCCCACCGAGTGCGACCCAGATAATCTACCGAACACGGTTCAGGAAACAAACTCCGGCTTTTTACCGGAAGCTACGGAGAGTCGGTGAGAGAGCGGGGACTTACCGGCGGGTCGATGATCAAAATGAACGCTGGATTAATAAACGAGTGATTTCAGTGAATCACCTCCGCGGCTCCACAACGTGCTGCTGGACGTCTGCTCCGTTACCGGTTTCACAGCTCTGCAACCGAACATGACATCCCGCCCCTCAGCAGCCAGCAGCCAGTCAGATTAGAGCTCTGGGAAACATCCACCAATCATCTACCGCTTCTGAGTGGGGTTCTAAATTACAGCCAATCCCTGAGCTCCGCCTCTCTACCTGGGTGTCTCGACAGAGCCAATCACGTCACAGTAATGGCTGAAGGTGCGATGGTTTCACAGACCGGCGTCTCCCGGTCACACAGGCTGGTTTCTTTAAGCGGGCAGTGAGCGGTGCACCGGAGCCTCTCCTCCGCCAGGGGGCGACACCACTTCATCCAGTGCTTCTGTTTTATTGACCGAAGAATAAAAACAACAGCTGCTCATATTAGTAAATCAAAGTGATAAACACACGTGAGGACAGAACACAAGAATAAATAAATAATAAACAATAAATAATAAACAGGAGCAGATAAAGACACAAATATAAACATTTATGATGTCAGAGGTTTCAAAAGCTTTTTATTTTATTTCTATTTGTTTGTTCAATAAACAAAGTGATTTAACCGTTTCATGTCCACACTCAGAATAAAGCAATATGTTTTTATTTGCATTTTTTGTTTATTTTTAATTCATTTATGTTTTACATTTTATTTATTTATTTATTTATTTTTACAGACCTATAGTTTTTTAAAACATCCTCTACTAAAAAGTTGAGACGTCACATGATGGTATTTGTAAAACAGAAAAAAATAAAATACATTTACAAACTATGTTCTGTTATAATGTTTGTCATATGTTATTATACCAACATACTGTTTATCAATGTGTTGCCATGGATATCAGTTTATTTCCACATATTTAATATTACAACATGTTTCCTTCAGTGTTGCTGCTGTGATGTAAAGAACAGAACACTCTGTGTCACAGAGGAGAAACTGTGTCATACGTGTTGCTCTCAACAAAACACAGATCAGACCTGCAGCAGCCATCACCTGAGCAGCCCCGCCCACCTGCTCACCTGTTCCCCAGTCCTGCAGTATATATACGACACATTTCCACTCTCTGTCTGACACACTGTGTAGTTTGTGTCCAGGCTTCATTCTGCTGTAACGTTTGTTTGTTTGTTTGTTTGTTTGTTTGTTTGTTTTTGGGGATGATGTTTTAACTCTGCTCAGACAAACACAATCAGCCTTAAAGCTCTCATTGTGTCTCAAGTGATTTAATGTTGACCAGATGAGTTCAATGACCCTAAACCATCCATGGACAGTGAATATAACCACAGTGGAGCCTCTGGGGCCTCTCAGGGGCCTCTCTGGGGCCTCTCTGGGGCCTTTCAGGGGCCTCTCAGGGGCCGGGGCCTCTCTGGGGCCTCTCTGGGGCCTCTCAGGGGCCTCTCTGGGGCCTCTCTGGGGTCTCTCTGGGGCCTCTCAGGGGCCGGGGCCTCTCTGGGGCCTCTCTGGGGCCTTTCAGGGGCCTCTCTGGGGCCTCTCAGGGGCCTCTCTGGGGCCTCTCTGGGGTCTCTCTGGGGCCTCTCTGGGGTCTCTCTGGTGCCTCTCTGGGGCCTCTCTGGGGCCTTTCAGGGGCCTCTCTGGGGTCTCTCTGGGGCCTCTCTGGGGTCTCTCTGGGGCCTTTCAGGGGCCTCTCTGGGGCCTTTCAGGGGCCTCTCTGGGGCCTCTCTGGGGCCTCTCTGGGGCCTTTCAGGGGCCTCTCTGGGGCCTTTCAGGGGCCTCTCTGGGGCCTTTCAGGGGCCTCTCTGGGGTCTCTCTGGGGCCTCTCTGGGGCCTCTCTGGGGCCTTTCAGGGGCCTCTCTGGGGCCTCTCAGGGGCCTCTCAGGACCCTCAAACTTTAAACATATCAGTGAAAACATGAGAAGAAAAGAGAAATAAAAGAAGTCAGTGAACAGTGTGTGTCCACAGAGAGGAAGACATACGTCATCCAATCATGTCAAACCCTCTGACCTTTGACCTTAAGGCAGCACTGAGTGAAGATGGCAGCTATCAGTGAGGATTACAGATTACAGATTACAACCATCTGAAACTTCTCCTGGTCAGAATTCCTTCAGTGTTGATCAGGAGCTGAATTATCCTCACAGGTCACCTTTATAAACACAGTGTATGATCCACACTAACAACAGTTTCTGCAGTCAGGCTCCCCCCACCGTCTGTGTCGCCAGTTTCCTGTCTCCAACATGTTGATCAGTCAGTCAGCCTGTTTTCATTGTGGCGTGCGTCTCTTTCAGGCCTCGTGCCTTACATACACACAGTTTATAAATGAGACTCAGCTGACTGAAGCAGTGTGAACACTGAGTAAAGATGTTTCATGTTAAATAACAGGCTACTATAGAAACATGGCGGAGCAACATGGTGACCTCTGTAGACGAGGACCTGCTCTCTGTGTAGATATACACGTCTCACTCTGAGGGAACAACAACCATTGGATTATTTTAAATCGACACACTGGAGCTTTAAAGCTGAAATCTTTCCACATGTAGTCGCCCTCTGCAGCAGGAGGCTGTGTGCAAACTGCTGACTGTTGTTGTCTGCAGGAAAAATGTGAAAGTTACTGTCTGGATTTTAATGTCTGAAATATAACGTGAGCTTCATCAGAGCAGCTGAGACGACACAGATCAGGATCTCTCAGAGGTTCATTACAAACTGTGCAGCAGGAAGCTGACAAACACTGAGCCAGCTTCACTTCACTGCAGCGTCCCCCTACTCTGAGCCATGTCTCAGCATGAGGACACAGAGTGCAGCAGGAAGCCGAGGAGGAGGAGGAGGAAGAGGGGGAGGAGGAAGAGGGTGAGGAGGAGGAGGAAGAGGAGGGGGAGGGACGGGGGCTTTGTGGACGAGGCTCAGCTGTTGTTTCACATTCTTGACACTGGAGTCTGGATGAACGGGTGGGGATGGTAACAGGGTGCTCCGTCTCTCCCAGGGCCGTCTCCCAGGGGACCAGGAGCAGCTCACTGCACAGCCAGCTCCTCACAGTCAGAGACATTCAGGAGGAGGAGGACAGTGTCCTGAGCCCAGAGACACTCTGTCCAGCAGAGATACGGACATGTCAGCCATGTGTTATACTGTACAGTTACAGCCCGCTGTGTTTGGAACAAAATGTTCCTGTGGTTTGGATTGTTGCACTGCCTCTGTGTGTGTGTGTGTGTGTGTGTGTGTGTGTGTGTGTGTGTGTGTGTGAATATACAGAAATACTGTTCATTGTGCAACATAAATAAATTCTCTAACAGTTTTCATCATGTGTGAAGTTGAACACGTGTGTGTTAGAGTCACAGAGGAACATTATCAACACAGTGTGAAGACGTTCAGACACCAGGTTAAATCTCTGACTGAGATATGAAGGAGGCAACATGATGTTTTTATCTTGGTAAATATAGATGCAGTTTAACTTCAGAGGCGCTGCAGTGTGTCAGTGGATCCACACACATGTTTTCACTCACGCCTGATTACAACCCTTCTCATAGTCAAAAAGAAGCAAGGCAACGCCACCGCCGACGCCTTCTAATTACTTTCAATGAGAAACCAACACGTCTGATGATGAGCATGATGACAGGCTGCAGGAGGCTGCAGGAGGCTGCAGGAGGCTGCAGGAGGCTGCGACAGGCTGCAGGAGGCTGCGACAGGCTGCAGGAGGCTGCGACAGGCTGCAGGACGCACGGAGGGAAAAGTTTAAAGGAACATGTGACGTCAGTCTGGTCTGATTCTATATGTGTGAACCTGAGCTGGAAGATCAGAGGAGAGAGATTGACCTGCGTCGCACTGACAGGCTTCACTCACATCTGCACAGCTGTTGTTTAAGAGTCTCTGCCCAACTTCAGCTTCAGCAGAGGGGATTATGGGTAATGGACTGTACTGCTCCTCTCTAGTCTTCTGACCATTCAAAGCTCAACACTACACGTCACATTCACACACTCACACACTGGTGACCGAGGCTGCCGCACAAGGTGCCACCTGCTGCTCAGTAACCACTCACACACACTCACACACACTCACACACACACTGATGATCGACCATCGGAAGCAGTTTTAGGTTCAGTATCTTCCCCGAGGACACTTGGACGTGCAGACTGGAGGTGCCGCTGATCTTCTGATATAGAAACACTTTGACATCAGTGTGTCTGTCCTCTGTGGTGACGCTCTGTTTCTGACGCCACCCAACAATGACATCAACATGCTCACTACACTTCATTATTATTCCCAGTATGACAATACTCAGATTTTGATACATTTAACAGCCCAGTGTTTCTGTAAATCACAGATCATTTACATTTGTATGTTTTTATGTAGTAGTTAGATTTAGGCACAACAGTCACTTAGTTATGATGTGTATTTGTGGCACAGTCGCAGCTTGAAATGCAGCGATGTCTCTGGAAAAAATGGCCGCTCTTCATGGCACTATGCCAACAGGAAGTGCAGCGACCAGTTGCAAAAACACACCCAAGTTTGGTGCTAAAAACCCGCCGGAAACACAGCAACTCTGACTCTCTTAAACTCAACCAGTGCTGTTTGTTGTTAGTGTTGAACAGTGTCTGCAGCTCCGTGTCACCATCCACCATCCCCTCCACCTCCTGATGACACAGTCAGCTCAGATACTATGTCACTTTACAAACACTGAGATGAAACGTGTGTAACATATCAGTGGTTTGCAGAAACGTACACTGCAAACATTTCCTCTGAGCACTGAGCTGAAAACATTAATCGTCAACATAGAAAACAAAAACCTGAGTGAGTTCAGACCGATGGTGTCTGAGAGAACAGCACCAGAGAAGAAGACGTGCTGCAGGAAGAAGAGGCTTCAGTCAGAAGCTTGTAAACTAGAATCACGAGGAAGATGTAAAAGCATCACTGCAGCACAGAGGAGACATTCAGACCAAAAGAGCTTTTTTGTATTTTAGCACCAGAGAATAAATAAACGTCACACTACATCCTGTCTGCAGAGGACGACACGTGTTCAGGTCTGACTCGTAAACAGAGCGGCCTCCTCACGACTCGTGGAGCCGAGCTGATTTCATGTCAGATCATCTCTGAGAGAATTCCTGAGCAGAGGAGAAAGATACGAATGCATGCAGAGATTTCAGGATCTTTTCATAGTTTTTATTTATTCATGGAAGAGTTGTGTGGAGCTCTCAGTGTCAGAAACATGTTCATATGAGCAAAACTCTCAGCCTGCGAGATTTTCTCCTCATCAAAGGTCCAGACAATATTTCCTCTTTATTGTTTCAAATATCAGTACACGCGTGTCCTCGTCCGGGACACGCACTCCGTATGGACAGTAAAAATGAACAAGTCTTAAAGCAGTAGTCAAAAGATCAAAAACCAAAATACACACAATGCCAAAATAAAGTCCACCACCACAGAGAAGTGCAACAACTAACTGGATGACTGTAGGAAGCAAGCAGAGGGAGCATTTATTTAGAAACTTTATTTTCCACTTTACAGTTTGGTCTCCTCACGTCACGTGTCAGATTCATCTCCAATTCAAAGCATGAACTAATCAGAACACATTATATATAGAATATCGTCAACAACATACATTTACATCAGAGGTCTTTAGTTTGTCTTTAACTGGGAGTGATGTTAGTACAGACTGTGTGCACGCTTGTCTTTTCTTTGCTTTTTATTTTAGTGGTATACGTACGAAAGGTCTTTATTAAACAAAATAAAAAAAGAATTTGCAATTAGCACCGTTACTGTGATTTGTTTTAACTTAGGGATCAGCACCTCGTCCCGTTAGTAGTGACTAGGAGTTCGTCATACTGCTGCAGCTGCTGCTCAGATGATGAGGTCTTTGTCCACGTCCTCTGCAAACACACACACACACACACACATCACAACATATTAACACCTGTGCAAACACACACACACATCACAACATATTAACACCTCTGCAAACACACACACACATCACAACATATTAACACATATTAAATCTTCTAAACAACAGGTTTTGTAATTTGAGTTTTATTAACGATGATCACAGCATGTCAGTTAAATGTTTAAAGTTTAAAGTATGTGTTTAATTATTTAAGTGTTTTAGAATTTTTGTTTTTCTAGTCAGAAAAAAAAGAGATAATTTGTGCAGCCTCCACTTGTGTTGTCTCGCTCCAGGTCAGCAGACTTAACAAGTGCAATCAGCGTCATGGAGCACACCTGTGCAGGTGCAGACAGAGCAGCAGTCAGAGGCCGTTTACACGTACACGGTGATTTTGATAAACGGAGACATCTTCCTTAGTTTACACGCAAACGGAGATTTCTCCTCTGAAAACGAGTCTTTCTAAAAACTCCGGCCAGAGTGGAGATTTTGGAAAACTCCGGTTGCGCGTTTGCATGTAAACTGAGATAAACGGAGATAGACGGAGTTATAGGCAGTCGACGTCACAGTATGCGCCGGAACTTGCGCCTGTGTCAAAAGTGCGACCTATGTTGCTATGGTGACAATGGATACATGGAAGGCTTGAGCTTCTCGTTACACTGCCACCTACAGGTTTGGCATGCTCTTGTGTATATATACACGGGTAAGTGTAAACGAAGATCTTTTTGAAAACGGAGACGGTGAAATGTCCATTTATAAAAATAGCCGGCAACGTGTAAACGGCCTCTCAGTCTGCTGCACACGTCCTCACCACACCTTTGCTTTGAGTCATTTGTTCCCTTCTCATTTATTTTCCAGCACATTTCCACTCACCCACTCCTCACACTCCTGACTCTACAGATCTTAGTTTGACTTTTAAATCACTTAATTTGTGAGTTTATCTGTGTGTCTGATTCTGTGTGTCCGGTCTGACAGACGAGGTGTGACACATGGAACAAAATACTTTCACAGCTGCATTTAAAATATTTCAAATACATTATTTAATTTGCCATTTTATTCTCAAATATATGAGACATTTTGAAACCCAAATTAAAACTGTAGAAACTAAAATCTTGAATGTGCAGCCTCCTCCTCCTCCATCATTTTATTTCTATAGATCTTTTAAGAATTACAAATGATGTTTCTCACACCAGTATTTTGTGTCTTATTTTGATGATGAGCAAGTTTTTTTTCCATTTTTTTCATCTATAACCAGACACTGTTGATGTGTTTGAGCCGGTCCCTGACAATAGATATTTAAAAAGCTGTGCAGCCTGTTCAAATGTTGAATATCTGAGGAATTCTTTGTCTTTTGTATTTCAGCATGTGCAAACTAAAAAATAGAAGGTTAAAGTCTGAAGCATTTTCCATGTCTGCAAAACTTAGTGCCAAATACTGCAGATTTTTAACAGCAGTCTTTTGGACTGAAAAAAGAGCTCATTGAGACATTTCACTTTTCCTGACAGTTACAGACTGAATAAACAATCATTTAGTTCAACTAAAATATTCATTTGCTGCAGCTCTCTCTGACTGTTTTGCAGTGAAATTTCACTAAAGCTGCTGAAACCTGATGAAAACACGATGAACTGCTTTAATTTTTAGTTTTAGTGAAACCACACTGACATTTAATAAAAACAGAGGTTCAGAATCTTTTTGCTGTTTGCTGATCATGTTCGTGCACATGGGTCGATACTCACGCTCCTTGATGCCGAAGCAGGAGGCCCACTCCTCCAGGGCGATGTATTTGTCGTTGTCAGAGTCGCACTGCTCGAAGAAGCGAGTGGTGCAATGCTCCATGGGAATGAGAGGAGCACGCAGAGGGGAGAGCTCTGTGTGGGTCAGGTACCTGCAGACAGACACACACCAGAACAAGTCAGTGTCAGTGTTCACATTTTACCTTCTGTAAATGCATGTGACATCACCTGACGTGAAACATACAAACTTACTTAAACTGAAATCTACGATCTTTCTCTGAACCAAACTGCAAACATTTCACAACGTGAAATGTGTTTACATTTTATACATTACATAACACTGTCGTTTAACTGGTAAGGTGCCAGCGCCACATACAGGCCCAATCCCAATACCCCCTCTTGTCCACTACCCCCTAACCCTTGTCCCTACCTCTTAGCCCTTGGCCCTACCTCATAGCCCTTGGCCACTACCTCTTAGCCCTTGCCCCTACCCCTTAGCCCATGTCCACTACCCCTTAGCCCTTGGCCCTACCCCTTAGCCCATGTCCACTACCCCTTAGCCCTTGGCCCTACCCCTTAGCCCTTGGCCCTACCTCTTAGCCCTTAGCCCTACCCCTTAGCCCTTGTCCACTACCCCTTAGCCCTTGGCCACTACCTCTTAGCCCTTGGCCACTACCCCTTAGCCCTTGTCCACTACCTCTTAGCCCTTAGCCCTACTCCTTAGCCCTTGTCCACTACCCCTTAGCCCTTGTCCACTACCCCTTAGCCCTTGTCCACTACCCCTTAGCCCTTGGCCCTACCTCTTAGTCCTTGGCCCTACCTCTTAGCCCTTGGCCCTACCTCTTAGCCCTTAGCCCTACTCCTTAGCCCTTGTCCACTACCCCTTAGCCCTTGTCCACTACCCCTTAGCCCTTGTCCACTACCCCTTAGCCCTTGGCCCTACCTCTTAGTCCTTGGCCCTACCTCTTAGCCCTTGGCCCTACCTCTTAGCCCTTGTCCACTACCCCTTAGCCCTTGGCCACTACCCCTTAGCCCTTGGCCCTACCCCTTAGTCCTTGGCCCTACCTCTTAGCCCTTGGCCCTACCTCTTAGCCCTTGGCCACTACCTCTTAGCCCTTGGCCCTACCTCTTAGCCCTTGGCCCTACCCCTTAGCCCTTGGCCCTACCTCTTAGCCCTTGGCCACTACCTCTTAGCCCTTGGCCACTACCTCTTAGCCCTTGGCCCTACCTCTTAGCCCTTGGCCCTACCCCTTAGTCCTTGGCCACTACCTCTTAGCCCTTGGCCCTACCTCTTAGCCCTTGGCCACTACCTCTTAGCCCTTGGCCCTACCTCTTAGCCCTTGGCCACTACCCCTTAGCCCTTGGCCCTACCTCTTAGTCCTTGGCCCTACCTCTTAGCCCTTAGCCCTACCCCTTGGCCCTACCCCTTAGCCCTTGGCCCTACCTCTTAGCCCTTGGCCCTACCCCTTAGCCCTTGTCCACTACCCCTTAGTCCTTGGCCCTACCTCTTAGCCCTTGGCCACTACCTCTTAGCCCTTGGCCCTACCCCTTAGCCCTTGGCCACTACCTCTTAGCCCTTGGCCCTACCCCTTAGCCCTTGGCCCTACCTCTTAGCCCTTAGCCCTACCCCTTAGCCCTTGACCACTACCCCTTAGCCCTTGGCCCTACTTCTTAGCCCTTGGCCCTACCCCTTAGCCCTTGTCCACTACCCCTTAGCCCTTGGCCACTACCTCTTAGCCCTTGGCCCTACCCCTTAGCCCTTGTCCACTACCCCTTAGCCCTTGGCCACTACCTCTTAGCCCTTGGCCCTACCCCTTAGCCCTTGTCCACTACCCCTTAGCCCTTGGCCACTACCTCTTAGCCCTTGGCCCTACCCCTTAGCCCTTGTCCACTACCCCTTAGCCCTTGGCCACTACCTCTTAGCCCTTGGCCCTACCCCTTAGCCCTTGTCCACTACCTCTTAGCCCTTGGCCCTACCTCTTAGCCCTTGGCCACTACCCCTTAGACCTTGGCCACTACCCCTTAGCCCTTGGCCCTACCCCTTAGTCCTTGGCCCTACCTCTTAGCCCTTAGCCCTACCCCTTAGCCCTTGGCCCTACCCCTTAGCCCTTGGCCCTACCTCTTAGCCCTTGGCCCTACCCCTTAGCCCTTGTCCACTACCCCTTAGCCCTTGGCCACTACCTCTTAGCCCTTGGCCCTACCCCTTAGCCCTTGTCCACTACCCCTTAGTCCTTGGCCCTACCCCTTAGCCCTTGTCCACTACCCCTTAGTCCTTGGCCACTACCCCTTAGCCCTTGTCCCTACCCCTTAGCCCTTGTCCACTACCCCTTAGTCCTTGGCCCTACCCCTTAGCCCTTGGCCCTACCCCTTAGCCCTTGGCCCTACCTCTTAGCCCTTGGCCCTACCCCTTAGCCCTTGTCCACTACCCCTTAGCCCTTGGCCACTACCTCTTAGCCCTTGGCCCTACCCCTTAGCCCTTGTCCACTACCCCTTAGCCCTTGGCCACTACCTCTTAGCCCATGTCCCTACCCCTTAGCCCTTGTCCACTACCCCTTAGTCCTTGGCCCTACCCCTTAGCCCTTGTCCACTACCCCTTAGTCCTTGGCCACTACCTCTTAGCCCATGTCCCTACCCCTTAGCCCTTGTCCACTACCCCTTAGTCCTTGGCCCTACCCCTTAGCCCTTGTCCACTACCCCTTAGTCCTTGGCCCTACCCCTTAGCCCTTGGCCACTACCTCTTAGCCCTTGGCCCTACCCCTTAGCCCTTGTCCACTACCCCTTAGCCCTTGGCCACTACCTCTTAGCCCTTGGCCCTACCCCTTAGCCCTTGTCCACTACCTCTTAGCCCTTGGCCCTACCTCTTAGCCCTTGTCCACTACCCCTTAGACCTTGGCCACTACCCCTTAGCCCTTGGCCCTACCCCTTAGTCCTTGGCCCTACCCCTTGGCCCTCAGAATGAAGCAACGAGGGGTAGGGGTTGAAATCTTTCCCTGGGAACTGGGACACAACTCACTACGTCACCGCGTCGATTACGTTCATGCATACGTAACTATTTTAAACAGGAAGCTGCGAGCCATCTACATTTCCAACCGGCATCTACAATGGAGTCTCCGGTTGAGTTCATCCTATTGATTGTGTTTGCCGTATTCATCATGCTTTGTTTGATGAACGACAGACGACAGGGGACTTCTGCTAGCTAGCTCGCTAACCAGCTAACATTACGAGGCAGCATAGTTATGCTAGCTGGCGTGTTATCGTAATGTGAAAAGTCCGACAGGCCCTAAGTGGTGTTAAGAGGGCGTGGTCATTTCACATATTTTCTGTGAGGCCACATTTGATCATGAGAAAACATTTCTGAGAGTTTAAAGAAAATATAAAGACAAACTGACGTCTCATGATCACAGGAGAAACTTTTCTGTCATCAAGTAAAATCAAAATGTAAAAAAATCCCCTTCGTCCACGTCCTGTCTGTTTTCACACATCTCTGTCACACTGTTGCTGAACACACCTTCACTTTGGTTCTTTTACTAATAAAACTCATGTTAGTCTCCTGCGTGTTGCTGTGAGTTAAATCATTAACAGGAAATAAGGAGAGAAATTTCTGCCAAGCAAAAGGAAAATGTTGGTAAATCTGTGGCGGCCACATCCCTGTTTTTTTTTTCTTTTAATAATAAGTGGTTATGGCGTCAGCTGGTAACTGTTGGATCCATCAGTGCAGCTGCTGTGGTGTGACTTCACAGAAACCAATCAGCTCTCAGTCTGCCACAGGCTCCACCGCCGCCTCAGCTACACACAGATTTAACTTCACAGTGCTGACTGGTCAGAGTATAACCTGAGCTCTGTGCTCATGTCTCCTCCGTCTATGACAGAACGATAAGTTATAATAGAGTCATGTTCGTACCCGTCGACGGGGTGCTGGTCAAGCTGGCCGAACTGCCAGTGGACGGGGAAGATGTACATGTTGTAGTTCTTCTCGAAGTCGTGAGCCAGCAGGTCCAGAGAGTGCTCGCCAGCCTGCAGCCTCTTCTCGTTCTCGTAGATCTTCTTCACCTAAAAAACATGAGACACATGATGTTACCAAACAGCACAGACACAGACACAGAGAGCGACGAGGCTGCCTCTCAATTTACCTTGTTTGTAAGAGAAGTGGAGGATCAAAGCTGTGGTGGATCCAGAACGTGTCTCTGTGGTATTCAGGTGTGTTTCAGTCAGATAAACATTTTCCTCAGTCTGAATGAATGATGTCTTAAACTGTTTGGTTTGTTTTCAGGCATCAAACTGTGCCTTAAACACATAGAATAAAACAGTCTTTACCTTCAGTATTGTTGGTGACGTGTGTCTCAGTGTTTGGGACATTCATGTTTTATTTCTCCTCTAAAGGACTTTAGACACAAACTGAACTCTTGTGTGTGTGAAGTGTGTCTGCTCTGTGTAAATATGAGTCTCATGTCTTTATAAGGCAGCGTGTGGCAGAGCACATCAAACATGTACCATGTGTGTTTCATGATATTTGTTATAAAGTTTAAGAACATTTGTTAATATGTGGAGCGTAACAGCTGCACATCAGAAACAGAGCTGAACACGTTATGACGAGTCCTCCTTGTTTTATGTTCCAGAATATCTTACAGCCTAAAGTGCATTAAACTGAGGTAAGGTAAGGTAAGGTAAGGTAAGGTAAGGTACAGTGAACTTAAGGGAACACTTAGCAGCTCTGTGTCATTACAGTGTGTGTAGTCTGTGTAAATGAACCGTTTTAAACTTCCCTCCATCTTACAAACCGTGCTCAGACCTCCCTGCACACGGTGTCTCGCTCCAGAAGACGTGTAGTTGTAAAGCTGCAGAGGTGAACTAGACACGCCCCTACAAACCACGCCCACCGCCATTGCGGCACAAACACACCTACTCGACTGTTATTTGAACCCTGCGACAGTGTTTGAGTCTCTCATAATATGTTTCCACAAACAGGTTTTAGTGAACTGTCTATGTGTTATAAAAGAGTTCATGAACAGGAAGTGGCGCCATACTGTTTCTCATACTATGAAACACTGCGCTGTCTTTGACTTAACTTGGAGAGTATTGACCTTCATCCTGAATCAGTCTCTTTACAGATTGTGCAGCGACACACCCGGACAGATTCATACACTGTCGATCCTTGGACTCACCCTGAGCTTCTGCTTCTCGGTCAGCAGGTTGTTGTCCTCGTCGCGCTCGTACAGAGTCACCAGGACGTTCTTCAGCCAGTCCCTCATACGCAGGGGGAACTCGTTGAGCTCAGAGTCCACACAGGGCTCGATGACTGCAGACAGTGAGGCACACACACGTCTTTAATCCATGATGATATTTCACACACAGCAAATTCTTAGACACACACACACACACACACACACACATACACACACACACACACACACACAGTTGTTAAACTTCTGATGATTGATGACGAGTGAAGCAGTATTAAACACATTATTCAGTTGGATGTGGAATCAAAACCTGCGGTCGAGTTTAAAAGACATTTAATGGCACGACCCCACTGATGATATCTGCAGCACCCTCAGGTTTGTGGAATAAATAAAGTTACAATAAATAAAACCTAAAAAATAATGTTTTTGAAAACTGAAAAGATCAAACTGACACTTGTGGATTTGTAACAATGTTCAGTCACAAATCAACTTTAGATTCTGTTTTAATTGGTCTTAAAAAAGGACAGTTCACACAGTAAAAGAGACGAAATCTTTAACTCGGTAAAGTCATAAAAAACGAAGTCAGATTTTCAGCCGCTGCAACAAATAACAGCAGAAAGTAATTAGCTCTAAATGATTTCCCAAATCAACGACCTGCTTTCTGTTTTATTCAGTTTTATTGTGGTGTAGAGAACACCAGCCTGATCTCCATCTGGACCCTTCAGCCCCGACTCTCCTCTCACTGAGTGTGTGTCAGAGTGTGTGTGTGTGTGTGTGTGTGTGTAACGTTGAGATTAAACAGTGGAAGAAATGCAGCCTGCGTGTTCAGACAGATTCTGTGTGTGCAGAGCTGCAGCCTGCAGGTCAGACATGACGCTCTGATCCTCCCATCAGTCACTGCAGCTACACACACACACACACACACACACACACACAGCTTCTTATAACACACACATGGGGAGGAACTAATGATACTTCTGATCCTCCCTTCAGTCACTGAAGAAACTCAAAGACTCAGCATTATATTTGCATCGCTCAGATGTAATAAACACGTGTGGTGACTTGTAGCAGTCGTTCGTCTCTTTTTATTCCTTCAGGTGGATTTGTTGTTTCATTTCTGTGATGGTTCATTTTTTTGTTCATTTAAAGCTGTTTCATTTTTGAATCATCCACCGTGGTCCCACAGAAATATGACTCAGATGGACTTGAAGCTTGTGTCGAGGCTCCAAAACCACTTCTTCCACCAAAACCAGTGTCTGCACGCAGGTTATTTAAACACCTGTAAACCTGCTTAAAATAGGTGATAATATTCTTAATATTAATGATGGTGCATCACTGCATGGAGCCAGTTACAGGACTCAAATTATTGCGTTCAGCCAGGTGTTTCGTTTCCATCACTGCCGAGAGACGGAGCCGATAAATGTCTGTGACTGGTGCAGAGTCATTTGATCCCTAACCCTGTTTGAAACCTTTCCCTAATATTAAAGAGTCAGACGTCAGCAGGCGTTTGAGAGTTTTTGTGCAGTGGAACAAAGACTTTGGTTGAGTTTAAAACACATTAAACTAGGCTTGTTAAGGACATCACGTAATGTAACTACATGAAGTCAATAGAAGTCAATATGTTTAGTTTCACACAGGCCATGAACAGCGGTCTCCTGGGGAACAATTCTGTGTGTGTTTGACCCATTTGTCACAGCAGCCTCATGTGTACCGTGATGTTCTCGCCCTTTACACTAACAATGGAGCAGCAACATGAACCACTGTTTATCGTGTGATGTCACTGAACCACAGATTTGTGTTTCAACAGTAACAAACGGCCCTGATTGATTTTGATTGTTTCCATGGAGACAGCCTGTAATTTTAACACACAGTGTGTTTCACATGTTGGTGTGAGACCGTGCTGAGCCTCAGACTCCCGTCATCATCAGCATCATCATCATCATCATCATCCTCCCTCAGACCACAACTAGTTTTATATCTGTTAAACTGCAAACTGCTTTAAATAAGAAGAAAACACCATCTAAATAACGAGAAGCAGATTTTCTGCCTCATTAACGTCTGGCCTCAGTGAGACAGGCGGGTGTGTTCAGGGTGGAGGCAGCTCCGTCCTCTCCACAGAGTCATTCACTGCTAACAGCTGTTCATCACTCAGCAGATCTCCTCAGATTATTTCACTGAGCTCTCACTCTCACTGTTTCATCTCCATCCTCCAACCTGATCACCTAAAGTTCAGGAGCTCTGATGACTCTGATGATACTGAATCAGAGCCTCACAGAGACGGACCCAAAGCCTCCTCAGTTCATACGCTAAGATTCAGATCCTGTCTGACAGATCTGAGTGCTGAGTCAGAGGACTCAGAGACCTGTCTGTTAACATGCAGCTGCTCTCTGTGTCAGGGCGCTCACATTTGCAGGATCCGATGTAGTCCAGGTGCAGCTTGTGGCCCTTCTTGGTTCCCTCCAGGGCGCACTTGGTGGCGAAGAAGTGGCAGGAAGAGTCGTAGGTCTTGTTGTCGGTGCCGCAGACCTGAGAAGGAAAGACAGATGGATGAGTTCACTCAGCTCTGAGCTGCTGTCTGATCACAGCTCATAAATACATGCATCCAATAAACCCAACTAACTTTTAGATTCCACGTGAACTGACAGACAAACAGGACTGACCCTCACACATGGCTGTTTAAAGGGACAGTTCACTGTGTAATGTTGTGCTGCCTGTTGTTAAACTCACGTGCTCGAACTCGGCCTCAGCAGGGAGGCAGGTGGAGGGGTCCTGGCACACACACATGGGGGTGTTGCTCTCGTCCACCTCACACACTTTGCCCTTCTTGCAGTGGTGGTTCAGGCAGGGGTCTGTGGACAGAGGACAGGTACAGAAGACAGATGAGTTAACAGACGCCATGACTCCGTCCAGACACACATGCTGTCTCCAGTCTTCTGCTGCGGCGTTTTCACCAACAACAAATCATTAAATGTGACAGGGTTAAAGCTGCACTGTGGAGCTTTTGTCTCCCCCCTCTGGCAGAGAGAGTAACTACATAAACAGTGTACATAAACTGCATCCCGAGATTTGTGGCAGTGGGAGCTGATCAGTTGCGCAGACAGAAAATTTGCCACCTCAGTTTGTTTTGGAGCTGCTTCTAGATCCATGAAATATCTCAGACACGAGGGACTTGTACTGCAGAGATGGAGATGGAGTCTTACAGCAGCTAATGGAGCGGACATGACCTTAAGATTTGCCCAGAGGACGTGAGCGTCTTCAGCAAAGAGACGACTGGATGTCCGACACCATTCAAGAGAGAGGAACTTTGTCTGAAGCCAGGGAGCTGCAGACGTGAGACAGAATCACTGATGTAGTGTGAAGTGTGTCTGAGCAGCAGCTGTGAGCTCATACAAAGTCATGCATGAACATTTATACTGTGCAGCACACGTATGTGACAAATATGTTCCTGCACGCAGAGCGAAACGCTCGGCTCATTACTGTATTAAAGTCCTGCACTGTAGTTTAACTACTGAACAAACATAAAGCTGTCATCACACGCTTTGTTTGGTTGAAAACAAATTAACAGTCGTCAAACACAAGTCATGGAAAACTGCGATATTAAAGAGTTTCTAGCAGCAGCAGTAAATCCTTCAACAGGATCTGAACACTTTGTACAGTTGGACTGATTTCCTGCTGCGGGTGCTGCCCGTGTGCCGCAGGCTGCGCCTCAGTTACTACTTAAAGCTGGAACGTGTAATTACAGTACAGAATGAGACGCTCTGTTATTATGGGATGTTTGATTTGTCAGTCTGAGGCTTCACTAAACGCTGCAGCCTAGAAAGCGTAGCTGGAGGACAGAGGAGCTAAATCAGACGCTGTCACGCTGAGTTTATCAGAGTGTGTGAAATAACACACACACACACACACACACACACACACACACACACGTTTGAAGGATCGATGGAAGTTTGATTTTTATACTTTCAGTCCAGGTCAGACGAGTCAGTGTGACGTGTTTAAACCTGTGTGAACACCTGTACAGTGGTGTGACGCACAGGAATCAGGCATTTCTGATAATTATTTCTTTTTATTTAACTTTACTTTTACTTTATTATAAATTATAAATAAAAGGATGTTTTTACCTTTGTACTAAATTTCAAGACAACTTTTGTTACTGGCTTTAAAAAATTAAACAAACAAACAAATATGAACTTTTCACAGTTTAATAATGTAATGTAATGTAATATTATATAAATACTAGGTTTATTTTATTAATGCTTACTTGTCATTTATACATTTATATTATAAAACTATTGATTATGGCCACTTCAAATATTTCTTTTAAAATCATACTTCAATGCCTCTAATGTAATAATGTGTAGAGATATTAATATTAACACAGATGAAAAAAGACTGAAGGATCAATAAATAAAAAATATATAAATAAAAATAATAAAAACAGAAAATATAAATATTGATAAAGAATAATTTTGGATCAAATAAATAAATTCATAAAAAACAAATAGTCAACAGGAATTAAAAAAATTAAATACGTAATAAATAAAACAATAAATAAGAGAGACAATAAAGTAACTAAACTAAACTAAAACTAAATGAATAAACAAATAACACAATAAAAGTTTCAAAGTAAACCAGACGGTGTTAATGAGGTCCCAACCTCTGCATTTATTCATTTATTCCTATATTTATGTCAGCATTTATTTAGTCTGTTGCATTTATTCATTTAATGACATAAATATATTTATGTAATTTTTTTAATCCGCCATAAAAACTCACAACACTTGCACAGAACACCAATGAAAAACTTGAAGCACTAAACATTAAAACACAAAGTGAGGGACAGGGTGAGGGACAGGGTGAGGGACAGGGTGAGGGACAGGGTGAGGGACAGGGTGAGGGACAGGGTGAGGGACAGGGTGAGGGACGAGGTGAGGGACAGGGTGAGGGACAGGGTGAGGGACGAGGTGAGGGACAGGGTGAGGGACGGTATGAGGGACGAGGTGAGGGACGGTATGAGGGACAGGGTGAGGGACGGTATGAGGGACGGTATGAGGGACGGGGTGAGGGACGAGGTGAGGGACGGTATGAGGGACGGGGTGAGGGACGGTATGAGGGACGGGGTGAGGGACGAGGTGAGGGACGGTATGAGGGACGGGGTGAGGGACGGTATGAGGGACGGGGTGAGGGACGGGGTGAGGTGCGTGTGTGTGTCTGTGTGTGTGTGTGTGTGTGTGTGTGTGTGTGTGTGAACCTACTCTCAGTAACAACTTCCTCCTCCTCCTCAGCGATATCGATGGCCTCGTCAAACTCTCCGATCTCAATCTGCACGGGGTTGGCTCCCACCTCGGCCTCCTGAGGAACAGCAGAGGTCAGAGGTCAGACTGTCACGTGCAGATCGGCGTGTGTGTGACTCGCGTCCACCTCCTCCCTGATCTGATTAAGTTTCCGTGCGGCGGTCCTCAGGTCTATTTCTGCACGACGTCCACTTACACCAAACCGCCTAAATGCCCCTGGTTTCCTCCAAAGAAGGTTTAGACGTCACCACTAAAGAAGGTTCCTCCCTGAAGGCCAAACAGAGTCTGGGAGCAGCCAGACCATAATATCCAACAATAACAAGCAGCTGGGTCCTCATGTGGTGAAGCCATGAAGAACGTAATGGCTTCCTGACCGACTGGCGGCTAAAATTAACAGCTGTGGGATCTCTGGTCCCACTGGACCTCTGGAGCAGGAAACGATAAAACATTCACATGCAGCTCGCTGCGAAGGTTTGAGACGAGCAGATTCTGGAGGGTTAGTTTGTTTACACACTTTATGGACGACAGAAACGTTTCTGTTTGTTTCTCCCAGAAAAGTAAAATCATGGGCTGGAAGGATTTCATCTTTTTGTTGGACGGATTTATAAAAAGGGAACAAAGGGATTTATTTGGGAGGAAGCTGGTGAACGGATTGATTATATTTTGGTAAATATCCAGAAGAAGGATTTCCAGCATTAACAGATTAAGTCTTGGTGGAACAAAATGACATCAGGGCTCCAGGTCAGCTGCAAAACAACATCTGGACCCTCTGACACATCGTGCATCTCAACTTTTACACAGAGGACACAGTTTTTAATATGGAGGACGTCAAAATGAGTCCCAAGAAAAAAGAATCAGAGAGGACATCAGATGATTCAAAACATGAGAAATGTATGTATATATGTATATATATGTATATTATTATATTTTCATATTCTTCTGCATTAGGTTTATATTTCTATTGAAAAACATGACAAACCTTCACCTCTTCAGACCTCTAAAACATTTTCAAATGAAACAATCTGAAAGGAAAGAAAGTCTTTTCTAATGAGGGATCAGAAGCCGACAACCCGTCAAACATGGTGGCGTCATGTCTGTTGGAGTGATGGGTAAGTAAGTCATCTATGAAGGTTTTAGTTTGCAGAATCAAAACCAGCTGATTTATCAAACGAACTTGCAGGAATTTTTGTTGTTCTGTTTGTTGGAGACCCAAAAAACGCTCCCACTGGTCGTCTGTGCGAGCAGCTTATTACCTCCCATATTTACATTTACTGCAGGGCGGTGACGTCTGGATGTAGTAATTACAACGGGAGCAAAAGCAGGAAGTCAGGAGGCGTAAAGAGCGGCATGTTCTGTGTGGGGAGGAGGTCAGGGTGCATGGGTCAAACAAACACAGGACTTTAACAAGACTGCTGTTTGTGTCCTCGTGTGAAACCACAAGTCAGCGCTGAGTTAAATTACAGAACTCAGTGAAAGTCGGTGGTTGTTGGACCCATCCAGTCGTTGTCCAGTTTAGGAAACGTGTCAGAGGGTCAGAACAAACAGCCTATGTGTGGATTTGTTCAGTTTGATTTCCACGTCCTGCGTTTAGTTTCCAGTGACTCTGCAACAGATCCATTGTCTCACGGTCTGAAGAAATGAGTGATTCAGCTGAGGGCGTTTTGCCGCCATCGTCACGTTAAGAAATAGCACTGAACTTGTCTGGCTGCAGAGATGAAACCCCAAAGCTCCGTCGCAGATCTGATCATCTCTGCGAGCAGCTGCACGGCTCAGAAACACATCACGGACGCCAAACCAAACTCAGAGGGGAGTAAAAGTATTCAGGCCGAGTTTCACAAAACAATCTGTGGAACAACAGCGTTAACCAAACAGAGCTGTGCTACTTTTAATGGATGTTAATTACAAGTTGGGTTTTATTTATGTAGGTTTTTATAAACTGCTGAGATCATGACGTCCAAAGGACCTGAAACACGAGTCAGTCCACACGACCTGCTTCATCTCCAGGTCAGATTAAAGTGAGACCTGAGGTGGATTTATTAACCAGAGTACAGAGACGCTGCTCCTGGAGGTCGGCCACGAGATGTTTGGGAGATCGGTGGGAAAAAGCTCAGCTCAACAAAACAGCAGTCTGCGTGTTGGACGAGAGACAGCCGAGTAAATATGAAGAACCATCTGCTCTGATTCTGTCCAGCAGCTTTCTGACTGTCAACATGTGGCTTTAAATTTGTGTCTGTGTCATTCAGCCGTGACCTGCAGCACAGATCTGAGCACTGACTCATCTCCCCTTCATATGTTAATTATCTCACTGCTACTGTCTGCATCATTTCAGCTTTTACACAGACAGGAAACCAGAACGTTCTCACTACAGTACAGCTGCTGTGTCAGACACCGACGCACTGATGCACCTTTCACTGGGCAGTGTCCGACTGAAACACCGCCGGCAGCTACGGAGCTGAAGAGTCCCTGCAGGGCGAGCAGGAGGGGAGCTGGATGGATGCAACAAACCCTGGATGTTCACTCAGGAGCCAGCTGCTCACTGCTTTCAGTGTTGAGTCAAACCACAGTGTTTCTTTCCAAAGCTGACCACATGCTTCTGCTGCACAGGGAAATAAACACGAGGTGTTTTACTGACGTTGTGACTTTGACACACTGAACGTATCTGACCAGCAGAAACACTTCTTGTGAAAACTGAGGTTAGTTTTGCAAAGACACGATGCAGGAGGACACCTAGAGACACCTAGAGACACCTAGAGACGCCTAGAGACACCTGGACACACCTAGAGACACCTACAGTGTCACGTGTAGATGTTAAAGGTCACTGACAAAGCAACGATATTTGACGAGTCGTGACGAGAACATGTTAGAACAACATGAGACTCTGAAACAGGATGAACATCTGGACTGACCTCAGCAACTGGCTCCTCAATGACCAGCTCATCCACGAAGGGCTCCTCCTCAGTCTGACACACACACACACACACACACACACACAGATTAAACATTACAACTTGTGCACATGAAGCTAAAAACACTTGAGGATAAGGAGTCAGAAGTAGACAATGATCTCTCTCACACACACACACACACACAAAAACACACACACACAGGAACACGGGGAAACTCACACGTGAACTGATAATCACTGAGGAGAGGAGAAAGGAGGACGAACACAAACACACTCAGGAAAACACACAAAGAGAGGAACATGCTCATAAAGACGACAGGAGACCACACACACACACACACACACACACACACACACACTGTAACTTACAGGAGCAGCCATGGCATGGCCGGCCAGGCACAGGAGGAAGACAATCCACACCCTCATCTTCAAAGGCTGTGGAGACAGACAGACAGACAGACAGACAGACAGACAGGTGAATACAAATGGATCTGTTGATGTTTGATTAGTTGTCATGTGATCAGGATGTTGGTGATCAATAGCAGCTGACGCCCAGAGCTGAGCGATCAAGTGTTTAATCGTCTGCATCTGAGGAATTATTGAACAGTTATTAAGCATCGTCCTTACAGACAATAAATCCTCCACAGAGTAACTCTCTCTCTCTCTCTCTCTCTCTCTCTCTCTCTCTCTCTCTCTCTCTCTCTCGCAGACCTGTGTGTGATCTCTCCTGACCTCATGTGAGTAGAGGAAAACTCTGCTAGCTTCTAGGCTAATTTGTGCAATTGTAAATGCCATAGACTGGTGCTAATAATGTTAGCGTGTTGTATATGTGGAGAAAACTGTCTGGTTAAATACATTTGTTTTGTCTGTGAACTCTGTGAGTTATAATGAAGCTTTACTCTGTTTGATATTGTCACAGTTAAATGTTTGATGTGTGTTTGTGAGCATGTGTTAAAGTGTTCTCTGCTCCGTCACCTGACCTGATGAAACCTTGTGTGTTTATATAAAGCTAATTACAAGTAATGAGTCAAAACACCTCCTTGAGGAGTTTGTTCGGTCTCACGGGCTCTTTTTGATCCAATCAGAAGGATAACACGACCTCTTCATGTAGAAAGGTCTGATTTCCTGTCAGAGTCGTCCCCATCTCTCTAT
The DNA here is from genome assembly GCF_041903045.1 of Epinephelus lanceolatus. Taxonomy (NCBI): domain Eukaryota; kingdom Metazoa; phylum Chordata; class Actinopteri; order Perciformes; family Serranidae; genus Epinephelus; species Epinephelus lanceolatus. The sequence continues at coordinate 47,770,704 of NC_135740.1, read as the reverse complement.
CGTCTCTCCATCTGATCGTCTGAGCTCCATTGTTGGGAACCCTCTGTGTCTCTGCTGCTCTTCCACTATCACGTCTCATCTGAAGGACTAAATAAGGGCTCCTTTGTTTGATAATGGAGCGTGACATTGCTTGGTCTTCGTCCCTCTTCCTCTATTAGTTATCTCCCTCTGCACCTCCATTAAATCAGCTGTTCAGCCAGACATCCACAAACCATCTCACATCAAAGACGTATGGTATATCTGGGTCTGGGTCAAAGTTCTCTGTCACTCATCTGCTTTATGTTGTGGCTTGATATCATAAAGAGCAGCACCCTGTCCCTCACCACAGTTTGGACCATATACTGAACGCTGCAGGAGATCAGCGCAGGATAATGAGATTTACAAAACAGAGCTGGGAATAGTTGGGATTCCTGCACCTCAGAGGGCAGCAGGTTTACACCAACAGTGCACCAATAAAACCAGATGGGCTGATCTTGTAGAATATTTCTCCTTTTGTTACTCCATCATGAGCAGCCATTATCAGCTCAGACTGGCAGGAAGTGAAAAGCTTCGCCTTGAGGGAAACTGAATGTGACATTTGGGGGGTGGGGCACTTCGCTTGGCTGGTTGCCGGGCGTCCTGAAACTGGTGCGAGGGCCTCTTGACACGCAGCGCCTGAATAGGACGACGTGTTCGGACAGATGCAGTGAAAAGGAGAAAGTTTGCAGATGACTTGAGGTGAATTGTGTTGACATGTTGTTGTTGGACGAGTCCTCGAGCGACACGAGAACGTTCTGTCATTTGGACGACAAAGAGTTGGTGAACGTTCGCCTGCAGCTGCATTTTTCTTCTGTTGTCAGAACTGTCGGTCAGTGCTCAGGAGTGACTGACGTGTGATCCAGGTGTTTACCACGTCGCATTCTTTCTTCACAGCAGGTTTGCACATGTTTTGTCATCAGATGAAACTCGCACACAACGTCCTCCAAAAACTACAGCTGTTATTTTACGCTGTTTATACTACAATCATGTGTTTATCGGCCCCGGCACCTGAAGAGAATGTTGGCAGTGTTTGTTTTTGCAAACTGCAAATACACAGATACATCTGAATGTTTCATACGTATCATCTCAGTGTTTCTACAGTGACGTAGTATCTGAGCTGACTGTGTCATCAGGAGGAGGAGAGGATGGTGGATGGTGAGACACCTGCAGACACACCTGCTGAGCTGCAGACACTGTTTAACACCAACAAACAACTCAACTGGTTGTTTAGTTCCAGCAGACTCTCTGCCACCAACTGTGGGTGTTTTTTTAGTAACTTGCCTCTGAGTGTCTCGAGGGGGTTAGGCCCCCAAAAATAAGTATTCTAAGCCAAAACCTGATCTTTTCCAAACTATAACCAAATGGCTTTTGTTGCTAAACATAACCACACGTTAACCACAGAGTTATTAAAACATGAAAAACACATCCATAATCCATAACGACGTCCCCGTGTCCGTGGTTAGCAGAAACATTTTGTTCTGGTGATTTGGTTGTTTTTATTCAGCTGTTTGGAGAAAACCTCCTCGAGGCTGACACAGGATCTGTTTTATTTTAGTTTCACACAGTTTGGTGACACGAGCTGGACTGTTGGATTGTTTTGTTTCCTTGTCATCACTAAATGATTATTTTGGACAATTAACTTTTTAAATAACTTGTAATGGTGAGATCTGCACGTCAAAATCACAAAATACATTTTGTGTTAAGATCAAAACCAAGAAAAACATCTGATTCTGGGATGAATGCATTAGTGTGTTATCATTGCATTAAATATTGAGCAGGGCATTGTAAATCCCTTGTCAGATTTCTTAATTTAGGTTTTGGGGTTTTCTTGGGTGGCAGCACTAACCCTGCTGGGAAAACAGAAACAAGTCTCTACAAACACACTTGGAGGCTTTAAGGAGGCTGAGGTGATGGAAGGAGGAACATCATCTGCTTTTCATGGCGCTGTTCCTGTGGGCAAACACAGGGATGTCTTGGTGAAAATACAAATTAAAAATAAAAGCTTTTTGTGGCACTACCCCTGCAGGAAAACACCAACAGGTCGCTAAAAGACACCAAAGTTTGGTGCTGGAAACTGACGATGAGTCACCGAAATACAACTGGTTCAGTCGTTTGTCTGCAGGTGTCTCTGCAGGTGTCTCTGCAGGTATTTCTGCAGTCTGTTTTCTGAAGAGAGAATATAAAACACCATGATTGCGTCTTTGTCTGTTTCCACCTGTCAGAGGAAAATCTCCCGCTGCTCTCTGCAGAGTGGAGGCAGCACTTTTACAATGGTGACCACTGTTAGAGAAAGTTCCAGAGATGAGAAGTCATGAGCAGCTCAGACGTGGAAAAATACAGGCACCCTGGCAGTGGACGCAGACGGCGACGTCTCCAAATAAGCTGCACACAAGGAAACGTCTCTGTGCTTCAGAAAAACAAGGTGCTCTGCTGACGGCAAGTTCCGTCAAAAGGTCTCCTGACACATGTGAAGGTAACGTGTCTGAGTGGGAGTGGGAGCTTAACGGGATCACAGAGTGTCATGTCCACAGAGAGTGGGGTCAGTGTTTGATTTGGAGGGACGCGATGTTCCTGTCGTATGTCGGCTTTAACATATTCCTGTTTGAGTTACTGAACTCGGCTCGGCAGGAAGGAGGAGGCCGGACGCGCTGACGTAACAGCAAAACAAATTATTTTATTTGGAAAGCTGCGCTCTAATCAAACAGCACCGAGGCTAAAAGGGAAAGTGGAGGCTCATAAAGAGACTCTTTCTCTCCTCTCTGTATTTAATTTGGGAGGTTAGTTAGGTAAGCACTGCTGCTGCTCATACACACGTCTGAATCTGACTCTAATATCTGTCTCCTTCCTGCCTCCCTCGCCTTCACATGCTCTCTACAGCAGCACATTTAGAGGAATTCTTTCTTCATCTCCTCGGTGACATAACAGGCGGCTCTGAAGCCTGGACAAACAACCTGCAGCCATGTGTGTGCCAACAAACAGCACAGACAAACAACAGCAGCATGCAAAGGACTGAGAGGAGACAAGAAACACTGATCTCCTCTGTCTGTCTGTGTTCTCAGCTCTGCACACACACATTCTTAAAACCGACCGACCGACCTGCTGTTCATGAGATCAAATCTGAGGTTTGTCAAGTGCAATGAACTGGATGGAAAAGATGGATGCATCCAAAGGCCAGGAAAAAATATTGCCATTCTGTGTTTCTGCAACGAATACATTTCATATGCATCATATCATTTGTAAAGTGACGTAGTATCTGAGCTGACTGTGTCGTCAGGAGGTGGAGGAGATGGTGGATGGTGAGACGCCTGTAGACACTGTTCAACACCTTTATCTTTGGTTGCAGCGTTTCCTGCCAGGACAGCGCCACAAAAGCCGTTAGTTAGCAGCGAGACATGGCCGCCTTTCCTGCGGAGACTGTGTAACTGAAGCTGATCTTTTTCTAACCAAGTGTTTTTGTGCCTAAACACGACCGCACGTTAACCACAGTGTTGAGCTGTCAGACAACATAAAGTCTCAGCGGGATAATAATATGGTAGAAATGTATTCATGGTTTGCAGAAGTACATTTATTCTGGTGACTGTGTTGTGACGAGTTTCACAGTTTGTTTCCTTCTGATGTCGCAACACAAAACTACAAATCCACATCCAGTATCTATATCTATATTACACTATATGAAAACCTTTCTCCATAGACTCCATTTTTCACATCAGAGACATGGACTTAAAATCCAAGAAGAAAAAAGAACCTTCACATCAGAGGACCTTTTTGTCTTCAGTCATTTTCTGTGATGGAGTTTATTTCCTGTCTCTGTCGTCACCTGACAGCTTCCGTTACACCTGTTCCTCCTCTCAGACTCAGCGGAGGGTCAGCATCAAGAAAAAACGATAAACTGAGAGGATGAAGACAGTCCTTTAGCACCAGCAGGAACATAACAGTCAAGGTCTGACCCTGTGTGGGCAGTGAGTTTTCCAGAGGTGGAGTCAGTGAACAGGTCAATCTCAGCGACCTGCGGCCTCTGATTTTTTGCTTCGTTTTAAAGACGTTCCTTCAGTCTGAGCTGCGTCCTCACCCAGCCATACGACACCTGACACATTGAGCTGCTCCCTGGAGGCTCGGGGGGGAAACCCCTCTGAGTGTCCTGGACAAAGAGCAGCCTGAGAGAGACCACCACTCATCCCCATCGCTCAGGCAACTCTGAGCACAAAGAGCACAAACATCAGGAGATCAGGATCCATGTAACCTGACCTGTGTTCTCCTCCATCAGGACAGAGCCTCTGTTTCCTGTTTACTTCACTCTCATTGGACATTCACACGTTCACTCTGGGTCATGTGTGTCGCTGTGTGTCAGTTGGAGGTTGTTGCGTCTCCGTCTTTAGTTTTTACACACTTTGCAAACTGCACTTCCTGTTTCTGTGACCACATATTCTTTAAGGTATCAAGCACTCTGAAGACAGAAGGCTCAGGTCCCAGTGAGGTCACAAGTCGTTGGTGTTAGGGTCCAAGTCAAGTTGTCAGCTCGAGTCTAAAGTCATTAACTAGTGACTTCAGTTCTGTGTGTAACAGTGTGGAGCTGCTTTCATCAGCCCTCTTCGGCCTCTCTGCAAAGATGAACTGAAATCTTTGCTCTCAGATCTCATCATCAAACCTCACTGCCTGAAATGACTCGAGTCGTGTCTCAGTCTTTGTGTGGTGTGTAAACTGTGAGAGGTCAGAAGGCTTTAAGCGTATGTGCTCAGTGAGACAGCCAGCCGACGAGTCAGAGTGAACATCACCACAGCTCTGATCGTTACAGTCGTCTCACTGTCTGAACTCAAGCGCCAGAGAGAAATGAAATAATGAACCACAACACTGCTCTTTATTTATCAGAGGAGGGTGTGGCCGGGTGTGACCCTCCCTGAGTGACTGGAGGAAGATCCATGACCCTCCCTCCTCCATAAATCAGTTATTAGATTTTTAAAACTTTCCCTTTGATGTTTGAGAGATGAAATCCTGGAGTTAGAAAAAAGACAGTGAAAGAAAATGTGTTCAGGGACTGTAGGAAATTTGAAAATCCAATTTCTGTTTTATATTTGTCACTTTATCGCCAAAATTTGGGATCTGAATCTGTATTCCTCCCCAGCCTTATATAAGTGCAGTTCGTGCTGCAGTTAAATCAGTAATAACAGGCTGCAGCAGCTCGGGAGGATTTTCCATCAGCTGTTTGTTCTGCTGCCACACAGGAAGATTTAAAGACCTGAAACCATCCAACGTTTTCCATCAACACTTCAGTGAGTCACCTTCACCGTCTCATGTCTCTCTCTAAACCCATATCACTTCTGTCCCCTTTAAAAGTTTCTGTATCATGCTCCTGTCTCAGACTCCTGTCTCAGACTTTGTCCCCATGACCTGTGTCTCTCTGTCTCCGTCCCTCGCTCTGTTTCATCACATCCTTCTTTCTCACACTAAATTCCAGATTCTTCACAATCCTCTCTTCCCATCGGGGGATTAGAGCTTTTCTACAGATTGCCAAGCTGGCCCGGTATTTCCCAGCATCCTCAGCACCACCACCCCCTCCTCTTCCTCCTCCTCCTCCTCCCACTTCAGTCCAGACCGGCCACCTCAACAATTAAGCAGCCAGAGACACTGTGTCTCCTCCTCACTCATACTAATGCAGACACTTTGTCTTCATCAACAGGTGCGACCAGCGCAGAGAGCAGGACACTGAGTCAGTGTGAGGACCGAGGACAGGAGAGGACACTGAGTCAGTGTGAGGACCGAGGACAGGAGAGGACACTGAGACGTGACTCTATTTTACTTTAAGAATATTAGTGTAACTGTGCAGACTGAAACACACTCTGTCCTGTAGACTGGAACAAAAGACAACAGCTTCACTGCCGGACACGTTTCTGAACATTTTGTTCTCAGGAGGCTTCTTCAGGCGTCCACGTCACGTCTGTGTAATTGTTCTGTATCAGACCACCACTTCTTCTTCTTCTTCTTCTTCTTCTTCTTCTTCTTCTTCTACTTCTTCTTCTTCTTCTTCTTCTTCTTCTACTTCTTCTTCTTCTTCTTCTTCTTCTTCTTCTACTTCTTCTTCTTCTTCTTCTTCTTCTTCTTCTCTCGGCTGTTCAGACAACTGGCTTCCAAAAATCATCTCGTACGTTCACGTGTTGAATGCACACTGAGAGAAACTTCTCTCCTTCAGCAGATGAAGGTGAAAACAGCCTTCATGAGTCAAACACGTTAGCACGACTCTGCACAGTGACGCTGTGACGCTACAAAAAGTTAAACACACAAGCAGAAAAGGTCTTTGTGTGTGGAAGTGATGTCACACTGAGACAGGAAGCTTGGACACATTGTGTGCTACAGAAATCAGATCAGGACCAAACTCTGCAGACACACATTCATCTCTTTCTTTATCAAGCTGGCTTTGTGCGTGGGGGTGATGTCACATCGAAACAGGAAACAGTTTGACACGTTGTTTATGCCGCAGAGATCAGATCATAACGAGCCGTCCTGAGTTGAGCCCGTGCGGACACAGACCCTCTCCCTGTGGGTGAGCTCCAGTGACGTCCCGACACTCCAAGGCATCTGAACTAACTAACAGAGCACTTTAAACAGCTGGTAACCCGTCACCATGGCAACCCACATTCCTTTACATGGGAGTAATCAGAGCAGGGGGAGTCGCAGAGGGAGGGAGGGAGACAGAGGGAGATATTTGTTGGGAACAGGCTCCCATTGCTCTATCAGGCTTTGTTGGAATCCCATCCACCCCCGCTCCTCCTCCTCCTCTTCCTCTCTCCCTCCCTCCCTTCTTTCTTTCTTTCTTTCTTTCTGTTTAGTTGCTTTATTTTCACAGATTAATGCTGCATTCAGACAAACTGGGAACTCTTCACCAACACAGCGTCTGAACTAAAGTCTGATTATGTGACAGCAGTAAATCAACTCTCAGGTTAGCACACAACAAAGACTGTGCACAAATTAGAGCTCATATCAGTCACACCTCCCTCCTCCCCTGAGCTTTACCCCCCCACCTCCTCCTCCTCCTCCTCCTCCTCCTCCTCCTCCTGTTGCCGATGTGGCACACAATACCTCCACAGAGAATGAACCCTCCTAATCACAGCCTGTTTACCTGCAGGACTGATTTAATGACAGAGGAGTGTTGATGTCACTCATCTCACACACTGACTTTAAACTGTGGAGAACCAGGAGGAGGAATTTAGAGCTCAGGCAGCTGCAGGAGAAACTGCTGCAGGTAATCAAGTGTGAACTTTCAGTCCTGGGTGTTGAGACTGCAGCAGACCGGCTGTGTGTGTGGTTGATACTCTGAGAAGAAACACTTCTGCTGCTCGATTCGTTTGGTCAAACTGGCAGAAAAACAAATTGCTTATTTGATTTGATTTATTGCAGCTGACAAAGAGACAAGGATTCATCTCATCTCATCTCAGAGCACAACTAACTGTGTTTAAAAGAAAAACTCCACAAAACTTCAGCCTGAAAATAAAAGTGCACTTTTACAGCAGCTGAAACATTCAAACCTAAACCTGCCTGAGAGTCTCTCTCACTCACACACACACACACACATTCACCCTGCAGACTAAGGAGTGAAAGCTTGACAGGTTAGTGCAGCAGAGCGGCGTCACCTGATGAACACATGAACACATCTTACCTTTGGCTTTGCAGAGCAGGGACAAGAGAAGTCAGCTGTGTGCGGAGCCCAGGACGATCTAACTGCTTCACCACTTCACACAGAAGACATTTCCAGTGGGACGTCCCAGTTTGGACACAGACCCCCCCTCCCTCTCCCCTCCTGCCCTGGTGGGCGGGGCCTAACGTTGAGTCTGAACTGAACCTGCAGTTTGAGAAAATAAACTTTTTCTGGTAGTTTCTTCTCTGTTTGATGTTCAGAGCTGACTCGGCCCATAAATGGACAGATGAGCTACAGTCACTATTTATAATCATTCAAATCTGTTTGTATGTTTGGATGTGTGATTGAATTTATGGAGGTGCTTCTGAACACTTGGTAAACCTAAAAAACTCCTGAAACTTGGCACACAGATTGACATCAGGCGTCCAGGAGCAGCACTGGGCTTAAACCAGTTTGATATAGTTGCCAGACCCAGTTACTCCAACTTCCAAGTCCCTCATGTCATGCGGCACAGAAACACTTCTTCCCACAGTGAAAAAGACGCCTGTAAATCAGTGGATACAAAAACCCTGAGAAATGATTTGTTTCACTATCAGGATTTGATTCATTCAGTCTGAGATCATTTTAAAGGTCTGAGAGTCACATGATTAAAGGCCGTCGCACACAGAGTCCTTTTTATGGTGTTTTTTAGGAAAAAACTCAGAGAAACTTTACACACTGAGTCTGATGTGTTTTATTGTTCTATTCAACAGGACAATCTGCAGCATGAGACAGAATAAACACACACATGTCCTCTCTGTCTGTCTCCACTCTCTCCCCGTGTCTTGAATTTGACATTGCAGCTGAAGGGACGGAGCACCGTCAGCGTCTGAGACTTTTTCGGCCGATTGAGCATGTTGAATCTGTGGCGGAGCTTGTCGGTGAGAGAGATCACTCTGATTGGCTGTTCAGGTTTTATTTCCTCGCCCCTGTAGCGAGTGAATCTGCCTGTAGTGAAACCGGGGCTAACCGGTGCTTCCTCCTCAGGCTCCACTTCACTCAGCTGCCCCACAGACCCGCTGCTTCTTCACACTTTAACCTGAATAACAAACCGGAGCTAGCTGGGAGCGGCTAGCGGAGCGTTAGCCGCAGCATGACCAGAGGGAAGCACAGCCAGTTAGCCTCCGCTAGTCTCTGAGCTAGCCCCGGCTCTCCGTTTGGATCCAACCGGAGCACCGAGCCCTGGTTTGTTATTCAGGTTAAAGTGGGAAGAAGCAGCGGGTTTATCGGGCAGCTGAGTGAAGTGGAGCCTGCGGAGGAAACACCGGGACCGTCTGGATGTAATAGTCCGTGGAGGTGCTGCGGTGCTCGGCTGCACAGATAGGAAACCCCTCGGCTGACAGGATGTACCACTCTCTCACTCCGCTCTCTCTCACGCAGGCGCAGAACGTACGTGCTACTTGGCCGTCGGATGTAGTCCGTGTAGTGTGTTCAAATGCAACTGACACAGGGCGACGTGAGGCGACGTAGACGACGCAACAGTTGGCTTTTGTCACCGCTAGTTCTTTGATGTCGGTTTGGTGTGTCAGCACCTTAAAGGCTCTGACAGATGTGAAAAACACAGAAAGTCAAACTGGACTCTGTGTAAAGGCCTTAAATCAATGTATCCTCATGCTCGTTAGCACAATGCTAAACCGGACGTTAGCTGCTCAGCTGGTGGAAGTCTCAGGTGCGCCTCCTCTGTGGGCCAATGATGAGGGACATCTGATCGTTCTGTTCCTGGGAGGTTGATGTTTTTTACTTTGCAGTTTATAGTCCCAGCCACTGAAAGTGCAAAGTGAGGAACATTTTGTTTGTTTGTTTTTTCTGATGTGTGACATCATTTCTGAGGAGCTCATAAAAATTGGCACACACACACACTGGAGTTGACAGCTAGCTCTAAAGATCCTCCAAACACACGACAGGGTTGAGCTCAAGTTTCTTTGACCTTCACTTTGTCTTCAAGACAGGAAGTCAGCCATCTTGGATTCTGAGCATTAATTTTCATTGTACAAACACATGTAAGGACTGCAGGGCACACACAGAGTCCGTTAACTGTGTGTTCAAACTAGTGATTACTTTGACTGATGTCATCAGACATGGGGCGTGACTTTTAGCATTTGAACGCCGTTCTGGCGCCCCTGGTATACCCTCACCCCTCTCATCATTTTGGACATATTTTTCATTGGGTGTCATAAGCTCCGCCCACCCACAAGTCCCACATTTAGAATTTTTAAATCTATTTTGTGCCAACGCTTCGTCAGCTCCTCCAGGGAGTTATCATCATATTGGGGTGATACGACCCTCCATCTCACGTGACACTAGACTGCACTGTGATGTCATAGGTCGTGTAGGAACAGGCCATTTTAGGCTCTTTACACATTTGGAACTTTACAAAACTTGATTTTCAGTGTTTCCACAGAAACAGAAAGTGACTGACTGCACACTGACATTAGCACAGATAAAATCTGGTACAAAATATCTCCGTGCATGAGGTTAAGGTTCTCTGTGCGTGACACATACATGTATTAAACTAAAGGTGTGCAGACAGATTTATGAGAAAGAGCTTCCTGCTGCCGCCTGCACACACAAACCTGAAACACCAACAGAGTTTTAAACATGAGTTTAATGTGAAGTGTTTGGGGCTGATTTACAGCGTCAGGCCACAACATGACTGATATTAAACTAAAAAACATATTTCATTAAACCTAGAACATCCAGTTGTGCCAAGTGAAACATGATCCAGGTGTTTATGGTTCAGTTTAACAGTTTGATTAATGTTGGAAAATATGGTGTTTAAATACGGAATAAATCAACACTGATTTAAATCACACAGAGAGTTTCAGTTCAGAGCCAATCAGCACGCTGACCTCCACATCTTTACATCTCTGAGTCATAAAGACGTCACATGACTTCCTGAACTGGAAATAAAAGTTTCTGTCAAAATAAATCAGGAGAGTAAATTATCTGAATATTACCTGAAGAGTGCACGGGTCTGATGTGGGGAGCCTCTGATGTTGACCTTCTCGACCTGACGACACACCCTCTGCTATATTTACACTCTGAGGTCAGAGGTCAGGCTCAGATACAGGACAGCAGTCATGGAGCTGGTACAGGTTCAGCACAGTGAACACATTAAACCTGCTCATCATCAGCATGTTGTGAGCATGTGACTGTGGCACGCCGACATCAGGATTCAGCTCAGAGCCAGGCTGTGCTTAAGATGCTAACGCTCAAGAAATATTCTACAATAACTGTTTTACATACACATGACTTTTGTTTCTTAGTCGCCATTGGAAAAAAACTAAAATGTCACATTTGTATTGTGATGAATGTGGACGATCAGTGAAGTCTGCAGACGGTCCACCTCAGGCCTCTGTGGACTGGATGAGTTGTAGATTTGGAGTCGCAGCACTCGCAGACTTCCCGGGAACTCGCCCGCAAAGTCTGTGAGTCTGAAAGTGTGGTGAGGTCCGAATATTTGGATTGAGCCAAACTCACGTTCCTCCATTTACAACTGAACTCAAAGATAATGGAGCTCTGAGTAGTTTTGTTTGTTAGACACTTTATTAAAATGTGCTGTATATTTTGTACGTGCACTTCTGCAGAGTTCTCAACATAAAAGAAAAACTGTATCTGACAGAATCTGAGCTCTGAGTCCTGGTTTCAGTCCATACTGCTGCAGCAGAGCAGCTCTGATGTGAAATAAATAAATCTAAAAGTCCATTTTCTTTGGTTTCATTTGGTCCCCAATCAGAACACTGTGGATAAGAACTGATTCATCTCGTTAATATGAACTGAAAAACTGTTTGGAAATGAAAAATAATGGAGTTTTAAACATGCAATTAAAATGTCATTAATCACCATTTTGAAAAATGAATCGTCTCATAGCCATATTTATTTTATTTCATTACTGGAGCTGGTGATCTGTGTTGTTACTGACTGCATGCTGTGTCTATTCTGACATCACTCAGTGACACGTTTAAGGCTCAGTGAGAGTTCAGCGTGACTTCCTGTCAAAACATGGAGTCCTCAGGAGAGTTGACAGCAAACGTTGAGTCTGTGGAACATCGACCTCACACTCATGATTCACTTCTCAAACACCTGCCGTCCACTGACAGACACGAGCAATCGAACTCCTCATCCAGTCCTCACGCTCCTTCAACACAGACTGTGTCTCTGCTCTCAGGCCGGAGGATTGCTCCTGTCTGTTCCCACAGAGCTGAGCTGATGTGAGGAACAGCTGGATGGGAGGAGGGAGGGAGGGAGGAGGAAGGAGGAGGGAGGGAGGAGGGAGCTGAGATGCAACGTGGCGTTTTCCATTCTGCCTGGAAGCCACAGTCCAGCCGATGATGGAGAGAGGGAGGAGGAGAAGGGAGGGAGGAGGGAGGTGTCGCTGCAGCGTGAGACTCTCTCCTTCCTCCTCCCACAGTCATCCTATCTTTCACCCTTCCTCCCTTTTTCCTCAGCTCTGTCTCCCTTCTTTTATTCCCCCTTCTCTGCTCTCACACCCTGTTCTGTCTGTTCTCCTCACCCCTCTCCTCCTCACCCTCCTCACCCCTCCTCCTCCTCCTCTCTCGGTGCAGACGTGGCAGTTGTCTCAGAGTTTGAGTGAACATGTCTCACAGAGACGATGAAGTGACGAGCTGCAATTATGTTTTCTCAATTATCCATCTGCAGGTTTAATCATGTCGAGATCTGAAGGACCAAAACATCATAGTGTAACATTGATTATGTGCTCACATGTTACTGAAGGTACACAACACACACACACACACACACACACACACACACACACACACACACACTCGTCTCTGTGCCACATCACACACTTACAGAGAGAAAAGGCAGAAGAACAATAACTCTGATCTGTGAGGGTGTGGAGGACAAAAATTAAGACGTATTCAGTCTCTATCAGACGAGCTGAGACAGATTTAGGGCCTGTCCCAGTCCCCACACCTCCCCTACAGATACACACTTACACTTGGGTGTGCGCGTTCACGTTTAGGCTCGTGGTGTCCCAAAACAGAACTGAGGTAGAGGAAGTGGTTTCCAACACTTAAAACCTGCCCTAGATTCCAAGGGAGCCCCGACCCACACTCTCAACCAAGTGGAAGATGAAATTTCCCAGAACACCTTTTGAAGTCTGCAACTTCTGCAAGTTTTGGAACAAAACAGTTTGTTACTGTACGATCGTAATGTAGGCTACACAAACAACAGATGGTTGGACTAGCATAAACTCGTCAGCAACTCGGTTGAACACAATGTCAAAATATTTAAACAGATCGACTTCCCCGAACAAAATCGATCAGAACTAGAAGACGTCGTAGGAGCCTCCTGTTTCAGACGGAGAAAAATAAACAGAGCACAGGCCACAACACAAGCGCTAGAGCCGCCATTTTCATTGTGTCACTACTACGCGTGACGTATGCCTGCATGTCGGCCACACCGATTTGCATGAAGTGGTGTCTCATTTCTTAGGGAAAGATCCCTAATATTTCTCACTTCCCTCATCAAAGGTTATCTCACAGACGAGGGCACTCAATACCAAGAGGAAGATTTAAGGGGGAGAAATGGGACAGGCCCAAAATCTATGTGAGGCTCAACAGGCCTCTGAAACACACCTGACCTTATGCAACACCTCTGATGTCACTTAGATAAGAAGTCTGATTGGTGGGAATGTTTTCAGCCCATTATCAGTTGTCATGACGACTATTAAAATGCTTCAGACGAGACAAACTGCACCGAGCAGGAGGCTACAGAGAGCATCTCCAGCATCAGGTATCATAACCAGATGCAGCTGTCTCTGTTTCAGCTGATGAAAGTGAACTGTCTCAATGTTTGTTTGAGCTCAAAGATCCTCTGAGGGGTCCATGTTCACGTTTTACTGTCAGGACATTTTGTGTTAATGGTTCTAAACATGTTTCTGTTCCAGGTGAAAGGTTGATCAGATTTTCTTTGTTACTTTCCTGTGACTTTTTCCTCAGTTTCACTCATTGTCTCACGTCCCTCATCTCCTCCTGAGCCTGATCGAGGGAACGTAACAGTTTTTTTTAACCTTTGAAAATTAGCATCATCACAGCTAACCACAGAATGTAAACACACCATGCTAACCAAGCTAAGCTCCGCCCTCTCATTCAAATATGGTCACTTCTGGCTCAAAAAAATCCAACATGGCGACGCCCAAAATGCCAAACTGGAGACTTCAAATCAGTCCACAAACCAGTGGGTGATGTCATCTAGTGATTCAGACAGTCTGTGGTCGTGTGTGTAACTTGAGTTAAGACAAATGTACTTATTTTAACCTAAAGCTAAACAGTGATGTCAGCACACAGCTCTCACCTGTCAAACCTTAACCCTCCGATCCCCCTTATAAAAAATCACACCTGTCCCCTGAAAAACAACCATAAAAATATTAAATATTCATATTTTTTTCTACTTTTTTTTGCTTAAATCTTTTAACCAACTTCTACTCAGATTATACATATCAAATATTAATTCATTTTGAGGATTTTTAACCCTTTATATGCCATTTTCTTTACATGAAGTCACCGTTACTTTTATGGAAAAAAAAACATGAATTATGAATTACTTTCTATATAATAAATGTTGGATGGAATTTTTTTTCTAATTATCACAGTCTGGGATATGTGAATGATTAATAACAACACAAATTTTGATGCATTATTTTTTTTTTGTGCAGTTTAAATTTTTCAGTAAACACCGACACCTGTCCCCTTCGGGACGTTTTTCGTCCTTGTTGAAAAACAACCATAAAAATATTAAATATGAATATTTTTTTCTACTTTTTTTTACCTTAAATCTTTTAACCAACTCCTACTCAGATTATACATACCAAATATTCATTGTGTGTGTGTGTGTGTGTGTGTGTGTGTATGAGGGAGAGAGAGAGAGAGAGAGAGAGAGATGGAGAAAACAGTAATGTAACTTTGCAGCAACCTGCAGCTCATAATTTGCAATTTTTAGCTACACAATTACACACACACACACACACGCACACACACACACACACACACACATACAGACACACAATATTTTTTAAGTATCTACACAGCCACAGCCCCCACACATCCATATCAACACTAACCTAGCATTTATTTTAAATTTTTTTGCAACAATGGCTCCCAAACCCCAATAATGAAACACAGGAGAAAAATACAGGCAATTTTACTGCTTATTATTTAGTGTGTGTTTGCTCTGCTGGGGGAGCAGGAGAAAATGTGTGATTCAGCTGGATTTTAGTAAAAACTTCCATTTTGATCCCCTAACTCTGGAATGCATGACTAATATCATCAGATTCATGTTTCTAAGTTGCCATGAGGACGTGATGAACAAATATGGAATTTATGGTTTTACATTTAGCTATATTTTCACATAGGGATTTGACATTGTGTATTTTGAGTCCATGTACACACACACACACACACAAACTAATATTGCAATATTTTTATACAGACCACACTGTCACATCCTTATGAGCACTGCAAGACCATTTTTTGATCTACTCTGCATTTGCCCTCCCTGTTAGGGGCCTATAGTGCTTCAAGTGGCCAAACCAGGAATTGTATTGAAAAGACAGCAGGGCCCCAAAAATGGAAATTGGCCCCATCTGTTTGTTTTCTTTGTTTTTTACCATTCTTGGGTCTCTCTAACCACCCCAACTGCCAGAGACAGAAAACAATCATGTTTTTTATGTAAACTGAAGAGGAATAAAAAAATGTCGTTTTAAAGGGCCAGTGTGTAAAATGGGTTGGAAACAGTGACATCAGTGGTCAAATTCTAGATTGCAGGGCTCACTCGCTCACCCCTCCCGTCGGGTAAATGACGGCGGCCTCGTAGGGACAAAAAGCCTTGCGCACAAGTTTTTCAGGAGTAGGTCTATCTAGCGACGAGGTGAATGTTTATTTAGAAATCTAAACCATGTTACGATATTGTAATGAATCCCTCACGAGCAGGAGACCAGAGGAGCGTTCGGGAAAAAGGCCAGTTTATTTGAGCACTCCAGAAACTCCGGTAACACTCCAGGGGGTAAAAGACTCCGTCCCAAACTCTGACTCTTCTAGCTAACAGACACACTTCATACACACATACTCGTTTACCATGCCGAGTGGGTACCCCCTCCCCTCTCTGCTCCACCAATCTCCAGCCCACACACTGACTGACAGCGTAGCCTGTAAACAGAGCTCAGCTGTTTATTTAGCCTAGCAATATCTCCGGACTATAGTAGCTGCAATGGACGACTTTGAACGCGATTTTGAAGAGTTTCTTGTAGCGGACACAGACCCAGAGCCATACCTGTTTGAGCCGGAGCACACAGATGAGGAACTCCATGTGTTTGATGCTGAGCGGGTGAGAAGAGAGGCTGAATGCACAGAATGGGATTCGGTGCTACTGCTACCATCGTTGGGGAGATATATCATCAGGAGGAAAAGCGCTGCAGAGAGTGCATCACAAGGAGTGAAGTTGCGTCTTCTTTTCCTCGCAGATGACGGTTCGGGTTCATTCTCTCCTGTTGCGTGGTAAGTGTGGTCCATTCGCAAACTTTATAACTAAAAAAACTTCACTACTCTCCATCGACAAACTACTAACACTCTCTGCTGTTTCCTCCTCCTTCTTCCTTCCTTCCGCTGTCTTCGTTAGTTTATTTATACACGCGAAACGCGTTCTCTGGCTGGCTGGATTGTCCGCTCGGGCTGCCGTACATACATGGCGACGCAAGATGGCGATCTCTCTAAAGCAAGGCCCTTGATATATATATATATATATACACATATATATATATATATATATATATAAAAGCATAATTATAAGGCTACGAAAACCAAACGAATTTCATTTTATAGCGATTATACACTTATATAAACATATTAATGGGTAGAATATTCAGATTCAGATTCAGATTGACAATAAACCATGCCAAATATTACGCACTGGCCCTTTAATGGGTTTCAATGGGGACGGTTTTCGTCTGAGAGGGCGAGGTGTCATAAAAGTTTGCCATTTGTGTATTTTAGGCCTGATTTAGGAGCCTCTTTAAAATTTGAAAATATCACCAAAAATAAGGTTTCTGAGCAAATGTCTTGCTATATGCGTGAACACAGCCAAAGTTATCAAAAAATAAAAAATGACTGAAAAAGATGTTTTCCATCCGAGCAGGACCGGACCGGGTCAAGCCTTAATAAAATGTAAACAGGTGAGTTGTATGTAAATTCCCCGCACAGTTTTCATGAATGTTTAAATTAGTTATAGAGACTGAAACTGTTTCTGTACCAGGCTGTAAACATGTTTATTTCTGCTCTAAAAAACACTGAACAGCTCATAAGCTGCTGAAAACCATCAAATCCACCATCCCCTCCACCTCCAGATGGCTACGTCAGCTCAGACACTATGTCACTTCAGATACATTAAACTGGTGCACATGAACATAAATGTATCGGTGGTTTGCAGGAACATATGATGCCAGCATTATTTTCTGGTGACTGCTCTGTTCTGCTGAATAGTGTTTGTTGTATTTCTGTGAGCTGTGACAGGTTCTAACACACAGCATGTTTTACACATTATATGTTTCATATATGTGACGGTCAGGACTGAGCCTGTCGAGTGTTTCACTCAGCTGAGAGTCAGAGTTCACTCTGAGGACGCACAGTTGAAATGAGTCCTCACAGGAAACAGACCGATCCTCTGAGGATCTGGACACCAGCTACTGGAATGTAGAGTAATAAAATAACATATGGATTCAGCCATCAATCATTTTATTATCCACACCTCCTCCTCCTCCTCCTCCTCCTCCTCCTCCTGATCAGACACACCAGCTGCTCCTGATCCTCCCTGATTAACCACATGGTTTATAAACCGAGCTGCTCCTCTTCCTCACCTGCTCTGCCTCTCTGTGTATCCCAGTTTGATGAAGGTCAGGTTCCAGTCTGAGTGCGCTCCTTGTTTCTCCTCACTGACAGACACAGTGTTCGTTTGGAGACAATCGACTTTAAGAGAAAGATTTAAGGCGATGCAGCATTAACCATGTGGCAGCCAAAGAACAGTCAGTCCTGGCTGAGATCATCATGATCTGGGGAGCAGAGGGGAGCAGAGGGGCGCAGAGGGGAGCAGAGGGGAGCAGAGGGGTGCAGAGGGGAGCAGAGGGGAGCAGAGGGGTGCAGAGGGGCGCAGAGGGGAGCAGAGGGGAGCAGAGGGGCGCAGAGGGGAGCAGAGGGGCGCAGAGGGGTGCAGAGGGGAGCAGAGGGGAGCAGAGGGGCGCAGAGGGGAGCAGAGGAGTGCAGAGGGGAGCAGAGGGGAGCAGAGGGGAGCAGAGGGGTGCAGAGGGGAGCAGAGGGGAGCAGAGGGGAGCAGAAGGGTGCAGAGGGGAGCAGAGGGGAGCAGAAGGGTGCAGAGGGGAGCAGAGGGGTGCAGAGGGGAGCAGAGGGGAGCAGAAGGGAGCAGAGGGGCGCAGAGGGGAGCAGAAGGGAGCAGAGGGGTGCAGAGGGGAGCAGAAGGGAGCAGAGGGGCGCAGAGGGGAGCAGAAGGGAGCAGAGGGGTGCAGAGGGGTGCAGAGGGGAGCAGAAGGGAGCAGAGGGGTGCAGAGGGGCGCAGAGGGGCGCAGAGGGGAGCAGAAGGGAGCAGAGGGGCGCAGAGGGGAGCAGAGGGGAGCAGAGGGGTGCAGAGGGGAGCAGAGGGGCGCAGAGGGGAGCAGAGGGGCGCAGAGGGGAGCAGAGGGGAGCAGAGGGGCGCAGAGGGGAGCAGAGGGGCGCAGAGGGGAGCAGAGGGGTGCAGAGGGGCGCAGAGGGGAGCAGAGGGGAGCAGAGGGGAGCAGAAGGGTGCAGAGGGGCGCAGAGGGGAGCAGAGGGGAGCAGAGGGGAGCAGAGGGGCGCAGAGGGGAGCAGAGGGGAGCAGAGGGGAGCAGAGGGGTGCAGAGGGGTGCAGAGGGGAGCAGAGGGGAGCAGAGGGGAGCAGAGGGGAGCAGAGGGGTGCAGAGGGGTGCAGAGGGGTGCAGAGGGGAGCAGAGGGGAGCAGAAGGGTGCAGAGGGGTGCAGAGGGGAGCAGAGGGGAGCAGAGGGGAGCAGAAGGGTGCAGAGGGGCGCAGAGGGGAGCAGAGGGGAGCAGAGGGGCGCAGAGGGGAGCAGAGGGGCGCAGAGGGGAGCAGAGGGGAGCAGAGGGGAGCAGAGGGGTGCAGAGGGGAGCAGAGGGGTGCAGAGGGGAGCAGAGGGGAGCAGAGGGGTGCAGAGGGGAGCAGAGGGGAGCAGAAGGGTGACCAGTCTGAGAGATAAAGCTCAGATACCAGTTTAGCTTCAGAAACACACTGGATCTGCTCCAGATCACCAACACAATGTATCACTTTGACTCTATGAGACAGATCCCTGATCAGTTTCACTGAGATATGTGAAGAAGTTTAACCTTCTATGAACACATGAAGCAGCAAAATGATGTCTGATTGTGAAACATTCAGAAATGCAGCAGTTAACAAATTAAATGAGCTTCTATTTATGACACGACTGATCCTCACACACAGATTGAATATTTGGAGCGATGGTTTAAATCTAGTTTATTTCTTCCTCCCAAAATGTCCTCGATGGTTTTATTCAGTTTAACCTCAAAGTGTTTGAGGTGTTTTCTCCTTCGCTGCAGAATCACCAGGAAGTAAAAGCTGCCTCAGCCTCACAGTGTGTGTGCAGACTGAAGACACTGCTCAGAAACACTTAATGGTCCCAGTCTGACAGGAAGTCAGGTAAACTTCAGAGAGGTCAGTCCAGTGATTGTGAATCAGTTTCAGCTGCTTTGGGTCAAATCAAAGAGACAACAGGAACAATGGAGAGACAAACAGGAAGTGGTTTTACATGTGGTGTCCACAGACAGTTGCTCTCTCCTCATCCTTCCTGACTGATTCTTCTCTAGTTTGGTCTTCTGCTAGTGTCCTTGGCACTACTGGTAGCATGAAGCGGGACCTGCAGCCCAGTCAGGTTGATACCATGCCTCCATGAGGGTGGCATGAGGGCCCCACATCCTCTACTGGGACCTGTGCTCACAGCCCAGCACCGTGCAGCTCCATCATTCACCAGAGAACACCAGAACTACACCTCAGTCGTTCCTTCATCAACTTCTGATGTGAGATTTAAGTGTTCCCTTCATTTTTTTGAGTGGTGTTGGAGAGAGGTAAAGGTAGGAGGAGGAGGAGGAGGAGGAGAAGGACGAAGGCAGCAGAGGCCTCAGATAATTTAAACCCATAACAAACATCAAAGCAGCTTTTTTTTAAAACCTGTTTCCTCTATAAAGTCTCAGCTGCTCTTAAAATGATTTCCGCTGTATGCCGACGGACAGAGAGCCTTTTCACTCTGATGGATGTTTTGCCTTCAGTCAAACTGGGCCTCTTCCTCCTCCTCCTCCTCCTCCTCCTCTGCTCGACACACACAGTATACACCCCTAGAATAAATTATGGGTCTTTCTTCAGGGTATTTTTGGCTCATGTGAACATATTTTAAGGTGTTAATGACATGTTTGTTGTGCAGCGTCTCATTGGTCGACCAGACAAAAGAGAAATTAAATTACAAACAGAAAACTTTACAGCGACCTCAAAAATAAAACTTAAAAAGATCCAGAAATAAAAGTTGTTATTGGCTGCATGATTCAGTTCCTTTGTTGTTAATTGCTGTAGTTTTTTAATGCCTCAGGTCTGGAGGGGACGCTACGACCTACGAGTCAACGGTCAGTCAGCTGAACTGTGGCTAGTGAGCTGATCTCCATCATGTTTCCTGACGTTCACAGGTCTCTAAAATACTGGAAAAATATATTCTATAAAAGATGAGATGAAGTTATCACAGAACATATGTACTGGTTGGATATCGATTTAGAGTTAATTGACAACTTTGTTTGCTCTCATGGAATTTGTGGAGGAAATAACTGCAGTAGAAAATAAAGAATCTGCAGCAGATATTCCTAAAACTCAAAAAGCATTTGACACCATTGACCATGAATGAATTATGATTAAATACTACTACTACTACTACTACTACTAGAGCAGTAACACTGTTTATTAAGCAGTGACCTGCAGGGATGAGTGCGTCTACATAAATAACTTCTAATCACAACTACTGAAGGTTACCTGTGGGGTTCCTCAGAGCTCAGTACTTGGACCACTGCTGTTTATTCTGTACATAAATGATATGCTGTATGTGAGGCTTCCAAAATACTGAAAAACTGTCTGATTTACAGGTGACACAGATTTATTAAGTTGTGGTAAGAATTTGAAGCAACATGTAGTCTAGAGAGTTGGATTCTAGTAAATAAAGACTGAAATTAAATCAAAAGACATTTAAAATCTTTAGGAATCATTGAACTCAAACAAGAACCTCGTGAAATGCTCAGTGCGTTTCCATAACGACAGAGAAAACAGATTTATATAAATCCCTGTAAACATGTCAGTGTGAGTGAAATGGTCCTGCAGTGAATGTGTCACAGTGGGACTAACACACCCAGATCATGTGACTCCTGCATGTATACAGTCAGTCAGACCCAAACTGGCCGAGGCGCTCTGAGCATGCTCCACAGTTTCCGCCCCGGGCTTTGACCCGGAAGTCCAATAGCATTAAATGTGTAAGAGAAGAAGAAGCCAGTAACAACATGGAGAAATCTACATCCAGAGCCGTGACTTTTTGGACGGACCAAATGTACAGAGCTGTAAAGTTGTCCACCATGGTAGCAGTTAGCTGCTAGCTAACCGTAGCTAACTTGTTTGTCCATTGTTTGGTCTGTGACGTAATAGGTCAACAGGAAAAAGGTCCAATACTAACAAGCTGAAAGGGGGCATATCTCCACCTATAGTAGAGGAGTTGCCAACTCAGTCTCACTCCGAAGTCGTTGAAAACCTTTACTTGGTCAGTGATTTCTGGTGCTGGACTCCAACAAAAAAAGCCGTCCTTTCACATCAGCATGATACGCTGCTGGGCGCCACTACTGTTTAACAGTGCCCATCAGCTTCAGGGGGAAACACAGCGGAACAACAACAAAACTTAAGGTGACAGAAGTCTGACTGTTCACTTCCTGTAAGATTGAAAAGCCAAACCCTGTTCTTTTTTCCTAAACGTAACAACGTGTGTTTGTTGTTGAAGGAAAAAAACATCAGTTGGTGGTGTTGTTCTGACGTAGTGCTTTTATTTTGAAAGAGACTGTATGCAAACTGTACATTTCCTGTGAAAACAGAAGTGTATTTTGAAAACAGACAATGCATGTAACAGGCTGAAGTTGACACGGCGTCCCAGAACGTCAACAACCAACACACCCAGGGTACCTTGGACGCCATATGTGGACGTGGAAAGTCCATGACCAAACATGTGACGAGGTCACAGTGAGGATGAGTTGTGGATGTGTACAACACCAACCTTTCACAATAAAAGCCCTGGATATATAAACTGCTAACAGTTAACTCAGATTCACTCAGAATATTTCACTAAGATGAAACTTGATAAAACATCTTCCAGCACCTTCAGTTCTCCAACAGCTGAACTCAGACAGACAGACAGACAGACAGACAGGCGCTGCTCTGGGTCGGTGTGATCTCTGCTCATTGTTCCACCTCAGATGGAGTCAATCCATCACTTTGCTGCTGGTGGGAAGAGAAAATATACTCAGATAAGTACTTAACATTTCCATGGCGTTAATTTGTCCTGCCCTGGCTCGTTAAGGCCTTGAGAATATAATTTCTACTCATTTATTAAATGATATGAGTGATTTATTCCCACTGGAAACAGAAAAGGGTTCATCAGAGGAAGTAGGGTTAGGTACATGTCCATGCAGGTAATCAGAGTATAAATATCAGAGGAGTACTGAGGCTGTTTGTTTGGTTGAGTGACTCTAACTACAGCGTCACACACGTTGTTCTTCAGTGTGGACTGAGCGGACAGCTGAATGCCTGAAACGTGACAGAGCGAACTGTTTGTGCGAACTGTTTGTGCGTTCAAGGCAACTCTGTGATTCCTTAAAAACAGTCTGGCCGCGCCGCCACACAGAGACTAAACCCCGATGGAGGGTTACAGGCTGTAATTACACCGACACAGCAGAGCACAGGAGCTCGCTGCCCAACCGCCGAGAGCTCAGGACGAGTTTGTAGAGATTTGTAAAGGACACGCCGACGCCCACACACAGTGTCCGAAATCAGCCACAACATAAGTATCAGGAAGACGGAAATGATCTGTGGTCAGACTAAATCTGTGCAGGTGAGGACAGATGTCATTACTGCAGGTGGGTTGATGATGCAATCAGGTGACAGCGAGGTTACTGGGTAACAAACGGACTGATGGTCATCTGTGTTTAAATTCCTCTCACAGGTAGAGACGACTGAAACACAGCCGGTTGTTTTAGATCAGAAACCCCCAAAAGAAATGTGTGTTATTGACTGAAGAAGATGTTCACCACATCTGATGTAACGATGCAGCCGTAACAACACACGGAGTCTTTGGTTTAAGACATTTGACTCAGTGAGGCTCACAGAAGAATCTGCTGTAACGTTTATATGTCAGTGTTTGTTCTGTGGCTGAATCACTGAGTCAGAGCAGCAGACGTCAGCAGCTGCACTCAGTTTGCGGACGTGTAAACTGCAGCTCAGACACAGTGTACTGACATCACACGCACACATACACACACACACACACACACACACACACACACACTCGGGGCTGCAGGCAGTGCAGTAAAAAGTTAACGTGCTTTCAACTCTCAGCACATTAAAGCTGAAACTTTATTCTGTGCTGCAGTGTGGACGGACGGAGGGCAGCTCTTTATCTCTGCTGCGTCTCATTACACTGAGAACACATTCACACGTTCACCTGCAGAACACTATGTTCTTTTACAACAGCTCAGGTACATGTCAGGTAAATGTTATTTATTCTACAATTAAAAGAAAACTGAGACGTTAAACTTTGAGACTTAATGGGAAACTTTTCAACCTGGACTCTTTTTACATGTTTAAAGTTGTTGTTTCTGAAATTGGTGCAGGAGTCCAGAGGTCACCGACCGAGCGCCGGATTTCATTGACCTCAGAGTGAGACTTGGTCGGGCCCCTCGTCTTCTGTCATTTTGCAAAACAAGCTGACCTCATGTGTTACTCAGAGCGTCAGATCTGATTCTCTGGATCTTCTGACTCTAAATAATCATCAGGTTAAAGTTTGTAAACATGACAGTGACAGTTAAGATGGTTTTTAGTGAATGGCCCTGAATTTGTTTGTTTGTTAGTTTGTTTGTTTATTTGGTTTCCTCTGGACAATATGAAAACATGATTTTAGAAGGCCTGTTCACCACCTCAGCAGAATCTGGTGCCTCCTCCCGTGTTTGTCGCAGGTTCAGACCTGCTCCTCTGCATCTTCAGCAGAAACACTCAGTAACTATCTGATCTCATAATCTCTGTCAGCAGAGTGCACAGACGGCCGTTAGGCGGCGGCTAAATGCCAACAGGATGTTAAATGTCACAATATTTGAGTCCAGCGTGCTGAGGAGAGAAACGAGCGTCTAACAAAGGGACTCACATTAACAGCATTTAGCAGAGCTGCTGACGCAGCATTCATCCATCAGGACTGTGTCGTTAAGGCTCAGCTTATTAGTGTCATTAATCCTTCCTCTCTGTATCTGAGGATGTTACAGGCTGGTCACAGCAACATGGCGGCTGCTGCAGCACGGTCTGCCAGCACTGTTATCAGATCAAAGAACATACAGTACATGTATACGTGTTTATGATCGTGTGCATGCGTGTACAGGTTCATGATGTGAGGGAGGGTTTTATCTCTCTGGGCCTGATGTGTCTCCTTTCTGTCCTGTGCGTGTGTTTACATGTGTGTGTACATTAAATGCATCTCTCTGCAGGTGACGAATGACGACAGGAATTTCAGATAATCCGTATCACATTCCCATCTGATCTGCTCCTGCCCTCTTATTCTGGACTATCTGATCCAGATTCAGCCACTCTTTCAGTTTTGGAATGCAAATCAAAACTGGAATCGTCTTGTACTCGCCAAAACAAGGCGGCTGAACGGGGGCGACCACAAACACCACATGGCTTTGTGATGTTTGCTTCTCTGCAACATGTCAGAACGCTGTCCATGCAGCAAGTTCCTGCAGAGCTGAAGGCAAAATCAGCAGCGCCCTCCAGTCTCTGCACAGCCGAGGTACAACAACACACAGGTGTGTGTGTGTGTGTGTGTGTGTGTGTGTGTGTGTGTGTGTGTGTTATCAGGGCCTGTGTGAGCCTGTCGGAGGACTGACTGCTCCTCTGCTCTCTTGTTTGCTAGCTTTGTTGCAGCAGGTATGACGGGACGTCTCACACTTATTGTTCATATCAGGTCGTAGAGTTCACTGACCTCAGCTCTGAGCTGCAAGGAGGTTTTTGGCCTAGTGGCCACGGAGGGAACTGCAGGATCACGTGACCACACTCTGACACAAAGAGTTTTTACTGAACACAGTCCAACCATGAAGACGTTATCCTGAGTGTTTACTTCTCATTAAATGAAAATGTAAAAGCCTGGATAAGCAACACGTTTGCAGCAGGTTAAGAGCTCTTTAAGTGAAGTTAGTTCATGGGTAAAGCGTGAGATGGATCGGCGGTTTGATGCGGCGTCTGTAGTGATGCGGGCACTGTGCCAGACCCTCCTGGTTCACAGGGAGCTGAGCCAGAAGGCAAAGCTTTCTATTTCCTGGTCCATCTGCGTCCCAACCCTCACCTATGGTCATGAGCTCTGGGTAGTGACTGAAAGAATGAGGTCACAGATACAAGCGTCTGAAATGAGTTTCCTCTGTAGGGTGTCTGGGCTCAGCCTTAGAGACAGATAGATTTTTGCATGTTGTGTTCTGCTGTGTGACTCAGAGACTCTCTGGGTCTGATCTCACACTCAGCGCTCACAGCCAGCGTCCATGTTGTGTAAGTAGCAAATGTTCGTGCACCCATCTAGTGGCTTGAAGATTTTAAAATGAGGTGTGGTCAGGCACATTGCTGCCATGTTGCAAGTATTTTCCTGACATTTCAAGGGAGTGATGGGTTGTGGTTGGGTAAAATAAAACATCATGAAAAAGGACAAAATGGATGACATCCTGCAAAATGTCAACGTAGCAGAGATGAGAGCAGAGCTGGTGTCTGACTCCATATTATATGCATTTACACACAAGGTGCAGCATTACTTCACTGTAGACCTTCAGACCTGTGGACTGATGACATGGACGTGAGGTGAGCTGGTGGACGCCCCGAACATCAAATCACAGCTTCAGAACTTGTTTACAATTTTTGCCAGAAAACAAAAATAGCTAGAGATAATGTCCAGTATGTTTTCTGGTAAATCACATAACAACCGTTCTGTCTTATAATCCCTTTATTTATTTCTATTTTAATCAAGCTCAAACTTTGTAAATGTTCTGCTTCAGTTTTCACCAGTTTCTGTGTTAACCTGATTGTCTGTATGATCCATGTTCCTCCAGGCTGTGACAGGACAGGAGGAAGTAATTCCACTGACATGATCTGTTTCCTGTGATGAGAATTACTGGGGAAGGTCGACGTGAGCTTCCACCCACAGCAGGAGGACACAGTCCCACCAAACAGAGAGGGAATATATGGCAGAGACTCCCGGGGAGACGCAAAGCCACAGGGTCAGCAGACTGTTTGCTCTCGTCAGTCAAAGTGTAACCTCCTGCTGATGGGTGTGTTTGTTTTGGCACACTGGACAGGATCTGACGGCCCCAGCTACACCCCACCACCACCCTCACCCCTCCCCATGGGACACACACGTATACACAGACTCATATATTACCTGCTGCTGGTCAGCTGAGGACACACTGTGTGTGTGTGTGTGTGTGTGTCTGAGAGGCTAACATGCTAACAGCTGAGCCTGATACAGCTGTAAGTTCAGCTTAGACTGAGCTGAGTCTGACACGTGTCACAATGGCTGCAGCCAGACGTATGACGACATCTGAACATTATAGGTTACAGTTATAGATATGAATCTAATGTTGTGCTCTAACAGCCTCCAGTCTGCTGGGTTCAGTCTCCACACCAGACGCTGAAGCTGCTGCTCCAGTTTATCCCAGACATGTTGACTGTTGGATGGAGTCAAGGCCAGAGCTCCGAGTCTAAAGTTCTTCTTATAGTCTGTATGAAATAATGGGCGTGGCCACCATGACGTCACTTGTTGGTTTTGAAGCCTTCAGTTTGACATTTGTTCCGTCACCATCTTCAATTTTTGGAGCCAGAAGTGACTGTATTGAGATGAGAGGGTGGAGCTAACTCTAATGCTAGCTGCTAGAGAGAGCGGAGTGAGAGAGTGGTACATCCTGTCAGCCGAGGGGTTTCCTATCTGTGCAGCCGAGCACCGCAGCACCTCCACGGACTATTACATCCAGACGGTCCCGGTGTTTCCTCCGCAGGCTCCACTTCACTCAGCTGCCCGATAAACCCGCTGCTTCTTCCCACTTTAACCTGAATAACAAACCAGGGCTCGGTGCTCCGGTTGGATCCAAACGGAGAGCCGGGGCTAGCTCAGAGACTAGCGGAGGCTAACTGGCTGTGCTTCCCTCCGGTCATGCTGCGGCTAACGGTCCGCTAGCCGCTCCCAGCTAGCTCCGGTTTGTTATTCAGGTTAAAGTGTGAAGAAGCAGCGGGTCTGTGGGGCAGCTGAGTGAAGTGGAGCCTGAGGAGGAAGCACCGGTTAGCCCCGGTTTCACTACAGGCAGATTCACTCGCTACAGGGGCGAGGAAATAAAACCTGAACAGCCAATCAGAGTGATCTCTCTCACCGACAAGCTCCGCCGCCGATTCAGCATGTTCAATCGGCCGAAAAGCCGCCAACACTGAATTGCCGACGGTGCGGGACACACCGCAAAAACTAGGCCGACAGACGCTCACTGACAGCCCGACTTTAGGACGACGGCCGACTGTCGGCTTGGTGTGTCAGGACCTTTAGACTAACTGTGCTAATGCTAATGCTAATGCTAATTTAAACTGAACTGTACAGTAAAACCTGAACACGGACTCCTCAGAGGATCTTTTAGTTCATCCAAACACTGAATGACACTTTTTTATTCGACCAAAATGTAACAGTGAACTTTCATCAACTGAATCACACTGACTCAGAGACAGCTGTACTCTACACTACCATGGTTACGTTACCTAACCAACGTTGTTGCCCTGGTAGCAACTGTTCAACAGACATCACCCACCTGTCACTCAAAGAGGCCACACCCTTCATTGTGCAGACTGGTGTCATGCACTGTTTGTATGTTTCCCTGTAAAAACATAATGCACCAGGATGTTCACATATCCTGTGTGATCAGGAGACAGTTGTTCATGTGTAACACACATATTTGGGAAGGCTGGATCACATGACCAATAGGTAAAGGTAATCTGATTACAGCTGTTGGACTGGATCAGATCCTGAAGATTGGCTGAGTGTTGGTTTTGATCTGGATCAAACTTCCAGTATCTCTTGTTCAAAACACTTTTTGGTGGATCTTGATAATCCTGATCTCAGCAGATTCCTGATTCAGGAACAAAACGTAATAAACATCTTTGAATTGGTCAAATATTTAAACATTTATTTATTCTAGTATTTAGTAGATATTAGGCCAACGACTGAGACGTTCAGCTCAGTAAAGTTAAATCCTCCTGATATCTGTGACAGTCAAACAGAGATGATTCAAAGTTATGATCTTATTAAAGATCTCTGTCTCGTGTTCTGTGGCAGCTCCCGTGGAGAGACGTGCTAACACCAGTGTGTTTGTCCATTGCCTACAGTGTGATGTGTCGTCACATGTAGAGCGCTGCTTATTCAGATTTGGTGATTTTGTAAAGTTTGTATCTGGATCATTGAGCTCCATTCATTGAGATGGATCAGCTGATCCTGGGCAGCAACACATGGAGCTTCTGCCCGAGCATCAGAACATGACGAGCAGGGATCAGAGCACGCTGTTCATCAATGGTGATGTGTTCTCCTTCAGATTTTCCTTCACTGGAACTGAGAAGCCAAGAATAGAAACGACCAGTGTTCATGGTCAGTGAGCACAGAGCCGTGTTCAGAGCATCGTCTCCTCCTGTCCTGGATCCATGTGAATCAACTCAAAGAGATCTGATACAGAGCTGAGGCGTCATTGTCCTGCTGTTACTTCACTCAGGAGGACGTCCATAATGAGGTGTGTTAATCAGTGAGAGTGAATGCTAACCTGCTGGTCAACATTAGCTTTACAGCAGAAGCAAACAGGCCGTATTTGCTTCAGTGGATTTCGTTAACTGAATCAACTGTGGAACAACAGAGGCAGTATTTGTCTCCACTGTATATCCCAGTGACACGGCATCCGCCAGTCGTCAAGAGGAAGCTTCACCTGCCGTAGGGTTGGACACAGTCACACCTGCTGTGTTGGTACGACTGCGTCCTGTGGATGATGGTCTGTGTCACATCCGTCAGCTCATGCACTGACACAAACTCCTGGAGCGACTGGTGAGAAGATTTAACCAACGTTCCATCCATCAGATGATCTGAGGACAGACGTGTGTGTGAGTGTGAGTGTGAGTGTGTGTGTGTTGGGGGGAAACATGAGGAATCCAGTGATGGTGCTGACGACTCTGTTATCAGTGGAGTTTGTGTTGTACATCATGAGTCTGTGTTCGCCTCAGTGGCTGGTGGAGACCGAGGGGACCAGCGAGGGACTTTTTGCCCTCTGCAGCGCCTTCCAGGGTTTCTCCAGCTGCAC
Organism: Epinephelus lanceolatus; assembly: GCF_041903045.1. NCBI lineage: Eukaryota > Metazoa > Chordata > Actinopteri > Perciformes > Serranidae > Epinephelus > Epinephelus lanceolatus. The sequence continues at coordinate 47,741,318 of NC_135740.1, read as the reverse complement.
CACCTTTCCTGCCTGGCTGGGTGAGCCTCCATCATCTATGATGTCATCCTCTGTTTATGAAACTTTAACTTTATTGGTTTTATTTTAGGAGAACAGAGAGAACTCTCAGAACAATAGAAAGGCTCGCATGGTAACTAATGATTTATTTATTGTTCTCCAGCATCACACTGTCATCATATTATAGATTATAGATTATTGTCCGAGCTCTTCATTTATGTCTCACCAGGCTATTATTTCCTTTAGTGACTGAAGTCAACAGGCCTGTATTTGAGACAGGCCTTTAATTCCTTTAAAACGGTTGCTCAGCAAAGATCAGGAGATACAATCAAATTGTTATTTAAACTGTTATGAATATTACTTGTATAAAAATGAGGCTTCAGATAATAAAATCGTTCATTTGATCGAACTCTGACCGACAGAGCATCAGAGAGAGTTGCAGCACTCGAGGATTACAGCACACCGACACAACCTCACTTTATCCTGTTAAAACAACGAGTCCATGCCAGTCCTCAATGCCTATGTGCAGTTTCACATAGATTGACCACGTCAGTGAGTAGAAAAACGTGGGACAGACAGAATGACTGACTGACAGAATGACACACTGACAGTTTCCGTGATTATGTACAGCATACCATACCATGACTTAGTCATACCAAACATTAGAAAACAACACCAACATTGGTCCACAGGGGGAGCCACAGCGATCGGTCGCATTTTAGCCATTTTGAAGCATTTTTCTGTTGTTATAGCGCCACCCAGTTGCCAATTAGAGTTAAATTTCTCCAGTCACCTTGAGGCGTCCTGTTCTACATATCTACCAAGTTTAGTAAAAATCCATATGGCGGTTAGGCCTAGATAAGAAATGAGCTCTCTAGCGCCCCCATTTTGTTTGATGGGGTCAATAATGGAGGGGTCCCCTCAGATTATGTGTGGTCATATGCCTACAAAGTTGCGTGGTGATGGGTGAAACCCTTGAGATGTTATACACCTTTATGTGATGAGCCACGCCCTCCGCAATATTCATTGCCTTATAGAAGCTCAGTTTTAGTAAGTTTTCCAACTTTTGCCAAGAGGGAACTTTAGATATTGGTCCCTAGATTATGTTCACCCAGTTTCATGCAGATCGCTCAAACTTCCTAGGAAGAGATCCATTTGAAGTGTTTTTCAAAAAATTCAAAATGGCGGAAAATCTATATAAGCGGAAGTTATGGGTTCTTGAGGCAAATGTGTTCCTCATGAGGAGAGGCATCTCTGTGCAAAGTTTCATGTCTCTACCACATACGGGGCATGAGATATGCCCATTCAAAGTTTGACATTTCAGTGGGTTGCTATAGTGACCCCCTTTGGCCAATTGATGTAATATTGCTTCATTGGCATCCTCCCATGACCCTCTACCACTGTGCCGAATTTCACATGGATTGACCAAGTCAGTGAGGAGAGTGTTTGTCATTATACAGTCAGATCCTCACGACTTACAATGATTTTAATGAAAACCCCTTTTGATCATTCTGACCTGACGACCCTGACAGACTGAAGGAATATGAATAATTTACAGGGTAATCCAGGAACGGACACATAATCTGAGGGAGCCAACAACCTGCTTTACACATCTGAGGAACTTGTATAGAAGATGATCAGTGTGGCCTCTAATGCAGACAGGCCTTCACATGTCAACACATGTAGCCACAGCGAGCTGGGGAAAGAGACTGGGAGTTAAACTGGGACGAGACTTTCATTTAAGTTTTATGGTAACTACTTTGATTACTTTATCAAAGAGATGAAACTTATTATGTTTAATTTCCTTCAGAATGATTTTCCAACAAATGTTTAAAACATGTCCAGAAATATTGTGTACCAACCAGCAAGACAAAAGGTGGAGAACAACAAGATTAATGTTTTATTCTATTTATAAACTGTAACCTCTCTGTAATCACCAACGTTTAGATTAGTAACTGTAATCTGATTACATGTTTTCAGTAAGTGTAACTGGTCACAGTTGTATTTATTTTGTAATTTATTGATGATTGATGATTTCTTTATTCAGTGTCATGCACACAAACATGTGCCCGTCCCTCACGTGTTTACAACACATCATGACAGAGACGAAAGTACAAGTTACTTTACTGCTCGGTCCTCAAACAGAAATTCAGCCACTATCTAACCAGACCTTGACCATGAAACTGTTATTTTGTAACAATGATCCATAACAGTTTTGGAAAACAGCATATTACACCATATTTATGTGTGGGGAATACCAGGATGTGTTATCCAAATAAGGGCATGTATGTCACAGCAGATGGATGTGATTTCCCTTCCTGATGATGAAGATAAAAAACAAAATGAGTGGTTTTCCAGCATTATGGATTACTGTGATGCATTCAGAGAACAAGTGAAAAAATGGATACAGGAAAGTCTACATGAAAATTCAAATGAATCACCATTTCAGACAAATACTGATCAACCACCAAAGGCTTTTCTTGTCAACAAAAGCAAGGATTTGTCTGCTGCAGACCCTCCAGTACCTGTTTCCACCGTACAAGATCCTCAGGATGAACTTCGGCCCTGCGACAGCATCTCAAATGCAACAAAGAGATCACGCTCACATCATTCCTCATCATCAGCTTCACGCTCATCTGCTCGCTTAAAAACTGAAACAAATCTTGCAATTTTGGCAGCAAAACAAAAGGCATTAAAGGAAAAACATGCACTGGATGAAGAGGAGTTAAAGCTACGCAAAAGAAGAGAACAGCTTTTACTGGAGAATGAAATCGCTGAGGAAATGGCAAAACTAAGTGTTATAAAATCACAAAGCAGTGTTGGCAGTAAATCGAAGTCAAAGGTTTCAGATGGGATGAACTCATACTATGAAAAGACACGCTCAAAACAACAATTTAATGTCAATGCCACTGAATTTGTACCATCACTGCCAGTTAAACTAAAACCCAATGCAACTGAAAACACACAGACAGCTGTGAAGCCTAAAGCCACTCACTCACCTGACATAAAACATCTCCCAGGTCCTCCTTACATGCTCCAACGTTATCTAATGGCTCCTGAAGATCCTGTGATCAATGTTACACAAACTGACGCCTCACAAAATGACAGTGTGCTGGGCATAATGAGAAAACAAAATGAAATTACAACACTCCTAATTCAGCAACAATGCCTGTCAGCACTCCCAAAAAGGGAAATTCTCATTTTCGATGGTAACCCACTCAAATACCATTCGTTTATTAAAGCCTTTGAAAATGGAGTTGAGAGAAACACCAATAACAATTGCGACAGACTCTACTTCCTTGAACAGTACACCAAAGGGCATGCAAAAGAGCTGGCGAGGAGTTGTCAGCACTTTCAGTCGGACAGAGGATATGTGAAGGCGAAGGCTCTATTGAAAGAGCACTATGGAAATGAGCAAAAGGTGGCAGCAGCATACATGGAGAGAGCCTTGTCATGGCCCACTATTAAAACAGAGGATGTGAGAGCCCTCCAGGAGTACAGCCTCTTTCTGCATGGATGCTGCAATGCTATGGAGGATGTGCAGTATTTAAATGATCTGGACACGCCCATAAACATGTTGGAAATCATCAAAAAACTGCCCTACAAACTCCGAGACTGCTGGAGGTGCCACGCGTGTGACCTGCAGGAAAGGTACAACAGAAGAGTAAGGTTTATGGACATTGCCAACTTTGTAGAAAAACAGGTGAAAATCTTGACAGACCCTGTGTTTGGAAACATCCAGGACATTGCTACATCAACCAAACAAATGAAACACAAACCTCACCCTCGCTCCAGCATCAGAGGAACCAGCTTCGCTACCACAGTGAATCGTGTGGAGAGAACAGCCCAACCTGTGAACAAAGCCAAGGACATAAAACCACCAGCCAAGAAGATCTGTCCCTGCTGCACTGGAGGACACACATTGGATGTGTGTGCACAGTTGGAAAAAATGGCACACAAGGAGAAAATTGACTTCCTGAAGGAAAAAGGTGTTTGTTTTTGCTGTCTGTGTATAGGACACATCAGCAAAAATTGCCAAAGGAAGATTTCCTGCTCGAAGTGTGGACTAAAAACACCCGACTGTGCTCCATAAGGACAGTGTGGCGACTGCACCACCGGCTGAGAGAAGCGTCCAGGTTACAGCGGATGGCACCTTGGTTTCTAGTGGGCTTACAGGGGCTGGTGAGATGGATTGCAAGCTTCCTATAGTGCCGGTCCAAGTAAAGGTGAAGAAGGGCAATAAAATCATTCACACATATGCCTTTTTGGACCAGGGAAGTACTGCAGTCTTTTGTTCTGAGAGTCTGATGCAGAAGCTCAATTTATCCGGGAAGAGAGCCAACATTCTTCTCAGGACCATGGGGCAGGAGAAGGTGGTCAGTAGTTGCATCGTGCCAGAGCTGGAGGTGGCGGCACTTGAAGATGACGTCTTCATTGAGTTGCCAAAGGCATACACTCAGTTGTCAATGCCAGTCCACAAAGCAAATATACCCACAAATAAGGATCTGACAAGGTGGCCATATTTAAAACACATCTCCTTACCACAGATTGAGGCTGGAATTGAGTTGCTGATTGGAACAAATGTCCCACGAGCCATGGAACCGCTGGAAGTCATCCGCAGTGAGCATAATGGACCCTACGCTGTAAGGACGGTGCTGGGCTGGACAGTAAATGGACCACTAACAGGAAATGGTGGAGAGGCCAATTACTGTGAGCAGCCAGTAACTGTGAACCGTGTGTCCATTGTAAATTTGGACGAACTGTGGCAAGAGCAATTTAAGATGGACTTTCCAGAATCCGCTGTGGAGGAACAAGTTGGTCTGTCCAGAGAAGACCTGAGATTCATGGACATGGTCACAAAGTCAGCCAAACACATCAGTGGTCACTACCAGGTCGCCTTGCCTTTGAAAAACTCAAACATCAGCATGCCAAATAACAGGAAAGTAGTGGAACAGCGTCTATACCATCTGAAGAGGAGGCTCCAGAGGGATCCAGTGTTTTACAGGGAGTATAACGCTTTTATTAATGATCTCCTTGGTAAAGGCTATGCTGAAAGAGTTCCTGATGCAGAGCTGGAAAGAAGTGATGGCAGGGTTTGGTACATACCGCACCATGGTGTCCACCACCCGACAAAAGGAAAACTCCGAGTTGTGTTTGATTACGGTGCCAGTTACAAGGGACAATCTCTGAATGAAGAGCTGTCGCAAGGTCCCGATCTAACCAGCTCGCTAATTGGAGTTGTGACCAGGTTCAGGAGGGAACCTGTGGTCATCATGGCCGACATAGAAGCTATGTTTCACCAAGTGCGAGTGCCCCCAGATGACGCCGACCTGCTGCGATTCCTCTGGTGGCCCCAAGGAGACCTGAGCCGAGCACCATGTGAATATAGAATGAAGGTACACCTTTTTGGAGCTACATCCTCCCCTAGCTGTGCCAACTTTGCCCTCAGGAAATGTGTAGAGGATTTTGGACATGAGCACAAGGAGGAGACGGTGGACAAGCTGCAGCACTGCTTTTATGTGGATGAATGTTTGGTGTCAGTTGCAACAGAGGAGGAAGCACGGACCCTCTGTCATGAGCTCATGTCTCTGTGTGCTAAAGGGGGATTCTGTTTGACCAAGTGGCAAAGTAACAGATCTGAAGTGCTCGAGGCCATCCCAGAGCCCCACAGAGCTAAAGGCATGAGGCAGTTGGACCTGGAGCGGGAGTTTGTGCCCATTGAAAGAGTGCTGGGTGTGGAGTGGTGTATCAAGTCAGACAACTTTAAATTTAAAATTGTATGGAAGGATAGGCCACTCAACCGCAGAGGCATCCTTTCTACTGTAAGCTCTATTTACGACCCTCTGGGTATGTTAAGTCCCCTTGTTCTGACAGCAAAAAAGATCTTGCGGAATTTGTGCAGAAGAGGAGTTGGTTGGGATGACCCCATACCAGAGACGGTCTCCAAAGAGTGGCTTAAGTGGATGCAAGGGCTCCACCTGCTGGACAACTTTGAGCTACCCAGATGTCTAAAACCTCTGGAGTTTGGAGATGTTATTACTGCACGACTACACCACTTTGGCGACGCTTGTGAGGAAGGCTATGGTACAGTCACTTACCTGCTGTTATAGAATGAGCACCTCCAAATGCACAGTGCTTTCATTATGGGAAAAGCTCACGTCGCCCCACTGAAGACAGTTACAATTCCAAGATTGGAACTGATTGCTGCAACAATGGCTAGCCGCATGGATTTGCTGTGGAAGAAAGAGCTGCACATGAGTCTTCAGGAATCTGTGTTTTGGACTGATAGTGCTTCTGTGCTGAAATACATTAACAACGAAAGCTCCAGATTCAAGGTGTTTGTTGCCAATCGTGTTTCAGAGATACTGAAATCATCTCACCCCGCTCAGTGGAGGTACGTGGATACAGCTTCAAATCCAGCAGACGCAGCATCCAGAGGGGTCAAAGTGGAGGCATTTCTGAATGACAGACTCTGGTTTATGGGACCTCTGTTTCTTTGCCAACCGGAAACAGAATGGCCTGTGAACCCTGAGCCTGTGAGCCATCTCTCCCAGGACGATCCCGAGGTGAAGAAAAGTGCCGTTGTCAATGCTGTACAAACTGGAGAGGATCCCACTACTCACCTGATCCATCATTATTCCTCATGGATCCGATTAAAGAAAGCTGTGGCATGGTGGCTGAAATACAAGGAATGGTTGGGGTCCCTCAACAGGAAGAGAAAAAGGCTAACAGCCAATCAGAGTGAAGAGAGCATGCAGCAACAGAGAATGATGGAGCAGGAAAGGTGCACATTTAAAAGCACAGCTGTCCTGGGAGTTCTTACAGTGGAGGACATTGACAAGGCTGAGCTGGCCATAATTCAGTTTTGCCAGAGGAGAAAGTTTTCGGAGGAGCTCTCGTGTCTGGAAAAGGGACAAAGTGTCAAGAAAAGTAGTCACCTGTACAAGTTGTGTCCAAGGCTGGAGGATGGAGTCTTGCGTGTGGGAGGACGGCTCAGTAAAGCAGCACTGCCTTTGGAGTCTAAGCATCCTATCATTCTGTCAAAAGACCTTCATATTTCTACCCTGCTGCTGAGAAATATACATCAAAAGGTTGGACACAGCGGCCGCAACCACATGTTGTCCGAGCTCAGGGAGAAATACTGGATGACAGGAGTAAGCACTGCCATTAGGAGAGTTCTGTCTAAGTGCACCATTTGCAGACGACTTAACGGCACTCCAGTTTACCAGCAGATGGCAGACCTGCCCACTGAACGACTCAAGCCTGATGAACCTCCATTCACCTATGTGGGAGTTGACTATTTTGGACCCTTGGAAGTGAGGAGCAGGAGGAGTACAGTGAAAAGGTATGGTGTCATATTTACCTGTCTTGTATTGAGAGCTATTCATATCGAGGTGGCACCTTCTCTTGATACTGACTCCTTCATAAATGCACTGCGGCGTTTTGCATCCAGAAGAGGACAGGTCCGCGAGCTGCGCTCTGACAATGGGACGAATTTTGTGGGAGCAGAACGTGAGCTAAAAACAGCAATTGCGCAGTGGAACCAGGCACAGGTGCATGATGTGTTACTCCAAAAGGGCATCAAGTAGATGTTCAATCCCCCTGCTGGATCACATCATGGAGGAGCGTGGGAAAGGCTGATCAGATCGGTGAGGAAAGTCCTGAACTCCACCCTCAAGGTACAATGCTTGGATGAGGAGGGACTCCACACAGTTCTCTGTGAAGTGGAAGCCATTGTTAACAGCAGGCCCCTCACCAAGGCCTCCACGGATCCTAACGACCTGGAAGCACTGACACCGAACCATCTGTTACTGCTTAAAAACCAGCCTTCATTACCACCTGGAGAGTTCCAAGCAGCAGACCTGTACGCACGGAGAAGATGGAGACAAGTTCAGTACATATCTGATCTTTTCTGGAAACGCTGGACGAAGGAGTACCTGCCTCTGTTACAGGAACGACAGAGATGAACTGGGGTCCAGAGAAACCTTGTCGCAGGAGATCTAGTTTTGCTTATGGACAGTACCGCACCTCGTAATTCCTGGATTATGGGACGTGTCTTGCAAACCTTTCCGGATTGCAAGGGATTTGTTCGTCAAATTCGGATTAAGACTAGAACCAGTTGCTTGGACAGACCCATATCCAAGGTGTGTTTGTTGTTGGAGAAAGAGGAGGCAACATGAGGACGTTGCTGACCTCTGGAGGGACTTTGTTGTTCCGGACTTGAGCTGGACTTTGCACTAGTCGGTCATAGAGATGACCAGAAGAAGGAATATTCGTGTAATGGTTTATTCATGGACTTGTGCAATTTATTAGACATTTTTGCATTTTGAAATTGATATGACGATTTATTGTGTCTCCTATTGTGTTTTGAAATGTGAATTATTATGCGAGATCTAATAATTAGGGGCTGGTGTGTAGGAGACATACAGGTTGAGGATGAGGAGCATGGTGTGCTTGAGTGTGTGTGTGTTGCAGAGGTGGTGGTTCACGTGGGAGTAGGCGTGGTCACGTGCGGAAGTGTGTGTAAAGGTGCGCACTCACCTGTGATACAGATGAGAGAGTCAGGGTTGGGTAGCCGTAATTTTTGTTGACCGCTATCCATTCATTCATCCATTACTTTTTTATCTGTTTAATCTGTTGGTTTTCATTTTTCCATTCATCCATTTTCGCTACGCTGTGACAGCTCTGTGCCGTTTGTTCATAATAAATGCGCCAAAAGCATCTTTGGATCTCAGTGTATCTGTCATCATAGCCTCCTAGCGCGTCACAAAGCTGCGAATCTGAAGACCCAACCTCACACTCTCAGCGGCTAAAAGGTCTGTTTTGGAAGCCGCAACAAACGGTCAGTGACCGAGAATATCCGGTTAACACGACCCCTGGTCTGAAACAAAACTCCAATTTCTCATGATCATCCAACCAGAAGAAATCAACATTTTACTGAAGAATATGTCGTACTTTAATTACATGTAACTAGTTACTGTCAGCCAGAGAGACGTCTGCCTTTCATTCCAACCTAACAGCACTTTGTTTTCAAACATCAATTTATGTCTCTGCAGAAATCATGACCTGCTCACTGCAGATACTCCTCACTGTGATCAGTCTGAACATGTGAGACGGTGTCGTTACAGGCAGCTACAGTTTGTCCTGGATGTTCCTGTCTGCGTCCTGTCTGTTGTCTCTGGCCGCTTTGCTCACAGTCAGACCTGCTCTGATCAGAGGGAGGAAGGCCGTCGCTGCTCTGCTCCTCAACATCATCTCAGGTATAACACACAACATGTCACAGTGTTCACTACACACAGACAGATATGATGTTATCAAACATACTAACACACACCAGGGAGCTGCCTCAGTCCGTCACAGGGACTCTGTTTCCAATCAAAGGTCTGCTGTGGTGACTTTGTCCTGTTTCATCCTGTGACATAACTCACTACAAGTCACATCTGAGCACAGCAGCACATCACTGCATCCCTGTGAGATGTCATTTCCATATGGAGGGTCACGTGTCTGTCTCCTGGAGCCTCTGAATGTAAAGTCTGTGTCATTAAAGTGGCGTTTTGTTTCCTTGCCTCGTCCTGTGCAGTGGCTCTGTGTGCCAGCGCTCTGATCGCCTTCCTGGTGTCCATCGAGCAGCAGGAACCGGAGCTGCTGCGACACCTCGGCTGGACCTTCTACATCTGCTGCGCCACCCTGCTCTACGCCTCGCTGGTGTGCGTCCTGCTGGGTGTCATTCACGGGGACGGAGGCAGGGTGGAGCCGGCTGTGAGAGGGGGTGCGGCTGTGGATCTGTCTGTGATAGCAGCCTGACACACTGACACATGACACTGTATGAATATCAACTCAGGTCGTGATGCGTCACACTGACAGACAGGATGTTTCATGTGTTCTGGCCTGTGTCGCTCTCTGTCTGTTCACCTGATGTGTATCCTGACCTGACCTGACCTCCCTCTGCTGCTGTGACACCTCATCTTCACATCTGGAGCATCAATAAAGTGTTTTCTTTAAGTTTGTCCTTGTTTAACTTCAAATCAGATTGTAGCCTGACACAGAGGTGATGCACCTGCCGCAAGCTACTGCTACATGTGACCATGTAACAACACGTGTGTAGTTCAGCTCTCTGCAACACTGCTGCATGGCTGTATAGTGACTGTGCTAGGGATGAAGGAGCCCTGAGCTGTGGAGCTCCTGAGCCCAGGTACATTGTGGCTCCGCCCACAGGACAGGAGGTGGGACGAGGTGTTCTCTCTGACCAGGTGTGGTCCCTGTAATCTGAGAGCAGGTGCAGCTTTCTCTCACGCTACACTTTAAGATTCCCAAAGCAGCAGATCAGGACAAAAGTTCAAACTGATTCAATAACAGATCAATAAATCAGAGTCACACCTGTTTAATCCACATTAACAGAGTTTAGCTTCTCAGGTAAAATAAATCTGAATTTTGTTTCTGATTCACACACACTTTAGATTTCTGAATCTCAGCAGTGTAAAGAATCTAAATATTTAACGTCTCCTCACTGTGTGAGAGAAGCTGACTCTGATTTCTTCGTCGAGCTCTTCAGCAAAGTTCCGGCTTAAACCTGAAAACACTGCATTTTTCAAACCAATGAAAAGACAGTGAGACATGGTGATCACACAGCGCCACCCGGTGGTTAAAGCAGAGCACAGCCTGGACAGTTTCACACCTGCAGCTCACAGTGTGTGTGTGTGTGTGTGTGTGTGTGTGTGTGTGTGATGGGGTCTGTTTGTGGCATCACAGCAGAGAAGATGAACTGACATTTGGTGTTAATACTCTGTCAGGAGGGATGAGCAGAGAGGATGATTACACTGACACAGTGTCAGAAAACACAGGGTCGTCAGGTCAGTCATCAGGTCAGTCGTCAGGTCAGTCATCAGGTCAGTCTGCGGGAACACTGACTCTTTTTGATGTTTCCTGACGAGTCCTGGCTGTAACTTGTCCTCATCACTGCTCCCTCCTGCTCTGACTGTCTGTCCTTTACATGGTTAAATGATGGAGGTGAAAACAAACATCTGAAACTAATCCGACCGCTCCTCTGTAACACTCAGTGATGTTGTATGTCGCTGTTCTGCTGCTGATCCAACATGATCAGTTGATCACTTTAAAGATAATAATCAATAAGCAACTGATGGACTTCAGTCACCTCCTTTAATCAATCAATCAAATCTTTATTATCATTTTGCTTGTAAAAACAAAACGACAGGCCGTTTCTCCAGGATCACCTCATTTGGCAACACACTGGATAAAATAGAATAAAAACTAATGCAGTGAATAAATAAGAGACAGAATAAAGTTTGAACAGTTCAGCTGGACACAGGAAGCTGTTCAGCAGCCTGCTGGTGGAGCACTTTATGCTGCGGTCACGTTTCTGAGAGGGCAGCAGCTGGAGGAGGGCGCTTAGAGGGTGTTCAGAGTCCCTCACAATGTTCAGAGCCCTGTTCCTGCAACGCTTCAGGAACATCTCCCACACTGAGGGGAGTGAGGCTCCAGTCACCCTCTCTGCAGATCTTACAACCCTCTGCAGAGCTTTGTTGTCAGCCTCACATGTGGAGATGCCATTGGTCAGCACACTCTCTACTGCACCTCTGTAACATGTGGTGAGGATGCTGGTGGTGAGTGAGGCCTGTTTGAGTTTCCTCAGGAAGTCAAGTCTCTTTGTACCAGTGAGCTGGTGCTGTCAGACCAGGAAAGGTCACTGGTGATCTTGATGTTTTCCAGCCTCTCCACTGCCTGGTTGCAGACGCAGAGAGGTGCATGCTCAGGTTGTGACCTTCTGAAATCAGTTATCATTTCCTTGGTTTTGTCCACATTTAGCACCAAGTTGTTGTCGTTGCACCAGCGCTCCAACAGCTCAGCCTCCTCCCTGTACCTTCTTACTGATGAGGCCCACAACTGCCGTGTCATCGGCAAACTTGATGATCAGGTTGTCTTTGTGTTGGGGCACACAGTCGTGTGTCAACAGTGTGAACAACAGAGGACTAAGCTCACACCCTTGAGGGGACCCGGTGCTCAGTGTGATGGAGCTGGAGGTGTTTTTCCCAACACGTACTGACTGGGGCGGCTCAGTCAGGAAGTCCAGGACCCAGTGACAAATGGTGGGGTTTAAACCCAGGAGGAGAAGTTTCTCCATCAGTCTGTGCGGGATGACTGTGTTAATGCAGAGCTGAAGTCGACGTAAATTTAAATGTAAACGGTGTGTTTGTTTCTTCTTCATAATGTGAAACAGAAAATGTTTGAAAATGGAAACCAGCATATCTGATGTGACGTGTCCTTCACATGTTACACGCTCACATACTGAGCACACAGAGCTGTGTGACGGTTTCATGTTCTCATATCAAACATACACCAGAGCTCTTTCTGTCTCATTCAGTATCAGGACACACACACACACACACACACACACACACACACACGTTACAGAAGCTCAAACCCACCAATGATGAATAAATAAAAAAAGATCCTGTAAGTCAGAATGATCAGAAACTTTTTTCTAGATAATGACATCCTCTCATTTTATAAACTAACTCATTATTTTGAGACACGAGGTCAAAATGTTTTGATGCTACGTCAGTCGTCAGACACAAAGTCACTGACTTGAGATGGTCAAAATGTTCTGATGCTCAGTCATTATGTTTAGACACTCATTATTCTGAGATACAAAATCATTATTTTGACTAAGTCAGAATTTTTCAATACAAAGTCTTTTTTTTAGTTGTATTATGAGTTAATGATTATTTGTCATCACACTGGACGTTGGTTTCTATAAACGATCTTCAGCACAGAGAAGATGAACCTCACAGAGACTGTTTTCCTGCGTCTTGCTCACAAACTCTCTTCAACCATAATCAGCTTTTTGTCATTGTTTTTATTAAACACTACAAACCCTGTGTTTACTATCAGAGGCATTAAAATCCCAGTAAAGCTTTAGAGCCAGTAATAAAGCAGTCGACTGCTGTGGTGAGGCAGAAGAGGTTTTATTTCCCCTGTGTGTGTTTACACTGTTTATTCAGATGATTACAAAAGCTCAGCAGAGGGTGGGAACCTGTCTTCGCCCCAAAATAACTAAATCAACAAACACTTCAGGTCCTGAACAGAAAACAGAGATATGAACATGATTATATGAGCTGTAGTATTAATGAGTCATCGTAGTGTAAAGGAGGCAGTTAGATAAATTCATGTCCAGCAGATGGTCCCTGAAGGGAGGAGGACTGAGTGTCCCCCTCGGTGCAGATCTACACATCGTCTTTACTCATGTCAGATCCAACATGTGAAACAATAGTGAGTGAAGGTCACAGCTGATCATTCAGTGTGTTTTACAGCCCAGGAAATCTGCAGCCGTGTTTCAGATCGGAGTGTGAACGTCCTGATGTTTGATTCTACAGCTGGGCGTCAGATTAAAGATCAAACCCTGCCTCTGTCAGTCATCACGCTAACACGTGACACATCATGTGACAGAAGTGACACGGTGGGAAGGATCGGATTAATAAAAACTGACTTTGTTCTCTAAATATCTGTAAATAAATCTGGATATAGGAGAGTGAGTGATGACTGAGGCCCCCGTGTTGGAGGAGGAACTGTAACAGTGACATCACAAATACTAATTTAGCAATAATGATTCAGATCATTTGAACGGTTTCATCTTCACTGCAGTTTGGACACAGAGGGACCTGACTGTGAATGTTTCTGTTCTCTGACACTCAGTAAAGACAGGTTACAGTCTTGTTGTATTTATTTCATGTTCACACTGAATAGGGATTTCAGTTTTAGTTCCAGTAGCCTGACGTCCATTAACTACTAATATTTAAGAAGTAAACATAAATGAGGTGAAATTTAATGAGTCATTTCCTTTTAGTCCTCCACTGACCCTGTGAGTCTGCAGCCCCTCATTTCAGAGCTCCCTCCTGCCAGAGGTGCTGGGAGGTGCTGGGAGGTGCTGGGAGGTGCTGGCAGCGCCGCTCTTTCTGTGACTGCAGCTGGTAAGGCCATCCCAACTGTGGAAACATGGCTACACCCTCCAGTCTGGGCGGGCACAATGTCTCCACAGCAACGTTGTTGACTTGGGACGGCGTTATCAGCTGTGATCATAGAACGAGCAGCGGCTGGACGCAGATGGTGCAGTAAACTAAAGAGTAACAGAAACAACACACAGACTGACATGTGGCATCAATGTTGGAAATTCCAGAGTGGTGACATCACTACATCATGACCTCATCACTTCATCCTCCATCACATGGAAGACAAACTAAATCAGAGGATGGAGAGAATGATGCTGCACATAAAGGAGACGGTTTTTTCTCTTTTCAGATGGATGGCATCATGATGTCATCATGACATCACGATGACATCACAAACAACACTGACAGAAGATCTGCATCCAAGGGGGGTTTTGTGCGTGTGAGCTTAAGGATGGAGGTTTGGCATCTAAGGAAGGAAGGTGAGGGGGTGAGGGAGGTCTCTCAGGATCCATTGGACTTGAATTCCAGCTTAAATCTTCATGTTGCATCAGCAGCAGTGACTTCCTACAGAAAACACACACACACACACACACACACACACACACACACACACACACACACACACACACACACACAGATGGAGGAGGTCAGCTGAGCTGTGTCAACAGTTTAATTTTTGATCATGAACACGACTTGCAGGAGTTACACCAAGTGAATTTAACGCTGCAGACACACATCAACAACATGTATATTTCTCTGTCTTTATGGTCGACTGAATCAAGCTGAACTTTTTGTATTAATAAAGTTAGTATTAATAATTTCCATCTTGTGTGGTGGTCAGATTTCAGCAGGTTTATGGAGATCATAAACATAAATCTATGTGAAGTTTAACACGTCCTCCCCGTCCTGTCACCTGTTCTGTGTGGCGCAGGTTCCTTCATTTGGGGCCGACGTACTTGACCTCCTTCCCAGATTTCTTCAGCGCCTCCTCGAGAAATTTCACGTCTTTGTCAGACTCGATCCAAACCAGCTTCTTCGGCAGGTCAATCTCAAACGTCTCCACTGAGAGGACAGACAACAGAGAGGGACTCAAGAGGCAGCAGCAGTGGAGACACTCAGTGTCCTACAGACTGAATGATACACCTCCCAAACACTACAAGACTTTACAAGACTTTATAAAGACTAAAGTGTCTGAACTCTGTGGACGACGTGAGGTTTTTAAAGACTCCAACTAGACTCCTTCAGAGCTGATGTCCCATCATGCTCCTGGTGGAAACTCTGACACATGAACGATTCCTTCCAGCTCTGTATAGAGACCAGAGAAAGCCTCATGTGTGGACGGTATTCTGTCACTTCAGCGTCAATATGATCCATAAAGATAAAGTGTGTTTGATCCAAACTTTACATTTCCAACTCTCTACCAGCCTCCGTTGGTTTGCTGAGATGTTTCAGTGGGAGGAGACTGTGGGAATGAGAGGCGAGTGTGTAAGGCCGACATCACACGCTCCAGTTCTCCAACAAAGTAAATCTAATGTAGCATCATGACAGGATGTGACAGTGTGAGAGGCTCTGAGGGAAGAAGTGTGTCAGACTGTGAGGCTGGTACGAGCCAGAAAAACAGAGGTGTGTTTAATGACATAATAAAAGTGTAACAGCATCAGGTGACATGTTGGCTGAGTCAGACTCACAGGAGTCATGAGGGGATGTGATGTCATGTGAGCTCCTGTAAAAGCTTCAAACTGCACTTTCACTGGACTCTCTGAGAGGAGAGAGCTGCAGCTTTATTCAACATTACATCGTACCTATCAGCTGCTGATATTATAAAGAAATAATCTAAGACTAGTTAGAAGGAAAAGCAAATGAAACAAATATCTCAGCATGAGACGAAGCCACAGACCGATTCACAATGTTTATTTACAATAACTTAACTGGTAAAAACCCTCCTGTCATCTGCATAAAATCAATCTGTGCAGAACAAACACTGCTTTACTTGATCTATTTTAGCCACCTAAAAAAAAGCTCACTAAAACTATTATTATCAGTGTACATGTATTTAGAATATTTGCACTTTTGTTCCCCAGATATGACGCTGAATAATGGACAGAAAACATGATGATGTCACAGTGAAGTTGACCCTTGACATCCAAAAACTAATCCATTCATAGTTGAGTCCAAGTGGACGTTTGCACCAAATTTGAAGAAGCTCCACTGGGGCGCTCACAAGGATGGGATGGACAGACGGACAACCAGACACATAAAGCCTCTGGTCACCGGTGCAGAGGCACAGAATAACTTCCACATATAAACCTCTGCATCATGTACATAAAATAAAACGTAGCTGAGCAAACGCTGCCTTAGCTGATTCGTTTTTAGCCACCTAAAAAACAGGCCTCACTAGAAACTGTTGAAGTGTTCGCTATAACAAGAATATTTTCACAGCTCCACTCTGGTGTCAGTCAGAATTTAATCAGAGGAACTGAAGCCATTAAATCAAAACCATCAGACTCCACTGACAGAAACATTTAACTCAGCAGAACACTGGAGTTACTGGTCTGCTGTGGCTGTGACCAGTTAGTGTGTGAGCTAAAGCTGTGAAAATATTCAAATACAGCCAACGCTCAAACTGATATTGATTTCTTTTATGTGGCCAACAACACATTTTGCAGCGGCCCGTCCACAACAGGATGTTTCTCAGCTGCTGTGTCAGAAGGTTTGTCAGAGACGACAGAACAGAAATTAATCACAGCAGAGACGTCAGACAGGTCGGACCAGCGAGTGTCTTCAAATGTTACAGTTACGCCTGAAAATAAACACGTTTGCTGATTTCACGTCTCCACGGTTGAAATAAACTGACAGTTTTCTGATTGTTGTTGTTGTTGTTGTTGTTGTTAGCATGATGACACTGTGGTTCGGTCTGTACCTGCAGCCTCCTCTAAAAGTGAAGACGAGGAGTTAAACTACTGCTAATGTCGGTTCTTAAAGTCGACCTCAATATTCATAGACAAAAGCACGTAGACAGATAATAATGTGTGAAAATATTAAACACCTGCATCTTTAAACACAATGTTTGATCAGTCAGGAATTCAAATAATAAACGCTGTCTGCAGGCTTTTATTCTTGTCTCAGCAGGAGCAGCTGTCACAAGCCTCAGTGAGTCCTCTCACCTGACAGCAGGTGAACTCTGCACTACCTTTAAGAGAACAATGTCGTCATGGGGGAAAAGAAAACTAAATGTAAAGGATGTTTTGTTTTAAGTGTTAAAGGGTTGTGTTGTGTTGTGTTGTGTTGTTGGGGGGTCTGAGGGAACACACACCACACAGGACTGTGACATAAACACTGACGTCTCTGTCTCTTCTCACAGCAGAGTAAGAACAAGAGACGAGCCGTCTGTCTCACCTCCCAACTTGGTGAGGATTCTGGTGACGGCTCCTGAACATCCCTCGCACGTCATCTCCACCTCAAACTCGTGCTTCTGTTGGAGACACATTCATTTGACTTTATTATCAGAATACTGTCTGAAATGTGTCCTGCAGTCCTCAGACGTACGCTGTCTGACATAAATACACACAAACGTACTACACACACACACACACACACACACTACACATCACATTACTTGCTTTACATTCAGTGTTGGACCCAGGTCCACCGAAGCCGACCGAGACCCAAACTCTGATTCAGTGTGACGGACAGAGGAACAAGAGGACCTGTTCAGTTGAGTCTAACTCTTCTGTGTGAAGGTGAAAGCTGAGACTGCTCAGATATGAGAGGGTCTGATGTCATATTACCGACCACAGAGAGAGACAACGATCCTTTAGTTTGAAAACTTGAGAGAAATAAAGTGCTGAGTCACTGTGGAGGCTTGTGTAAGCCCCTGATTCATCACTGTGTCTCACTGCACGCTCAGGTTGTGTAACTGTCGTCAGACTTTATCATCAGCACTCTCTGGTTCATAAAACTATTCTTGACCTACTGCAGCATGTTTACCTGTGTATCAAGTAAACAACTGTTTGTCAGAGATAAAAGTCTGAACAATTATTTCCTTACTTAATCAATAAATTCATGACGTCACCACCTGTTGTAACACATCCATAAACAGTAAGTGAAGATCTCTTTCTGAGATCAGATTTAATATCAATTAAACAGTGTCACATGACGACAGCAGAGTCAACACCACTGATGTGACGTCAGCTGCAGTCACATACTTGTAGAGTTCCCGCGGATCAATAAAGTTGATCTGACTCCAACTTATCAATAATCAAAACTGAGCTGAGTCATTAATGTTCACTTCATGTGCTAAGTGTTGCTCCATCAGCTCCACGAAGAGAATCGATTTTCTGGGATCAATGGAAACGATTATTAACTTCATTCTGTGAACAGGCAGCAGTTAGCTTCCAGGCTAATTAGCATCACACAGAGACAGAATGCTAAGCTAACTTTAGCCCTGAAGCTAAGTTAAAGCTAATATACGGGTAACAGTGACTCACCGTCATGTTTGCAGAGATGTGGCGCAAACAGCTGCGGACTGTCGCCTCCGGCTCACTGTCAGCTGATGTTTAATCCTCCTGAGGTGCAGCTCACAACCTGTTACCTGCTCACAGTGAAGCTAGCTTTGGTCAACGGAGAAACCGGATATCCGGTATGAATAAAAAGAGGCACAAATTATTTGTATTTTTTTTTATTGCAGCATTTTTGAGTCAAGAGTTGACATTTAATATTTAGAGATAATATGACTTGCGATAAATATAAAAGTCGGCGTGAAGAATTTCCTGTTTTATTATAAAAGTAAACCCGTTTTACTTTACAGCTCTTATTTTGGTGACCTGTAGGTGAGTGTGCTTCCTCTTTTTACAAGAGTACCAAAGACAAAAACAACTGTCACAGTGCCGTAGAATATAGCATTATCTATTCAAGGGCTCTGAACTGTCAGTTTTTTCTTTGTTGCTGTGAGTGTGTGCGTTTCCAGGATCACTATTTATTGTAAGAGTCAAGACATTAACTTTATTGAAAATGCTATCTTTTGAAAACTAGTCCCATTTCTCTGCATTTCTAAATGAGATGATTATTTACAAATAAATAAATACATAAATACAAATAAAATAAATAGATAATGTGTGAAATGCTGTGAAGTTGTAAAGGCCCCATGTCTGTATGAATGATTCCTGAATGACCACCTGTATTTTGTTTTTTATTTTAGGTCCTTTATGACTGTAAATAAAATGATAATAAATAACAGGTTAACCTTATTGTTAATCTGGACCGAAGATTTTGAACATGCATTTGAACAGTGTCTCGAGTTCTTCACCGATACTGCAGCCAAATACAACATAGTACATGAAAAAAAAAAAAAAAAAATTCAACATTACACACAGAACATAGCAATAATGAAACAAAACAAAAATATATAAATAAAAATCGTAATAATAATAAATAATAATAATAAATCTATTTGTTTATTTTTTATTATTTATTATTTTATTGTAATTGCAGACTTGGTCCTGGCATATTTTGGGCTTCAGCCCTAACGTAAAGATATTTTAAACGCAACGCAGTAACGTATAATCCGTATCCATGGCAACAAGACGTCGAACACAGAGCGTGACACAACACGTCGGGCGGGTCACGTGACCGCGCCCCTGTGTGTCGGACTGGGAGCCGAACAGGAGCTACAGGATCCGCGGAGAGCCTCCTGGTATACCGTCAATCAGTGCGCTGTTTCCCGCTGGATCCACCCAGACATGTCGGCCTCAGGAAAATAACAAGTCCGCGGAGACATCAACCTCCGATCCGGTCAGACCGACACCAGGAGCGGGGAGACAACAGCGGGTTTACCGGAGGTAGGAGCCGAGCAGCCGGACTGTTTATGGACACAAAGATGGCATCGGAGCATATATGAGAGCTAACGGTGCTAACTTAGCTTTAGGCTGTATACATAACGGAGGCTAATGTAGCTGTTTGATAACACAGGCAGCCGGCGCTCCATGCTAGCTACAGTTAGCATCTTCTGTTAGTCTGAAGCTAGCTGGTCCCGTTTTAGCCACGTCTACGCGCTATTTCAATCCCTATGTGTCTGTGTGTGTCTCTGTGTGTCTCTGTGTGTGGGACGGATCGTACAGAAGACACCGCAGCCCAGTGTAATGAACCTCCCGTGTCCCTGTCTCTGTCCCTGTCTCTGTCTCTGTCCCTGTCTCTGTCTCTGTCCCTGTCTCTGTCTCTGTCTCTGTCTGTGTCTGTCTGTGCACAGCTCCATTAATCGTAAGCTTGTTGGACGGTGTAGTTTCCTGGACAGATCCCATCACTAATGTTTGTCCTGCGTGTTTGTTTTATCAGCCTGTCCTCTGAGGCCACACACACACACACACACACACACACACACACACTGGTCAAAGATTAGTCCCTTTAAAACAAACACACGGCCCGGGGTCCACCTCACAGTGATGCAGGTGTGACGGCAGAGAGATGCCAGGTGTCAGGAGGAAGTTACATACTGATACTTCATGTAAAACACTGCTTCACAGGCTGTTCACCATGACCACAGTCCTCTGATAGAGCAGTGAGGATCTAGAGACTGGTTGCTGTTTATGAGGGGGGAGGAAGTGGTGAGAAAGAGGAAGACATGTCAGACACTTGTTTATTTATTTTACCACCAATATTTGAAGAAGTCCTGCCCCCCACACCGGCCAGCAGGGCAGCCATCAGCTCGCTCTGTATTAGCTTATAAAGAGAGGTGCATGGGGTAATGGTAACGGGAAGGGTTAAATCCTGTCACTTGTTTCTTTGGCCTCATGTGTGTTCACTACAGTGTGATATGTAGCACGGCTCAGATAACCATCACGTTGGTGGGTGTGTCCTGTACTAGTGGTGGGCGTGGTTCATAAGTACATGTTGTGCAGGCTACAAATAGAACGAGGCTGCAGCTACACGTCTCCAACATCAGTGCGTTCACCTGAGTGTTGTGTTTGCAGACTGTAACCTGTCACATTAAAAAGCCAGATGTTAGCAGGTGTTTCATGCAGCGTGGGTCAGTTGGTGTCAGCTGGTGTCAGTTGGTGTCAGGGCGTCTACATCTTGCTGAAGGATCTGAGCTTCCTCAGGAAACAGACTCTGCTCATCATCCTCTTAGCCTCAGTACAGGTCTTCACGAGGACGCTCAGGTCGTCAGCATCCTCTCCCAGAACACTCAGAGGGTTTGAAGCGTCCGTCACCATCTCAGTGGTGTTGGCCACATGGAGCAGTAGTAGATTTCTAACAGCCCACCTCACAAAATCTTCCACCGGTGAGCTGTGGACCCCTCTGACTCTACTGACTCTACTGACTCTATTGACGCTCAGACCCTCCAGTGTAAAGGTCAATCTTTGTTTTAGATGAAGTGACATAATGTCTAGGAAAATGAAACTGTGGCTCATTGCTCTATAGAGAGCATAGTGTCCCCACACTTTGTTTTTAAGGGTGTGGCACACAAATATGACATCATAATAATAAAGGGAAACAAAAGCTTTAAAACTGAAATTATCATTTCAACAATTAGTCCACAGAAACTGAATTATAACTATTTTAAATACTGATTAATTGTAAACTTTTAAAGAAGAAATGCTGATCACCTGTTGTTTTTATGAACATAATCAGGCAGATTAAGATCTGAGAGTCCTGAGAACAAGACACAAGGACACACTCAGCAGGAGCAACACGACCGCACCATGAACAAAGAAAGAAAGAAAGAAACACTCAGAGTCATTATAAAACCATCAGAGACTGAAGCTGTTTCAAACCCCTGACGGCAGTGTTCAGGGCAGTGTAAATACCTGAAACCAGTTCTGCGCTGTGTCACGATGAGTGATCTCCAGAGTTCAACAGAAACTGCATTTTTACCGTCGTTACAGGATTTAAGAACCTGAAGAGATGTCAGGTGGTTTGGTTTCTTCCATCTTACAGTGTGAACACAATGATCAGTATGAGATGAGTCCTTTGTGATGAGCCGTAGAGCTCCAAGATGCACGAGGTCATAGATGGAGAGTTATTAGTACTTAGATTCTGTGCATGTGTCCCACACTTAGAACATGAACCAAACAGAGGACTTTTATTTTGACCGAACTTCATTTACACCATAAACTGACACAGGAAAGAGATAAAGTGGGACAGAGAAGTTCATTAGGATGCAGGAGAGTGAGTGTTTGATGAAGGACACTCAGACATCCAGATTATATGTGTCCTTGTTTCCTCTCACACACATGAAATAGATAGTTATCTTACAGTGTATGTCTGCAACTGGACAGAAAATCTCCTCTTTGAGTTATTTTCTAAGAGGAGACTTTTTACAAAACTTCATGAACAAAATGTTTCAGTTACAGTAATAAAATGTTAAACAACAGTAACCTTCTGTTTTCATTAAGGATCCTTCACACTGATCATAACTCTGTAATACGGTGAAAGCGTGACATTTTCAGAGACTGTTGCACCGTGAAAATGTCACAGCGTTGCAGCCCTGCACAGAACGCACTGCACATGCTGGTTGGCTGTCGGCTGTAGTCCTCGTGGTGTGTTCAGGTGCAGCTTGCTGGCCGAGACACAGTGACGTCAGGTGACGCAGCAGGGGGCCTTCGTCACTGCCAGTCCTCTGACATCAGTTTGGTGTGTCTGGTCCTGTTAGTGTTGATGTGGCAGCAGGACACAGAATGTCTCTGTGGTCAAAGACAGACATGAAGGTCGACTGCACACAGGTTTTATGGCTGGAAGAAGACAGACCTCCTTTAATTCTACAGAAGAAGAGCAGTTCAGTGTTTGGGGCAGATGTTGAATGTGAATCTTGAATGTTGCTCTGCTGTGGAGTTCCTCAGTGTTTGTATGACTCAGTGAGAGTGTTTAAAGGTTTAATGTCAGTAGAGTCAGAGAGTGGTGGAGGTGGAGGAAACCATGCACTTGATCTGTTCTGCATAACATTATGGTGTGTGAGGATCTGATGCCTCTTGTTTCACCACAGTGTCAGTGGGACATGTGACGGGCGTCGCACTGTCGGCTGTGCAGAGTAAGCAGTCTGAGTGTAGTGAGTTAAAACAGAACTGAAAGTGAAACTTTTCTTCTTTCTTCAGAGTCAGACGACAGGATGAAGGGTTCTTTTTGTGAGAAGTCATGAGTGTTGTGACGTAGTGAGCGTTTGACTGGATAAATGAGACTTGGATTATTCTGCACGAGCTGCAGACGATTGGATCAGAGATGCATGATATTGGATTTTTGCTGGTATTTTCCAACTCTCATTTTGGCCGATTGCTGATGCTGATACATGCACATATGTTTTTCCACCCAGCTGCAGAGAACATCACACATATTATTATTATTACGCCTGCTCACACTGTGACGGTCCTGGTGGCACACACACACACACACACACATAAAACACACACACACACACACACACACACACATAAAACACAACACTTTTCAAAATGTCCAGCGGGCAAAACAAACAATGAAAAATATGCCGTGATTATTTTTATGTAACATTTTCAAAGGAAACTGTAAAATCCATCCTGCTGTAACAGGTTTGGATCAAAGTCTCCCTCACACAGTCTGATCTGTTTCACCTCATTACAGTGTCATCACTGAGGCATCACCTCATTGGTCCGTCACATCAGCAGAAACGTTTTCATGCCGATGCTGATGTTTCATTTTAAAGCTGTCGTCAGCTGATACTGATGACAAACTGATATTAAGGTGCATCCCTAGTTTTGTTCTTAAGCGTTCCCAATCAGTCAATCAATCAATATGTTTTCTGTTTTTAAATAAATAAAATGAAATAAGCATACATCATACAAAAAGTAAAGCATTATTAAAGATGTGACTTTGAGCAGCAGATGAGGAAGCAGCCAGTGTTTAAGAGACAAACTAAGTCAAACATGAAACTGTGAGGGTGATGTTATGTAACAGAGCAACATTCTGAAAGAACAGATTTATGATGATGAACGCAGCGCTGAGCTTTACTGAAGAGGCCGCACTTTATTTTACTCTGAAGGAAATGAGTTTCGTCCTGATTGATGAGTCGTGAACGTGTTCAGTGGTGGAGAGATGGTCAACGTGTTAATGGCCTTTGTGTTTCACTTTAAAGTGCCGAGGCCAGAAATGACAACGCGTGCTATTAGCATCTCCATGGTGCTGAGTTTAGGCCTCTCATGTCACGACTCAGTGTGAAAGTGTCTAAGCAGCTCAGGATTCACACACACTCACTGTGGAGCTGTTGTTGAAGTCAGTTTGTGCATCACGGCTGCTGAACCTCGTCTGCAGGAGGAATCAGCCTGCACCTATGTGCACAGGCCTGAGACTCTCTGTTTTCATGATATTAGTATTTACTGTGTAACGTTAAAGACACCACAGCTCACAGTGTTAAAGTGCTGCAAAGCTTTTATTGTCTCTGTGGGAGCTCTAAAGTCCACGTTGTAAATACGCTCCAGGTTCACAAGCTGTTCTGAACTCATTGTACACTGAACACTAATGCTGTGGCGAGGAGATTAAGGAAGTGTGTTCATTAGACGCAAAGATATCAGTGCTGGGAAACGCAAACATTGTAGTTGTTAAATGTGGCCACAGTCTGAACTCTCCTGTCGTCCTCGTCACTGTGAACCAGCAAGTGGAACATAAAGCCTCTGTGCAAATCCATGTGTGATTAGAAGCTGCAACAACAACAGGTCATGAAGATGTTCTCACACACCGTCTCAACTCACAGCCATCGTGCTGCTCTTACATAACACCGCGGCTCAGTGCGCTGAGGTCAGGTGCTGTGTTCAAAGACCGTCCAACACGTCGGGCCGTCAGCCTGAAGCTTAGAGCCAGAAAAGACTGCAGGTTGTGCTCTGAATGGACCTGATCTGATCGTCTGTTGCAGCCCTGCTCATCACACATTGATTTCACTTTATAACATAGACACACACACACACACACACACACACACACACACACACACACACTCAGAGGACAACAACCTGCCTCCATCACCACAGTCAACATCTGCATTCTTATTTCAAAAACATCTGCATGACTCTGAAGGGCTGCACACATGCTGTGTCTCTGACCACCTGGAAGACATGAGGTCAGGCGCTCTGTGTGACTCTGGTGCCTCCTCTGTGCCAACTGTCCAGAGCATGGAGGCAGGCTGCATCTGAGGTTGCTAAGCAACCATAACAAACACCATATCACAGCCTGTTTACCTGAAACCCTGAGGTCAGAGCTGATCTACTTCCTGTGTGTCTGTGCGACAGATGTGACGCTCTGACAGCTCTGCACTGACATCATCAACTTCTCCTCCATATGTATCACACACTGATATTTACTGAAGATGGAAAGATATCTGTCAGCTGTGATTGGTTGGTCCTCATCACATGACATGCGGTGCAGGCTGATGTGTTCAAAAAGTCAAACTCTGTTTATCTCAGGGTGCAGCTGTCACGCCCTGACAACCAGGCGCTCAGGAACACGTGTGCATCACGACAGCGTTGTTGTAACGTGTGAGCACACCTGCCATGAGTCGACATTGGAAACAGTGGATCAGAGCTTTTATATGACAGCATACCTTAAAGCTGATGTATGGCTGCGACCCTCACTGTCTCTGTACTCTGGACAGCTTGGAGGAGGGTCATGTGACCAGGACATGGATGCACAGTCAGTGTAGCTCACTGCAGAGGGCTCAGTGTACTTGATGCAAAAAGTTTTTCAAGCTCACGACAGGAATCATGGCGTGAGTCCCACATGCAGAGAGACAAACACACAGTCACTAAGAACCCACCAACAAACATCACATGTGTCCGAGCTCTGTCGTACTCATCGCCCTGATCCTAATGACCAATGTCAGTTCATGTTTTCTTTTCTTTCTGGTCTTCAGTTTTACTCGAGGTGACATTAACAAGTCTTAAACAGTGTGACTGTGAGTGGCCCTCAGCTGTAGGGGCCCTGCTGCTCTCTGTGAAGCCTCCACACTCACTGACAGACACGTGAGAGCTGCTGCCTCCATCACTCACTTAGTTTGTGTCACTGTGTGTTTTTAAGGCTTCAGATACTCTGAGTCATGAAACCAAACTACGCTCTCTGTTCTACAGTGTGTAGCTGTCAATGCTGGACTCCCTGATCCCCCAGCTGTAGGATCTGTGAGGCTGGGAGCGACCACGCCCAGCCGCCCACCAAACCACCTGACCCAACATGATGGCCTCCAGCGACGTAGACACCCGAGGTGAAGGTAAGAAAATGAAGCGCACTGCTTGTGTCAGTTCAACATGGATTGTACACAGTGTGTATGGTACACACAGTGTGTCATGTAAAGTGAGACACAGAGGGATTATATATAATCCTGGCAGGTAGACTCTGAATCATCAAAGCAGCTTTCATTTGTTTTCTTGGAGTGGCTGGCGTCTCGTCTGGCATGAGGTCACAGCATGAGGTCACAGCATGAGGTCACAGCAGGAAATGCAGTATTCAACATGTTGTGATAAAGTCAGAGTATCTGGTGTATTTGCTGCAGAGATCAGCTGTTACAGTCCTCCTGATGACATGCAGCCATTTTCATGTTTCTGTATAAAGACCAGCTGCACTCAGCTAAATTCAACATGAACATGTGACTTATTTCTAATCAGCTGTGGGAGTGTGTGGGCGGGGCCTCAGTTTCACTTCAGTCTCAGTTTCCACGCTGTAAGTAGACGTTCTCTCGGCTGATGTAACAGTGAGTTCTGCTCTTCATCCCTCCCACACTGAAATATGTCCCAACAGTTCCTGTCTGCGTGTGAAGGATCAGAAAGTCACGAGACGCTGAAGTAAAGTCCACTGAAACCAGCAGAGAGTTTGGTGGAGCAGCAGGGTAACCAGTTCAGCTGCAGGGCGTCTCCTCGTCTCTGCAAACAAACTTTTCCCCCCCTTTTTAAAACAACCAGGCAAATAACCAGATAACTGCCGTCATGTGTTTGTGACGGTCAGCTGGTTCACACCAGAGATGTTATCTGACTGAACATCACAGGAAAGAATCAGATTATTTTAATGTCCGAAACGTCATGTTCATTTAGTTTGAGTCCGAAACGTTGATCAGAATATGGATTTGTTTTAGTCACATTTCAGTCATTAGTCTGTTTGTGACATCAGAGCAGTGATACAAAAGACAACACTGAGCATATTAACAGATCCAAAGTCTAAGAGGTAGGTAAGAGGATAGTTCTCTTGTTGTTGTTTATTTTTTATTTGAAAACACATTTCATCATACTTTTTGATTTGAATTAATTAACTTTGTATTTAGTCGTTATCTGTGATCTTTTCAGTCATCGTTGTTGTTGATGAAATTGACACCAATAAAAATCCCAACATGTGTTAATGAATTTATAAATCAGAGTCATGTGTCACTGTGCAGAGCCCTGTGGAGTCCGGTCCGTGTGTTTGTCCCACAGAGGGTGTGAGATCACTCATTAACTTCCTGAGCTCCCCACATGATGCTACCGCCATAAAACAAAGTGCATCACTTATTCTTTTTGTCTCGTCCTCCTTCGCCTCAGGCTCTTTATTCTCCGACCAAAATCCGTCAGAAATGGACGCACTCTGTCCGTCTCCTCCCGGACCGTCCAGACCCCAGCGTCACTACGAGAGGATCGGAGGACGGGCAGGAACCTCGTGAGTGTGATAAATCTAACACACACTCAGCAGGTGATAAAGTCTGTCTCTTCTGACACAGGTTTATTTTCTGTTTCCAGTTTCTGTCAGACTCTGATCCACCTGCTGAAGGGGAACATTGGTACAGGGCTGCTGGGGCTGCCTCTGGCTGTCAAGAACGCAGGCCTGGTGGTGAGTACACACACGTTTTATTTTCTGATCACATGACAGGTCACATGACAGGTCTGGAGACACAATTAGATTTCTGTTCCTGTGTGATGTTCATGGAGTTATCCAGCTGTGGTTTGAAGCTGCTGCTGTCAGCCGTATTTCTGTGGACAGTGCTGTGCAGTAAAGCAGCTGTGAGCAGAGGAAGTCAGGTGGACTCATGAGACAACATGTGATGTGTCAACAGACAGGTCCAGTGGTACAGAAACTAATTACAGTCATTTTTGTTTCATTAATTTAATGTCTCTGCTGGTGTCTGTGATGCTCCAGGAGCCTCACACTGTGACCACAGGATCTCACACACACACACACACACACACACACACACACACACACACACACACAGAGCTGTGGTTACAGCAGCGCTGTGAGAGGATTTACATGCTGCACTGAAGTGAGATACTGTGGTCAGCACAGTGAGATAGACAAAGTACTTTTATTCCTCAGTTATCTGCTCAGCCAAAATCCAGGACTGTCATGTGACATGAAGTGACACAGGTGAGGTTGAGGCCAGGTGACAGACAGAGGTCATGAACACTGACTGTGAGAATAAATGGTTAACACAGAGTGAAGTGATGTGAACATCTTTGGAGCAGGAGCTGAGGCCTGACACCATATATGTCACATGTCACATGTCACATGTAAAGCTTTTTCTATATGAGGGCAGAGTTGGAGATGAACAACAGCCTCAGTAATCCGTGTTCTGATGTGAACACATGAAGTCTCCTCAGATGTTAATGAAGTGTCTCAGCATCATGTTGGAACACAAACTCATCAGTTCATCCTGTCAGAAGGATTTTAATGCTCAGTGATGTTTCAAACACCAGGCTCCTCTCTGCTCACACTGCTGACACACACAGTCACCACGTCCACGCTCAGACATGTGGGAGCTGAGGTAGTAACACGGGGACACTCACGGGGGCCACTTCTGCAAAATGACAGGACACAGGGGCCAGCTCATGAACATGTCTTCTGGCACCTTATTGACGTTCAGAGTACAAAAGAAATCCCAGTGTGAATCACTTTATTTTCACTGTCACTTAGAAAACGGTCGTTGGGTCACCTGACACCCCGTCACGGGCCAGATTTGGCCCACGGGCCATAAGTTGAATAGCGCTGTAATAAAGCATCCACACAGAGGTGACGACACAAACTCTGCTCCTGCTAAAACATTAAAATCTTCAGGTGTGAAGAGTCACACTGAACACTTGGGCTCCTGAGGGCCTCAGTGAGGAGTCACATTAACACTATACCACTGTGCACACACTGTTGGGAACATGTGTGTTCAGGACGGGCCGAGCTTCCTTTGGTCCGCAGCAAAACACTTGCACACCTACAGGTGTAGATTCATCCTGATGATATCAAAGGTATTTAAAGTATTTAAAAGATATCCAGCTCAGCAGCACATCACTTACTGACTGTGTACCTTTACATCTGCTTCAGAGGAAACACTGTTCTCCTCCACTTACCTGTCAGAAGCGTGTCACCGGCTCAGCTGCAGGTTCACATTCATTTCCAGACCGCTGTATCAGTGTCTTGTGTTGACACAGTCACTGTGGTTATAAAGCAGAGCAGGGATTTAATTGGCTGAGGTGGCAGCTGTAATGTTGTCAATGTTAGTGTGGCAAATAGAAACACACCCATGTTGTGGTTACAGTCTGTTAATGACAGACAGATAGACAGACGTGTCTCTGACATGTCGTTCATATGTGATGTGTGTTTAGCTGCCGTCCTTTATAAAAACAATCTGTCTGTGACACATGATTGGTTCACACTGATTGTGATTCTCTTCATGGACCTGTTGTTGTGTACATTATACCAGAGGTGTCAAACATACGGCCCGGGGGCCAGAACAGGCCCGTCACAGGGTCCAGTCAGGCCCACTGGATGACTTAGTGCATCATACATCGCAGCTCTCTGAAACAATAAATACTTCCTGTGGTCAGATTTAAAGATCCTCAGCACTGTGCACAATATAATCAGTACAGAGTCTGTATCTTAGACCAGTAAGGGTATAACCTGCTGCTGAGGCTCTGACACAACCACAGACTGATGAACTGGTCATGTTTAACTGGTCCGACCCACTGGGATCAAACTGGGCTGCATGTGGACTAAACTGAGTTTGAATTATCTGTGTATATGCTGTTTAATATTTAATGTATGTTTTATCACTGTTTGATGATGACTGTTTGGGACAGGTGTGGTATGGTGGTTGTATATGCATTATGGGTAATTAAGACGGCGCCTGTCTGTATTAGTCAGAGGTCTGGAAATGTTACAGAGCTTTAAAATCCTCTGAACAGCTGTGAGACTGTTAATATGAAATATATCATTTAATCTACAGTGTTTGAGTCTCAACAGTCTCTCTCTCTCTCTCTGTCTGTCTGTCTGTCTGTCTGTCTGTCTCTCTCTCTCTGTGTCTGTCTGTCTGTCTGTCTGTCTCTCTCTCTCTCTCTCTCTCTCTCTCTCTGTCTGTCTGTCTGTCTCTCTCTGTCTCTCTCTGTCTGTCTCTCTCTGTCTGTCTGTCTGTCTGTCTCTCTCTGTCTCTCTCTGTCTGTCTCTCTCTCTCTCTCTCTGTCTGTCTGTCTGTCTGTCTCTCTCTGTCTCTCTCTGTCTGTCTCTCTCTCTCTCTGTCTGTCTGTCTGTCTGTCTGTCTGTCTGTCCTCAGCTGGGACCTGTCAGCCTGCTGTGTATGGGCTTGGTAGCGATCCACTGTATGAGGCTGCTGGTGAAGTGCTCCCACCACCTCAGTGCAAAGTAAGTACACACACCTGACAGTCTGAACACTGTTTGGCTCTGTGTCATGTGACCTCGCTCCAGCAGGTGAGGTGGAGCTGAAGCTCTGTGACATATGCCAAATATCTAACTGACTGAAGTGACAGTAAAGCTGACCGCCCTCCTCAAATGTGCTGCCATTCACTTTAGTACTGACTGATGTGTGTGTGTGTGTGTGTGTGTGAGAGAGAGACCTCAGCTCCTGCTCTGCTCTGTCGACTTCTGTGCTCACTGTGCCAACACCGACTGTTTGTTGTGGCTGGTGGTCAGATGACACTCTGTGTGGGCGTGTCTCTGTTTCTGCTGTGGACACACGGAGGTTTGTCCCCAGCTTGTGCTGTCCACATCCACAGTAGACTCATAATTAAACCCTATGCTGCATCTGTCCCAGGCTGCGGTGTCATGTAGGAGCGCTCTGCTCTGCCCGTCATGATGAAAAGCTCTCAGGCATCAAACACGCGTCTTCTAGGCTCGGTTTATTTGGCGTCCTGTAAAGAGTGAAGTCAGGATCTCTGTCAGTGCGCCTGATGAACCTGTGACCTGTGATCAGCTCCACCAATCAGAGGAGGAGCAGTAAACGCTGTCAGCCATCAGATGATGTAACCACACAGACGAGGCAGTGAAGTTTTACAGCTGTTAGTGGCTGACACACTGGTTTTACTGGTCATCAGATTCCCATTAGTGCGTGTTGCTGTTGGCGCTGCCTCCAGCAGTCAACCCGCCCGTCCACCGTGACTCCTGACCTTTGACCCGCTCATGCAGAGATAGACACCAGCTCCGCCTCGCCACACCAGAGAGGATTAAACACACAGAGAGCATTAGGGGTGTAACGGTACACAAAAATCTCGGTTCGGTACGTACCTCGGTACACAAGTCACGGTTCGGTGTTTTTTCAGTACAGTAATGAAAAAAATAGACAACTATTAAATATCTTTTACTTATTGGTAACCTTATTAAAACATACCACCACAGCAGTTAACTCTTTTTACACAATTTTTGAATGAAACAAATATATAAAATCCTGCTTTTTCACATTGTTTGAATGAAAATAGAAATATAAAAGTGAAAAATAAAATCTTGCTGTTTTTTTAACACATTTTTTGAATGAAAAATATAAATATAAATTTCTGCTTAAACAGTTTTACTCAATTAAAATAAAAAGTATAGTGCAGCTGGTCAGCTTTAAAGCCTGCTCAGATTCAGTTTTGCTAGGAACTTACTTAGCTTTCCCACTTTGTTAAAGTGCAGTAAACAAAACATGCTTATATCTAAAGTGCAGCTTAAACAGTTTTACTCAACTCCAATGGCGTTGGTTATTTCTTTAGCGCGATGGTCAGGGAAACGCTCTTTCTTTTTAAGCGATGACGATATCGTAGTTTGCACCAGATTGCTTTTTCTAGTCGTGCCGGTTAACGTTCAAACTCGGGTGGTGTCGCTTTAGATGCGTTAGCATGTTAGACGTGTTTCAAAGTACATACCCGACCGCTGTTCTGCAGTGTCGGCACACTGCTTTTGTCTTGTCCACTTGTTTATTTCCATCTTCGTATTTTACCCTGAAACCAAAGTGTTCCCAAACGGAGGACTTAAGGTTTGCGAGTGGGTCTTCAGGTTCGTCAGGCTCACTTGCCATGGGGTCCATGTCATTGGTTCGACAGCCCATTAGTCCGACTGTCCGCGGTGCTGAATGGCTCGCGGCAGGCGTATGGTGCGCTGCGACCAGCTTGAGGCGGAGCAGGCTCACGGCTTATGTGTTTGTCACTTTCTTTTTCATTTTAACCCACACCATGCACAAAGTGAAAGCGGAGATTTACGGGACTTGGTCCGTCACTCAATTATGTCCGTCGGGGAACTAGATATTTTAAATGGTTCGGCTCGCAAAAACGAAATTAAAATAAAACAAAATAAAATAAAATAATATCCTGCGCCCAATAATTCGGTACAGGGTCGTGCCGAACCGGAAGTCGCGTACCAAACGGTTCGACACAAATACATGTACCGTTACGGCCCTAGAGAGCATGAATGAAGAGCATCACATGACTCCTCAGCTCCTACAGCTAATATTGATCTGACAGGAAGCGCTGGTGGGAAAAATTCTGCTCTTCCTGTTTCTCAGGTTTCTTTTACTGCAGAGTCAGAATCATCACTTCCTGTTTAAATCATAGACGTGAAACCATGAAGCCTTTATCAGCCTCTGCTCTCTGTTCCTCTTCCTGCGTAACGATCAGTTCATCACCACTGTATACTGTGTGTGTGTGTGTGTTTGTAACTGTGCGCCTGTGAAGCATGATGGGAAACAAAGTGACCACGACCCTCAGTGAATAAACAGAGACTGAAAACAGACATAATATCTGAGTATGAACGCAGAGAGAGATCAGTGTTCTCAGGTTGGGTCACTTTCAGAGACAGAGTTTAAGCCAACATTACTAAATCACGTGTTTGTTTATTTCCCGTCCAGGATGAACCGGCCATCCCTGAATTACGGCGAGGCGGTGCAGTACGGGATGGAGAACGTGTCTTGGCTGAGGAGACACTCAGTGTGGGGAAAGTAAGATGAATGTTTTAGTCACGTGACCAAAATCCACTCATATAATTTACACAATATTATAAAGAGGTCTTCAGTGCTGATTTCAAACTGCCCTGAAGTCAAACAAATAATTTCATGTTTCTAAGTTTGGACCAAATGAACGCTGGTTTTTCAGGGAACTTGTTGAACATAAATAGAAACTGATTCACAAACACAGAGACCATCAGATGAAGCACAGCAGGACGCTGTGAAATGAGATACAGGATGGGGTCTGTCAGGTGGCGTCCACATGACCATCAGGACCAAAGGTTTATCAACAGTATTTACTTTACCTTGATGATTTGTTTGGTCCTGTTGAACTCCCAGTCAGAGACACTGGTCTCAACATATCAGGACTTCCTGTCAGGGAGCGACTGGGTCGTCTATGTGTTAGTCAGTGAAGCTGATGTGTGAGTGAATAGTTCTGATTCAGGCTCAATAATTACTGTAGAAGCATTCTGACCTTCTGTCCAACCTCTGCTGTCTGTCTGTCTGTCTGTCTGTCTGTCTGTCTCTGTTTGTGTTTCTCTCTCTCAGACAGACGGTGAACTTGTTTCTCATCATCACCCAGCTCGGCTTCTGCTGCGTCTATTTCGTCTTCCTCAGTGACAACATTAAACAGGTCCTGATCTCTCTCACACACAGACACACAGACACACACACACACACACACACACACACACACATTTAGTTAAACTTCATTTTAACTTGTGTCTTTTCAAAGTAAAACTAGTTTCACAAAGTTCATCAACATGTCAGCCACGTCACAGGAAGTGTTCAGGATCTGAGTCTCACACTGTGACACGGAGCCACACCTGAACACACAGTGAGTGAAGTGTGGGTGTGTTTGAGTTAGGCCCTGTTTAGACGACAACGGTTTCTCTAAAAACAGAAAAGTCTGTCTTTTGCGTTTTAGAAAACTTCCACATTTATATGACGACGTTATTGAAACGATCTCCTTTCACACGGAGCTGCAAAATCGAGTAAGGTAAAGCTGCAGTGCTGGAGGATGCAGTTTCAGGACCGCAATTTTAGGACCAAGCGGAGGCTGCAACCTGAAGTTTTTTTTGCTATACCCAAATACTACTTTCTTATTGAGTAGTTATAATCAGTGTTGGGCACTAATGCATTATTTGATTGATGAAGCCCAGGTAACTTGCCGGTCCTCTCCCACACTTGAGCACCCATTCTGGGAGGGCCGCGGAGGTCAGGCCGGGCGGGCCAACACTGTGTATCCCAGAATGGGTGCTCAAGTGTGGGGGAGAGGAGCGGAGAGGACCGTGACGACGTGGAGTTGCCAGAGTAGATCTACACTTTGCTGGAGAAGCGTTGATAAAATCATTGCGCGTGCCTAGTGACTGGAACCGTAATGCGCATGTGCGAAAAATCTCCGTTTTCAGAGGACCTGCATATTGCAAGTTTACATGACAACAGAGACGGTGCTGTTTCCAAACAATTGCACTCTGGAACTCGTTTTCAAAACGTTGTGTTGTCAGTTACCCAAAACGCTGCTGTCGTGTAAATGATCGGCCAAAACACAACTAAAGTTTACCGTTTTCAGTTGAAATCGTTGTCGTATAAACGGGACCTTAGAGACTAGGACGGGCCAGTCGTCACCTTTGCAACCTGACGATGTGTTTATACTCTGCCTCTTCAAGGCGGGCACGTCACGCCAATCTACCGCCCCCCTGTTCTGTATAGAAGGTACAGTCCCAGAATGAGGAGACAGAGTTGTCTCACCTTTAAGCCGGCAGCGGAGAGAGTTACAGTGCCGAAACGATGTCTGTACTAACGGGACCGCCGGCAGGACGGGATCATAACAGGACAGGTAATTTGTTAAGATCCTGACACACCGTCAGTCAGCGTTGGGCCGTTGGTGAGCATCTGCTGCCCTCATCGGTACGGTGTGTCCCACACCAACGCCCGTCTACTTTTTTCTTGGCCGCTTCATCATGTTGAAGTCAATTTATTGAACATGTTAAAATCATACAGACCCACAATAAAGACAGAAACAAACTGGATCCTCAGAAACTAATGAGCAACTCAAATAATATCACTGATGTTCAAACAGGGTCAGAAGAAGTTTTTTATATATTAATCATAGAAAATAAAAGTTCAGTTTACAACCAGCAGCATCTGTGATATTCAATCTGACTCCTGTCAGACCACGTTCTCAGATTGTTTACTGTGTCCATGTAACACACAGGCTGCTGTGTCATGTGACCTTTGACCTGCACGCCTCGACTCATCTGAACCAAACTGTGGTGTTGACGTGACGCCTTGGGAACTGAGGAGGTGTGAAGTGTGTGTGTTCTGATTATGGAGTTGACCATGTGGTCGGTCACATGATGGTAATCTCAGGTCATATGTCAGTTCCCATGGTAACATCAGAGCGTTCCCACGTACAGTGTGTACGACTCACAGAGAGCGTGAGAATGTCTCAGTGTTTGTTCATAGATAGGCCTACTAATAAATATGTGACAGACAGAGATTTATAGGGAGGAACCAGGATTCAGATCCTGTATGTGAACACGCACTCAGCTGATAGAGGTGATGTGATTTCCAGACCAGCAGGCAGAGAGGATTTAATGTAATAGATTACATCCACAAAAACCTAGTCGTCAAACCTGGAAAAGTCATGGAATTCCAGTCTTGTTTTCCAGGCTTGAAAATGGTTTGGGAAAGTCATGGAACTGTGTTATTAAATTATTGGAGTTGTCAGAATATCCACCAGGAGCATGATGGGACATCAGCTCTGAAGGAGTCTAGTTGGAGTCTTTAAGAATCTTACACCGAAACCTCAAAGTGTCTTTAGCCATCAGAGGATGTCACACTTTAATCTCTTAACATCTTTTAGAGACAGTAGCCCTTTTTAAACAGGAGTTGTGCAAATTTGCAGGAAAGCCCAATCAGTCTTTTTTCAGCATTGGCAGTATAAAAACAAAATCAGGGAGTGCAGCAAAATGCCGCCTACCTACTTTTGTTTATACAGAATGCGCCTTTTTCGGGGCAATGGGGGGCGTGAGCAAGTAACAAAACGTGTAGCTCAGCGTGTGACGTAAACAGTGACGTGGGAGGGAAGCCGCGGCTGGTCAGTCCTTCGGCGATTCTCTCGTAAGTCGGCCCGTTCTTCACCGTCCCCGTCATCTGACGGTTAATGGCCTCTTCGTTTGCGAGGACAAGGAGGGCGCGCAATTCCTTGTCTCCCCAGTTGCTCATCTTTACAGTGTCTGTCAGGTTTGTGTTTCCCTCTTGCTACTAGCTGCTCGCTAATTCCTGCTATCAGCTGTTTCCTGTTTATCCACCGCCAGTGGCTCGCACGTGCGGCGTCATCAACAGCTCCTCCCACAAGTCTTCAGCAGCCCCTCCCGTTGCAGAAGGTGTTGGTGCTGTTTAAACTAAAAAGGTTCCACCAATATGTCTACCCTACGAGGCGGAAAATCAACTTGCCAATCCGGCTCTGTGTGTCTAAATGCTCGCAGCTTGCCGGCAAAACGGCCCAACATTCACCGAAAATCTGGCAGTGTGAAAGGGGCTTTGGAGTGTTTGGGAGGCACTCAGTGTGCACCTCCTGGATAGACTTGGCCTGTGTAGCACAGTTTGTACCACTAGATGGTGCTGTCTGTCACCAGACTGAATATATCTGGGTCAGTCTCACTGAAACAATCAGCCTGTCAGTGGTGATGTTGTGAACTCATAACTGTTCCTGATATGATGAATGATTGAAACTTAATCTGGCCTTTTTGATCATTAGTTCATCGTCTGAGTTCTGAGTTTAACCGGGGTGTTTTTATATATTTCCATCACTGTAAGTTACAGTAAATATTAGTGATGTGCTTGATGAGTCAATAAATTATTAAACAGTGCCTCAGTCACTCACTTGGCTCACTTGGGTTGGGAACCAGAGGGTCACCGGTTCAAGTGCCTGTATGGACCAAACATGGAGAGTGGACTGGTGGTAGCTAGAGAGGCTCTCCTCCTGGGCATTGCCGAAGTGCCTTTGGGCAAGGCACTGAATCCCAACCTGCTCAGGGCACCCGTCCATGGGCAGCTCTGACATCTCTCCATTTGATACATGTACAGGTCCTGATTTATTAAAGTGATTCAAACTGTTCTGCAGTGAGTTCTCCTAATACCTAAAGACATGTTCCTGACTCACTGACTCTCATTGTTGATAATGAGTCTTTGCACACGGCACAACATCTGACCTCATACAGTGTGTAGGAGGTGTTACCTGATCCAACAGGTGACTGATGATCATTCAGCACACCTGGATCACAGCAGATTTGGATGGTTATGAACATTTTTGACTTGTCTTATTTTTTCTTTTAAAGGAAAATTAAGAGAAAAAAAATGAGAGGACTTTGAGAGAAAGTTGCTGCACGAGGCCGGACGAGTGTTTTCTGATGTTTGAACTCGTCGTCTGGTCCAAAGTTTAAAGTTTAAATGTGAGGGAAGTTAGTGGTTAGAAACATCACCAGTAAAAACTTGACTGAGTCACAATCAATGGTTTCAGACTCTATCAGTAGTGATTATAAGAACAAGCAACAGTTGAACAAAGTAAAAACTGGCTCCTCCCCCTGCTGAGACAATGGGTTGGGACTGAGTGGAGATGAAGTACATGGACTTACATATACACACACATGAAGACACATATAACACGCACACCCCCTCCAACTCAACGCCTTCTTGGCGCCTCCCCCCCTCCCTCCCTTCGTCGCAATGTAGCATGGGCTGCGTGCGCCCCCCAGTGTCTGTGCTGCGACACCTCCCCTCCCCAACACGACCCCTCCCCAACACGACCCCCCCTCCCATATGTGCAAGTCTTCAGGTTTTGTTGTAATGTCTTATTATGTTGCTTATGTGCTGAGGTGGGTTTTTTTTCCTGTTCCCACACTGTGTACAGGAGCCTAGTTTGGGAGTTGCTTTTTTTTCCCTCTTCCTCCTTTTTGTTCTCCTTTTTTCATATAAGTAAACGGGGCGCTGCTCGTGTGGCGACCCACAGTTCTCCCCTGTTCTGATATGTGGGGGTGGGAGGGGCGGGTTGTCAATATTTGTAGTATTTTCTTTTTGTTGTATGTTTTTAGTTTGTAAAGCGCTTTGGGGTTGCATTTTTGATGTATGAAACGCGCTATATAAATAAAATTTGATTGATTGATTGATTGCTGATGTCACAGTTCTGATTCACAAACATCACCTGGATAAAATCCCACCTTCATCGCACCTGTCCTCACGTCAGTATTTACAGAAGAGATCATGTGAAACACTCCCTGACTCATTTCTGTGCCTTCGCCAGGTGGTTGAAGCCGCCAACGCCACCACCTTCAACTGCCACATCAACAACACCAACCAGACGCAGATCCTGGTGCCGAGCTTCGACTCCCGTCTCTACATGCTCTGCTTCCTGCCCGCCATCATCCTGCTGGTTTTCACCCCCGACCTCAAGTACCTGGCTCCGCTGTCCCTGGTGGCCAACCTGGTGATGACCGCCAGCCTGATCCTCATCTACTTCTACTCTCTGACGGTGAGTGCCACGTTTATCTGATCTGTTTTCATGAAGACTGTCTCACCCTTACTGTGTTCACATGCTCACAGTGAACCAGCAGTAGGTTACAGGAAACTGCTGTGCTGCAGCAGCCCGAGTGCTCCACAGTCTGAGGGTGTCAGTGTACACAGGAGTCACATTATGGTGTCAGCTCAGCACGAAACAAACACATGAACACAGTTCTGTCTGTTCTCATTTATTCTGAACCAACAGTAGTTAAAGTGTCAAAGACAGATCGTCTGCTGCAGACTGAGGAAACATTTTACCCTCCAACACCTCTGCTGAACTGGTTTCATTTCAGACAAAACACTGAACAAACACGTTACCAAACCAAAACTTTACCTGTCAACGTTACAGATCAGAAGCACAGAGAGTCGTTGACTAGAGATGATGCGCCGTCTCATGGCGGTCACTTCCTGTCAACGTTACAGATCAGAAGCACAGAGAGTCGTTGACTAGAGATGATACGCCGTCTCATGGCGGTCACTTCCTGTCAGCGTTACAGATCAGAAGCACAGAGAGTTGTTGACTAGAGATGATACGCCGTCTCATGGCGGTCACTTCCTGTCAACGTTACAGATCAGAAGCACAGAGAGTCGTTGACTAGAGATGATGCGCCGTCTCATGGCGGTCACTTCCTGTCAACGTTACAGATCAGAAGCACAGAGAGTCGTTGACTAGAGATGATACGCCGTCTCATGGCGGTCACTTCCTGTCAACGTTACGGATCAGAAGCACAGAGAGTCGTTGACTAGAGATGATACGCCGTCTCATGGCGGTCACTTCCTGTCAGCGTTACAGATCAGAAGCACAGAGAGTCGTTGACTAGAGATGATACGCCGTCTCATGGCGGTCACTTCCTGTCAGCGTTACAGATCAGAAGCGCAGAGAGTCGTTGACTAGAGATGATACGCCGTCTCATGGCGGTCACTTCCTGTCAGCGTTACAGATCAGAAGCACAGAGAGTTGTTGACTAGAGATGATACGCCGTCTCATGGCGGTCACTTCCTGTCAACGTTACAGATCAGAAGCACAGAGAGTCGTTGACTAGAGATGATACGCCGTCTCATGGTGGTCACTTCCTGTAAACCACCAGCATTTTACAGAACAGAGGGTTGACAGTAGTTGTTCGTTTCAACTTGTCTGGTCTTGAATCTTTGGTCTGAACTGGACTTTAGAGAAACTTGACTGGTGCGCGAAAGCGCACAAACATCTGGGTGGGATTCTAGTTATTTATTTTATTTAAATATGGTAACAGAGAAGTGATGAATATTTCATGCTGCTCTGCTGCCTCAGTGATACTTTTCCTGATCTGCGTCTTTGTCTCGCACTTTTAAAACCTTTGAGACTCATTCTTTAGAAAACAAACTTACAGGATAAAGAGTGAAGATAAATCAAGATAAGTCCGAGTAATTTAAGATTATCTTTACATGGAATACACTCAGTCTGTGCTGTGGTATGTGAAGTGGAGATTCACTGAGTGTTTTCCAGCTGCACATGAAGCAGTGATCTGATGTGATTTGTTCTTCATCTTGTTTCATCTTGTGTTTCTGCTCTGCTGATTGGGTTCTGGGTCTTTATGGATAACAGGACAAGTGGTAGCGACAGAGTCTCCAGATTACCTGTTTTCAGCTGTGGAGTGTTTCATCATGCAGTTTCTGCCCTTTACAGATAGATAGCAGGCGTGTTCCTGAGAAACAGCCTGGGAGGGAAAAGAGCAATTTCCTGCATCAGAAATATTCCAGAGATTCAGCTCTTAGAGATAAATATAAATATACCTGTGGCCTGTAAGGTGTTCATGTGGCTGATGAATCATCTCAACAGGAATTCTGGGAAAAAGAAAGAGATAGAAAAAGTCTGGAGTCGTCTTCTTTTATTCGCTCGGTGTGTTTGGTGTCTTTTGTCTTCTTTTAACCTCAGAATGTATAAAAATATTAATGTGGCTCTAACAGGCTCCAATTTCATCTTTAATGACTCCACATCATGGTTTTAAAACCGTCCTGCTGACCTTCATTTAAAGACTGATATAAAATATGATCATCCACAGTATAGGTGCAGTTTAATGTTTCTGACGGTGGGTGTTCAGTTAAACTATCCACCTCTAAACCCAGTCCAGTCCAGTCCATTTTATATAGCATATTTCAAAAACACAAAGATACCAAAGTACTGCACAAAAATCCACATAAGAATATACAGAATATCCACATAGGATTATACAGAAATACACATACGAAATATACAGGTCATAGATACAGAAGTGATACAGACAGTACAGCAAGCTCAAGGGATAAAAAGACACAGAGACAGGTTGGTCTACTTTGTCAACCAGAATCAAAGCCAAGGAAAACAAGTGGGTCTTGAGGCGGGACTGAAAAGATTCTACATGGGCAGGCAGGTCATTCCATAGCCTAGGGGCAGCTACAGAGAAGGCGCCGTCACCTCTCATTTACCCAGAACCAGAGTTCACCAACCTGCAGCTCCAGAGACACATTCGGCCTATAAGCTCCTCTCCAGAGGCTCCACGTGGCTTTGACAAAACATGATATGGAAATGAATCACAGTTATTTTTAAACACTTTAATTTGTCATTGTTTTAGGCTTAAAGTGATTCTTAAATTTCCAACTGTAAAAATGTGTGGCCCGTACACTGAATTTAAAAATGTGTTAACATGTTAACTAAAATGTGCGTCATACATCTACTGCGAGGTGCCTTTTCTTCTAAATTTTATCCAAACTAAATAGTGCTGTCTCAAGTCTCCCTGATTTTAGATTTCAAATCCAAAACAGGAATATAAAGAATTTAAAAGGGATGAGCATGTTTACATCAGTGGTGTGTAGTGGAGGGTGCACCCACCTCTTCTTCTGTCTGGTTATACCCACCTATTAGCCAAGACGCCGGTGGAATTTAGAAGAGAGTACATCCGCTTCCTCCTCAGTAACCTGCCCACCTACCTGTCCTACACCCACCTCATCAGCTACACTACTGGACAACATAAATAAAATATTCAGGTTTCAGTTTCAGTTTAGTTTATTTAAGAAGGGACGGTGCAACTGAATAAATACAGGGAGTATAAAAATCATCCAAGTGGCTATTTTTTTATCTGTAGTCCCTCAGCCAGGTGTTACACAAGGCTGCCTAAAAACATTAATATTCTAGTAATATTCTTGTTTACATGCAGCAGTGCAGACTCTGATTAACATTTGTTTATCGCGTCAAAATATGGAAAAGTGAAACGGCTCGAGCCGCTTGTCATTTTGCTTCCTTGCAACCCCAACCCTTCAAAGTTTCCTACCAGTGGTGGACCGTGTAAAGACAGCGTCCTTCTTTCATTCCTTCTTAACAAGGTCAGTGTTGTGACATTAGCTCATATCCAAAAACCTGTTGATATCCAAGTCTTTCATAAAGTTTATCAGTACGTGTGTTTCTCACTCTGACCTGAAATGTGGGCTCTTCTTTTTGGGCATGATCTCTACACTACAGCCTGAAAGACTGTTGTCAGGTTGGTTTACAACGTGTTCATGACAACACACAGAGCCTACTGTACACAGACGAGAGACACATATTCTGAATGTGCTGTCAACATGTCCAAATAATGCTGAATAATATGGACATGCCACACATGTCTTAATCAGAAAATGTTACAGTTAGAAAAAGGTCTGATTCAGAATATCCTGAATTTTTCTTCTCTTGCTCTGAAAGTGTGTAATGAGATTACATATGTCAGCCATCATATTGTCATGGATTTATGTGATGTTAAATGATGTCTTTATATATGAACGTGTATAATGTAGTGATGTGTATGTCTTGTCTCTTTTTATGTGGCACACTGTGGAACTTTCTCTGTGTCCTATATA
Organism: Epinephelus lanceolatus; assembly: GCF_041903045.1. Classification (NCBI taxonomy): domain Eukaryota; kingdom Metazoa; phylum Chordata; class Actinopteri; order Perciformes; family Serranidae; genus Epinephelus; species Epinephelus lanceolatus. The sequence goes on along the minus strand of NC_135740.1, from coordinate 47,698,784 downwards.
AAGTCATCGTTATTATTATTATTATCATTATTATCCAGACAGAATAATCTGTTTACATGACCCGTATCAGATTCATAACATCATCATCATATTTAGGACAGTAGTCGAACATTAGTGTGCATGTTAACACAGTCACTGTAACTTTGTCTCCGGAGCATCTGTGGCTGCTCAGCCTTCTCTGTGACGCTGTCAGCAGCTGCAGTGTGAAAAAAGACAAAGTTTGATGGCTCTCATTTCCTTTTATTCTCCCACTCAGGTTAATTCAGCAGTAATGACGGCTCTCTTTATATCAGCCCAGTTATTCCACAGCGCTCAGAGACCCTGATCATTACAGCTAATGTGGTCCGGCAGGACACTGAACGGTGTCCCCTCAGCTCGACGTGTTGGGGCTTAAAGTGATTACAGATGATCCAGCAGATATCTGATCAATGTCTGATAATCAGGAACGAGTCAGTCACACATGAACATTAACAATAAGCTGATGATGTTTCTGCAGAATGTTCATGTTCCTGTTTCTGCTCTGTGTTTCCTGCAGAACATCACGTACCCCATCAACCTACCTGCAGTGGGCAGACTCAAAGACTACCCTCTCTTCTTTGGGACCGCTGTCTTCGCCTTCGAAGGGATCGGAGTGGTACGTGACCAGCTGATGATAACACGATAACATCTCAACAGTTAAAACCCTTTTACATCTGGTATTAACAGGAAATGTGTCTGGATACATTATGTGGATGATGGATTCTGATCAGGAGTCTTTGCTTCACACCTGTAATATAAACCTTCACATTCTGTCCATGTTATGTCAGTATGTAAATGAGGATGGCAGAGTTGGCGTGTTTGTTGTGAGGGGGGACTCGTCTCGCTGAGTGTTTGGTCAGTTGGGCGTTGGTTTGGTCGGTGGTTTGTTCAGCTGTTTGTTCACTCAGTCGGTTGTTTGTTCGTTCCTTAGGTTGTTTGTTTGGTCATTTGGTCAGTTAAGTGTCGAGGACAGTGATGACGACAATGACGAGGAAAGTGATGAGGAAAGTGATCAGGACAGTGATGATGACAGTGATGAGGACAATGATCATGACAGTGACGAGGAAAGTGATGAGGAAAGTGATCATGACAGTGATGATGACAGTGATGAGGACAGTGACGAGGAAAGTGATGAGGACGGTAATGAGGACAGTGATGATGATAGTGATGAGGAAAGTGACGAGGACAGTGATTATGACAGTGATGAGGATGGTAATGAGGAAAGTGATGAGGACAGTGACGAGGAAAGTGATGACGACAGTGATGAGGACGGTAATGAGGACAGTGACAAGGACAGTGACGAGGACAGTGATGAGGACAGTGATGAGGACGGTAATGAGGACAGTGATGATGATAGTGATGAGGAAAGTGACGAGGACAGTGATGAGGATGGTAATGAGGACAGTGATGATGACAGTGATGAGGACGGTAATGAGGACAGTGATGATGATAGTGATGAGGAAAGTGACGAGGACAGTGATTATGACAGTGATGAGGATGGTAATGAGGAAAGTGATGAGGACAGTGACGAGGAAAGTGATGACGACAGTGATGAGGACGGTAATGAGGACAGTGACGAGGACAGTGACGAGGACAGTGATGAGGACAGTGATGAGGACGGTAATGAGGACAGTGATGATGATAGTGATGAGGAAAGTGACGAGGACAGTGATGAGGACAGTGATGAGGACAATGATCATGACAGTGACGAGGAAAGTGATGAGGAAAGTGATCATGACAGTGATGATGACAGTGATGAGGACAGTGACGAGGAAAGTGATGAGGACGGTAATGAGGACAGTGATGATGATAGTGATGAGGAAAGTGACGAGGACAGTGATTATGACAGTGATGAGGATGGTAATGAGGAAAGTGATGAGGACAGTGACGAGGAAAGTGATGACGACAGTGATGAGGACGGTAATGAGGACAGTGACAAGGACAGTGACGAGGACAGTGATGAGGACAGTGATGAGGACGGTAATGAGGACAGTGATGATGATAGTGATGAGGAAAGTGACGAGGACAGTGATGAGGATGGTAATGAGGACAGTGATGATGACAGTGATGAGGACGGTAATGAGGACAGTGATGATGATAGTGATGAGGAAAGTGACGAGGACAGTGATTATGACAGTGATGAGGATGGTAATGAGGAAAGTGATGAGGACAGTGACGAGGAAAGTGATGACGACAGTGATGAGGACGGTAATGAGGACAGTGACGAGGACAGTGACGAGGACAGTGATGAGGACAGTGATGAGGACGGTAATGAGGACAGTGATGATGATAGTGATGAGGAAAGTGACGAGGACAGTGATGAGGATGGTAATGAGGACAGTGATGATGACAGTGATGAGGATGGTAATGAGGACAGTGACGAGGACAGTGATGAGGACAGTGACGAGGACAGTGATGAGGATGGTAATGAGGACAGTGATGATGACAGTGATGAGGATGGTAATGAGGACAGTGACGAGGACAGTGATGAGGACAGTGACGAGGACAGTGATGATGACAGTGATGATGATAGTGATGATGATGATAGTGATGATGACGGTAATGAGGACAGTGATGATGATAGTGATGATGATAGTGATGATGACAGTGATGAGGACGGTAATGAGGACAGTGATGATGATAGTGATGAGGACAGTGATGATGACAGTGATGAGGACGGTGATGATGATAGTGATGAGGAAAGTGATGAGGAAAGTGACGAGGACAGTGATGAGGATGGTAATGAGGACAGTGACGAGGACAGTGATGAGGATGGTAATGAGGACAGTGATGAGGACAGTGATGATGATAGTGATGAGGACAGTGATGATGACAGTGATGAGGACGGTAATGAGGACAGTGATGATGATAGTGATGATGACAGTGATGATGATAGTGATGATGATAGTGATGAGGACAGTGATGAGGACAGTGATGAGGACAGTGATGAGGACAGTGATGAGGACAGTGACGGGGACAGATGACGGGGACATAGTACTCTGACACATGAGTATTGTTTGTTGCTCTTGTGTTGTTTAACATGCCGTTTAGAGGTACTTCTCTTCTTCATTGGTATTCAGTGAGCAGCCTCCAGAGAGCTGAGAGAACGTGACCTCTCTCAGTGTGTGGAGTGTGGAACCAGAGAGCTTCAGCCTTTTAACAAAATGTCAACACAAATTTAGCCTTCATTATAACATCTGTGAGTTTGAATCCAGACAGCGCAACCTGAGAGGAAGTGACATTTAAACTGGAAACACACAGGAACATGAAGACACTTTGTGTTTTACCTCTGATGTTGTTCACATGTAAGAACACATCAGTCACGCCCTGATTCAGGTGTTAACTGTCTGAGTGTGTGTCTCTGTGTGTGTGATGCAGGTTCTTCCTCTGGAGAACAAGATGCAGAGGCCTCAGACCTTCATCCCCGTCCTGTACGTGGGGATGGGCATCATCACCTTCCTGTACATCAGCCTGGGAACCATCGGATACATGTGCTTCAAAGAGCACATAGGAGGGAGCATCACTCTCAACCTGCCCAACTGCTGGTAAATTAACACCAACACTTCCTGTGTTAAAGAACACATGTGAAGTTCAGACCAATCAGAGCACAGTGTGATTCATCACCAGCAGGTGTACTGTCAAAGAGGGCGCCTGTGTCAGTTATTAATCCTTCACTGTGTCTGTGCTGAGCTCACATGTTGCATATTGAGCTCCTGTGAAAATGATCCCACATCAGACCTGAGGTCATGTTGTGTTTATAACAAGAATATAACACAGAGAAGAAGAAGAAGAAGAAGAATGGTGAATTTGAAAGACCCCAGCAGCTCAGTATGTCAGTGGAGTTCTTAGTGAGGTTAAGAGATGAAATGTTTTCTCTCTTTGTCCAGCCGAGGACGTCATCACTGTCCACACTGACTCCTCAGTTCTAATTTAATCTGCTTCACTGTCTGGTAAATGTAGAAAAACATCAGTTCCAGCTGTTCACAAGCGTAAATGTAACACACCTCATGAACTGAGACGCGCTGTTATTAACACTGAGGCTGCGTTGACACCTGTTCTGTTTGGTTCAGTCTGACTCAGGTTGGTTTGTTCATTTGTGCAGGTGTGAACACACCAAAACAACTGGACTGAGACCTTCTTGAAGAGGTGGTCTCGGTCCGGCTCCAAAGGAACTCTGGTGCGGTTGGTTTGTGGTGAGAAGGTGTTCGACCTGGATGTGAAGCAACTGCAGTCACATGACACATTGTTTGGGTTAAACATGAGCATGTTACAGTCCTGGAGGATTATTAATGTGCACCTCCTCCTGTACTGCCTTAATATGCACATTCAGCACATCCAATGCATCAAAACATTGTTTTCTAGTTGGAGCCGCGCCTCGTTTTCAAACTGTATGCTTTGACTAAAATGAACAATGACAGCAATATAGTCCACGATGAGCAGCGCTAAAATCAACCTGCGTAGTTGTCCCTCCATTGTGACATTAGAAAGTGTCACATTTATCTTGCAAGTGTACTCTTCTTCAACGTTTGCTTTACTTCCTGGATTTTTCCCACATGGAAATTCTGACCAATCAAGAGCAGCTTTCTCACACAAGGCATTTGATCTGGTCCTCTTGTAAATGCTGCCGTGAGAACACGAACCAACTCTAGGCAATTATACAACTTTGGAACAACATGAGTCCCTGATTCAGACCAGAGGAGACCACTCTAGGGCTGACAGCAGCCTCAGTCTAATATTTATTCTACCACATTATATGATGTCTGTTCAAACATCCCTGCAGAGCTCAGAACATACAGACAGAGGTTTTCTGGGTTTTTGTGACGCAGAGGTGAAAACATGAGCAGTGTTTGTACACACACCTTTAGAGCAACAGCTTTACCAAACAAACATGATGTGGTTTTGTATCTTCAGAGAACTCACAGCGTCCCATCAGGTGTGTTCCTGTGTTCTTCCTGCACTGACCAAAAAAAACCCCCAGAATTTATTTCATTTTTACATTTAAAGTCCAGTTCAGAGATGTACGGTTAGATGAAACCATTTTTAGAACGTGTCATAGAAAAGTGTCAGCGGTGTGAGCTGGACTCAAGCCGGCTGATGGTGTCACCTGACACTCAGCTGGTCAAATGGCCGGTGGCTGGTTTTAAAGCACGTCACCTGTTTCTACAGCCAATCAGCTTGTAGTGAAGTCGGCTGGTCAAGTCAAAATGACCGCAGACGGCGTGTTGGCTTGCTGCAGCAGGTGCTCCGTCCCCACAGAGCCCTCTGTTTCCGTCCTCACGGTGTGCCGCAGAGACACAAATTCCCACTGTGCTGGGCTGACGGGCCGAGGCAAATCAAACCAAACCAACCAAACCAGCGCATGAGCGTGGGAAAAAAACAGACAGGATGTTCTTAAATCTCCACAGTACAAAGGAAGCAGCTCAGAAAAATAATCTTCACTTTCACAGAACAAACAAACTCCTCTGTACGACCTGTGGTGTGTGTCTTCATTAACACCATTATCTTCATCTCTGTAGAGACAGAGCTCAGCTCGATGATGTGGACTCAGTTCATTCCTTCAGTTCAGAGTCAGAGACGTACATGTATGAAGATCCTCCTGTGACTGGACCAGTGCTGCTGATTACTGTAACAGAGGCTGTAATTAGCAGCATCTGAGTTTAAAGTGATCAGAGGACTGTTTGCTGTTTGTTTTTAAAGATCTTCCTCCTCCTCCTCTTCCTCTGTTCTCCAATGGATCTGTAACATGAACACTGAGGCCGTGTGTCGATGCTGGTTTTGTGTGATCTGAAAGGATTCTGATGAGCTGTGTCTGAGCACATTTAAATATCATAAAAGTGTCTCTGTAACTCTGCTGAGCATCACTTCTCATTGAGTCTGTTTCAGTCCCCTTTGTTGAGCGTCTCTGTGTGTGTGTGTGTGTGTGTGTGTGTGTGTGTGTGTGTGTGTGCGTGCGCAGGACGTACCAGGCGGTGAAGCTGCTCTACTGTTTTGGTATCTTCATCACCTTCGCCCTGCAGTTCTACGTTCCAGCAGAGATCCTCATACCGCCCTTTGTGGCTCGTGTGTCAGAGCGGTGGGAGAAGGTCGTTGACCTGCTGCTGCGCTCCTTCCTCGTCATCTTCACATGTGAGTAACAACCAGTCGATGAGATAACTATCGTTCCACTGGCTTTTATTCAGCACAGTGAAAGATGAGCAGATTACTGAGCTGAAATATCACGTGTGTGTTTGACATTTTAATCTTTCAAGTATAAAGGAGCTCATTACTTTGTTTGAACAGCTCAGAGCTGTGTCCTGATGATGAACTGAAGTCTGGGCGATGATAGAGACGATGCTTCAGCTCCAACACGAAGGAGAAAATCAGCAATATAATTATCAGGATAAAAGTCAGATCATTATTTCTGTAAAGTTTAAAGGAAGATTTTGCTCCAGAGTTAAAGTTAAAGACCATCTGGTTAATTTGGGTTTAAACTCCTTTATTGTCAGAACATGTTGAACAGCTGAACACGAGTTTCCTGAATCTCTCATGTTCTACAGTGTTCACAGGAAACACGTCTGTGTCAGTGCAGAGTGCAGCTGTGTCTTTTTGTTTTGTGCTGAGGCTCAGATGTAGTTACATCCATACCTAGTGTGTTTTAACCCTGTTTACTGTGGTGATTTCTCGCTCTGTAGAGCTGCAGGTTACACACAAAGTTAACACCGTAAGAAGTCCAGTTCTGAACAACATGATCAAAGATTTGTGCCTGTTTTACTAAACTGCAATGTGTCTGTTGGAAGTAGCAGCGATCAGCTGAGGAAGCTGGGACACGGTTGTTTGGCAGAAATCTGCACTCTGCTGACGCACTGTTCAAGTTTCTGCATTTTTCTGGTTGACTTATGGATATTTTTTCTCTTCCGGGGCTCTGAAAACCTTTAAACTCTTCAGTTGTTGGGCCGATCAACATGCAAACTGTGAGGATTAATTAAAAGTAAAGATGTTTGTAATTTTGAGGGTAAAACCCAAATGAAATAGAGACATGATGGAGGTCTCATCCTCACTGACATTTGAGAAATTTGTCTAATTTGTTTGATCCTGTTTTTTGTTTCAGCTATTTAATGAAGAGTGTGTCAGCAGTGTGTGTGTGTGTGTGTGTGTGTGTTAAACTGCTGAGATGAACCTGATTTAAATACACACCATCTCAGAGGTGGAGGTGTGTCCAGGCTGCTGCTGGAGTCCTCTGGTTTGGTAGATGACCTTGAACTCTCCCATGAAGCCTCAGTAACAGACAGACAGAGGGACAGAGAGCGTGCTGCTGTTGTTAAAGTGAAGTCATCCTGAGTTTATTCACTGTGTGTAAACACAGGTTTCTGTGTGTGACAGGAAACATCCTTCGCTCTCTGACTTCAAACCAGCGATCTGATTTCCATCTTCTTTCATTGTAGATTCTGACGCAGGCTCATCGTACAGTAAAGTTCAGCACGCCGCCTTCGCTGCAGGAACAAGAGCCTGCCGTCTGTTTGCTGCTTCCTTCCTGGCAGTTTTAAAGCTTTTCCACTAGTTTCTTCTTTAATGCATTTTTTATTAGTTTCATTCAGACCAAAAAAAAAACTGGAGCAGTGACAATCAGCTGGACCTTTAAAGGATCCAGCAGATGGATGGAAGCAGCTCCAAATGTGCAGCGCAAACCTTATCTGAGATCTGTGTCTTCTTTAAACAGCTCTATCTGTGTCTCATGGAGCGGGGGGGTGATTGACTGCTGGGAGCAGAAGAAGAACAGTGAGCAGGTTTAGTGTGGACAGGACTTCAGGCAGAGCTGAAACCTGAAGAGTGTGTGTGAGTGTTTGTGGAGGAGTGTGTGTTCAGTAGGTCTCACGTGAGACCCAGTAACCTGACAGCCACGTGTCCTGTTAACACACACTCACACATTCCTCCGTCTGTCCGTCTGTCCGTCGTCCAGCTGGAGGCAGCAGTGTGCAGTGATCACTAACTGCTCTGTGAGGCCGTATAAAGCAGCAGTTATGATCCCATTCAGCAGGACGGCTGCTGTTGTCTGTGTGATTGAGAGAGGAGGAGCTGAGGCATGATGAGGTCAGCAGGGGGCAGACTTCCTCCTGTTGAAGCATCATTCTGTTCACATTAAAGCTGCCGTGCTGAGAGCTCTCATCAGAGTCAAGCTCTGTGTGTTTCAGAGGAAATCTGCTCAATGTTTATAAATGCAGAACTATTTGTACGTGTCTTTATGTCCACACTGCTGCGGCTTGTTGGAGCCTCTAAAGCAGAGACCTCTGAACACGCTGCTGACTGTCTCTCTGAGGTTGTGGAAATGATAACAGCGACACCAGTTTCTGCTTCCTGAGGGTCTGAGGTCCAGAGGGTGGAGCTAATCTACACACCTTTAGTAAGTCTGTTCTTCCTGTGTGGGACACATTTTCATCACCATCATCACGTCCTCCTGTGATGATGACGTTCCTGGTTCTGCTCTGATGTTTCTGCCACACTGACCTCCTGATGCTCATGTTTTACTCTCAGTAACAGTTTCACCCTCTGCTCTACGGACGGATATTATTTCTGATGCGGTGCTAAAGCGCTTGTGTGTTCACAGATTGTTTTTGTTTTAAAGTGAAGACATCTTAATGTGGGAGGGGCCATGTATGACCTAGTAGTTGCACAAATGAGATCAAAACAAATATAGTCAACAAAATAGTTCAGAGAGGGCTGAAGGGAGGAAATGTTGAACCCATGCTAACTTTGTTTGTAGTATAAATATGTGCACGTCCATGTGACTGATACAAGTCTGCAGCTGTCTGCTGATGCTGAGCACAGAAAGTATGTCTGACCCTTTACTCACCCACCTGCCCTGGGAACGCTCAGAGAGATCTGGAGGATGTGACTGAGGAGAAGAACACTTTGTTCTTGGTCCAGGAATGAATGGATTCATTAATGTTTCTTATAAAAGCAGACAGTGAAGGGTTAAATCCCGTCAGTCTCCTCAGGGTGATTTATGAAATATGAAATATATAAAACCAGCAGCTGTGTTGAGCGTGAGTTCAGCCCTGACCACGTGTGTGGCAGAACGTCAACAATGGTACAGATTAAATCCTGGATGGATTGTGAACGTGACACCAACGCGTCGTTCTGAAAGGAGCGCAGGTTCGTATTGTTCTAGCTGCTGTTAGAGAAAGAAAGAAAGAAAGAGGTTAAATGAGGCCTTCACTGCTCCGCCAGAAAAACAGGGAACTGAAGGAGTGATTGAGTTCACAGCAGGCGTCTGAAATCAATGTTCAGTCTGTCGGTAATGAGGAGGACGGAGCTCACGTCCACACTCCCAGTGTGTGTGTGTGTGTGTGTGTGTAGGCTGAGGTGTCACATCAGCAGCAGAGGTGTGTATCTGCAGCTCACTCATCCTTTATGAGTCACTCCAGGTCACTACAGATTAATATTGACATGTGTTTGTCTTTATTTACAGGAAACAGGTCTTTAAATGTTTGTGAGGATCAGATCAGATTTACACAGACGAGTCGTCCTGCTCAGAGACATGATCACATGATCAGAAGCTTCAGACCAACTTTACTCATGTTCACACTGTGTGTCGAGTTTTAACACACTGTACATCGATCTGTGGTGTTTTCAAATCAGACTGGTAATTGTTTCTTCAATGAAACACTGGACACTTTGGCCTCTGAAATACGTTGGATGAAACAGTTTGAGAAACCAGCTGTGATGAAGCGTCACAAGGAGACATGACAGTCTTTTTTTTTTAAGGAAGCCTAAGTTTGTAGTGGACGTCTCTGCTGTCCCTCATAACGTGTGTAAAACACAGAGCAGAGCAGCCTGTGAAAAGTTTCTTATTAAACTCAGAGGCACATTAATGTAAAATACATGCTGGCTGGTAAAGTACAGTGTGTAACTCCCCTGCAGCCGACACTATATGATAAGTTTCCCTCTGTGTGTAGGTGTGATGTGTCACAGTCTGATGGAGACGTTAAGTGCTTTGTATAAAAGCTTCAGTTAAATGATGGACGTTAAGAATCCTGCAGTTTAAAGCACATTAGTCCGGAAGTTTGATAATCTACCAGATAAATGTGTCGCTGTGAAGCAGAGTTTGATGCAGCAGCAGCAGCAGCAGCAGCAGCAGCAGCAGGGAGCTCTTCAGGTCTCTGTATTCTGCATGCCTCATTGGACAGCAGTGTGTATGGAGACAGGAAGACGCGAGGGAAACAGAGCAGAGAAGAAGAGGACGTCCCGCAGAGACACAGATGTATATCTATGGCTGTTTGTTTAACTGATTTACAGACATCACTGATGCAGTTTAATACCATCTCTGTGGCTGTGCAGAGAAGCATCGAGGCTTCAGTAAGAAACATAAGATGAGACTTTATTTTTCCCACTGCAGGAACATTTACAGCAGCTCAAGGAGAAGCACAATAATAAAGTGATGAAGTGATAAATAAAATGAGACACACTAAGACAAATAAGATTAAATAAAATAATGACTTAAAGTCTGCACCCACCTGTCAGATTGTGACTGTGTGTCCATGGGGACAGTGAAACAGAATAATCATAACACACACACGGTGTGAAGTTCTTTACTGAAACAATATATAAATATAATTTATTGCACAGTGTGTAGTAAAATATAACACATGTAGGAAATCACACTGCGACATTGCACAGTATGGAAAGGACATTATATAAGTATGAATATAGAGAGTTAATACACAGTAACAGTGACACATAAAGAAGAGATGAAACCATTTCAGAACGTCTCAGAGAAAAGTGTCAGCGGTGTGAACTGGCCGGTCTGAGCTCGACTCAAGCCGGCTGATGGTGTCACCTGACACTCAGCTGGTCAAATGGCCGGCGGCTGGTTTTAAAGCACGTCACCTGTTTCAACAGCCAATCAGCTTGTAGTGAAGTCAGCTGGTCAAGTCAAAATGACTGCAGGTGGCGTGTTGGCTTGCTGCAGCAGGTGCTCCGTCCCCACAGAGCCCTCTGTTCCCGTCCTCAAGGTGTGTCAGTGTGTGTCACAATGAATTATTATTAATTCTTCTCAGACATTTAAACGTCAGTGACACTTTTGTGACTCTCGTTGAACGCCACCAGGCTCCAGCCGTCCAGCACCAGTTTGTGATTCGCTAGCAAGACGTTCAAACAGTGTTTCAGAACAGCCCAAACAGTCTGGAGCCAGATGAGACAAAGACAACGTTCATATAAAGCTTCGATTAACCACAAATATTCCTCACTGAAGCTTTGATGGACGACCATATTGTGTCCATGATAAACATCATAATATGCACATATTAAATACATATTTTATGACTTAAACACACCAGATGTATATCTGTGTTTGCATGTCTGCTCATTAGGTTTAAAGCTGGTATTTGTGCACAGTTGGTGATAAAGATCAGGCCACACTTGTGTTATCAGTATGATGTCGTTAGTAGAGTCAGACTCAGAGGCAGCTGTGTAGGAACGTTTCTGACTCAAACGTTTCCAATAACTCCTCAGTGTTTTAACGTTGTGAAGTTCAAAAGTCAGATTATTTTTTTATTGTAATCATCTCCAACATTCACAGCAGTTTTTAATCATATGAAATATTCAGCTTCAGTCTGTACGTGTTGGCGCTTAAAACAACTCTCACTGTTTGCTCTCAGGCCTGACGCACACTAACGGAACGACACACTAACGGAACGACACACTAACGGAACGACGCACTAAGGGAACGACACAGTCTCACAGACACACATGATGTGGACACAAACATTTAACAACACATTGTGTGGTGGTGCACACGTCACAAAATGATGTAACAATACAGTTGACAGGTTCTTGGAGGCGTACGACTGTGAGGTGGTTAATCTGTCGGTTTTCTGTGGTTACAGAGCATCATCATTGTCATCATCATCATCATTGTCATCATCATCATCTGTCATTTTACCTCACTCTTTATTTTGAATGACATCAGTGTGTTTACAGGGAAAGAGAATGTTTCTACCTTTGGTTTGTGTTTCTGACACAAGTTTGGTGTGATATTTAAAGTAGTTTAAAGAAGGTGTTAAATTGAACTCCTTCCTGTCGACTCTCAGTCCTGTCAGGTTCATGGCCGTACAGCTGATGTCATACACACTTTGATCAGCAGTGATAAAACAGGAAATATCCGGCCTCAGTTCGATGCCGTTCCCTCCTCGCCGCTCTTCACGTGGAATGAAACCTGCAGTCACGTCAGCCTTATTGAGTTATGGAAGTGGCGGCGCTTGTTAGCCGCGGGTTCTTTGTTTCCTTTATTAGCTGTGATTGGAGCCTGCAGAGAATTATGCAGATTCCACGCTGTGCAGGTTTCTGACATGCATGTTGATCAGCTAATAAAAGGGAATAAATGCATTCATGTGCCACTTGATGTCCGCAGGTCGTTTGTGAAGCAGCTCATGGTTTGTGTGTGTGTGTGTGTGTGTGTGTGTGTGTGTGTGTGTGTGTGTGTGGAGACGGTGCAGCAACAAGAAAAGCCTGCTCCTGTGGGATCCCACTGATGCATGCTTGAATGGAGGAGTCGAGGGACGGGAGGCTGGAGGAGGAATCATGTTGCTCCTACATGCACATCTGTGAGCAGGAGATTGCTTTGGGTTTCTGAATCAGAATACGAGATGAGACTGAAGCAGCGCGCTGTCGTCTGCAGATGTGCAGAGTAAATCTGGAGGAGAACGCCTCTGAGAGTCTCAGTCTTTGAATCCAGAGCAGATGTTGTTCCTGTCCGTCCGCAGGGAGACGCTTTGTCTTTGTTACGTTACTGCTGCTGTGTTTTAGTGATGTGAGTTGTGTCTGTCGCTCCGTGTTGGAAGGTTATCAGAGAGTGCAGCCGAGGAGAGGCTGACTGTGTCCACAGAAACAAACCTCACACACAGCACGGGCAGCAGGCTCTAAGCTTCTTCTAAATGTGACAGACAGATGAAATGCAGTGGTAATTTACAGGACGGTGCAGCGGTGGCTGTTAGCAGCTAGCTCCGCTTGCAGCCTTCACAGCTTCACCCCGCAGGACTCCACTCAGTCCGGACTGGAGAAGGTTTGTGGGTTGATGGTGTTTGACAGTCAGTTATCTGTGAGTGTAGCTGTGCTGTAAGTAAACAGTCTGAACTCAGATCAGTTTTCTCTGACAGAGATGAAAGTTTAGTTTGAATCACCAACTCTGTGAGAGGACACCAGTTTAAACCTCCAGACTAACATGTTGCACATGAAGAAACAAGTTATGTTTCTGCTTCTTAACAGTCACATGGATAAGTCAGAGTTTACAATGAACCTGGGGACAAATCCTAGTTGGCTCACATTAGTTATTTGTTGAGAGCATAAATAGAGAGATGTTGAGCTTTTCAGATGATGATCAGTGAGTGTGTGCTCGTAAATCAGCCCTTAAACCTGTCACACACTGCTGGAGACATGACACACACATTATCTTATACAACCTGTCACCTTGAGTCTGATTTATGATCCATGAGTTAGTTTAAAGAGAAATCATCAGGATTAAAAGGTTTTGAATTGTCATCTTAATCTATGAAAGATAAAAATGACTAAAACTAATAAACATTTTCATCTCCAGAGTAAATCTGTAACAGCTGTGAAACAATGACAGACAGTGAGGCCTTTCATGATGATGACGTCAGCTGAGTCGTCTGCCTGTGGGATGTTTCTTTATAAAAGAGAAGAAGAATCTCCTCAGTGATGATGTCATATTGTCTGGTCTTATTTGCTGTTTAATATTTCCAGGTGTCTGTTTAATGTGAGCTCAGTCAGCACACTGATCGTCTCAGCTGCAGACTGTGACGTTAAAACAGCTTTTCATAACACTGATGATGAAACGTGACAGCAGAGGCAGCTCTGACCCACTCTGTTCACATTCATTCTGCTGTCTTGATTCCACTCAGGAGGAATTAACTGTGAAATAAAGTCAACCACACAACAGATCTTTATCTTGTGCTGGTTTGATGTGGAGCAGTCAGAGAGCTGTGTGTCTGTGTGTGTGTGTGTCTGTGTGTGTGTCTGTGTGTGTCTGTCTGTGTGTCTGTCTGTGTGTGTGTGTCTGTGAGGAGCTGTGGCTGCAGAGGTCAGGACGTGTGAGTGCAGGCAGATTCCTTGTGAAGTGGTCTCTCTGTTCTCGTTGAGTGGAGATGTGCTGACGGCTGGAGGAGCTCACTGTTACTGCTGTCTGGGATCAGAGAGGCTCTGAGTGGCAGCTGGACCAATGCTACATGGCTCTGCCTCTTTTCCTGCAGTTGCATGTGTCATGATAGAGTTATGTTACAGGCTGTGACAGAGACTGGGCCCAGAGGCAGAGCTGCTGCTGTTTGATCAGGTAATCAGGCTCAGACGAGCACTGGGAACAAATCTTACTGCTGAACCTTCTGAGTCTGTGGCTCCTCTGGTTCTCTATCATGTTCCTGTGTTGTAGGTCTTCATACAGTCTGTGGTTCATACATCCATCAGATATGGAGCCACATCCATTCAGTGGATCAGCATTGAGTCTCCTCACAGCTCTGTCTGGTTCTTTAACACCTGCTGAGGGAAATATCTGACGGTCTACCTGCCACATGTCTCACCTTCTGTGCCTCTGAGCTGCTGCATGAGACAGTCCTCTCTCTGTCTTCACCTCCGTCTGTCCGTCCGTCCTTCCCAGTCATGTGAGCTATATCTCAAGAAGGCCTTGATGGAATCTCGACAAATTTGGCACAAACATCTGATTGGACACAGTGTGGTCAAAGGTCACTGTGACCTCGTCAGTCTCTTTCTTGTGAACGTGATCTCTTAAGAACACCTTGAGGGAATTTCTTTGAATTTGGCACAAACATCAGACTCCAGGACTGATTGTATCTGAGTAGGATTGGTGGTCAAAGGTCAAAGTAACATAAATAATTTCCCCTCGGGGATCAATAAAGTATTTCTGATTCTGATTCTGATTCTGAAAGGTCAGTGTGACAGGGTTCCTACACAAGTATGGAAAGTATGGAAATAAATTTGATCAATTTCCAGGTATTAAAAAGTATGGAAAATGAAAAATAAAGTATGGAAAAATATTTATGTTTCCAGACTGTTACCACTGTTCTAAAATACTGTTTTCTAAAATAGAAAATTAGGTATTTCCAAAAAAGATGTAATCAATCCAGATCATGTTTTATGCCGGGCCAAGCACATTTTTTGTGCAAGCAAACGTCTCAGAAAACATACCACCCCTTTCACCTGATTGACAAGTGGTATGTCCAGTCCGCTGCCCCATGACCCTCCTCCAGCCCCCCAGGTATCAGGTTTCACTCCAACACTGCACCTTCGACAAGAAGACGAGTTTCACGTGGTTCACAATGGGTAGATGCAAGTTTTTGGATGGATGGCTTGACAATACCGTATATAAATACTGGTTGGCCAAGGAATCCCAATTCACACACAGAGCTAGATGCAAGCTTTGTGTGAAATCGATTGACATCGCCAACATGGGGGAGAAGGCGATTCTGAGCCACATGAAAGGAAAAAACGCCGACGTCTCGTTACTGCATCGCTTGCACCCACGTCATATCTCAGGAACAGAAGGGGAGACATTTGGTCAGAATTCAGCAGTGATGGAAATATGGCATCTGGGTGGACGCACTCATTTCTGCCCCTTTTGCGGGCGTGTTTGAAATGTGTGTTTAATTTAATTCATCTTTATCTGCTGTAGTTAATGGTGTTCGTCACCTCCCTCAGCTCAGAGCTGAATGAACCAGCTCACCTGAACAATCCCCTCAGCTGGATCCTACCAACACGCTGACATCACAGAGATGCACCTGATTTAGACTTGAAGCGCATGTGTGTGTGTGTGTGTGTGTGGTTGAAGACTTCTGGCTTTGATGACTCCCACTGGAATCAGAAGCGACTCTGCAGCAGAAAGCAATTCACTCCAACAGAGGCCCCGCCCCCTCCACCCGCAGGTCTGAGCCCAGGACACAGAGAGATGAGACGTTAGTGACACAGAGACGGCACCAGTGTTTCCACGTTACACATCCATCTACAAACACAACCTGCTGCCGTCAGGATGATTTGAAACATGTATAATCATCCACATGATAAATCCAGCCTGATGCGTGCTCTCCATAATATCTCTGTGTTAATGGAGATAAATATACAGAGCTATATTCAGCCGTACGTGCTGAGAAGCGAGCCGTGAAACAAATCCTTCTTCCTGCCCGTGCTGCAGCTGTAACGGCCGCACTGGTCATTTCATCTCTGCTCTGAAAGAGCTTCCTTTGTGTGAGTCACTTTGCCACAGGCTGGAGCGAAGCAGCTAGCGTGTGTTGTTCAGCTGTTGATGGGAACAAGAGAGGACATGAGGACGTCGCGTGAGCCTCCTCTTCTTCGTCTTTTATCCTGGAGCACGGCGGCACAAAGGTGGCGTGCTGCTGGGAGTACACGCTGCACGCTGCAGATGATATTTTTACCTTTTCAGAAACACACGTTCACCTTTCCGTCTCATGCAGCTGAGTCACCTGTGCTGTTTGGCCTTTGCTTCCTGCGCCTGTTTCAGCTCAGATGTCAGATGTCAGCTGACGTGATGAACCTGCTGTCGGTCGAAGGGTTCACAGAGACCCGACAGTAAAAACTGAAAGCAATAGTAAATCATATGAAGAGGACAAAATCAGTTGAAGCTTCCTGTTAGACTACAAAGATATCTTTCTCTGAACCTGTACGTTTATTTTATTACTTTTAATTAATCAGAAAATAACTTTTACCTCAGTTCACTTATTTGAATTTAAATCAACTGAAAACCCCCTGATGTCCCTGAGCTGCAGCTGAAGGAGGACATGGCTGTCCACAAACTTTTGGCCGTGTTGAGTATATGAACTCCACTGAAGGTCCAGGTGTTTCAGTTGTCACCAGACGGACCTCAGTTTCTTTAGATTAAACCCACTCTGTGTGGTGTCAGTGACTCATTACACACCTCTTCATCAGCCCTCGTCATCATCACAGCTCCCACTGTAAGATAAGGTAACAGCTCTTCAGTGCAGGAGTCTCACCTGACGACAGGAAGTGACAGGAAGCTCCAAAGGTCACATCTGAGAACCAATCAGAAAACAGCGTCTAAACTTACATGTCATGTTTTTTAGAGCAGCGTCGTCTCTGAGTGACGACTTCCGTCCCGAACATCCACACCGAGTCTCTCTGAGTGTGTCAGCTGAGCTAAAAGCAGCTCGGCTGGGTCCAGCCGCAGGATTTCTGTCTTTAGCATGGAGCTCCTGCTGGACGGGGAAGGTCAGCCTCGCCCTCTAACGCCATCTTCCCTCACTTCCTCTGCTCCTCCTGCCTCCTCTCTGCTGTCAGCCGCCTCTCTCTCATACTCTCTGTCACCATCTTAACTCACTCCGAGTCCAGATCAGGGCGGATCCACGTGTTCGGGCCTGTGACCTCATTTTTAGAGCCTAAAAATATGAATGACACCAGAAGGTAGAGACCTCTGACCCTCACACTGGAGCATGGTGTATTCTTGGTTTGTATTTTCACTGCGTTGAGGCAACTCTACATGAATTGTATGATATATTCAGAATGTTGTAATGTATATTTATGAACCATAAATGAAATACTAGCAGACTGTTTCAGCCTGATGAAGCTCATATGGCCCCGTCTATACATAAAGCGACCCCATGTGCAGTCTGTGTTGTTGTCCTTCTTGTATAGGCCGTCCCTCTGACCCTTCCTGTGTTCTGCTGTCTTCCTCCTCCGTCCACACTCCATCATGAAATACAGAAGGATGGTCTGAGTAACAGATCCATGACTCTGAAGATGGACCAGACACCAAAACACTGCACAGATTTATGATACTATGAAAAACTTAGCACCTCGACTGTTGGCAGGTGTGCAGAAAAATTGTGACCTGTGCATATAAGTGTTGCATGGATTTGATTGGCCAACTCAGTGTGATGATGTCACCTTGTAGCAGAGGTCATGTAGGGCAGATCTGTCAGGATAATTACATCATTGACTCATCATACGATAAACATGGACATGACCTTGGCCATTGTGCTGACCTCCATACTGCCCGTTGTGTTTACATGAGAATGTCACTGACATGATGTCAGAATGAAGAGCAGGGTTTTCCCGACTGTTATGAGACTCTCTGCACTCTGCCTTTTTATTTAAGTCCGTAGAAATATAAACCTTCACTTTAAAGCTGACACAATCCCAGCAACGAGTCAAAAAGTCAGTCATTTGCAGTTTTACCCTAAACTTCATCCTCTGCTCCATAAATCCAGCCGCAAACCACCTGGCTCCCAGGCTGTCTGTTCCCAGGAGCCGACTGCAGTACAGCAGCCGGATTTTGGAGGTAACTGTGGTGATTTTGTACGTAGAAGGAGAACCTCAGTATCACCGCTAAGTTTAAGAAAGTAAGAAAAGGTAAATGGGTGGAAGACTGGAAGCAGGCTCTGTGGACAGATAGAGCTGGGTGTCATTTGTGTAGCAGTGGAGTTGAATGTCCAGTTTTCTGAAGCTATGGCCAAGAGAGGGGTGTCAGTGGCTTAGTGGTAGAGCAGGCGCCCCATGTACAAGGCTGTTGCCGCAGCGGCCCAGGTTCGACTCCAGCCTGTGGCCCTTTGCTGCATGTCACTCCCTCTCTCTCCCCCCTTCACACTTGTCTGTCCTATCCATTAAGGGCTAAAAATGCCCAAAAAAAATCTTTAAAAAAAAAGATATGGCCAAGAGGTAGAAGGTAGATAATAAATAAAAGGGGACCTAAGACGGAGCCCTGAGGAACACCAATAGTAACGGGGAAAGAGTTTGATCTGAAATTTCTAAGCTGGACAAAGTGAGTGCGTCCAGAGGGAGATGATTTAAACTCGTCGAGAGTGGCACCAGTGATACCAGCATTAGCTTGTTTCTCTTGGAGGATGTTATGTGAAATAGTATCAAAGGCAGCACTCAGATGGAGAAGAACGAGAACAGTTAAAAGCCCAGAATCGGCTGCCATCAACAGATCATTGGTCATTTTTACCAAGACTGTTTCAGTACTGTGAAAGGAACGAAAACCAGACTGATTAAAATGTAGAGGCTCCAGATGTTGTGTATTTAACCATGTTTAGTCGATGTCACTTTGGTTGCTGGTGCCAAATCTCAGAACACAGAAATCAAGACATTAGAGCACAAGGATAAAATCTAACAACTCCTCTACATCAGAAAGTCAGTTTTCCGTCCAGCCGCCAACATTTGATCCTCACTTGTGTCGTCCTTTGTCATCCTCTGGTATAAAACATCACAGAGCGGCTGAGTAGGGAATATGAGCATGCAGTGTGCAGCTTATTGTCCTGACATGACGGGACGTCTGAGTGTTTAAGATGTGGCAATTTTGCACATGTGCAGCAGGAGGTAACTGCAGTGCAGCTTCCTCCACAGGACAGTCAGCAGAACGTCAGACAGATCCACTGTCCCACTGTGACTGTAAATCACATTCTTCATCCTCGTTACGAGTTGACAAACAGGACTCTGTTCATTATCAAACTTTTTGCAGCCTCTCAGTGTCTTTTTGAGACATAACAGGACACAAAGTTCCCGCAGCAGGACATCCAGGTCGACACTGTTGTCATTAAAGCCTCTCTTGGACTCTCAGACCCTCAGAAACCTGAAGTATCACCTGAGGGCTCTTCAGTGTAGATGGGTCATTGTGATGTCAGGCCAAGCGCCGTTTTCTTGTTTATCCTCAGACCTTGTGAGGAGATAAAAGTCAGAGTCCACTGGGAGCGTCTTTGTCCACAGTGCTGGACGCTTTGTGTCACTGTTTTCATTGTAGTTTTCTCAGAGGAGCTCACAGCTTATATGTTTATTGTTCAAAGAGATGAGCTTCGTACTTTTATCACTCCATCTTTTCCTTCAACTTTGTCTAAAAGTGAAAAGAACATCGAAGGCCTTTTGACTACATGTCCACTTTGTTAGCACGGCCTTCAGCTGTTGGTATTGATCCCAAAGCAGCCTGAAAACACTCAGATTTAAGATGCAGCTCAGCACCTGCGTCAAGTTTCTCTGCTCATGAATCTGTAATAAACTTTGTGTGTCTGTAAGGTATCTGTTTAAACTTTGAAGTTCAGAGTGTGTCAGGGCTCAGAACATTATGATGGAAGTAAATGACGGCTGTTCCCACGATCAGTTATGTCTCAGAAGTTGTTGCAACAGTTTTTGGGCAGATACCAGGTGTTACACAGATTTTAAGCTGCTTTCTTTTTTTGTCACTCGAGAATTGATAAAAATGTTCAAAAATTCCTCCAAAATCCCAAATTAAGACACAAAGACCTGGAGGAACACCACACCTCTGGTCACTTCGACATTTGGAGATTTCTGTAAGAACTGCATTTTTCAGGGACTGGATGGTGAACTGCAGGGAGACGCCCTTATCATCAGTCAAGCTATGAAAACCAAAAGTCCCCTGAAGGCTGTAGGTTCATGAAGGCTGTGATTGTCCGCCAAGTTATGTCACTTTACAAAGAAAGGTTAAGTTTTCAAAAATGGTCTCACTACAATGAAAGGGTCACCGTGGGGACTAACGTCATCACAGATGAATTAAACTGGACTCAGTGAATCCACAAGACTCTGAGCTTTACAGTCAGATCTGAGTTATGATTCAAAGACTGTTAATGGATCCCAGTATACAAAAATACTCAAATACACTAGGTTGAAAATAACACATTGGTACTGCATAAGAAAAACAGATTTTGAATCCAGCAGCCACAGTCGGACAAGAAAGTTAATTTCCAACCGACCCATAAACATAAGCTTCAATCAGTGACCCAAAGCTGCAGACCAAAGTTTCTGCTAATGACCTACTTGTTGTTGGCTGTATTGTCATTTCCAGTCAGCATCAGAATATAAAATGTGTTTTCTCTTTTAAGACCGACAGAAAGCACTCACCCATCTGTTACGTGGTTATGAAGTCTGATCTGGAGCACACAGCTGATGTGTAGTGGAAATAAACAGATTCAGTGTGGACACAGAGACACTTGTTGTCAACACATGATTTTAGACCTACATATTTGCAGAGGGACATTTTCTCACTGGACATTATGACCGGAGAGATTTAAATATGTCGGACTTGCTGCTCAGAAGTCGAATAACGAAGAGCCTGAGCTCAGCAGTGCTGATGATGAAGCAGCTTGTAGTGAGACAGATACAGAAGAGAAGTTGGATTATTTTAATCAAACAGGTTTATTTATTTATCACATAACATATTACAGCTGACCAAAGTGCTGTACTGGTAAAGACAAATGGCACACAAATAAATAAAATTAAAATAGGCACAAAAAAATCAGTGTTTCCGTAACTTGTAATAATTTATGCTTCGTCACTTTATGACCCGCCTGCCTGAAACCTGCCAGATTTTCTAACTGACCCAAACGCTGACCCGTAGGTCAGCGTGTGGGGCCGTCAGGCTGTAGGTCGACCCGCCCGTCACTAATAAACAGATTTTATTTTGGTGTGTTGGACCGGCCTCAGGCAGAACTCCAGCTGAGTCTGGACAGAAGATATGTGACGTAGTTCAGTGACATGCTGGGAACTCTGATTTGTCCCAGAGGATGAACCCTTTGGATTTTATTGACCCCACTGATTTCCCTGGTGTTTGTGGAGATGGAGGCGTTGGCGGTGACGAACATCACGGCCTCTATTCACGGGATCCCATTGTTGTGACTGCAGCCTGCCTTTTGTGTTGATTTGTTTCATTTTTGTCATCTCGCAGGTATCACACAATGAAACGTTGCATTTCCAACAAATGACATGGCAGCTCCCAAAGGTCTCTTGATGACATTTTGTCGGTGTACAAAGCAGCACAAAGAAAGAGTGGCAGCTCATCACGCTGCGCCTCCAGAAAATAAACTTGTGCTGTGTAAAAAACTGCTTTGTCCTCTCTTTAACCTTGATGTGTTTCTACCTCCGTTTATCATCTGTCAGACAAGCCAGCACAAGAACTCTGTGTAACGTGTTGTTTGGGAGGAGGAGGAGGATGATGATGATGATGATGTAGAGGCATATTACACACCTTTACATGACATTACATTTTCAGTGGACGCCTACAGGTTAGAGTTAATGTACTCACCTGTCTGTGCCTTCAGGCGGCCGCCGCCTGCTCATGAATGTTTCCTCATAATCTGAGCTCTTCTCTCTCATCCAGGAAATATGATGCTCTCTTGGCGGCCTGTTTCCATTTTGTTCAAGATGTACGTCAATTATTTCCAAATCATAGTTTCAGAAGAGATTGATATGGATTTATTCATGAAACTGGGCCGTAAACAAGCAGCGGACATCTTTATTTATCACACTCCCTCTCAGCAGCACACAGTTTACAGCAATCATTTCACACAATGGTCGTCTTTGCTCCTGAAGGTAAACAGTCGCCTGCATCGGCTGTAATTTCACCCTGAAGCCACGCTGTGCCTTTCACACTAACAACACACTAACAACACACTAACAGCACACAAACAACACACTAACAGACACACTGCACAGTCTCAGTTGGTGCACTGCACTCACACATGAAGCCCAGCCGGCTGTTCAGGGTCTCTTATTTCAGTCCAGCACAGGGTGTGTGTGTGTGTGTGTGTGTGTGTGTGTGTGTGTGTGTGTGTGTGTGTGTGTGTCTTCGTACACTGCTGAAACACAGTAATAAAAGAGCGTGGTTTTGTTTTTACTCCACATTTAATGGGAGCTTTTTGTTCCATGTGGCATTTGAACATTTATGTTCTCAGGTACCGAGACCTCTCGGCGAGAGCGGTGGTGAAACACTGTGTTTATGTGGGCGTGGTTAAACTGTGGATCATTTAGTGCTTCAGGCTGTGAGACCACCGGCCTGGTGTGTTACTGCACTTGAAGTTAAAGTCAGTGTGAAAAACACTCGGCTGCTCCACTTTGTGAATCTTGTGATGAGTGGAGCAGTCAGGACGCCTCTGAGCACCTTGAACCTTTCTGTTAGTTCCACCAACCTCCCCTTGTTGGTCTGCACACTGGAGCCACTCATGGACAGTAACACTCAGAGTTTGCTTCGGTCAGGTGAAACCGTTTGTGTCCAGGCTGACGTGTGCAGCTCTTCATCCAACAGCTCACTGTGGCCGTTCCTCCTAATGTGAGACTGACACGTCTCCATATCTTTCTGTGTTGATGAAGCACTGACAAACTTCTGCTGATTGTGCAACTCTCTCCACCATAGCTCCACAGAGCAGAGGCCTCCTGCTGGTGACCAGGGGAAGGCTTTTAATGTGAAGGAGCAGCAGGAAGTGATTTGCTTTAGTAATCAAAGCAGCTGAAATATAGATCTAATATGGCTGCAGAGCGTCAGCGTGAACAGGAAGGTGAAGGCAGGAGTGAAACTGAACTCTGAACCACAGATTCAGTCACAGTAACACAGAGAGCTGAACATAGATGACTTCCTGTTCAGTCACATGACTTTTACTGCAGCTCAGTTTTAACTAATCGCCATTTCGTATGTACAGTGGTGGAAAAAATTTTTCGGACACCCCATGCATTTGTGAAATATTGCACTAAGAATCACTCTTAGGTCTTCAAGTGCAATTTCTTTTAGTACAGTCACAGCCAAAATACTAAATAAATCCTAAAAAAGCCATTAAAAACTTAAAATTGATTGGTTCCATAAAAATACATAAGAAATTTTGAGTATTGGGTCATTTTGGTACCAGTGATGAAGGTCGTTCTTTTTATTAAAAGACACAATTTTTGTTGCCAAGCTTCGTGTCTACATAAAGCCAGCACATTTGAAAGTTCTTCAGACACAAAAATGGCTAAAACAAGGAACCTAACGCAGGAAACATGTCTGAAGATAAAGATTCTCAGCCAGGAAGGGTACAGCTGCCGCCAGATAGCCAGGAAGTGCAGATGCAGTCCTTCAGCAGTTGGATACACTCTGTAGAAATACAGACGAACCAACAGCTTGGAAGACAAACCAAGATCTGGGCGTCCAAAGGTTTCTTCAGCAAGAAATGACCGCATCCTGATCCGCATGTGCAGGCAAAACCGCCGAATGACATCACAGGAGCTTCAGCAGCAGTGGTCAAACCAAACTGGTGTCCAGTGTTCCACCCGCACTGTACGTGGCCGACTTTTAGATCATGGCTTAAGGTCCTACAAG
Source organism: Epinephelus lanceolatus (assembly GCF_041903045.1). Classification (NCBI taxonomy): domain Eukaryota; kingdom Metazoa; phylum Chordata; class Actinopteri; order Perciformes; family Serranidae; genus Epinephelus; species Epinephelus lanceolatus. The sequence continues at coordinate 47,674,663 of NC_135740.1, read as the reverse complement.
GCTATCAAGAAGCCCCTGATCAATGAGAGACAGAGGTTAGCCCGGCGTCGTTGAGCCCAGGCACACAAGAACTGGACAGCCAGGAATTGGAAGAAGATTTTGTGGTCAGATGAGTCCAGTTTCCAGCTTTATCTTCCTCCTACTAATGTGAGGGTACGCAGAAGGCCCGGCGAAGCATTATCTCCAGCATGTACAGTACGTACTGTCAAGCATGGTGGAGGCAGTATCATGGTTTGGGGATGCATGAGTGCTGCTGGTGTTGGTCATCTCACTGTCTGTGATGGCACATTGAACTCTACCAAGTATTGTACCATTCTCGAAACCCACATGCTCCCTTCTGTGCGTGCACTGTTCCGTCGAGGTAAAAACTGGATGTTTCAACAAGATAATGGCCCTTGCCACACATCCAAGGCCAGTAGAACTTGGCTGCAGGAGCACAGTATCCAGGTCTTAGAGTGGCCAGCTCAATCCCCGGACATGAGCCCCATTGAAAATCTGTGGTGGATTATCAAAAGGTCTGTTTCAAAGCATAAACCAAAGAATTTAGAAGAATTAAAAGCAGTAATTCAAGAAGAATGGGACAAGATTACCCCTCAACAGTGTGAAAGGCTCGTGGGGAACATGCCAGCCAGGATTAGAGCTCTACTACGTGCCAATGGCAGGACTACTAAATATTAATTTGATGATGTGATGGTTTATTTATTTTTTGTTCAGTTTTGAACACATTCTCTGTTATTTGTTGACTTTGATACCGACAATGTTGAGAACTGACATATTGAAACTGTCAAGAATTTAGTTTTGTTAGTTTTTCTTGTAAACAATAAACAATACAATATAATTTGTATTTGTTTGTATCTGTCTAATGCAGCCACACCTTTTGAAACACAAAAAAGATTTTTCCACAAATATTTCATGATAATATTTGAGATTGTGCAAAATTTTAAGGGTGTCCGAAAACTTTTTTCCACCACTGTAGTCTGCCTCCACGCTGGCCGACAGCCGCAGCCAGAGACATTATGTTGTCAGGTTGTCCATTCGTCTGTCACATTCTCATAAACACGATATCACGAGAGCCTTAAGAGGATTTTTCGTCCACTTTGAGTCACAGATTGAACTGATTAGATTGTTTGTGGTCAAAGGTCAAGATAACTGTGACCTTGCATCCATCTCATTCTCATTAATGTGCTAGCTTAAGAACACCTCAAGGGAATTTTGTCAGATTTGGCACAAATGTCCACTTTGAGTCACAGATGAACTGCTTAGATTTTGGGTGGTCAAAGGTCAAGGTCACATCATCATGTTTTAATGTCATCTCTCAATAATTGATGACTCGAATCTTGAAACTGCTGATTGTATAGATCTTCTGTGTGTGAAGCATCCATGTTTTCAGTGACATGGATGGAGACTGTCAGAGACACTGGACTGGTGGGCGGAGTCATACAACCACAGGGTGGACTGGTGGGCGGAGTCATACAACCACAGGGCGGACTGGTGGGCGGAGTCATACAACCACAGGGTGGACTGGTGGGCGGAGTCATACAACCACAGGGTGGACTGGTGGGTGGAGTCATACGACCACAGGGTGGACTGGTGGGTGGAGTCATACGACCACAGGGTGGACTGGTGGGCGGAGTCATACGACCACAGGGTGGACTGGTGCGCAGAGTCATACAACCACAGGGTGGACTGGTGGGCGGAGTCATACAACCACAGGGTGGACTGGTGGGCGGAGTCATACAACCACAGGGTGGACTGGTGGGCGGAGTCATACGACCACAGGGTGGACTGGTGGGCGGAGTCATACGACCACAGGGTGGACTGGTGGGCGGAGTCATACGACCACAGGGCAATAACTCAGCTGTCAGCTCTGTGTTGATACTGTCAGAAAGAGATCTGTGATGTCACTGAGTCTTAAATTAAATTAAATAAAGGTTAAAGAGAAACGAACTAAATCTTCCTCACCGTTTCTCCAGCAGACGCTCACGTCCTGATTAAATGAGTCCTCACAGAGACGAGCTGTGATGAGTGGCGATGACAGCGTCCTGTATTTTCTTAATTTGAAACCATGAGCCAGGAGAAATGAAACTGGAACCTGTGATGAGTTCACGTCCTGATTCCACTCGGCTAAAGGTTCTGACTCCTCTGCTGTGTCCTGCAGGGCTGAAATCATCATTTCATTTCCTCAAAAAGTCGCAGCCTCTTTTGGAGGATGGAGAAGGAACAGTTGAGTGAGGACAGACGTCCCCTCCAACAACAGGCTGGAATTTAATTTTTTTTTTTTTTTTTTTTAATTTTATATACTTTATTAATCCCCCTGAGGGGAAATTCAATTTTTCACTCTGTTGTCAATTACACACAGGTCTGAACACACACATGCACAAACTGGACCTATACATGCACACAGTGGAGAGATGTCAGAGTGAGGGGGCTGCCCATGACAGGTGCTCCGAGTGGTTGGGTTGGGGGTTCGTTGCCTTGCTCAGGGGCACCTCGGCAGTGCCCAGGAGGTGAACTGGCACCTCTCCAGCCACCAGTCCACGCTCCATATTTTTGGTCCGGACGGGGACTTGAACAGGCGACCCTCCGGTTCCCAACCCAAGTCCCTATGGACTGGGCTACTGCCGCCACTGAGAATTGAGAGGAAGGAAATGTTTGTACTTTTCTAAAAGTTTCTAAAAGCTCCTGCTGCACATACCTTCTCCTCAGGCCTCCTCAGGCCTCCTCAGGCCTCCTCACGCCTCTTCATGCCTCTTCATGCCTCTTCATGCCTCCTCAGGCCTCCTCAGGCCTCCTCACGCCTCTTCAGGCCTCTTCATGCCTCTTCATGCCTCCTCAGGCCTCCTCAGGCCTCCTCACGCCTCCTCACGCCTCTTCAGGCCTCTTCATGCCTCTTCAGGCCTCCTCAGGCCTCCTCAGGCCTCCTCACGCCTCTTCATGCCTCTTCATGCCTCCTCAGGCCTCCTCACACCTCTTCATGCCTCTTCATGCCTCCTCAGGCCTCCTCACGCCTCTTCATGCCTCTTCATGCCTCCTCAGGCCTCCTCAGGCCTCCTCACGCCTCTTCATGCCTCCTCAGGCCTCCTCACGCCTCTTCATGCCTCCTCAGGCCTCCTCACACCTCTTCATGCCTCCTCAGGCCTCCTCATGCCTCCTCAGGCCTCTTCATGCCTCCTCAGGCCTCCTCACACCTCTTCATGCCTCCTCAGGCCTCCTCACACCTCTTCATGCCTCCTCAGGCCTCCTCACGCCTCTTCATGCCTCCTCAGGCTTCCTCAGGCCTCCTCACGCCTCTTCATGCCTCCTCAGGCCTCCTCAGGCCTCCTCACGCCTCTTCATGCCTCCTCATGCCTCCTCACGCCTCTTCATGCCTCCTCAGGCCTCCTCAGGCCTCCTCACACCTCTTCATGCCTCCTCAGGCCTCCTCAGGCCTCCTCACGCCTCTTCATGCCTCCTCAGGCCTCCTCACACCTCTTCATGCCTCCTCAGGCCTCCTCATGCCTCCTCAGGCCTCCTCACACCTCTTCATGCCTCCTCAGGCCTCCTCAGGCCTCCTCATGCCTCCTCAGGCCCCTTCACACCTCTTCATGCCTCCTCAGGCCTCCTCACGCCTCTTCATGCCTCCTCAGGCCTCCTCACACCTCTTCATGCCTCCTCAGGCCTCCTCACACCTCCTCAGGCCTCCTCAGGCCTCCTCAGGCCTCTTCATGCCTCCTCAGGCCTCCTCACGCCTCCTCACACCTCTTCATGCCTCCTCAGGCCTCCTCAGGCCTCCTCACGCCTCTTCATGCCTCCTCAGGCCTCCTCAGGCCTCTTCATGCCTCCTCAGGCCTCCTCAGGCCTCTTCAGGCCTCTTCATGCCTCCTCAGGCCTCCTCAGGCCTCTTCATGCCTCCTCAGGCCTCCTCAGGCCTCTTCATGCCTCTTCATGCCTCCTCAGGCCTCCTCAGGCCTCCTCACGCCTCCTCACGCCGTTTATAATTTAGTTTTTGAGTGCAAAGGTGTTGTGACTCCTCTAACGACAGGACACGTCTCTGCACCACACGTAATATAACAAGTGTACAACGTGACGACAGGGAAGACAGAAGTCTGAGGTTTGTGCTGCAAAAGAACTAATGTTCAGCTGTTATGATTTTTATTTTAGATCGATATATAAACAGGACAGTGCAGTCAGTGTTCCTCTGTGGCCATTACGGTGGAAACAGCAGAGTAATTATGTTTGCACACAGTGTGACGTCACAACAGAGACCTGAGATTTCTCCTGCTAAAATAATAAATGTTGTGGATATTATGGTTCTTATTTCAGATCTGCTTCAACAGAATCATGCACACGACGTCCCTCAGCCATCAGCAGGATGTTAGTTTCTAAAGGGTTAAAAGGGGCGTGGCTCAGCACAGAAATCGCCTGAGCTCCACAACCATCAGGCCAATCAGCACAAAACTCACTGGGTGTGTTGACAGAAGTTCCTCAAACATACGCTCATTCCAATTGACCAGTAGGAGGATAATTTCAGGTTTGAAAAGTCTCATTTATCCAGTCGTATTCTCAGACATATTTGTCTCACACCTTTAACTACCAGACATATTGGTTCCTAAATCAGGTGACATGGTGGTCCACAGCAGAGGAGGGTCTTCTCCTCTCTGGAACAACAACAGTATCTATAAAACTGATGAGGTGGTCAGTTTGGTGTGATGAGACGAGGCCCAGACAGAGGCTGAAGGTAATTGGTGTTAAACAATGACCTCTATCACGGGGGTCGACGGATCCTTTTAACTCCACACGCAGGACAACACAACCTCAGCTTTTGCCTTCACAGCCAGCAGCATCAACACAGATGCTGTTCAGGCCAGGCTGCTTCAAATATGCAGCTGGAAGAAGGAAATAAAGGACAGACTCTGAGGGTCCGTCTGTCTTTACACTCAGCGAGCCATTTCTTAACTGAGCCCACAACTTTTAAATCCACTGAGAGACACAGCTCCGGGGCCAGGTGCAGTCAGTTACCTCCAGAGCCAGCAGCTCCAGCCAGCAGCAGGGAGGCTCTGAGGCCGGATCAAAGATGGACGGGGAGGGTCTCAGTTTCCTCCTCTCCACAGTCAGACAGGAAGTACCAGAGGCCTTTCTACTGTCTGCTTTCTTCACCTCGCCACCAGGAGTCACCGAGGAGGAAGGAGCCGCCAGGAGCCCACTTTGATCTGGCACACTCAGATCTCACTGCTCTGCTGCTCATTAAAGAGACTCGAGGGGAGGAAAGCTTAAATCATTCAAAATAAAAGAGCTGCCAGAGAAATAAAGACGTCTGCGTCACATTCACAGCCCCCTGTTCGTACTAACTCTTTAAGGCACGAATTCTCACACCATTCTGCCGCCTTGCTGTTCTGTGTAATAAATTTGATAAGGCTCAGAGCTGTCTCGTCTCTAAGCCGGCAGTGGAGGAAGTAACAGCTCCAAAATGCACTTCCAGGAGCTTTAAAATGCAGCTAGCAGCAGTTAGCAGTTAACTCACAGAGGAAAAACTGCAAGTGAAAAAAAGGTGGCGCCACAGAGCTGCTACAGCGTCCCTTCTTTCGTTCCTTTGCTCCAGTGTGTGATGTCAGACAGCATGATGACATCACAGAATCCAAAGAGGCGTGACCTGTAACACAACAGCGTCGGCCTCTAGTGTGACATAAAACATACGTGTCAGCAGCTCTTTATAAACAATAACAATGACATCACATGTCAATAACAATCATTTAGCGTCCCTGTTATACGGCGGCTGATCTCGTCCTCTGCTCGGAGGGTAAAGAGCTCCTGTTTCACTGTTAGCGGACATTTTCAGCTGCTGTTGTTTGAAGAAGGCGACCTGATGATGCTCTGACTGAACACACACACACACACACACACACACACACACACACACACACCGGACCGGTTCCTCCTCAGTATGGAGCAGAGTGACTTTGCCTCAGGTCAGTTTCTGCAGTTTAGTGGACGTCATTATTCCGTCCTGTTTGAATCGTGTGATGGCGAACCGACGTTCTTGGCGACCCTCTCTGAGCCCGGCTCAGTGTTTGGTTCATGGACGCCATCCTCTCCTGATGATGAATTTATGGTCGGTCCAGCGTGTCAATGACAGATCTATAAACCATCACGGTCCAAACAGGAAGTCATGAAACTCTTCAACATGCTGATCTGCAGTTTCTCTGACGCAGTCATTGTCAGCAGAGTCTCTCATATAACTAAGCGGCCATGACCCCTGACGATCATTAACTCAGCATCAAACACTCCTCCTCTGTCGTTCTGTCTGAACACCTCCTCCATTTCTCCATCATCATCATCATCACCCCTGGCTCACCTCTGTCTCCCTGTCCCTCTGCTTCATCACCGTGCTGACTCAGCAATCAGCTCCTCTGCTCAGACAAACTCTTTTCCAAACCAGCAGACGCAGCTCAGGATGAATCTCTTTACACTGAGCTCTGATGTTTCAGATGCTCTGAACTTCTTTCTTTCTTCAAGACCAGACGAGACGAGAATGATGCAGCTGCGACTGTTTCAGGGTCAGTGTGAGGTCGACGATATGGCCTGAGAAGAACTACAGGAAATATAGATCTGAGTAGAGGAGCTGGTTTAAAGCCAGCAGAGTGATTTATACAGTGAAGTTCTTGATTAAGAGACGATAATGAATTCATCATCTCAGTCAGTTCGACACTCGCAGCAGTTACAGCTGCTCTGATGTGAGGACGTGCTGCTCTTCTTCATTCTGTATCGAGGTTTTTATCATCGGTCAGAACGAGACATTTGAGGAAGAAACTGTGACAGACTTTTATGTCTCCACACCGGCGATATCCATGTCCGTCCACCTCATGCTTGTGAATGTGATGTCTCAAGAACAGCTTGTTGGAATTTCCTTAATTTGGTGCTAAAGTTCATTTGGACTCACTGATGGACTGACAAGATTTCAATGGTCAGAGGTCAAAGGTCACTGTGACCTCGTTCGTCTCATGAAGACAATATCTTAAAAAAAGTTTGGCACAAACATCCATCTGGACGTAGCAATGAACTGATATCATTTTGATGGTTCAAGATTAAGGTCAGTGTGACCTTGTATCCGTCTCACTCTCATTAACACGCTACCTCAAGAACTCTTTGAGGGAATTTCTTTTTCCCATTTGCCACAAATGACCACCCTGAATCAGCGATAACTGATTGGGTTTGATGGTCAAAGGTCAAGGTCACTGCAACTCTGTCTGTCACATTTTCATGAGTGCAGTATTTCAAAAACACTTTGAAGGAATTTCTTTAATTTTGGCACAAATGTCCGCCTTGAGTCGCGGATGAACTGGTGAGATTTTGGTTACTGAGACCTTGTCTGTCTTATTCTTGTGAATGTAACATCTCAAAAGCACCTTGAGGGAATTTTTTCAAATTTGACACAAATGTCCACTTTGACTGAACAATGAACTGACTTGAATTTGGAGGTCAAAGGTCAGTGTGATGTCACAAAATGTGTTTTTGCAGTAACTCAAGAATTCATTCACTAATGATCACAGAACCTCACACACACGTTTGTCACACTATATAAGTACTTATAAACACTTTCCTGTCGGTTACTCAGCATCACAGCTCAGGAACAGAAGTGAGTATCCAAAAGGTCAAAGGTCAGCTTGACTGTGACATCATCATGTTTTAACGTCATATCTCAGGAACAGAAGGGGAGACATTTGGTCAGATACTGAATTGGTGACTCTAATCTTGAAACTGTGCTGATTGTATAGATCTTCTGTGTGTGAAGCATCCATGTTTTCACTGACATGGATGGAGACTGTCAGAGACACTGGAGTTAATGATAATATCTGGTCTAAATTTTCCATGAACAGCTGCATTAGAAATCTGTTTAAAGAAGAACACGTTGAGGTGTTGAAGACATGTTTCCCTCTGTGTGGAGTTATTAAACTAATATTAAGATAAACCCTCTGCAGATGAGTATTTATTTCCTCTTCCTGGCAGCGCCGTCGTCACACAGACTTTAGACTCTGCGGTCGTCCACCCTCACAGATGAATTCTTGATGAGGTCGTCCGTTCACCTTGCCTGCATCAACACTGACTTTACCAACATCATGAAAGCAGCGTCTCATTGTCTCCTCTGAAGACACCTCACTGAGCAGCAGAGCTGAGCCCCAGCAGGCCGACAGGAAGAAAGTATCTTCTCTCTGTTTGTGTAAGATGGCGGTTTGCACAGCGGCATTAGTGTGCTCGCAGCGTCCCTCCTTCAGCCCTTTGAATCTGCCTGATGATCCTCGCTCTGCGTCTCTTGGGACACAGCAGCCCGGCTTTCAGCTGCGGCCTCGTGGATCATTTGCTGTGAAGGCTCAGTGCGATCTCGAGGTATGCCCAACTCCCCCCTCACCGTCCTCCTTCGCCGCAGAGCCCGCCTTGTTTGATGGCCAGGAAAGCTTCAAATGTAGTTTGAAGAGCACCCTTCACCGGCGAGGGCCTTTCCCTGGAAGTGACAGGTTTACTCCCAGGAGCATGTGGCGGCGAGGAGCTTCCAGCATACTTGTCACATGAAAGCTCGACCTTGGCGTCGCCCCGTACGTTAATTTGACAGACTTTGTGAACACGCAGCAGCGAGCAATTGATTATGGTTCAAAGAGTCTTTTATCCAGCGCTGGTAATGAGTGTCGGACAAGAACACCCGACTCATCCTCTCCGCTCGCTGTGAGGAGACGCCAGCGTACACGGCGACAGATGAACCGTGTGTGTGCGTGTGTGTGTGTGTGTGTGTGTGTGTGTGTAACAAAGCGAGCGCAGCTCTGAAGGTGTGTCCATGCTTGTAACGATTCTCCGTGTGCAGACATTTCAAGGTTTGACTGTGGAGTGTGTCAGTGTCGGTTGTGACAATGCAGCGTGGCGTCTGAGCAGGCACTTGTTTTGTCCTGTTGCTGTTTATGCCTGTCTCCATGGCAACAGATGACTCTGGCCCCCGGTGACCGCTGCCGCCAACGCGTGGAAAACAATCCTCACAATCACAGCTTTATTTTCTCGCAGCGGCCGTCTCTGCCCTCTCCTTCTCCATCTGTCATCTTCACATCGCGTCATCTTTTTCTGACCTCGTGAGTCTCCTCTGCTTCTCCACCTTAGTCCTCCTTCATCCTGCCTTCATTCTCCATCATCCTCCCTTTACTCCTTATCCATCCCTTCTTTCACTCTCGTCTCCTGAACCTTCTGTTCTCTACTGTAGTTCTGATTTTCCCACCGTGTCAGCAGAGTGACTTCCTCCTCCAGCTTCTCTGTTCATCATCATCATCACCATCATCATCATCATCATCATCATCAGTCTTCTATAAGAAGAACACAGATAGAATCACACAAGAAGACGCTCCTTGCCAGAGGTCAAAGGTCACGGTCTTGATAAGTTTCACCACAAAGTCAGATGTTCTTTGAACTTTTGTTTACGACTCTCAAGGTCACGGGACACAGGTCTCAAGGTCATGACAGAGACATTATGTTTTTGGGTCGTCTGTCCGTCCAGTTCTTGTAAACGAGAGATCTCAAGAAGGCCTCGATGAAATGTCTTTAAATTTGGCACGAACGTTAACTTTGACTCAGCAATGAACTGATTCGATTTTGGCGGTCAGAGGTCAAGGTCAATATAACGTCGCATCTGTCTCATTCTCATGGACACGATATCTGTAGAACACCGTACGGGAATGACTTAAAAGTTGGCACAAACATCCGCTTGGACTGAAGGATAAACTTATTAGATTTTGGTGGTCAATGTGACCTCACAAGACTTGACACAAATGTCTAACAGGATAAAATAATGAAGGTGAAAAGGTCAAAGGTCAGCTTGACTGTGACATCATATCTCAGGAGCAGACATCTGGTCAGGGTGTTGGTGTACATGTATAGTATTTGTAATTATGCTGTTTATGTTTAAGTATCATCAGGTGGGTCATGGTAAATATGATGTGTTAATTATATTCCATGTTTATATTCTTGATGGTAATGACATAACATGTTGGGGGATACCTGCTAATGTAGTGGAGCAGTGAGCCAGTGTCCGTCAGTCTGTGTTTCTGGTCAGATCTCAGTGTGTGTGCAGTCACCAGGCCGTCTGTGCTGCTGCCGCCTGGCGTGGTCTCTCTAACAAGCTTCTTTACAGCAGCACCATATCTGAAGCTTTGTCTCCTGTCATGTCTCCATGTGAGTCTGGACAGACACGATGGAGACATGCGGCCGTGAGGTGGTGATTCTGATTGTGTCTCCTCAGTGTGTCCGACTGTGGACACGTCTAAAGAGTTTAACAGCTGAGACAAGAAAAAAGTCATGAAGTCTGTTAACCAACTCGACCGTCTCTCTCTGCTCCTCGTCCTCCTCCAGGTGCTCTCGCCATCCTGATCCCGGAGCTGGACCTCGTCATCTCGTTGGTGGGCTCCATCAGCAGCAGCTTCCTGGCGCTCATCTTCCCTCCCATCCTCCAGATTCTAACCTTCTACACGGAGGGCCTGTCGCCACTGGTCATCCTCAAAAACATCGTCATCAGCGTGTTCGGGCTGGTCGGGTTCGTCACCGGAACTTACATTGCCATCGAGCAGATCATCACCCGGAACATGAAGCATGAGGGGGACGTGTCCACCTACCTGGTCCAGTGATGAAGAGCAGGTGGATGTGACACACCCAGGACATGTAGGAACCATGTTAGGGCACATGTTTATTTGTTCTCTGTGCTGCTGTTGACACAGCGGCTGTTTTATCATTAGTCTGTCACATGTAGGAGCAGGATGGAGCTGAGAGGATCCGTGGTGCTCGTGTCGTGTCACCAGGTGCAAGTGACACACACACGACTGCAGCCGGTCACTCGCAGCTCATCAAGTCCACACCTTTAGTGCAATCTGATAATAATCAATATGAATCTGATGAAGACTAAATCATTCCTTCAGGCAGCAGCTGCCTGCACAAGATCTGAGAGATTTTAGAGGTAATTTTATTTTACTGATGTTTAATCAAACTACCTCACAGCTGGCTCCATTCGGTCGTTCCAAACTGTGTTAGCGTCCAGATTAGACGCTGTCGCCGACACAGTGTGGACTTGTTACTTAAACAGCTTCTCATTCACAGCTTTTAGAGTTTGACCGCCCTCCACCTCATTTAGAGAAAAACACGTCAATATTTTTTACTGCACTTTGATTTTTTGCCTTATTCAGTTAAACAGCGCACTACATCCGCAGAGACAACACACCACACACACCGTCATCGAACTGACTGTAACTTCAAACGATAAGAGATTATTTTAACCAAACGCAGAACAAAGAAGGGTCGAGTTACGACAAATGTTCTGACCTTGTTACAGAAACTTCTGAAATCCAAAAATCAGTCATTCAAATGAAATAAGAAACTTGGATTCTTTGAGAATTGTGCTTTTTGGTTGTGCTCATCAGATCCTGACTGTAGGTTCACATGTGTCAGAGCGCAGTGCTCACAGTGGAGCTTAGAGAGACGAGAGTAAATAACATTTACCAAAGGAAAACCTACATCTCATGAAGAACCCTGAGATCAGGGGTCAGTAACCTTTACTCACTGGCCAAATCAGCTCTGAAAGAATCTGCCTGGAGCTGCAGAACATGAGTGATCCTCATAATGAAGATAACAGGAAGTCTAAATTCACCCGTCAACATCACCAACAGGTCTAAATGAGCATTTACTAATACGTTTAACCACAAGGGGGCGACAAACAAATGTGTCCACGCGCTGTTAAACTCTCTATTGTTGATCTAGAATCCTCAGCTGGCTCTGCTCAGCAGATCCAAGAGAAGACTTCGCTACTGAAGTTCAACCAAACAAAAAGCAAAAGGCGACGAGCCACATGACGCACGATCACGTCTGAATAATCCTGTGTGCAGGCTACGCATCTTTACAATTGAGGGTGTAAGAATGACACAAGGCCAACAACCATGAAAACTGAAAATTTTAAAAAACAGCCAATTTTAATTTCTGTATAATTTTTTGCCAGTCGCAGGGAGCCACTGGAGAAGAGTTACAGAGCCACATGTGGCCCCGTAGCTGCAGGCTGTCGACCCCCGCCTCAGATACTGAATGAAACGTTCAGGAAAACGATTCCAACATTTGTTTCGTCGGTTGACGACACACCATCAGCCATGCAATTTCACGTAGAGACAAACGCGTGTCTCTCTGTGGTCGTTGTCATGACAACGCTGGAACATTCAGCTCAGGTGAAACTCAAAGGGAAAACAGAAATTAAACTTTTTAATGAGGAGATAAAGAACATTTACATTTTTATTTATTTAAGGTTTAAAAGTCTTTTTTACCGTCTGTGTGTTTTAGTTGTTCAGAGGAACCAGGGTTTGATGAGACAGATCAGAGTTGCAACAAGGTCTAACTGTGGTGTGAACATTGTTATCTCCCCGTGTGCGTTACACATCTACGTTACTTTATAACAACTAGACAGAGAATCTCCTTTTATTTTAGTTATTTTTTAAAAGGGAGACTTTCATTAAAAAAAGGCTTCAAGTTTTAATTAAAGTAATAAAAAGCTTCTGTTTAACTAAAAAAAATCCCCTCTGTGTTTATTCCTTTGAAGCTCACTGTAGCCGACAGTGATAATAATTTTCTGAGACAGTTATTCCACCATGAATATGTGGCTCTGTTGCAGCCCGCGTCCTGATCGATGAGCACAATGAGAATCAGTAAAAAAGAAGTGAAACTCGACCCAGAACAAAATCAGACACATTTATTAAACAAACGATTAAAAATAAAAAATATATCAGAGTTTAGAAAAACAGAGTTTTTCTGTGTTTATGTTGCAAATGTTTTTCCTTTTCTTTAAAACTTTTATTTTTGGGGATCTGATTTTTTTTTAATGTGTTTTTATGTATTTACTAAATTAATGGTTGGGTACCTTTGAGTAGTTTTTTATTATTTAGACTTAAACCTTTAAAGTGTTTAATTTCAGAGACTCTGCATGTAAAATAATGTAAAATGTCTGTAATATAAAACATGTTTTAATTAGGAGCTGTAGGTGTATTATACTGATGAAGAAGAAGAAACCATCCCTCCGTGTGCTTTAGTGATCCGAGACCTCTGTACTGGTGTGTGTGTGTGTGTGTGTGTGTGTGCGCAGTGTTTGTGTGTGTACAGAGAAGTGAAGCTTTGAGCCTTACGTGTAAAGATCTGTAACAGCTGATCGTTCAAACACAGCTGATGGTGTTTTTCTGTAAATATCCATTTTGTTTTTACATGTAAATGTCTCACGCACGCACACACACACACACACACATGAACACACACACACACACACACACACACGCGTCTCACCTTATTTTAAACAACAGTTTTTTTCTCGTCGCCTGTTGACAAACTGATGAGATTTGCTCCAAATTTCCCACTGGACACTTTAATATGAGGATGATGAGGATGAGGATGATGAGGATGAGGATGATGATGATGATGATGATGTGCAGCTACCCAAAGAAGACTAACTGTATTATCGTTTACAGCTGCAGCTAGTGATGAAATTAAAGGGGATGTATTCTGCTCATGTTCAGGTTCATACGTGCAGTTTTGGTTTTTACCAGAACATGTTTACAGTAAAACACTTTATGTTCTTCATCCTGTCTCTGATGAACACCTTGATTTACCTTCTGTCTGAAGCCACGCCCCCCAGTGACAGCGCCGGGCTTTGAAGCCAACTTGAAATAGTGGCCAAACTGTAACTCAGACTTCCTGCTCTGATACGTGATGCCGTGTCCATCACATGACGCCATGTCCATAGAGCCCCGCCTCAAACGCTGTCTCCAGGTCTCCTGCCTCCTGAAACAAGCCCAGTCTGCTCTGATTGGTCAGCATTTCTGGAGCTTCTATATCTCTGCAGTGTCATTTCAGCCAGGGAATAACTAACTGAGAATAACTTCACTTTCTACTGTTAAAAGTCTCCAATCAAAGCTTCTGAACTTGAATCTTTGCACACGGACATTTTCCAGCGGGAATATTATCTGAAATCTGGGAGAAATTAACAACATCGGCAGCTAAGATGACATTTCCCTGACATTAGCATGTAGCTGCATGTAGCAGTGTATGTAGTGTGAACAGCTGAAGCAGATGACCTTTGTTCAGGCGCCACCAACCGTGTCAGGCCAAACAGTGGTACTGCAGTGTCAGAGCTCCGTCACATGATGCGATGGGACCCGCAAAATAAATTTCCCATTGACTCACATCAGGAAAGAGACGACTGTTAATCAGTGGATCTGTTTTTAATTCTTTAATGTCACAACCCCCGAGAGATGATTTGTTTCACCGTTCGTTTGGTGACATCAGGAGAGTCCAGATGAGCTGCAAGATTAAATCACTTTGTTCCCATTGAAGTCAGCAGAGCGCTAAACAGGAAGTTAACCACTTGGCCACCCAGTCGTGAGTCTCTGTGCGTCTGAGACCAGTGATGCAGAAGAGGCGCTGATCGTCAGGGTGATGACGCGGAGCGATTTTGGCTTCACGTGTCTTTTACAGGAATGAACATGGCTCTGCCTCCAGCGCTGTATCCAGGTGTCTTTAAACATCTGTGGTCATTATTCTACTCTACATACATACATACATACATACATACATGTATATATATATATGTATATAAACATAAAATAAGACAAAGCACAATAGATCCCCTTTAACTGTCAACCATTTATTATTTTATAGATTAATTAAGATCAAATGTCCAACACGTCCTCCTCCAGTCACACTGATGTTTAACAGCAGTTATAAAAACTGGATCCAACAGATGTTTGAATTTGTGTTTGATCATTAAAAACAGATAACCCACTTTATTTCAGCGCTCTGTCATTTCTTCACTCCTGTATATGAATAAATAATATTTAAAGTATTGAACATGTTCTCTGCCGTCTGTGTTTGGAGCTGTTCAAAGATGGTTTTATTAAAGTCTTGATTCTTCTGAGAGTTAAGGTCCTGACACACCAAGCTGACAGTTGGCCGTCGACCAAAGTCGGGCCGTCGATGAGCGTCTGTCGGCCTAGTTTTTGCAGTGTGTCCCGCACCGTCGGCACTTTGGCAGCGGCGGCTTTTCGGCTGATTGAGCATGTTGAATCGGCGGCGGAGCTTGTTGGTGAGAGAGATCACTCTGATTGGCTGTTCAGGTTTTATTTCCTCGCCCCTGTAGCGAGTGAATCTGCCTGTAGTGAAACCGGGGCTAACCGGTGCTTCCTCCTCAGGCTCCACTTCACTCAGCTGCCCCACAGACCCGCTGCTTCTTCACACTTTAACCTGAATTGTAGCTGCTGCGCAGCGATGGGTCGGTCCGGGCATTTTTAGGCAATTCTGAGCAACAAGCAGAAGAATTGGAAGACATTTAGGAATTTAGCAACACAATCTGCCTTTTGCATCAGCTGAGGCTTGAACTCACAACCTCTGAGACTAAGAATCAATTTCTATCTCACTGAGCTAATTAGTCAGTGACAATTCATGTGTAGCTTCACAAACTGACTAAGCCAGACGTGCAGGTTTAGCAGCCGTCCATGCATGGAAAAGCAGATTTCAAACCACTGTAAAAAATTCAGTTATCAAAACAAAAATCTGAAAATACACATATTGCATCTAGACAGCATGGAGATGTTGGTAATTTGTTTGTAACAATGATTGATTTGCTCCATAAGTGAAAAACTGATGTTTAACTAGTTGAGCTATGTGCAAAGTAAGAAGCCTCAGATGGTTTCACACTGAAGTATTGACACTGGATCTTTGTGCAAAGTTTGGTTTATTTTCAAGCATGAGAAGGCTGATTTTTTAGCAGAAAAAAGACTTGAAGATGCTGCACAGTGATCAGTCACACTCAGGCAATTTTAAGCAATAAGCTGGAGCACAAGAAGATGTTTACATTAAAATGTGGATTCTGCACCAGTTGAGGCTCAAACCCGCAACCTCTGGAACCTAAGACGGTCATCTACTACTCTAAGCTAATTGGCAAGTAGCACCTCAACAGTGGCTTCACAAACTGAGTAAGCTATTCACTGTTGTGTAGGAAAGCAGCCATACGTGCATGGAAAGGCAGATTTGAAACCACTGTAAAAAATTCAGTTATTAAGACAAAAATCTGAAAATACACATATTGCCTCTAGACAGCATGGAGATGTTGGTAATTTGTTTGTAACAATGATTGATTTGCTCCATAAGTGAAAAACCGATGTTTAAAATTGCCATTTTTACATTGATTCCAATTGTTCACATTAGAGCAAAATTCAAAATGCTGTCAAAAATTCAGTTTTTGAGATAAAATTCTGAAATTTGCCACACATCATCTACCATGACTCTAGAATTTTGTCTTTTTTTCATGAACATTGAAGATTTATTTAGCAAGAATTTGCATGTATATGTTTACAGTACCGTTTACAGTCAAACATTTTGATGCACTGTAGGCTCAATTTTTGATAAATCAAAAATCTGAGAAACATAGTTTGTGTAGGACAGTCTGAAGATGCTCTGTAGCAAGTTTGGTGTCAATTGAGCAAAAATTGTGGGAGGAGATAGGTTTAAGAAGTTTTACGGTTTTTGAAAAAAAACAGAGTGATGAACTTCATAATTTTTAACAGGTTTAAATGTACCAACATTTCTTCAGTATTGGGGCTACAGTTTGATGGAAGTTGTGAAGTTGTAGCATGTATGGTTGATTTGTTATGAATTTTCAAAGTTTTGAACTTTAGACGCTTGCTGTAGCGCCACCATCAGGACTATTGGCTTGAGTTTACAGCTGAGGATATCTGGCATGAGACTGGACCTTTGTGCAAAGTTTGGAGAGTTTTCACCCATGGGAAGTATGATTTCCTCGGAAGAAGAAGAAGAAGAAGAAGAAGAAGAAGAAGAATACCTAGGATTACAATAGTGTCCTGGCAGCTTAGCTGCCCGGACCCTAATAACAAACCGGAGCTAGCTGGGAGCGGCTAGCGGACCGTTAGCCGCAGCATGACCGGAGGGAAGCACAGCCAGTTAGCCTCCGCTAGTCTCTGAGCTAGCCCCGGCTCTCTGTTTGGATCCAACCGGAGCACCGAGCCCTGGTTTGTTATTCAGGTTAAAGTGGGAAGAAGCAGCGGGTTTATCGGGCAGCTGAGTGAAGTGGAGCCTGCGGAGGAAACACCGGGACCGTCTGGATGTGATAGTCCGTGGAGGTGCTGCGGTGCTCGGCTGCACAGATAGGAAACCCCTCGGCTGACAGGATGTACCACTCTCTCACTCCGCTCTCTCTCACGCAGGCGCAGAACGTACGTGCTACTTGGCCGTCGGATGTAGTCCGTGTAGTGTGTTCAAATGCAACTGACACAGGGCGACGTGAGGCGACGTAGACGACGCAACAGTTGGCTTTCGTCGCTGCTAGTTCTTTGATGTCGGTTTGGTGTGTCCGCACCTTAAGAGTTAAAACATTCACTTTATTCTGACTGACAACAGCTGACAACAGTCACCAGCTGTTTGAGTCCAGAAAGATCAAACTGATTATTGTCAGTGCAGCTAAACTACAAAGCTACTTCCTCTCAGTCACTTCCTGTCTTCAGTTTGGTTTGCAAAGTATTCAGATTCTTTACTGCTCTGAAACTACAAACACCACAGTGTCAAAGTGAAGTGTGACTCAAGAGGTAAAAGAGTAACTGAAGATGAGGACAGAACCCCAGTTTGAATTTTTAATTTCGCCACACGGCCTTCCTCAGCATGTTCAGCTAACGTCACAAACAGTGTTCACAGGTGGGTTGATTAGAGGTGAACACCAACACAACACAACACAACACAACATCAGTTGGTGGTCACCTTTAATTAACACTGACATAACCTGAACACACACACACACACACACACACACACACACACACACACTGAAGAACTTTCCCAAAATGTCTGTGTGACTGTATTTAAGATTCAAACTGGAGCACCGTCCTGATGGTTACTTTATGACTCACAGTGAGGATTCAGACTGTGATGTGAGGGTTGTTTCTAAATCACGAGGTCGTCAGGTTAAACCAGTCCTGAGTGACTCCCAGGAACCAAACAGGGTCCAGGTTTAAAGGACTGATGCTCACCTTTAAATAAAGGATCTGTAGACTTCCTCTGACGCTGCTCATTTATCAGATATTTGTACAAAGTGAAGGAGGAAGTATTTCAGGCTGTAACTGTCCCACTGACGGCTGTAAGAAATAAACACGTTCCTTTCTGTTTCTCTTTGACTTGAGGACCTTGAAGTCACCTCACAGTTACAGCTGCATCACGTCTGACCTTCTTCACACAGAGACGACAGACGACTGTCAGAGAAACTGATCAGAAGATGAACCGTTGTCTTGTTTTAAAGCAGAAGGTAAAAGTTTCAGACACTGTTTTCTGGAACAGATTGATGTTTAAGGATGAATGCATGAAGCTGCTCTGACTGCGTCCAACACTCACGTCCCCGAGGTTAATGAACTGTTCAACTGTTTCTACAACTTCAGTTTCTCTAATTATTTTAAGCAGTCACAGACTTTAACTGATTTCCTCTCAGACGTACAGAACATGTTTATTCACGTCTGAACACCATTCAAACTTTAATGTGTTTATGAAACGTGTAAATCAAACTTTTCATTATTTCTGTGAATATAAATTCACACATGTTTAATGCTGTCAGCAGCAGGTGACTCTAACTCTTTATCAGCAGCTGGAGCCTACAGGAAGTACTTCCAGTTAAATAAAGGGTGCTGTGAGTCTGAGCTGTTGCTGCCGCTCCGCTCGGTCGGTATCCGTGTCCCTGAAGTGAGAAGGCTTTTTCCCGTTTGTCTCACAGGCGGCCGCAGTAATCCTGTTTGCTGCCTAATTGATACAAATGAGAGGGAGGCCGATTGGTTTGAGACGGAGAGTAAAAAGGTCCTCTGGGGTTAATTGTTCTCCATAAAGCTCCTCGCTGCGCTCACGGTCAGCCACAGATGGAATTTCATTAACCTGAGTGGGAGCAGGAGAGCCTCTAATGCAGACCCTGGATTCTCACAACAGCTCCATGCATTTTATATGAGCTGCTTATTACAGGCCGTGTGCACGCCTGCCTTCAGCTTTACTTTGCTCAAAGTGTCCCGGCCGGTGTTCAGCAGGTGCTTCATTGATGCCAGTTACTCTCTGAGCTCCTGCTGCTGCAGGGTTTATTCCACTGTTCAGACCATCTGTCAGCAGCGTGAAGATAAATGTTTCCATCCTACGTGTCTACAAACCTCAGATATGTTTGTCAGCAACACTCTGTGGTCATGTTGGTGAAGGTTCTCATGGTCATGGTGATCAGAAGTGCTGTATCGAAGCCAACTGGACGCTTCATGTCTCATCCAAGAGGCGTCTTCAGATCTGAGGCTCTGACGCAGAGTTTAAAGCCTGCGACTCTGCGTCAGTCTGTTCGAACTGAAGACGCCTCTTGGATGAGACATGAAACGTCTTCAGTAAACTCAGATACAGGAACACTTATGGTTAGAAGGGCTGCACAGTCACACCTGAGCCACAACACACACACACACACACGCACACACACACACACACACACACACAGACTCTTCTCAGTTTTTTTCCAGTTCCTCACCTGTCGACATGTGGAGCGCAGCTCTGTGAGCGTCTGCCAGGTGAGCGTCTACTGTACCAGGTGCTGTCACTACATCACCCTGTCACCACATCACCCTGTCACCACATCACCCTGTCACCTCTCCTCTCCTCTCCTCTCCTCTCCTCTCCTCTCCTCTCTTCTCGGCTCTACTCCTCTCCTCTCCTCTCTCCTCCTCTCCTCTGCTCTCCTCTCCCCTCCTCTCCTCTCCTCTCCTCTCCTCTCCTCTCCCCTCCTCTCTTCTCCTCTCCTCTCCTCTCTCCTCCTCTCCTCTCCTCCCCTCTCCCCTCCTCTCCTCTCCTCTCCTCTCCTCTCCCCTCCTCTCTTCTCGGCTCCTCTCCTCTCCCCTCCTCTCCGTTTCCGGTGAGTGTGAGTGTGAGCGTGAGCGTGAGTCGTGGTGGTGGACGTGCGAGTGGCGCGGAGTTTGAATGGTTTTCTAATCCTGTTTTTTCCGGATTTCCCTCTGATTTCTTCATCTGTTCTAGAATAGGTAGGACATGACAATCTTTCATTTGCATCGCGAATGAACAAAGCTGTGGTTGTGTTTTTGAAAGAGGAGGCTCATGTCTATCAGCTGATAGAGAGCGGCGTGTTTATCAGGGACGCTTTTGTGCAGGTATCCCCGCTGTCAGTTCCCTCCACGCGGATCACCGTGTCCGGTGTTCCGCCGTTTATTCCTAACGAGTCGTTAGAGAGCGAGCTCCGTAGGTTCGGCAAGTTCGCTAGTGGATTTAAGACAGTGAGTTTAGGATGTAAGGATCCAAAGCTGAAGCATGTGCAGTCTCTGAGACGGCAGGTGTTCATGTTTTTGGATTCGAGCGTTACCGCGGCTGTGCTGAACGCCGCGCCTGACACCGCGTCCAATGCCGCTGCGGCTCTTGAGCCCGAGTTTGGGCCTGTGGCCGCGAGTGCGGCGGCGGCGGAGCGCGGTGATGTGCGTACAGCAGCTAGTAGATCTCATGACAGGGAGGAATATATCCAGTCTGAGACGCAGGGAACCTGGGCAGTTCTCAGTCTGCAGGCACTGAGATGCAGTCTCAGGCTGCAGAGGAAGCAGCTTCTACAAGCTCTGCAGGCATAGAAAATGTTATTAGCAGTGAAGTGCTCAATAGCCAGGCATCATATGAAGATGACATGGACTTTGGCTCAGAGTCAGACACTGTATCTGTGTGTGAAAGCAACAGAAATGCAGAAAATCTCTATTCTTTAGAGGACATTAATAATTTCCTTGATGTGACTTTTAAAAAGTCTGTTAAAGTGAGTGATTACTTTAGTGACACTGAAAAGTTCATCAAATCTGTGGACATACTGAAAAGACTGGTTGGTTTTGATTTGTTGGATGAGAAGAAACGTTTCCGTCTTAAAAAGCACATTACCACTCTGAGAAAGGCAAAAACTGGTAGACCTGCTAGAAAAGCAAAAAAAGTGACATGATCATGTATCACTCGGTGTTTTCCTCTTTTTACTGTTCTCTGCTTGTTTCTTCATGCCTGTTTCTCTGCTTTCGTCTCTCAATGCAAAACCTTAAAATTGGGTCTTTGAACATTAATGGAGGGAGGGACAGACAGAAAAGGGCTTTAATTTCTGAGGTTTCTACTCAGAAAAGGGTAGATGTGCTTTTTTTGCAGGAGACACATACTAATCCAGCAGATGAGGTAGACTGGGGTTTATGGTGGGAGGGTTCATATACGCTTAGCCACGGCACCAACTTCAGTGCAGGGGTTGCTGTTCTGCTTAGACCCACTGCAAATGCAACAGTTTTATCTACTACTGAAGTGGTGAAGGGTCGTTTGTTGATTGTTAGGGCTGAAATACAGAGTTCTGTGTTTTGTTTTGTTAATGTGTACGCCCCAAATCACGGTCCAGAAAGAGCTGTTTTTTTACCCTGCTAAAAAATGAGCTGTTTAAGTACTATCAAGATCAGCTGATTATTGGTGGGGATTTTAACTGTACATTAGATTTTACTATGGACAGGACAGGCGAGGAGCCCCACCCTCAGTCATCTCAGAGCCTTAGCAGTGTCGTCACACAGTTGGACCTGTTAGACACATGGAGGGTTAAACATCCACAGTCCAGACAGTACACATGGGTGAGGGTCGGTAATGGCAGGGTCAGTGCAGCCAGATTGGACAGGTTTTACATTTCCCTGAATCTCAGCTCGAGATTAATTCAAAGTAACATATATCCAGTTGGTTTCACTGACCACCATTTTGTCAGCATAGATTTGGTCAGCTCGCCAGGGGAAAGGGTTAGCTCCCACTGGTTCTTTAATAACAAACTTCTTCAGGACAGTGCCTTTTGTCAGAGTTTTGAGCACTTCTGGCAGCAATGGAAAAGGCAAAAAGGTGATTTTAGTTCCTTGAAGCAGTGGTGGGAGGTTGGTAAAGCACAAATTCGTGTTTTTTGTCAGCAGTACACCTCCCATTCCACTGCTAAAATCAAGGCAGCAGTGAAGGAACTTGAAGTCAGTATTAAAAACATTGAGGAAGGGTTACGTAGGGACTCTGATCCCACTATGGGTCATATGCTGCAGGAGAAGAAGTTGGAATTAAGTTCTTTCCTGCAGGAGAGAGTGAAGGGGGCCCTTGTCAGGTCTCGCTTCCTCCAGCTGAAGGACATGGATGCCCCGACTTCTTTCTTCGTCAATCTGGAGAGATCGGTGGCGCAGAGGATGCAGATGACCTGCCTTAAGCTGCCAGGGGGCAGGGTGACCACAAGCCCGGACGAGATGAGGAGCCATGCAGTGGACTTCTATGCTGAACTCTTCAGGGCAGAGCAGTGCAGCATGGCGTGTCGAGAGAAGCTCTTGGAGGGGCTTCCGCAGCTCAGCCTGGAGGAGAAAGCTGTGCTGGATTGTGAGCTGACTCTGGAGGAGTTGACAGTTGCTGTCAACCAGTTGGCATCAGGGCGAGCACCTGGGATTGATGGTCTCTCTGCTGACTTTTTTCAGCGTTTCTGGAATACTCTTGGACCTGACTTGCATGCTGTCTTCTTAGAGTGCTTCAGAGCAGGATCTCTTCCTGTCTCCTGTCGACGAGCAGTACTTTCCCTGCTGCCCAAGAAAGGGGACTTGGCCTTACTTAAGAACTGGAGGCCAGTTGCTCTCCTCTGTACAGACTATAAGGTGCTTTCCAGAGCCTTATCGAACAGACTTAAGATCATCCTGGAATTAATTGTTCACACAGATCAAACATATTGTGTACCTGACAGGACAATTATGGACAACATTTTCCTCATTCGTGATGTTATTGATGTTTGCAGATGTTATGATAATGTCAATTTTGGTATTATGTGTTTGGATCAGGAGAAGGCTTTCGACAGGGTGGATCACTCTTATTTATTTTCTGCACTTAGGGCTTTTGGTTTTGGTGATGGGTTTCTGGCCTGGATTGGTTTATTGTACAGTGGTGCTCAATGTTTGGTGAAGACGGGAGCGGGGCTGAGTCGGCCAGTCCCTGTGCAGCGAGGGATAAGGCAAGGCTGTCCTATCTCAGGTCAGCTATATAGTCTAGCCATCGAGCCCTTGCTGCACAGGCTGAGGGGTCAGCTCCGTGGTCTTTCACTGCCTGGGTCCTCGGATCTTGCTCAACCTCCTACTGTATCGGCCTATGCGGATGATGTTTGTATCTTCATCACCAGCCAGAGGGATGTTCAATATTTGCAGGACACCCTTTCCCTGTATGAAGGGGCCACATCTGCACGGGTGAATTGGGCAAAAAGTGAAGCTTTGTTGGTGGGACAGTGGAGGGATCAGGCAGTGCCCATTCTGCCTGGAGGTCTTGAGTGGGGGAAGGAGGGTCTGAAAGTGCTGGGGGTGTTCTTGGGCACAGAAGGTTTTCAGGCAAAGAACTGGGAGGGTATTAGGGAGAAGGTGTGCGCGAGGTTGTCTAAATGGAAATGGTTGCTACCCCAGTTGTCATATAGGGGACGAGTTCTGGTTGCCAATAACTTGGTTGCCTCAGCCCTTTGGCACAAGTTCAACGTTTTAACACCACCAAAAAGCCTGATAGAGGACATTCAGAGAGCCATCGTGGATTTCTTCTGGTCTGGCAAACACTGGGTCCGGGCAGCAGCCCTTTATCTGCCTGCGGCGGAAGGGGGACAGGGTCTGATAAACATCCAGTCTAAAATTGCTTCCTTTCGACTCCAGACTGCACAAAGACTCCTGTATACCTCTGGCCCAGGTTGGCTCGATACAGCTAGACTGCTGCTGAGGAGAGCCGGGCGCCTGGGCTATGACAAACAACTGTTCCTTCTACAACCTGAAGCTGTGGTTCTTGCTGGACTGACACCGTTTTACAGCTCTGTGTTGCAGGCATGGCAGATTTTCCAGCTTGTACGTACCACAGATGAGACACCAGGTATGTGGCTGTTTGAGGAGCCTTTGTTTTTTAACAACCTTCTAAAGACTCAGACATTACAGTCTCCCAGTCTGCGAGCTAGCCTCAGAGAGGCTGGCTGCACCAAACTGGGTCATCTGATGAAGATGACAGCAAGTTCTGTGGACACCCTGAGAGCGAGGACCAACATCACCTCTATCAGGCTCATCACCAGAGTGGTGGAGGAAGTCCATGCCGCCCTGCCACAATCTCTGAGAGCTTTTGCAGAGAACTGTGCTTTATGTGATCAGTGGTCTGAGAACAGTGAATACAGCTCCCCCTCTCTGCTCATTTCCCCAGCAGTGAGGGAGTGGCAGGAGGGAGGTGGTCAGCTGCTGTCTTTTACAACCCCTCACCTGGACACTTTTAAGGATGCAAGGAAGAAAGCACTTTACCATGTCTGCGTGAAGGTGCTGAACCTGCACTCTTTGGCGGGGCTGAAGGAGTCGAGGTGGGCTGAGTTTTTTGGCACAGACGTGTCCCCGAAAGGCAGCTGGCGGTCCCTGTACAAGCTGCCCGTTGAAAAGCGGACAGCAGACCTCCAGTGGAGGGTTGTACATGGTGCAATAGCCACGAACAGATACAGAGCGCACCTGGATCCAGGGGTTGGGGAGGAGTGCACTTTCTGTACACAGACAGAGACTTTGTTTCATTTATTTGTACAGTGTCCCCGGCTGTCAGCATTGTTTGAGCTGTTAAAAAGATGGTTTCAGGGTTTCGGGGAGGTTTTTTCTTTCAGCTTGTTCATCTTTGGCCCAAAGTACAGTGCACGGAGGAAGAGTGCTCACACACTGATTAACTTCATATCTGGTTCTGCCAAGTTGGCCATTTGGTTGACGCGCAAGAACCAGGTGCAGGGTATCACCAGTGTGGAGCCAGTGCCGGTTCTGGAGGGGTTGTTAAAAGCCAGACTGAGAGTGGAACACGCCTATTATAGGATGACGGGCGGGGTTCTGTGCTCTGTGGGAGAGGATGAGGAGTTGATTGTAAATTTCTGATTGGAGAGAGTTCTTTTCTTGTTTTGATGGTGGTTGTTATTGTTGTACATTAGGTCTGGCAATGGTTCAATAAAGGGATTTTGAAAACCTCTCCTCTCCTCTCCTCTCCTCTCCCCTCCTCTCTTCTCGGCTCCTCTCCTCTCCTCTCCTCTCCTCTCCCCTCCTTTCCGGTTCCGGTGAGTGTGAGCGTGAGTGGTGGTGGTGTGCGAGTGGCGCGGAGTTTTGAATGGTTTGCTGTCCCTGCTTTTGGACTTTAATCTTGGTTTTCCATCTGTCTCTTGTACATGATCAGGTACGCTGTTTTCAGATTCTTTTGCTGAGTGTCTGACGAGTGTTTAGTGGTTTTGTGCGGTGGTTTTCGGGAGGAATGGCGTCCGCCGAGACGCCACCTCCGTCTATTCGGCAGGGAGTGAGGGTAGTCCCGCCGGATAATAGTGTTACTGTGGAGGAAGTTCTGCTGGCTGTAGGTGAACAGGTAGGACATGACACCATCAGCTTTGCTTCCAGAATGAACAAAGCTGTAGTTGTTATTTTGAGAACGGAGCAGTGTGTTCACAGCCTGGCCGGCGCCGCAGCGGAATCCGGGGATGCGCCCGTGGCCGGCTCCGTGGCCGGCGCTGCGGCGGGCTCCGGGGATTCGCCTGTGACCGGTTCCGCGGCCGGGTCCGCTGCCATGTCCGTGGCCGGCTCTGTGACCGGGTCTGCTGTGGTTCCCGCGGGGCCCTCGGCTGGCCCGATGGCTGAGTCGGCGGGTGATTCATTGAATGGTCCCGTGTCAGGTGAGGCTGCAGTCAGCCTGAGCAGCGCTGACAGGCCGCAGCCTGAGGAGACTGTGGAGGAGGCCCCTTCAACAGTTTCTGCAGGTGGAGGTGAGGCTGTGACAGTGAACAGATTATGGAGGCTGTTTTCAGCAGCCAGGCATCAGGTAGAGGAGAGGATGCAGAATGGGACTCAGGGTCAGATACTGTGTCAGTCAGTGAGGTGTCCAACAGGAACACAGATCTATATTCCTTTGAGGAAATAAACACTTTTCTAGACCAAACTTTTCACAGATCTGTGAAAGTTAATGATTATTTTAGTGACACCGAAAAGTTCATCAGATCAGTGGGAATGCTGAAGAGATCTGTTGGTGTGGACTTATTGGATGAAAGGAAGCGTTTTCGCCTCAAAAAACATATCACAGCACTGAGAAAGGTATCTAAAGGCAAAACTGTTAGAAAGATTAAAGTTAGGTAAGATGATCATGTATCACCTGGTGTTCTGTTTCATACACGGTTCTTTACTGCTTTCCTCTTTTCTGTCTCTCTTCTTTAACCCTCATATGCAGAGCAGCACTATAGGGTCTATTAACATTAATGGTGGGAGAGATAAACATAAAAGAGCCCTAGTCAGTGAGACTGTTTCACAAAAAAAGATAGATGTGCTGTTCTTACAGGAAACTCATAGTGACCAGGCAGATGAGGTAGACTGGGGTTTATGGTGGGAGGGTCCACACGTCCCGAGTCATGGCACAAGTGTCAGTGCAGGGGTAGCCATCCTCTGCAGAGCAACTGCCAATGCAGTCATGCTCTCTGTTAGCGAGGTGGTCAAGGGTCAACTGCTGATTGTCAGTGCAGAGATGAACGGCTCAGTATTGTGTTTTGTTAATATTTATGCTCCCAACCAGGGCTCTGACAGAGTGGGGCTTTTTACAAAAATACAGTCTGAACTCAGGAACTACAGTCAGGACCACATCATTCGTGGCGGTGATTTCAACTGTACAGTTGACTTCACTCAGGACAGAATCAATGAAGAGCCACACCCACAATCCTCCCAGTGTTTAAAACAAACTATTACTGACTTAGATCTGTTTGATACCTGGAGACTCAAACACCCACACACCCGTCAGTACACATGGATACGGATCAGAAACAACAGGGTCAGTGCAGCCAGACTAGATTTAGGTTTTACATCTCACAAAATCTCAACACCAGATTAGTCAGCAGTACCATAACCCCGGTTGGTTTCACTGACCACCACCTAGTCAGTATAAACTTGACAATTTCATCAGGTGAGAGGGCCAAATCTTACTGGCACTTCAACAATAAACTCTTACAAGACAGCACTTTTTGTCAGAGCTTTGGGAATTTCTGGAGACACTGGCAGACAAAGAAAAGCAGCGTTAGTTCTTTAAAGCAATGGTGGGAGGTTGGCAAAGCTCAAACTCGTGTGTTCAGTCAGCAGTACACATCACACTCTACTGCTGAAATCAAGGCAGCAGTACAAAACCTTGAAGCCAGCATCAGTACCATCGAGAAGGGGATCAGGAGAGACTCCGATCCCACTGCTAGTGACCTGCTGCAGCAGAAGAAGAAGGAACTGAGCGCTTTTCTGCAAGAGAGGGTGAAGGGAGCTTTGGTCCGATCACGTTTCCTCCAGTTGAAGGACATGGATGCCCCGAGCTCCTTCTTCTTCAACTTGGAGCAGAACGCGGTGCAGAGGAAGCAGATGGCCTGTCTGAAGCTCCCTGGAGGGAGACTGACTGCGGATCAGAATGAAATGAGGGCTCACGCAATTGACTTTTACACTAGCCTATTTAAAGCTGAACCGTGTAGCGCTGAGAACCGCAAAGAGGTTCTGGAGAGCCTTCCTCAGCTCAGTTCGGAGGAGAGAGCTGCCCTGGACTGTGTGCTAACTCTCGAAGAGTTGACAATGGCCATTAACCAGATGCCTTCTGGACGGGCACCAGGGATTGACGGTCTCTCCACTGACTTCTATAAGCGGTTCTGGAACATTATTGGCACCGACCTACACGAGGTAGTGCAGGAATGTTTCAGAACTGGATCTCTTCCGGTTTCTTGCCAGCGGGCAGTCCTTTCCCTGCTGCCTAAGAAGGGGGACCTGACATCACTTAAGAACTGGAGGCCAGTGGCCCTCCTCTGTACGGACTATAAGGTGCTTTCCAGAGCCTTATCTAATAAACTAAAAGACTTTCTGGGAAAAATTGTAAGTACAGACCAATCATACTGTGTGCCAGAGAGATCAATCATGGACAATATTTTTCTCATCAGGGATGTACTTGATTTATGTAAAATTTATAATGTCAATGTTGGGATTGTGTCACTGGATCAAGAGAAGGCTTTTGATAGGGTGGATCACTCATATCTCTTTGCTGCACTTAGAGGTTTTGGGTTCGGTGATGGGTTTTTGTCTTGGGTGAGTTTACTGTACAGTGGAGCACAGTGTATGGTGAAGATGGGGGCGGGGCTGAGTCGGCCAATTCCTGTATAGCGAGGCATAAGACAGGGTTGCCCTATTTCAGGGCAACTGTATAGCCTAGCCATTGAGCCCTTGCTGTGCAGGCTGAGAGAGCGCCTCATTGGTCTGTCCTTCACCTGGAACCGTAAGTGTACCTCGTGGTTTGCCCACTGTATCTGCTTATGCAGACGATGTCAATGTTTTTGTAAGCAGCCAGGATGATGTTAAATGTCTGCAGGACACCCTTTGTGCCTGTGAAGAGGCCTCATCTGCAAGAGTGAACTGGGCTAAGAGCGAGGCCTTGCTCATAGGGCAGTGGAGGGATCAGGCAGTGCCCAGTCTGCCTGGAGGACTTAGGTGGGGAAAAGAGGGACTAAAAGTTTTGGGGGTGTTTCTGGGTTCTGAAGGGTTCCAAAGGAAAAACTGGGAGGGAGTGAAGGAGAAAGTGTGTGCTCGGTTGTCTAAGTGGAAATGGTTGCTACCTCAGCTGTCGTATAGGGGAAGAGTTCTGGTCACTAATAACTTGGTCGCCTCGACTCTTTGGCACAGACTTGTTACTCTGACACCTCCAAGGGGTCTGATAGAGGACATCCAGAAGGACATCCTCAACTTCTTCTGGTCGGGCAAGCACTGGATCCAGTCAGCTGTTCTTCACCTGCCTGTGGCTGAAGGGGGACAGGGACTGATTGACATTCAGTCCAAAATTGCTTCCTTTAGACTGAGAACTGCTCAGAGGCTGCTGTATGACTGCTGCCCCAGCTGGTGTGATACGGCTCGCCTGCTGCTGAGGAGAACAGGACAGCTGGGCTACGACAAGCAGCTTTTCCTCTTGGAGCAAGAGACCGTGGACTTTACAGATGTAACACCATTTTACAGCTCTGTGTTGCAGGCTTGGTGGATTTTTAAGACTGCATGGGACACAAATGTGCCCCCGGGCATGTGTCTTTTTGAAGAGCCATTGTTCTACAACACCTTTATTAAGACCCGTACACTGCAGTCTGCCAGCCTGAGAGCCAGTCTTCGAATAGGTGGCTGCACCAAACTGGGTCACCTTATGAAGATGACGTCCACAGCTATGGAAGCCCTGATGGAGAGAAGCAACATCAGCTCTGTCAGGCTCATCAACAGAGTGGTGGAGGAAGTCTGTGCAGCCCTGCCACAGCCACTGAGAGTGTTTGTAGAAAACAGTGCTCTGTCTGACCAATGGGATGATGAGTGTGAGTACAGTTTGCTCTCTCTCTCCATAACCCCAGCTGTGGGGGAGTGGCAAGAGGGTGAGGGTCAGCTGCTTTCCTTTCAAACCCCTCGTCTAAACAGCTTTGAGGTGGTGGGAAAAAAGGCAGTCTACGAAGTCTGCGTTAAGGTTCTGAACCTGCGCTCTCTGGCGGGGCTGAAGGAGTCGAGGTGGGCTGAGTTCTTTGGCCCAGACATTTCCCCGAAAGGCAGCTGGCGGTCCCTGTACAAGATCCCCTTGGAGAAGCGTACAGCAGACCTCCAGTGGGGGGTCGTACATGGGGCAATAGCTACGAACAGATACAGAGCACACCTTGATCCGGAGCTAGTAGTTTCTGTTTGCACACAGAGACTCTTTTTCATTTGTTTGTTGAGTGTCCTCGGCTGTCACAGCTCTTTGACCTTTTAAGGAGTTGGTTGCATGGTCTTGGGGAGGCCTTTTCCTTTCCACTGTTCATTTGGCCCAAAATACAGTGCTAAAAACAAAAAGTTACACACTTTGATAAACTTTCTGCTGGGCTCTGCCAAGTTGGCTATCTGGCTGACTCGCAGGAACCGGACTCAGGGTGCCGGCAGTGTGGAGCCGGTGCCGGCAGTGTGGAGAAGGACTTTTGAAATCCCGGCTCAGAGTGGAATATTGTTACTGTCAATCTGTGGACAATTTACAGGACTTTAAAGAAAGATGGACTGTTGGGGGTGTCCTGTGCTCTGTGACAGGGAATGGAGAGCTGGTATGTCATTTCTGAGCAGTTGTTTAACATTTACTGTGTCTGGCAGACTGTTTTATTCAGCAGCAGTTTTTCTCTGGTTTTGTTTCTTATTTTTCTTGATTTGAACTAAATGGTTTTCAGTCATTGCTGAAATGATTTAATAAAGGGACTTGAAAACCAAACCTCTCTCTCCTCTCCCCTCCCCTCCCCTCCCCTCCTCTCCTCTCCTCTCCTCTCCTCTCCTCTCCCCTCCCCTCCCCTCCCCTCCCCTCCCCTCCCCTCCTCTCCTCTCCTCTCCTCTCCTCTCCCCTCCCCTCCCCTCTCCTCCTCTCCTCTCCTCTCCTCTCCTCTCCTCTCCTCTCCTCTCCTCTCCCCTCCCCTCCTCTCCTCTCCTCTCCTCTCCTCTCCTCCTTGTGTGAACAGTTTTCGGAGACGTGTTGACCGGCGGCGTTGCTCCCGGCGACATTTCCTCTAAACTGACGGGAAGGCCCTCAGATCTCCCTATTACCATAGCAACAGACTCCAGAGGAGGATGCTGGGATGGATGGACGGTGTGTTTGTGCGTTTATCAGAGAGAAATCAGACAGCTGTCAGTCAGCTGAGAGACAGGAAGTGATTTATAGATGTAAAGATTTAAATGTGAAGGTGATGAAGATGAGAGGACTGAGGAAGAGGAAGAGTCAGGATACTTTACATGACGACAGATCAGAGATGTTGGAGAGACAGAAAAACAAACCAGACTATATAAAATCAAATATGTTCTTTGAATCACGGTGTTTCACTTTTCATTCACTTTAATGAGGTCACTTCCTGTCTGCCCACACGTCTCTGAGGTGGGAGGCTTCACAGTCGTGTCACGTGTCCTGACTGTGAGCAGACTGCAGCTCACTGTACCAGCTCTTCAAGGAGCTGCAGAAAATACTGAACCTGAAGAGAAAAGATTTGTGATTCAAAATGCTGCTTGAGTCTGTTGACTGTTGGCGTCACATGGGACGCCAGCAGCAGGTCTCCTGCTTCAGTGTCCTGTGTTTGTTAGACCCGTCCATTCATACGTCACCTGACTTCCTGTTTTGTTCCCATCATAACTACAACTGTACGGCTCCCAGAGGTCACCACCCAACAATAAACATGAATATGTGTCAGAATAAGCTGCTGTAAACGACCTATGATGTGAGTTTACTCAGAAACAGCAGACAGAGGCGGCGGCGGCGATGGTTCACAGTAAACGTTCTTTTATTAAGACATGTTTTCCAGGACTTGGTTTCTTTCATCTCATCAAGGTTACAGACATTCAGAGGAAACATTCTCCACGGCGGGCAATGTGCAAAACAGCGTATGAAAGGACAACCGGTACATTCTTCAGCCAGAGACACAGACACTTTGATTTTACACTTTTCTGATTTACACAAACAACAACAAGCTCAGGTCGGCGCGTCGACTGTTAGCACTTGAAACAAAAGAAGAAGCAGGAACGCTGGATCTACACCAACACAGGAAACAGCCCGGCGTCTTTTAAACCCTCAGTGGACCAATTATATTTGTGCCCGTCCTCAGTGAGGTCACACACCTCAGGTTGATTTATGAACTCCAGCTCATCCGTCTGCAGCGAGGAGGCGGGGCTCTGTCTTTATTTAATATCTACCTGTTTAACTTTCAGATGAAACTGATGAGAACATTTCACCTCTGGATAATTTCAGCTTCTGAGAGCGGGGGGGCGCTGTCTTCACCCAGCACAGATGGCTTTAGATCAGACTGGGTAAATATAAAACTTGTTTCAACACATGTCAGAGATCTCATCAGAATCTGCCGCACAGTGATGAAATATGATCATTTATGTCATCGAAACAAACCTCACATGCAACCTTGCATCAAAATAAATTACATTTGTAACACAGATCAGCAGAGTTGAGACTGAAGGGTCGTTATAAACCTTAAAAATAGGAACTAAAAAAAAGTGCCATCTGGACCAACATGCCAAAATGTCATACTTAGGTCATGTGATAACAATTAAACTGTCAACCATTTGCATTCAAGAAAAAAAATCATCACATCAAAAAGAAAGACTGAAAATAGAAAACAAAAGATAAATAAATACACAAACAAAACCTTCAACATTTTGGGAAGAACATTAACATCTTTTTCTTTAGCGTTCAATAAAACCCAACTCTCAGGAGAACCGTCATGTCAGAGTTCATTAGCTTAGCTTAGCATAAAGACTGGAAGCAGGTGGAAACTGTTAGCCTCGCTCTGTCTGAACAAAACCCACCAATCAGAGCCTTTAAAACTCTCCTGTAGGTGATCTGTATTTCCCAGTCTGTGATTGGATGTTTAATAACCTGCAGATTATCCAGTTGGTGTCGAATGAAGAACAAAAGAGAGTTTGACTTTATGTTTCCACTTTTAAAGACCCGACCTGGGACCAGCGACAATTTGGTGCACAAATGAAACAGACACACACACACACACTCCCTCACACACACACACACACACACACACACACACACTCCCTCACACACCAACCCTGTCACCAGTTTACACAACAAGTCGTCCAACACAAACAGCGACAGGTTGTTTGTTTCTAACCTCAGATACGACCCACAGGAGCGTTTCCTAAATCAGCGTCTCTTCCAATGAAAATAACAAATACGACCATCAGTCACAGTTTGAATGTTTAGGCACCAAAACTAGTCAATGAGGTTCAGGATAGTGAGGTCAGAGGTCAATTGATCATTGGTTAACAGCTGAGAATATTTCTGTCCTATCACACATGTTGCTCTGAAGGTTGATTCTGCTTCAGTTTGTGCACAGCGTGCGTCAGGCAGGAGGCAGACTGCCGGCCAGATGTGTCAACATGTGGAAACCTAAAGTTGGTGTCTGGCTATCGAAAGCAAAATCAGCCAAACTTGACACTGGTTAAGGAACAGATGATGGTTTGGGTTCAAATAAATGTTTTTCATGTGACTTGTGCAGAAGTATTTACATAATTGAACTTATGCTACGTACTTGACGTGAGAAAAGTTGTTATGTTAACTTACATACACAAGGAGATGGACAGCAGTCTCTGCGGTCAAAGTCCTGTGTCTGTTGACCCATACGTCCACCCCAACCTCCTTCAGACGCCAACTTTGTTGCTCTTTGTAGTGCGTCAGCTGACTTCCTCCTTTGTTCATATAGGGGTCGCCGCCTAAGGCCCCGATCACACAGGAAGTGTTTCAGCAGCTGGAGGCGTCAGCTTGTAGCAGTTTTTAATGAGAATGAAGCTTCATGCTCGCTGTTGTTGTGTTGCTGTGCACCTCATGTTTCTGCGCTCTAGGCGCCTGGTGTTTGTCCTGGAGCGCTCTGAACTCCTCGAGTTGAAAAAACTTCAGCTCAGAGCAGAAAAGCGCCCCACGTCATCTCTGCTTTTTTCCTATAGTCCACTGGTATGATGTGAGAGGCGGGGCTTCTGTGGTGGTCACGACAACCAGTTTACAGTTGGTAACCAATGGAGGAGAAACTGGTGGTAGTGGTTGCTGGATACCCAGAGCTATACGACTTTACAAAGCACAGTTAGCACCATCTGAATAGAAAACAGCAGATAAGTGCAGTACTGTAAACGTCCATGATGGAGGAGAAGCTCCTGGACCAACTGGTGGTACTCCCCATGATCCAGCCTCTTTTTTAGGGTCTCATGTACCCACACAGATCTCTGTTTATCTGCTGACAGCCTCTCACCCTCAACCAGAGCTACAGACAGCACCCTCTGCCTCAACATGGCAGCAGCTACACACTGATTACTGCAGGATACACAAACTGTAGACTGATCACACAGGAAGGTTAGGGTGAGGAGGTGATGGGGTGGCATTCAGAGTGTCGTGCAATCTGCAAAACTTTTTCTGTGCAATCAGGGCTGAACAATAAACCTTAATATATTTGGTAAAGAGCTGCTGGTTGGTTGGTTTGGGAGAACGGTCTCACTGTAAAGGTCACTGGTGAACCTTTAGGGGGTTTCACACCACCACACGGTAACTCACCACTTCCAGTCACTTCAATGAGTGTCAGAGGGTGAGTGTTTTCCAAAATGGCGGAATGGGTTTGAAGTGGTTATCGCCCCCATGAACTGTTCGCTGCCTCCTGGCTTTGGCCGATCATCATAGAAGCAAAAGACGGAGGAGCTGATAAAGTGTTTGAGTTCCTGTCTAACAACTTTTACACACAACCAGGAGAGCTACTGCGACATTTCCACCAGACTTCAGATGACATTACTCTTGTTACAGCTGCAGGTCCATCAGTGACGTTCACCAGAGCTCCTTCCTGTCAGCCTCGCCCACAGAGGACCACAGAGGACCACAGAGGCAGCAGCTGCTTTTAGAAATGCTTTGCTTTTGGGGAACGCTCCTGCAGGTCAGCAGCTGTCAGGTGAGTTGGTGCTTTGAACAGCCTGAAACAAACACACGTTCACATGCACATGTAGTGGAGCTGAGTGAAATGGGACTGAAGCACAGGCAGGCGGTCACAGCAGCAACAGCTCACTCATTCATACAGCAGCAACAGCTCACTCATTCATACAGCAGCAACACCTCACTCATTCATACATGTTCAACATTCATCTTCCAGGAGAGTGAGACACAGTGATGTGGTCAGAATATACTGTTCACAACTTCATTACTCATCCTCACCTCTGTTTGTTTTAATGTGTGTCCAAGTGAGTCCACTCTGCTGCTGCAGGTGTGTGATGAATGAGTGAGCCCAGTGTGTGATGAATGAGTGAGCCCAGTGTGTGAAGTGTTTCTGAAGTGAACAGCTGAGGTGAGTGAGGGCAGGTCAGAGATCAAAGTGCACACAGTATTGCTTCTAAATAACAGACACTGTGCTTCATCTGTTCTTCCTCTGTGGTGTCTTCCACACAGACACCTCTGCTCCACGTGTGATAAAACATCCGGGTGGAGTTCTGCAGGATGTGGCGGGGGTGGATAGTCCGTCCCACCTGTGTTGTTCCTGTCTCAGGTAGAAGAGATGGACGACAGAGAGACAGAGAGAGTCCAGAGGAGACAACACTCAGCAGCACAAACAGCTTCAACCACAGAGGATCAACTGCACAGCTGAGTCAGAGTCACAGGTCTCAGTCCCAGATGTTGGTGCTGAGAGTCGAGTCCTAAACCATCAGTGTCGAGTCTTCAACAAGTCATTATTATCGAGTATTGATGACGGCGAGGGAGACGCAGAGCCCTGGGTGTTACAGGGTTATTTACTGGGAGTGCACGTGTCTGATTTGCAGAGTGATGTCAGGCTGCACTGAGACATTCAGCTTTGAGTGCTTTTCTGTCACAGTGCTGAAGTCAGCCGGACTGAAACCTTGATGACATCGCATCAGAGGTGTAGGAACACAGGTTAACTTCTCACCTCGCTGCAGTGACGTCAGCTGGACTCCAGGACCTCCTGATCAGGGCTGCATCATCATACATGATCATCCATGATGCACACGCTTTAGTTGTGGCTCCTTTCGAAGGTCATGTGACGTACATACATAACATCGGCCAACTCTACAGGATCTCTCACACACGTTATACAGAGTTTATGAATAGTCTCACTGTATAGACAACACCAGGCAGCAGCCAGACACACATCTACATAAAATACTATCAGGTTTGGTTGGATGTCGCAGGTTGAGATTAGCATGTGATGAAGTTTGTGTGTAAAGCCAGGTTTGTGTCCACAGTGTGACCCTGGTCTGTCCCAGACTGAAGACGACCAGTGGTAAAGAAACGTGTTGATATCTTTGGCGTGGCTCCAACACGGTGGTCCTACGTCACACAGTCAGAGAGGATCAAAGATGGTCGTTGTCACGGTCTGTGATCAAAGACAGCCTGGGATCAAACTTGGGACAGCGTGATGCTGTCACCACCTACGACTACTGACCAACCAATAGAAATGCAGCATGAAATGAGCCAATCAAACAGACAGATAGCAGCTCGCCATGGAGGCAAAACCAAAGAGCTAAAAGAATTGTGAGGAAAACCTTGTGACGTGTCCTCCAGCTCTGACCATGATCGAGGAGAGAAGGACGGAGCATGGAAGGAAAAAGAGGCGGAGCTACAGCTGCCAGGTGAGACACCTGCAGCTAGCGCACACACACACACACACACACACACACACAGAACGTTAGATTAGTTCTTAATGTTCCCTCTATGTTGAGCTCCACAGTCGGAGCAGTAATAAGCCTGCAGCATCACTCAGTGTGTGAAGCTGTGAGTCACCTCAGTACCGTTAAACATTCCTTTAACATGTGTTCATTTATTAACAGTGTCAGCTCATGCACTCAGTAACATGCAAGGAAACCTTTAAAGCTGCAGGTAAATGCCAGTCGGAGCCTTTGAGAAACGATCGTCTCTCCTCTGACACTTTATCTGTGATGAATTTATAAAGACACGGTGAGTGTGTTAAACGTGTGCAGCTGCTGCGTTCACACCGCCTGCAGGACGCCAAAGCAAACTTAGACAAGTTTTCATCTGACCTCTGCCTCAACTGTCACTTTCCCAGGATAGATGTTTCACATGTGGTTGTTACCTGACACTGTGTTAGCTCGACTGTCGCCTGATATTCTCAACATAATGAACTATTCATAAACTCTATTTTATGTGTGTGGTGTGTTTGAGTTGACTGATGTCTGTAAACTTGTCACCATATGAACAGTGGTCACACACCCTTCGAAACGAGTCACAACTCAGGCGTGTGCATCGTATGTGAGCTCTACAGCCCTGATCAGGAGGTCCTGGAGTCCACTTGATGTCACTGCAGCGAGGTGAGACTTTCTGATTCTCCGTGCACTGTGGAGGCATGAGAGACAAACAGTCTTCTTCATGAAGTCACCATAACGTGCTGTGAGTCACTGATATACAGATGTTCATTTTGCTGGTGAAGTTATCTTTTTAAAATATGACAACTTTGACCGTTCCATTTGTTTTTATTGTCTGTCTTGTGTGACGCTTCAGAGATAATCAGATCTTTAACAGATAAAAATGTTTGCGAATTTTACACCAGATTGTGGAAACTAAATATTTCCTCAGTTGGAGGTCGTTGTTCTTGGTCACTCCAGCAGCACTACACCTGTCTGTGACATCACTGTTTGGTTACAGGTGCAGCGGAGCACATTTCTGACCACAGACTGGTGTTAACTTACTCTGTGAAACAGTCTGTTAGAAATCAGACGTGAACTTTGCTTCAGTTTTCACAGCCAGAAAAAAAAAGATGTTTAATCTGCAAGTCTCTGATCACTCCTGTGTAGCTATCAGTAAGATCATTTTTACCTTTGGGAAAGCTACCAAGTCATCTCAAGTCGTCAAGTCACAGGTCAGAGTCAGATTGCACATTTTGATTTTGCGGAGCTGTGAGCAGGTTTATGACTTGGCTCTCTGTCCATTCCTCCGTCCATCACTTCATCCTCCTTCGTCCCAGTGAGAGTTTGGTTTGGTCAGAAAATCCTTTGTTAACTTTAACGTATGAAAATAATGGATGTAAACAAACGAGCGTAAAAGAGTGTCAGCTTCACATTAAGTCTTCATGTTTGAAAATGTGCGTGTTGCACCTTTAATCATGTCTTCATATTCCCAGAATGCACCTGTGTGTTATTCTGTTCTGTGAATTCCTTTTTGTTGGTGCGGAGCAGCATTAGTCAGATTTACAGTGTTGATGCCACTGTCCTTTAAAAAATCACAGTATCGCAGTTTTTCTGTCAAGTTTCTGGATTTGATGCATCAAAATGAATCAGAGGGAAGAAGATGATCACAATAATCCAACATCATGTTAAAGACATCAGCAACTAGTTTTGAATTCAAACAGAAGTTCATGACTTCAGATAAAGTCACAATTAAACACTTTACTAAGTTAAGAGCTGCTCCCAAACTCCGACCTCCACCTCCCTCTGTGTTCCTACAGTCTCTCAGGTACCCTGAAGGCATCACTGATAACTCTGAGTGTGGGATCATTTATTTTACTTCATCTCTCCTCCTCCTCCTCCTCCTCCTCCTCCTGACCTCCAGCTATTAAAGTTCTTTTTATTTTTCTTTCTCATCCAAAGTGTTTTTCCTCTTCGTTCAGTACCTTGATTTGTTTTTCATTACAACAGTTTTCCTCTCTGTCGAGGTCGAGTTCGTCTTTTTCAGCCTTTTATTTCCTCAGAAATTAAAAATGGCCGCCAGCCTTCACCACAGTGTTCCATCTCAGCAGTGAAACTTGAAGATGATCAGGACGATCCTCTTGTACTCCTTCCTGAAGTTGTGGTTTAGGACGCCGTAGACGACGGCGTTGAGGCAGCTGTTGAAGTACGCCATGAAGTAGCTGGCCGTGAACAGCCACTCCGGTATCGCCCGGCTCAGCCTGGAGTCCAGCGCCACGGCCAGGCCGATCAGATTCAGCGGCGCCCAGCAGACGGCGAAGAGCACAAATACCACAAACATGGTGAGGAAGTTGCGAAGGTCATGTGGCTTAATCTTTGGCCGCGAGTCCGGCTTGACCCTCCGCCTCACCTGGATCACGAGGATCCAGATCCGCAGGTAGCAGTAGCTGACGATGCCGATGGGCAGGATGAAGTGCACCACCACCACCGTGATGGTGTACAATGAGCTGACCGACTGGGCGAAGGTGCAGGAGTACACCCGCGGGTCGTACTGCAGTGACTCCACAAACCAGTTTGGCACGATGGCGAGGATGGTGAGCGCCCAGACGATGACAACGTAGCACATGGTGTTGCTGTTGGAGAAGAGTTTGTCGTACTTAAGGCTGTGGCAGATGTAGCAGTAGCGGTTGATGGCGATACCCGTGATGTTGAAGATGGAGCCAATGACGCTGAGGCCCATCAGGAAGCCACTGATCTGACAGTGAATGTAGCCGGCGATCCAGCCGTCGTGGAAGATGGCGGTCAGGACCAGCGGGTAGGGATAGATGGCGACTACCAGGTCAGCAAGAGCCAGACTCACCACGAAGGCGTTTCCTGCAGACATGAGAGGAGACAGGAAGGTTAGTGGTAAATAGATCTGCACTGGTATGGATTCTTTCTGGTCTTCTGACCACTCAAAGAGCTTTAACATCACATGTCACATTCACCCATTCATGTTCACACAGCGGTGACCGAGGCTACCGTACATGGTGTCACCTGAAATCAGTCACTGGCAAGTCAAGGCAAGATACTGAACCCTGATTTGCTCTTGATGGTCATCCTTTGGTTACGTTTAGCCAACACACACACACACGTGGTTACGTTTAGCCAACACACACACGTGGTTACATTTAGCCAACACACACACACGTGGTTACATTTAGCCAACACACACACACGTGCTTACATTTAGCCAACACACACACACATGGCTACGTTTAGCCAACACACACACACACGTGGTTACATTTAGCCAACACACACACACATGGCTACGTTTAGCCAACACACACACACACATGGTTACGTTTAACCAACACACACACACGTGGTTACATTTAGCCAACACACACACACACGTGGTTACATTTAGCCAACACACACACACGGCTACGTTTAGCCAACACACACACACACACGTGGTTACATTTAGCCAACACACACACACGTGGTTACATTTAGCCAACACACACACACACACGTGGTTACATTTAGCCAACACACACACACGTGGTTACATTTAGCCAACACACACACACGGCTACGTTTAGCCAACACACACACACACACACGTGGTTACATTTAGCCAACACACACACACACACACATGGTTACGTTTAGCCAACACACACACACACGTGTGGCCGTGTTTCCCTGATACCATTATAGGATAACGGTGAGCAGCTGCGTATCATTCCGACATGAAAGGCTTTTTTCGTCAGTGTCTGACACAGGAAGTCACTGACCAAGTGCCACTAGGCCTAGTAAGAATCTATACAAATGCAGATTGATTTACCAGAAACATCCTCTATATGAGTATGACAGGAAGAGGCAGAAGATTTGGAGCCAACAAATATAAAAATAACTCAACAAGAGAGACGAGAGTTGTGACAGGAAACATCAGAAACATCCGCTCCAACTGCGCCTTAAAGCCTCCACCATCATTAGAGGATAATGAAAACAACAGTACACATTCAGTCCAATAATCTGCAGTCAGCCACACACACTCCGACACACACCGTCCAAACAGAGTTCAACATGATGGACTGTTGTTGTTCCTCAGGAGGGCAGTAAACACTGGTTTGTGTTCCGGCCACAGCGGCAGCTAGGTTCCAGTGTTTAGGTTCTTAGCTCAGTTAAATACTGCTGATCTGACACTGAGAAAGTCGTCACCATGCCAACGTGCTGTAAAGGTCTCCCACATGGGTGGGAGACATTTTAGTGAAATGTCTTAACAACTATTTGATAGCATTTGTCAGATTAGCAAACTTTCTGTTGCTGCTGTTACACAGATCAGACCAAGCCTGCTGTGAACCCCAACGCTGGGGTTTATGCCCTCTGAATTCCAGTTGTTACAGGTGCTACTGAGTCCTTCTGTGGTGCTTCCGCCTGCATTACTGCTTCTAAATAGTCTCCGAATTGTGGAGAGTGAGGCGAAGGAACAACATGTTGGCTAGGTCGCTAATTCTTGTCTCGTTTCTGGTCTGATAAACAGAGAGAGGGGAGGGCAGGGCAAGGAGGGGTTGAGATAATCAATATGCTGCATGCAGCCATTTTAAATCCTTATGGATGTGTGTCGGCTAAACGTAACCACGTGTGTGTGTCGGCTAAAAGTAACCACGTGTGTGTCTGTTGACCAAACGTAACCACGTGGGTGTGTCGGCTAAACGTAACCACGTGTGTGTGTTGGCTGTTGGATTCTACTTTTTCTTGCGGTCTAGTGTTGAAAATTGCAATAAACTGTGATATTGTATCACAATAATAAAAAATCACGTCACATGTTGAACGAGCTCTAAGGTATGGTGACAGTATTGAATGAGTAGAT
Source organism: Epinephelus lanceolatus (assembly GCF_041903045.1). NCBI lineage: Eukaryota > Metazoa > Chordata > Actinopteri > Perciformes > Serranidae > Epinephelus > Epinephelus lanceolatus. Next base: position 47,633,566 of record NC_135740.1, on the reverse strand, counting down.
CAGCGTATCGTCCTGGTCCTGATTCAGAGCGTTCTGTTTGTGTTGTTCTTTAGTTGAAATGATTCAAAGCTGTGAAGCACAAACAAACTTCCATTCAGCTGAAGTGTATCAGGCTGCATGTAGGTCACCTTAGCTGTGACTCGTTTACAGGTGAGCGATGAGCCAATCTGATGTCACTAACCAACTGAGCTGCAGCCTGACACTGAGCTGTGTGTGTGTGTGTGTGTGTGTGTGTGTGTGTGTGTGTGTGATAGATTGGTTATGGGGGAAGCTTTCATCAGATTTCATACATCTTCCCACCCTGAGGGGAGCACGGTCGTTAGCTGTGGCAGCGTTAATAACACCTTGTTCTACCTGCTCAATTCTGCGAGCATTTATCAGCCCTCGGCTTGATCTTCATTATGAAGACGCTTCATCGTTATCATTCTGGACGGCAGCTCTTTGTCTCAGGCACATCACAGAGGGCTAGTTAGAGGAGCGCTGTGGCTCGGAGCACAGAGTAGGGGGACTTGTTAACTGTGAGCCAATACATATTAGTCCATGGCTCCTTCTTCATTACTGCGTTTGCCCTTTGTGACTCTCACCAACAACATGGCTCCTCTGGTGTAACGCTGGAGCCTCGCTGTATGCTAATGGGTGAGGAGGAGAACCGCCGGCAGGGTTAGAGGTTCAACTTCCTGTGCAGCTCAGTGATTGAAGAAGACATTACGCTGCCAGAGTCTCATTAGAGACACTCCAGCTGTAAATATATAGATTCACGGTACCTCTGACAGAAGTGATGTCACAGCCTCAGGACACATTTAAATTATCTTTATATAACTGTGTGTTTTCTGTCTGATGTAAGCAGGGGTGGAAAATACATCAACATCTTTTACTGCAGAAAAAATACCATTACCACGGTATAGAAATACTTCAGTGAGCACAATGTGCAAGAAAATGTACCTGAAAATTAAAAGTAAATGTGCCTGTCATGCAGAATGTTGCCTCACTGGGAATCTTTGTTATTTAGGCTCATTTTAGAGTCACACACTATCATATATGTCAAATTACATTATTATTATTATTATTATTATTATTATTATTATTGTTGTTGTTTCTTAATGCATTGACTTCTGAGCTTCATTTTAACATTGCAGCTTGTTGAGATGGAAATATTCAACTCAATCACCAGAGTAAATGTTGGCATCGTTCATTTCTGCAAACCACATTTGTTTACATTACATTTGTACATTTAACAACACTGTGGTTGACATGTGGTTATGTTTAGGCACAAAAACCACTTGGTTATAGTTTGGAAAAGATCCTGTTTTGGCTAAAACACCTGGTTTTGGGGACTCAATCCCTGCTGGAAACACAGTGACAGGAAAACACCCATGTTTGGTGCCTGAAAAGCTGCTGGATAGGCAGCAATGACTCACTAAAAAAACAAAAAAAAAACGTGGTGAAACCATATTGTTGTTGTTGAATGAAATAAAATGCATTTTCCTCCAGGTGCTCTGACATGTTCTCCCTGTGTCAGCGTGGGTTTCCTCCAGGTGCTCCAGCTTCCTCCCACAGTCCAAAGACATGCAGGTTAATTGGTGACTCTAAATTGTCCGTAGGTGTGAATGTGAGTGTGAATGGTTGTCTGTCTCTATGTGCTTAGACTCACAAGTCAGTCTTTAGACGCTTTGCTTAACTAAAGACTGATGACTTTCTCCCTGATTTTGTGTTTAGATGGGCGGATACAATTTCAGAGTTTAAAAAACTCCCTACGTTGCAGAACCAATAGTAAATCTGCAGGGCGGTCCTTCGGTCACTCGCTGAACTCTTGTGCTCGTAAACATAGTCCCACTAGAAACACGTGTAGCGGTACAAAATGGCTCAGCCGTGCTCGCAGAAAATGCCGTCAAAGTTAGTGGATGTTTGTCGTGTTTGCGGCGACACATTCTCATCAACTAAAAGAAACAAACATAATCCTTTATAAGGCCATGACTCATCCGTCCGGCCAGACTATAGAGGGAATCGCCTTGTTGTTTACAAATACTTCTGGGTATAAAACCAGCAGAGCTTTTAGCTATATATATATATATATATATATATAGCCTATATATCACATTTTTCACATCACTGTATCACCGTTTGGACTAATCCAATGTTTGTAAAGTCTATAAACACAATGATTGAACAGACATTACTATTTCTGTGTGCACGTTTAGCTGGGCTAACCGTTAGCTGTTAGCCCTGTTAGCCGTTAGCGGTGTCTGTAATAGGTAATAACTCATTAAACGGTCCGTGAAAAAAATATCTTTTCCAGCGGATATCTTAGTTACAACATGATTGAGCTAGCAAAGCAGTTTTGTGTTGCTATGTGTGGTATTTATTCAGTTTTAGGAAATCACGATGTCTAGAAAGCATCAGCTGACAGGGACAGCTAACAGCAGCAGCAAAGCTAACATCAGGACGTCATCTGTTAAAAGCCTCCCGTTGTCAGATACGACATGAAACTACTCCAGTTAGCTCAATAATGTTGTAACTAAGACATCCACTGGAAAAAATATTTTCTTTACGGATGAGCACACGTTTGATAAAACGGAGTTAAATCTCTCGGCATCCATTTTCAAGCTCTCTGTGTGTTTGTTTCCTTGCAGACGAGAAAAGGGGGAGCGCACATTTCCGAGAAGGCGTGTCCTTTTCAAAAATGCAGGAGGCGTTGCTTTGTTGCCGGCCGTTTTCGCCGGTGTGTTAAACACACTTTAGAAAGGAGTGTCCCCAGACTACTATGTGTCAGTCCTGTGATAGTCTGGTGACCCGCCTCTCACCCAATGTCAGCTGGGATAGGCTCCACCCCCCCACGACCCCAAACAGGATAAGTGGTTACAGAAAATGAATGAATAACATGGATAACTGCACTGTCTGTTTGCACTGTAATATCAGCACAGTATATTTTATGAATGACATATTGAGACAAGGCAGATACTGACTGTCAGTGATGCAGTGATGTGAGCGGTGGATTCACCTTGCTGTGTTTCAGTGAAACGCTGAATGTAAACCTGACTGTTGTTTGTTTAGAAGGAGTCCACAGGACACCTTCAATCCTGGAGGGGAGTGAATTATTCTTTCCCTCAGTTTGAGTTTACAGTCATTATATCGACACTCTCAGACAACAAGAGGCGCCTCAGCTCCCTAATGATACATCACACACCACCACTTATGTTAATTAGTCTGTTCATTAAGACAAATGATGAATTAATGGGCAGAGATTTCTATCAGCGCGCTGTGATCTTTGCCTCCTTGAACGCACCGAGAAGTTCCAGTAGTTTCAAAGACACATCGCTTTTTACACATTCACATGCAAATGTATGCAGCGAGTCGCTCCAAAATCTAATCAGCTCATCTGTTGTGTAAAGGGAGCAGCACCGGGAACTTTCCTCCAGTTACTGTTTACAGACGGACGGACGGCAGCGTAGTTGAGCATCTCGTAACCACAGAGTTTGCTCTGAAGTGAGACTCGTCCTTGTTCCTTCACTCTTCTTGTGTTTCATTTGTTTCTCTCAGCAGTGTGAGTGTGTTCAACACCACCGCCGCCGCCACTGCTGTGTGTGACATCCTGACGGCAGCTCTCACTGCAGCTGCTTGTACCTCGTTCTAGTACAACAGCAAACAGGGCCGTCACCCTCAGACAGACAGACAGACAGACAGACAGACGGATGCTGTGCTGCAGTTTGTAGGAAAAAATAGATTCAGACAGTTTGTCATTGACATTTCTGGATCACACAAAGTGTTTCAGAGACGCAGCAGCTGCAGGTTATAAAACTCAGAGGGTCACATTCAGGGCTGTGGGGTCTGAGATACTGAGGTCACAGTTCAAACTCCCCCAGCATAACTCTCCTCTGTGAACTTTATGTCTCTATTAGAGGCCCTTTGTTAGAAGCACTTTGTCTTCATAGAAGATCTTGGATTTCTGGATAGATCGCACATATAAATACAGTATAAATATGTAAATATAAATGCTTAAACATTTGTCAGCACAAAGATGCTACACATCGTTAGCTCAGTTAGATTTTCCATAATTTAATAATTCGGTTAATTTTACTGAAGCCATGAGCACCAGAGAATAGATTTATGTTTCCTCTGAAGCTGTCAGAAAGTCAGATTATGTGTCTGTTCCTGGATTATCCTGTAAATTCTTCATATTCCTTCAGTCTGTAAGGGTCCTCAGATCCAAAGATTCAAAAAGGTTTCTATAAAATAAAGTTATGAGGATTAACAGCATAAAGTGGGGTTGTGTCAGTGTGCTGCCTTAATCCTCTCTGATGAATGATTCACTTTTGATTTGTTATATGAAGCCTAATTCTTATACAGTAATATTCATATTCTTTAAAATAAACAATTTGATCATATTTCCTGGTCTTTGCGTTTTAAGGAGAAATCAGGAACAAAAGAAGAAGTTGTTTTCACGGTGCTCAGAAGCTTCTGATAACAGATCAGATCCACTGAGACTTTAATGTGATCACTGAGAAACATTTGTGAAACTGTGCAGCTCACTTATCAGAGTTTTGTCTTTTCTCTGACGGGCTGATGATTTCACAAATAAAGACAACGGCAGTGAGAGAAAAAGAGCTTTTGTAAGATCTTAAATCAGGATCAAATGTAGAGAATACTGCTGTTCCACTGCGCTCATTCACATCAGGGAGAAACACATCTTATTTTGAATTTTCTTTCCTTGTGGTGCCTCAGAAACGCACTTCCTGTTTCTACACAAGCTCCAACTGAAGAAAACTTTACCGCTGTTTGTATCGTCCTGTTTTGTTCTTCAGGTCAAACTGATCCTGTAGATCACTGGTTCCCACCTGGTCCAGCTGAAGGGTCCAGATTTCTCCAGTTTAATAAACTCAGCGTCGTACATGTGTTTGGTCATGTCATCAAGATGCTCTCTGTCACTCCTCACACTGCAGCAGGAAACAACTCTTCAAAATAAACTTGACATGTTTGCAAGTCACCTGCCGTCCATTCAGAATGACCTCCGACCTACTTATGGACAGCGACCCACCAGTTGGGAACCACTGCTGTAAATACCTTTCATTTCATAACTGAAGTTGTAATTACAGACGGGAGGTTCAGATTATTCTGGATTAGATTTAAATATATATATCTGTGACTTATTAACAATACAGGAGCAGCGTTCTCTGCAAGTTCTGCAGGAAGGAATTTTTGTACCATCAGAGAACTTCAGCCTGAAATATCACATCAACACAAAGACTTTAGCAGCGAACGCAGAGGGCCGAGCCAGCACAGCCTCTGATGCTAACGCTAGCACAGCCTCTGATGCTAACGCTAGCAGTCAGTCGTGTTGAGCCACACTCGACCAGGTGCTCAGACTGAGTCAGTCTACCTGTGAATGACTAACTCCCTCACAGGATGGACTGCAGACAGTGTGGGTGGTCGAGGACAAAGGAACAACTGTGTCCAACATCCAGCAGCTTCACTTCGACACATCTGACAACATTCATGTAAATTTACATTTTTTAAGTACTTTCACAGCAAAAGTTGATGTATGTGTTTAATATAGATGAATTAATTAGAGCACGTCATTAATTAGATGAATTTTTTAAACCCATTGACAGCCCTGCTGACCATAACTGTTTTACACATTCATAAGTTTTTGGGGGATTTTTGGCGATTGAAAAACCCACAGTGTCACCTCTGCTTGTGGCCTCTTGTGGACTATATGAATTGTGGATTTCAGGAGTCCCAGACTTCACGAGAACTCACCCGCAAAGTAGCAGCAAGTCTGCAAGTGCGGTGAAGTCCGGACATTTGGATTCAGCCTTTGAGGTACGTCCTCTCTGGTTTGATAGGTGAGTCAGAGGTGTTACCCAACCAGCAGCATATATAGAAATAAATGTCTTCGCTTATTGTCTGTACAAGTTCACTTTTTATTTCACACCTGTTTTAGGGATGTAAACGTGTGTCCCCACGGTCGTAGAGCGCCTGCGTGACACAACAGGAAGTTTAACACATCACTGTTTCTGTTTAAATAAACCTTTAACTTTTGTCGGGTGAACGCAGCTCAGACCTGCCTGTAAAGTCCCCGCCCCCTTCTCTCCCATTGGTCAGGACCATTTAAATCTGAGCTAACTCACTGGCCGGTCCGATGAACCAATCATGGCTCAGAACTCATATTAGAGTTTTCTGATTGGCCCCTGGTCCTGTCAGTCAAACATTTACTTCCTCAATAAGAACACAGCGGACACATGACACAGCTTTCTGACCATGTTACACATTTCGACACATTTGGGTTTATACACGACAAAATAAAACTCGTCACTGTCGGGATCCATCGTACCTGCTGTGAATCTACCACAGAGCTTTGTGCTGCCACCTGTCGAGCCTTCAGCAGGTGAGTGTCTGATAGTCTAAAGATTTGAGATCCTGTCTGTGAGGTCATCCTGCGTGAAGCTGCCCTGATGGAAACAAAGACAGCAGAGCAGTTTATATAACAGATTTATTTCCAGAGTCCTGATGTGAGGGTGTGAGGTTAAAGATGAGGCGGCTCGTTGTGTCTTTGGCGCCTCCAGCTGTGTCCTCGCCAGCACTAAAAATACAAACACAACATTATCTGAGATGATAAAGCATCGCAGCACTTAAAGGAAATGAGATCAGATAAATCACAGTGAGCGTGTGGCGTCGGCTCACCACAGTGTCTGAGTCCTTGGGCAGGTGTGCTGCTGCAGGACGAGGTCGTCCAGGTGTCTGGGATCAGGTCGGACCCATCAGGCATGATGTCAGGAGGCAGAGGGAGGCCGTGACTTTGTGTCATACGCCGCAGCAGAACACATGCCTTCACCATGCAGCACACGTGTGCCAGGATGTTACGCTTCCTGCCACCTGCTGCTGTTGTTCTAACACCTCTGCAGATCAGACAGGTTCACGTCTGTTATCCTCGACTCAGAGACGCCGCAGCCGCGACACGACTGATACCAGGGCGTCAGTTTGGGTAGAGACGTGGTGACAGGCGAAACTAGAATCACAGAAGATCTGACCAGATGTCTCCCCTTGTGTTCCTGAGATATGACGTTAAAACATGATGATGTCACAGTCAAGCTGACCTTTGACCTTTTGACCTTCATTATTTCATCCCGTTAGACATTTGTGTCAAGTTTGGTCAGAATCAGTGAATGAATTTTGAAATTTTAAAACATGTTTTGTGAGATCACACTGACCTTTGACCTTCGACCACCAAACTCTTATCAGTTTATCGTTGAGTCCAAGTGGACGTTTGTGTTAAATCAACACAGACACCTCCTGCTCAGTTAGTGGTGCAGGGAATCAGGTCCCCCACAAAAGGTAACTCAATAAAAAGGTTTCGGTCTCAAAGACTTTGTGAAGACGTTTGTGCCAAAATCACAACTTTTTACTGAGTTAAGTTTGAAAAGATTCTCTCAGGGTGTTTTAGAGATATTGTGTTCACAAGCATTGGATGGACAGACGGATGAAAACAAACCCAGAAAAACACTTTTAACCATCTTCAACATGTGAAAGTGTGGGACATGTAGAGGGGTCAGTGTGAGGTCACATCAGAGAGGCACGGCGAGGGATCGTACCACCGGCTCAGGTTCATTTTTATGCTCCAAGTTATGAAACTGTCTTTATTCATGTGCAGGACAACACAACACTCTGTTCCACATATAAAAATATAATGAGGTATATCAGCTTGGTTATTTATACACATGACACCTGTGAATGAGAGTGAGTAGAATCTCATTTATTAACAGTTGAAGTGTTCACACAGTGTGGACAGTACTAATTCACAGTACGGTGAAACAGACCTGAAAGAACCAGAAAAAAGAGAAATATGTCCGACCTGTTATCAGCTCATCTCTACAGCAGCGCCCAGAAAACCAATCAGTGGACAGTTCACAGACTCCCAACACAATAAATCCTCAAACAGCCACTCAGACGGTCACGTTAATGGACGACCCTCCAACAGAGCCAAATCAGCCATTACGACCCATCATCACTGGTCTCCTTATTATCCTGAAGCCATCGATCCAAGCTCCATTAGCTCCTCCTAACATTTACCAAACAGGTGAATCAGTCCGTTCAGACGTTAATGTCAGAGTTCAGATCCTGCTGATTACAAATATGTTATGACACCACATCTGTCAGAGCTCGTGGATTCAGATGCTGCTGCTCCTTCACATTAAAAGTGTTTATCTGTGTGATTCCACGGAGCCAAGACACTAACTGCTGTCCACCTGTGCCTCTCTGTGATTATAAGCTGAGAACACTGTCCTGACACAGTGTTGTCCATCGTTGCTTTAAGAGCTGTTAAAAAGCTCCCGCAGGTTCTTCCCCTCTCAGTGTTTCAGGCGAAGGTGCGCTGTGTGAAAACCCTCAGGTAGGTTTCTATAAATATGTCTTTGGCCAGCTGTGACCTTCCCCCGGCTCTGACGGTGCAGTCGGCCTCTGCTGGAGCTGCAAAGGTTTAATGATGTGAAGACATCGCTCCTCATAGTCCCTAAAATCTGTAGCTAATGACAAGGATCTCCTCAGTGAGACCGGAAGGGGACATCAACTCTGAGCCTCAGACACAGAGTCAAAATGCTGCTGTTGTAAGCTCTGTCAGCTCACTCTGCTGCCAGTCAGCAGCTCACACACCTTTACAGATACAGAAGGGTCCTGATGGCTCCATCCAAAGACTGGGGCTTTTTGTTGAGTCAGACTGTTTGGGCAGGGCCCTCACCATGCTTCGGCCTTTTTGGGTTTTCAGTAGGACGTGTCAGAAAAGTTACCACAGTGATAAGTGGCCTGTGGCACCTACGTGTTCATAGTAACATCGCTTTTTGCTCCTTGGATGTTGGCTCCTGCTGTCAGTGTGAAGCCGAGCTCACAGAGCCGGAGCTGAGCTCAGACCATCGTGTGTGTGTTAGTTTGAACCTACTGATGATGTGGTGTTACAGTCATCCTGCGTATGTTTCTACTGAGCTGACTGTGTCTTCAGGAGGTGGAGGGGATGGTGGATGGTGTGACACCTGGTCAGACACCTGGTCAGACACCTGGTCAGACACCTGGACAGACACCTGTCACACTGCAGACACTGTTCACCAACAACCAAAAAACAACCCAGTCTCACTCTGAAGTCGTCGAATATAATGTAGTGCTTTTATTTTGAAAGAGACTGTATGCAAACTGTACATTTCCTGTGAAAACAGAAGTGTATTTGAAAACAGACAATGCATGTAACAGGCTGAAGTTGTTCTTAGATATGACATCATGAAGCGTTGTGTCTGTACTTAAAGAATATAAAGCTGCATTGATCTGATCAGATATCTGACAGGATGTGACGCACAGACTCAACCTGCAGAGACGTCGCTCTGAAACTTCAGAAGTTTCATTAGTTTGGATCTTCAGAGCTCGCTGGGATCTGTCAGAGTTCCTCAGAGTGACTCTGGATCGTCTCAAGACGTTGATATGAAAATGAAGGTCGTGAGCTCGTCTCCGAGTGAATCCCCTCGGCGGGTGGTATTTCAGAGCAGACATCACTTCCTGCTGGTTTCCAGCTGTCGGACCAGTTGGTTCAGGATTAAATCAAACAGTCATCTGCTCAGCTTCACTTCTCCAGCCACCATCCCAATGCTGATGACTGACATTTATCACATAAACATGTGACACATGACAGACTGTAAGATGAGGTCTCATCTGTCCTTTAAGAGCTCACTGAGCTCCAGCTGAAGGTCTGAAACCTTTTTTAAACTCATTACAGAAGTGTCTGACCTCTAGTCCGTCTATGGAGCCATGTTTTAATGAGTGGGGCCCTGATTTATTGGTGTGGTGCTGAAACATGAGGACAGAGCCTTCCCAAACTGCCTGCCGGCAACTTTTAAGGTGGAACGTTAACTTGTAATGTTACTCAATGCATGAGTTGATGACGTGAATCCATCAGCACACCTTAAATTTCACTGTGACAACTTTGACCATCACTTTAGTTTTTATATGACACACACTTTTAGTAATGACTTTAAAAATATAGATTAATTTGGAGCGGATTATGTGAAGGTCATATATTCTAATCCTCACTTCCTGTGGGCTACAGCAACACTAAACCCCTGAGCTTGCCTGAGAAGGACTAAATGCACAAAGCTGCTATTTTTAAATATCCCATGGAGAGAGACTCTCACTGCAGCCTGTTCTATTTTGTTGTGAAAATGTGGGCGTGCAGCCTCGTTCTGTGGACGATAAACCAGGTGCAGACTTCCATCTGTGTCACCGCTGATGAGGAAATACAGCGAGTGCTGGACGGAGCAGTGAGTGACAACAACCCCGCCCACATTTAAGAGGACTGTCTGAACAGACCGAGGGTCTAGGTACCATGTCTGAAGGCTTACTGCTGGTTCCAGAGGGACTGGACTGAAAGGGTTTGGTGGAGACGGGGCTGCAGAGTCCAGCTCTGACTCTTGTGTCTGTAAGCTTTAATAAAATGTGTGTTTGGTTCCTGTTTCCCAACACACACACCAGCTGTAACAGCTGCACATGAATGCACACAAGTGTGAGTGACATCACACACGTTCCTACCAGTGATTCCATGCTTGAAACAACAATGTGCCAAAAAAGACAGAAAGAAAACGACAAGCTGGCAGACATGGATCAGCTTCTTTGTTGACTTGAAAACTCCTCATCATCTGTAGATGTTGGCGCGGCGTAAAGAGTCGATGAAAAACGTTTTAATCTTTTATTCTTGCAGTTATCTCACGTTTTCTGACTCCGCCTTCTTCTCCTGTGTTCACAGACAGAGGCAGGAAGAAGAGAATCCAGAAAAGACGGACGGTCAGCTGAAGATCATGGTAAGTTTTTAATTCAGTTTGTCTGAGCTGCACACACGCACACACACACACACACACACACACACACACACATGCACGTCAAATAGTGTATAGAATCATGGACACACCCACCGGTTGCTCTACGATCATTTTATTGCCTCCAGTTTGGCGTTTTGGCCGTCGCCATCTTGCCTGCGGTCTGAATCACTTTCTCTTAGCTGCTCTTACAAAGTGCACACTGCCGCATGGAGGCTGATACAACTGGGTCAAACCACTCTGTCATAACACGGCACCTTGACCTTTCACCCCCTCATACATCCATCACAGTCCATTGTGCGTTACCTTTGTGATAAACCTAAACACCATTTGCTGAGGTCAGAGCAGAGCACTCTGCCTGTGTAGATTTACCTTTAAAGTTCTAACTGTATATTTTATATTCACCGCAGTGAGATGACGTTTTAATTTCTCTGTCGTTGTTTTTATAGTTCTGTTGTTGGTTCTCTTCATGATCACTTTGCTCATTCCTTTTTCTATTATTACTATTCGACAGGTCATCAGTCACTTTAACGCACTGTCGTCCATCACTGTGGCTCCTGTCAGCTGCCAGTAATCTGCCAATAATCTGTCATCAAGCTGTCAAGCTGGTATCTATCTGTGGCTCAGTCGATGTGCGTCAGGTAAATGAGTTGGTAGGAACGTCCTGAACAGCAGCTGGGTGTGACCCTCCCATCAGTTATTACATTTTAAAACATTTGAAAGTTAAACATTGAAGATGAAATCCTGGAGGTGAAAAAGTCTCAGTTTTGAACTGTTGTCGTGCAAACTGTTTATTTTTGGACAAACTTTAATGAGACGCAGAATAAAGTGATGTTGATGAAATATTATTATTTTTTAATGTGTTTTATATTCTGATGGAAGTGTTTGTTACACATGATGTGTTCAAAGACCATCAGACATTTGAACATCCAATGATTTGTGTTTTCACAGTTTGTTGCTATGTGGGGCATCTTTGGAAGACCTTTCTTTCAAAATCGCCAAAAATCTTTATATTAAATATTAAAAAAATTGCCAAAATTTTTAAAGACAAAAGAATTGCCAGCATTTTCTAACTAAAACATGAATTCCAAACCCGCCCTCAGGTTTGAAAAGTATGCTGTCTTTAATCATGGCTTGTAAAATAAATACAGTCATTTAAATGTGAACACCCCCCCCCCCCAGCAGCCTGAGGCCTCTGACTGCAGGAGTCTGGACTCTGTTAAACCATTAAGACAGAATCAGGATGCGAGTTCATGAACAGATCAGGTGACATTTGGAGTTCATCAGCAGCCGCTCTGCTGTGGATTACAGCGTCCAGATGGGACCATCCTCTGACTCTGAAAAGGTTGAGAACTGCTGATCTGTCGGCCTCAGGATCGATGAAACCCTCTGTCTCATTCACGCATCAGTAAAGTGATTTCCAGACAAACAGAGTTTTTAATAAGTGAGCTGGATTCATGAGTTTTGGTTCAACAGAGCTGTCCAACTGTTCCTCTGGAGACGGATTATTAATGTGCACCTCCTCCTGTACTGCCTTAATATGCACATTCAGCACATCCAATGCATCAAAACATTGTTTTCTAGTTGGAGCCGCGCCTCGTTTTCAAACTGTATGGTTTGACTAAAATGAACAATGACAGCAATATAGTCCACGATGAGCAGCGCTAAAATCAACCTGCGTAGTTGTCCCTCCATTGTGACATTAGAAAGTGTCACATTTATCTTGCAAGTGTACTCTTCTTCAACGTTTGCTTTACTTCCTGGATTTTTCCCACATGGAAATTCTGACCAATCAAGAGCAGCTTTCTCACACAAGGCATTTGATCTGGTCCTCTTGTAAATGCTGCCGTGAGAACACCAACCAACTCTAGGCAATTATACAACTTTGGAACAACATGAGTCCCTGATTCAGACCAGAGGAGACCACTCTAGGGCTGACAGCAGCCTCAGAGAGAGAGACATGAACATTCACATGACTCCTGGTTATTTAGATTAGTTTAGTAATGTTACTGCAGACGGGTGAAATGATCGTATACATAGGTTCTCCTTCATTTAGTTGTTGCTGATGTTTCTCCAGCAGCAGAGCGACACACCCAGCTGTTACTGTGTGTTTGGGTCTGATTACTGAATGAATCAAACAGCATGTCACTCGTCTCTCAGCTGTGTATTTCAGACTGTTGGGGAGAGGAGGAGCTAAATATGATCATTGGCAATAATTCATAATTATTAATATTAGTTATGGATTATTAAAATATTTGATTAATTAATAACTAATTAATTATTACATAAGCATAATAATCAAATTAGCTTCACACGGGACACCAAATGTTGGGAAGAGGAGGAGCTAAATATGATCATTGGCAATAATTCATAATTATTAATATTAATTATGGATTATTAAAATATTTGATTAATTAATTAATAACTAATTAATTATTACATAAGCATAATAATCAAATTAGCTTACAGCGGGGCACCACCAAGAAAACCCGGACCAATGATCGGACGTAAATTCAGTCTCAAGAGTGCTCACTTAGGAAGCTAATTCTAGGGAGATATCAGCAACTATAAGATGAACAGGAAGGAGTGGAGCTCAGGCACTGACTTTATCAACCAGCTTCATCACAGTATACGATGAAAAACCAAAGCAACCTCTCTTTGCAGTATAATAGGGTTTATTCACACTGATGACATTAATTTACAACCAACATCAACATTGCTCTATAAACCCTATCAACTATAAAACATTACCGAATCAACCAGCAAGCATCAAGAAGGGTGTGTGCGTGTGTGTGTGTGTGTGTGTGTGTGTGTGTGTATGAGGGTGTGGGAGAAAGTGGGTGAGTGAGCGAGAATGTGTGAGTGTGTGTGTGTGTGTGTCTGAGCGAGTGGGTGTGTGAGAGAGAGGGAGGTGTGTGAGCGTAGCAAGATGGCGGCTGTGACGCTGCAAGCTACGTCACGCAATGGCGGCTCGCCAAGAAAGCACGTGACTCAAGAAAAAAGGAGGGGAGCCAGTAGAGAGGGAAGTTCAAATTGCTCGGCTCCAAGTGTAGGTTAGTGGAAAAGAGGAAGAGAGAAAGGGGAGCACTCAGAAGTGTGGTCACGCAGGCGGTATTGAGATGCAGTAACCCGTCTGTGAGACGCGCTCGGCTCAGCTGGTGAGCGGCGTGAATCTGGACATTGAACCAACACAGCCGAAGTACTGATCGATCCCGCGTGCGGGGCGACACAATAGCGGTCCGACGAGGTCGGATCACTACGTATTACAAGCAGACACAAACGGGCAGAAGAATAACAGACAGCAGCAACACAGGCAATATTTTTACAATATCAATGCAGCCAAAATCGGACGCGGCGGTCCGTATCAACAAGCCCTTACAAAACTTAAAAAGAAAACACACACTAACTAATATCTGCCCAGAGCTAAAGCCTCTTACTGTTGCAGAAGATGGAGTGATGTGTCGGTCGTTCCTCGTGCGTCCTTTGTTGCGGCAGAGGTGAAGTGGTTAGCGGCTCACAGCAGGTAACGGGTCCTCGGCGAGGGGGCGAGTCTCTGGCGAGGTGAGTTAATTCCGGCTCGTAGCGGGGAATCACTCGGGGAAAGAAGGGGGTCCTTGTCCTTCTTCTTGAAGCAGGCAGTCCTTGTTTTCTACCAAACTTCGCATCCGCGGGCATCCGGGTGAGAGGGTCAATCCGTGGTCTCGTACCGGGCTACTCTGTGTTCCTCGGCGCACAGAGTGAGGGAGAGGAGAGGAGATCAGCTCGACCAGCGAGGGAAATCCGTAGGCCTAAAACGCGTCTAACTGTGCACAGTAATAACTCTTTCTAAAGCGTTCGCCGTGTGGGACGAGTTGCTAAGCTTTAGGAACAGTTGTGGGTACTTCTATTGGCTATAAGGATCACAGCCAGAAGCGTTTCCCTCAGGCACGCTTTGTGATGATATACCCCGGCGTGACGTCATCGGTGCGGGGTTGGCCATGGCGGATTTCACCCAATGGGAGCTGTGTATTTCAAGGGATCTCTGCTGGTCAGCTGGGGTGCTGTGTTGGGGGTTGAATCAGCTGATTCACACAGAGAAAGGGGGTTGACTGATTCCTTTGTTCTTTTGGGTGCCAACATGTGGTCTCAGGCTTTGATTGTTACATGTAGGCCCAAAAGTTTATGGATAAAGTGTAGGCCTTTGTTAGAAATCCTTGTACGGCACAACAAGACTCTTAACGGTTGAAGTGGTCGACACAGCGAGGTGAACCTGGTGACAGAAACTGAACCACAGATTTTTGACATAATGAAAAGTGACTTCAGGACCTCACCAATGCTGGATAATGTGTCTGTGACAGGGCAGATGGAGGCAGGAGATTAATGGACAGAGGCAAACAGAGAAGAGTTACAGAGGAGGAGACAGAGGAGGAACCAGGAGGAGACGATGAGGAACCAGGAGAGTGATTGAAAAGGGAGGAAGTACGCAGAGCAGAGGAAATGTGAGAGGAAGAGTCTGAAGGAATGAATCAAAGCTGCTGGATGGGTGGCAGCAGGAGAATTGCAAAGGCGGGAGCTGAATTGAGACGAGAGCTGAGAAGATGGGGAATCTGAAGAGGAGTAAAATAAAGAGATAAGAGAGGACAGGAGGGGAGATGAGATGAAGGAAGAATGAGAGAGGTGAAGAGTTCATCCAGTTTTCCTCCTGCGGTCATTACATTTCCACTCAGGGAGTCCAGGATCTCTGAGGATTGATGGAGGAGCAGGAGAAACAAATGGCGTTGTTTGACTGATGTGTGGCCGACAGGACGGCTCTGAATATGAGTGTTTAGGTATTGATCCATGGCCATGTTAATTTGTCATGATGACACGTGTGGAGCTCTGAAGCATGACGCTGAGCGGACGATCAGAGGCTCAGAAAATGATCTCAGAGATAAAGATGATGAACTCATAAACACAGACAACGTTCAGATATCTGCTCAGGTTAATAAAGATTCTCACAGAGTTTCATCCAGACGATGAAACACTGTTTGATTTGACTGACAGGACCTGCTCCACATTAAAATGACACAGTTAAATGTGACCGCAGCTCAGTGACCAGGATTAATGTTGGGACTGTTCGTTTCTTTAGACGATAGGTATGTTTTGTTCATTTCATATGCAGCAGATATGTTTACATTTTTAGTTTCAGTTTTCAGTGGTGAGAATGCTGTGGATGATGTGTGATCAGGTTTAAGCTGAATAACTGCCTGGTTATGGTTAGAAAAAGATCATGTTCTAGTTTATATGGTCAGGATGGGATATTATCACAATACTGAGGTCACTGAGGTCATTGCAATATTGGGATATGCTGAGTACACGCAGGAAACCCACGCTGACACAGGGAGAACATGTGGGAGCACCTGGAGGAAACCCACGCTGACACAGGGAGAACATGTCGGAGCACCTGGAGGAAACCCACGCTGACACAGGGAGAACATGTCAGAGCACCTGGAGGAAACCCACGCTGACACAGGGAGAACATGTCAGAGCACCTGGAGGAAACCCACGCTGACACAGGGAGAACATGTCAGAGCACCTGGAGGAAACCCACGCTGACACAGGGAGAACATGTCAGAGCACCTGGAGGAAACCCACACTGACACAGGGAGAACATGTCAGAGCACCTGGAGGAAACCCACGCTGACACAGGGAGAACATGTCAGAGCACCTGGAGGAAACCCACGCTGACACAGGGAGAACATGTCAGAGCACCTGGAGGAAACCCACGCTGACACAGGGAGAACATGTCAGAGCACCTGGAGGAAACCCACGCTGACACAGGGAGAACATGTCAGAGCACCTGGAGGAAACCCACGCTGACACAGGGAGAACATGTCATAGCACCTGGAGGAAACCCACGCTGACACAGGGAGAACATGTCGGAGCACCTGGAGGAAACCCACGCTGACACGGGGAGAACATGTCGGAGCACCTGGAGGAAACCCACGCTGACACGGGGAGAACATGTCAGAGCACCTGGAGGAAACCCACGCTGACACAGGGAGAACATGTCAGAGCACCTGGAGGAAACCCACACTGACACAGGGAGAACATGTCGGAGCACCTGGAGGAAACCCACGCTGACACGGGGAGAACATGTCGGAGCACCTGGAGGAAACCCACGCTGACACAGGGAGAACATGTCAGAGCACCTGGAGGAAACCCACGCTGACACAGGGAGAACATGTCAGAGCACCTGGAGGAAACCCACGCTGACACGGGGAGAACATGTCAGAGCACCTGGAGGAAACCCACGCTGACACGGGGCGAACATGTCAGAGCACCTGGAGGAAACCCACGCTGACACAGGGAGAACATGTCAGAGCACCTGGAGGAAACCCACGCTGACACAGGGAGAACATGTCGGAGCACCTGGAGGAAACCCACGCTGACACAGGGAGAACATGTCAGAGCACCTGGAGGAAACCCACGCTGACACAGGGAGAACATGTCATAGCACCTGGAGGAAACCCACGCTGACACAGGGAGAACATGTCGGAGCACCTGGAGGAATCCCACGCTGACACAGGGAGAACATGTCGGAGCACCTGGAGGAAACCCACGCTGACACGGGGAGAACATGTCGGAGCACCTGGAGGAAACCCACGCTGACACGGGGAGAACATGTCGGAGCACCTGGAGGAAACCCACGCTGACACAGGGAGAACATGTCGGAGCACCTGGAGGAAACCCACGCTGACACAGGGAGAACATGTCAGAGCACCTGGAGGAAACCCACACTGACACAGGGAGAACATGTCAGAGCACCTGGAGGAAACCCACGCTGACACGGGGAGAACATGTCGGAGCACCTGGAGGAAACCCACGCTGACACAGGGAGAACATGTCAGAGCACCTGGAGGAAACCCACGCTGACACGGGGCGAACATGTCAGAGCACCTGGAGGAAACCCACGCTGACACGGGGCGAACATGTCAGAGCACCTGGAGGAAACCCACGCTGACACAGGGAGAACATGTCAGAGCACCTGGAGGAAACCCACGCTGACACGGGGCGAACATGTCAGAGCACCTGGAGGAAACCCACGCTGACACAGGGAGAACATGTCAGAGCACCTGGAGGAAACCCACGCTGACACAGGGAGAACATGTCGGAGCACCTGGAGGAAACCCACGCTGACACAGGGAGAACATGTCAGAGCACCTGGAGGAAACCCACGCTGACACAGGGAGAACATGTCAGAGCACCTGGAGGAAACCCACGCTGACACAGGGAGAACATGTCAGAGCACCTGGAGGAAACCCACGCTGACACAGGGAGAACATGTCGGAGCACAGACGGGCTCCCTCACCCTGGGTTCCACTTTATTTATTATACGTCACATAAACACATATTTAGCCACACTTCCTGAGGTGTCACACCATCCACCATCCCCTCCACCTCCTGAAGACAGAGTCAGCTCAGATACTATGTCACTTCAGAAGTCTCTCAGCAGCATGTGAACGCACCACGGAGGCACACACTCATTCATATGCGCCACAGTACAAGTGTTAAACAATCAGAGAACAAACCAAAAAACAAAACCCTGACATGATTTCTGACCTGTCTCATGTTGTCACTCAAACACAAACTGTCACTCAGAGACTTCACTGATGTGTCTTTAACCACAGAGATGTGCCCCATCATCCCGTGGTCACGTTCATGTTCCTGTGCTGGGTGTTTCCTGTTGAACCTCCTGATGATCTCTGAGTCCATTAACACAGAGACTGAGCTGAGTGCTTTCAGTGAACGCAGCTTACTCAGACTCAGAGAGGAGACGGCAGCCCTCCTCCTTCACGTCCCTCCGCCTGCTCTGGGATCAGATCTTACAACCTCGCATGTGGCGAATTGATTTTCCTGCCTGGACTTTTAATTCGAGAGCTTAACAGGAAGTTCGGCTTCAGTGCTCCAACATGCAAAGATCTTAAATGTCAAAACAACTCATCAGTATTCACATATTGTGGTATGAGTGCGGAGGAGGTGGCGCTGAGTGCTTTAACAGAAACAGACAGAGTTACAGAGCAGTGAGCTCTCAACAAGTCAAACAACTTCTCAGACCACATTCACCCTGTCAGAGGGGATCTCTGCTGTTTTTCAGCCTGGACTGTTCTCACATTTTCTTGTGTCTGACTGACTCGTGGGAACAAGGTTTTTTTTGTTGTTTTTTTATTGGTCCAGTACTGAGAGACAAAGCTGCATCAGCAGCAGTGAAACAGGCTGAGCTGTAACCACCTGCAGCGCATTCGCCCTGTCAGTCTACGCCCATTCAGTCTTTGTTTTTGTCACTTTTACATTTCCTCTTAAAGATGGGGGCTGCATGCGGTTATTCCGCCTCACCGTGCTGTAGATAAGGTACGATCACAGGGTGGGGGACAGAGTTGTCTTGCCTCTGAGCCGAGAACGGAGGTCGTAACAGCGCTGAAACAACGTCTGTATAAACAGGACAGCCAGCAAGGCGGGATCATGGGTGTGACGTTTTGACAACATGTTCTGTGTGCAGCTGTTGGCAGTTAGCAGCTAGCACAAAGAAGAAGAACAGCAGCTGTTGGCAGTTAGCAGCTAACTCAAAGAAGAAGAACAGCAGCTGTTAACAGAGCAGAACAATTGAAATGCACAGAAAACGTTTCACTTCTCTGCAGGACCTGATCTGTAACGTTATCAGACAAAAACTGACTCTGAATGGATTTAAATCAGACTGTTCTCAGGCACTGATCAGATGTTTTCCTGGAAATATAACGCACTAAATTTGTACATGCCCTACGTAATCACGAGCCAGTAATTCATACAGAAAACACATATTCCCAAAGTTTAGAACTGTTAGTGAACGTTAAGTCATTTTCTGTTGCATCATCACCATGTTTCTTTTCCTAAACCTCACCACAGTAACTTTACATTAAGGACTTAACGTCATTCAGGGCTCTAAATCGTAGGGTATCACATACCGCCGTACAAACACAGCTATGGTCAGAGATCATTGGAGCGAGATCCCACATTACATCAGAGCGCTAACCCCTGTGACACATTTCAAACACACACAGACACAAGCTGATGGAAAAACTCACCTGACACCACTCAGTTAACTCTCACATCACATTTGACTCCCTTCACCTCAGCTGTCTCTCTGCAGCGTCTCTGGAGCTCTGTCTGATCTGTCCACTGTTTCTGCTTTATTTTGTATTGTGACATTTTTTTGTTGCAGAACAGGAACCTGCTGAAAACCATTTTTTCACTGGGTCAGGTCCGTTTGAACTCTAACACACAGAGCTACCTGTAATTCCTGAGTGGTGACATCACAGCCTGTGTGGTGGCGGCCGGCTGCAGCTCTCTGTCTCAATATTGGACCAATAACACAAAATGTTTCCATCAGTCAGTCACACATGAAAAATAGGAGACCAGGGCCAGGTTGAAAAATACCTCCTCAATAATCTCACAATGACAAAACCTGCAGATTAAACTTTAATTCACTTTATGATGAATACACAGGTGCTGTCCAGGCTCACTGTAACAAACAACACTTACTAGATGTTCTCCTATTAAAATAGTGGGTGGTAGTTGTAGTAAATATGTCCTATATTGCAAAGCAGAAAGTATCATTATTATTATTATTATTGGAACCTGCCAACAGTCTTCTTTAGAGTGAAATTTTTAATAAATGTCCCAAATGTCTTCATGTTTAAGTCACATTTCATTGAAGTTGTATTGATTCATAACTAAATAGATTAAAAAATAAAAATTATACAGTTACTGATGGTTTTAAGTGTAAACGATCAGAAATATCATAAGAAAATACAAAATACTGAAACCTGAGGATCATAAAAGAGTCGCTGCAGGAACATGTCATAAAGTCGGAGTAATAAACTCTGATCATCCAGAAGATGGACTCACTGTGTTGAGTGGTGATAAACAGACAGACAGACAGACAGACAGAAACAGGGACAGACGGACAGCTGCCTACCTGCTTTCCTGAGTTTCCGGTTCCGGAACACGGACACGATCACCAGCAGGTTCCCGATAACATCCACCACGATGGTGGTGATGAGGACTCCGGCCAGCAGGGTCACCACCCAGGGGAAGGACTGGTGCTGCGGACCCGGGGCCCCCTCCTCCCCTGCCGGTGTGGCGTTGCGGGGCCCCAGGGTCCCCTCCAGCAGGGTGGGCTCATGGTCCTCCAGGGACATCAGTTGCGGGAGGTGCCGCGGGTTGACGAGTCGCATCGGGTCGTGGTCACGGAGTGTCGGTCCATTCAGCATCACGCGCGGCTGTGCGGGGAGGCTGCAGGTCACAGAGTCACAGTGTGGGTGGTGGTGACGTCACACTACATGCTGGACTTCATGTGGTTTTATAACATTTAACACACACACACACACACACACACACACACAGACCGATGCGCGAGAGGTGCAAGCAGAGGGGGTGAAACAGCACGTGCACGCGGGTGAAAGGTGTGACCGGTGAGCAGGTACTTAGAGAGGACACACGGGTCACAGGTGATGATGATGAAGCACAGAGACACGATGCTTCATCATCAGGTCAAGTTTTTACAGCAGGCTCCACTTCTGTCCACGTGTGCACGCGCTCTCATGCACGCGCTTGCTTGCCTCTCTTTCTGAGCTCAAAACAAATCACAAACATCTGTGTGAGTCCTGGCGGCAGCAGCGGCAGCAGTCGCCTTCTGTATCTGCAGCTGGTCGCCTCGTGTATCTGCAGCTGGTCGCCTCGTGTATCTGCAGCTGGTCGCCTCGTGTGACGGACCCGCTGCGCTGGTTTCTTTAGTTTCTTTGGTTCGGTGGAAAACTTGGAAAAACTTCCTGTGAGACACCTCCGCGTGCTCGTGAGGACAAACTCCCCGACCTGCTGCGAGTCCACGTCACAGGGAGTCTGATCGCAGACTGACAGGTGTGACCAGGGAGAAAACAGAGTAAATCCTGTCACGCACCATAAACGCGCGTCACAGCTGCAGCCTATCTGAAAGGTAGAAACACGCCGCGGTGTGTTCACAGTTCCTTCTCTGTGATGTCCGGGTTCAGGGTGCAGTCCCGTCAGGACCCCGGCTTCCCGAGTCCATGTCCGGGCTGTGGCTCTAGGAGCACCGCGGAGCTGTGCGCATCGCTGTGCGTAGCGGAACCGGAGCGACGCGTCCGTTGTGCGCCAAAGTCTCCAAACAGGACATGTCAGTGAATGTTCTCTTTGCTCAGTCCCGTGGTCACCTGTGCAGCCTCACAGGTGTGAGCTCAGTGAATCCTCAGTGAACACGAGCACGTGCAGCTCCGTCTCCAGACCGGAACATCAGAACCCTGTGAGCTTCATGGATCCTCCGTCACAGCTGGAGTCACGTCTCCGCTCTGAGGCTTCATTCACAAACCCGCTCCGTTATTCATGACTCCAGCTGCTGCCGGTGTGTCTGTCAGTGTGCCGGTGTGTCTGTCAGTGTGCCGGTGTGTCTGTCAGTGTGCCGGTGTGTCTGTCAGTGTGCCGGTGTCCCGCTCATTCACAGCCTCACGTGCGGAGCGCTACCTCAGCTCTGAGTCTGTGTGGAGGAGCTTTACGCGCCTTATAGCGTCCAACAATGATGCGCGCTCTCTCTCCCTCTCTCTCTCTCTCTTTAGCTGGGGTTTGGTGTAAATGTGCGTGTACGCGTGTTTGTGCCACGCACACTCCTCCAGTGATGCGCTCTCCCTGTGTCCTCCCCCTCCTCCTCTCCTCTCTGTTCATCCTCCTGATGTTTCCACCGGAGCGCAGAGCGGTTTCATCTGTTGGCGCGCGCTCTCCTCGCCTCCTCGGGGGCGCGCCTCACGGTCCATCCTGATGATTCATAACCTCATTTATTCTCCATCTTTAAATGAACTGAGCTGGACCCTCTCGTTAAGTGTCTGTGACGTCACACTGAATTAAACTCTCATTAAAGTGTGATGATGACGCGTCAGAGACAGTTGGACCACAGCCAGTCAGATCATGGAAAATAAAAACTGAGGTGAAGCTTCAGTGACTTTGTGAATGTTCTTTACATCAGAAAACATACGAGTCAAGTCGTCCTGGTGGGGGCGCTGTAACTAAAGGTCAGGTTCCTGCAGCCCTCAGTCTGCTGGAGTCTCTGCATGTACACTTACTTACATGTACTACACAATTGCATTGTTCGGCCAAAGGAAGGTGGTTAACAGAATTTAAAAACTCACGTCATCAGTTACATCAGACTGCACTGAATTCATCAAGGACAGTTTGTTTCTCTCTGTCACGTTTTCGCACCGAACAAAAATCCAACAACTGAGAGCATTCTTTAAAGAAACAAAAACAAAAAACAAGGTTGTTTATTCGCAGCCCAATCAAGACATGAAGAAACAGCCCCGTCCACCCATCAACACAAGAACAATCAAAGAACATCAGAGCAGTCACGAGAACCCTAAAGAGACAAATGAATGAACATGTGTGACATCAGTCGGAGCTCAGCCTGTTTTATTACAACTTCTCAGCTTCCATAGTTAAGACGAAAGTTAAAAATGTTTCCCGGTGGTTAAGAAGCAGTTGATCCTTTCAGCTTTTTCAAATCCATTTTATTCATAAAGCCCAGTATCACAAATCACAGTTTGCTCAGAGGCTTCACAGCAGATTGTCTCTACCTGAGAACATTCTGGATGAACTGAAGCAAAACTGCATCAGAACATGAGTTTATAAACTATCACTCAGCTGCTGACACGGGGAGAACATGTGGGAGCACCTGGAGGAAACCCACGCTGACACAGGGAGAACATGTCAGAGCACCTGGAGGAAACCCACGCTGACACAGGGAGAACATGTCAGAGCACCTGGAGGAAACCCACGCTGACACAGGGAGAACATGTGGGAGCACCTGGAGGAAACCCACGCTGACACAGGGAGAACATGTCAGAGCACCTGGAGGAAACCCACGCTGACACAGGGAGAACATGTCAGAGCACCTGGAGGAAACCCACGCTGACACAGGGAGAACATGTGGGAGCACCTGGAGGAAACCCACACTGACACAGGGAGAACATGTCAGAGCACCTGGAGGAAACCCACGCTGACACAGGGAGAACATGTCAGAGCACCTGGAGGAACCCCATGCTGACACAGGGAGAACATGTCAGAGCACCTGGAGGAAACCCACGCTGACACAGGGAGAACATGTCAGAGCACCTGGAGGAAACCCACGCTGACACAGGGAGAACATGTGGGAGCACCTGGAGGAAACCCACACTGACACAGGGAGAACATGTGGGAGCACCTGGAGGAAACCCACACTGACACAGGGAGAACATGTGGGAGCACCTGGAGGAAACCCACACTGACACAGGGAGAACATGTCAGAGCACCTGGAGGAACCCCACGCTGACACAGGGAGAACATGTCAGAGCACCTGGAGGAAACCCACACTGACACAGGGAGAACATGTGGGAGCACCTGGAGGAAACCCACGCTGACACAGGGAGAACATGTCGGAGCACCTGGAGGAAACCCACGCTGACAAAGGGAGAACATGTTGGAGCACCTGGAGGAAACCCACACTGACACAGGGAGAACATGTGGGAGCACCTGGAGGAAACCCACGCTGACACAGGGAGAACATGTCGGAACACCTGGAGGAAACCCACGCTGACACGGGGAGAACATGTCAGAGCACCTGGAGGAAACCCACGCTGACACAGGGAGAACATGTCGGAGCACCTGGAGGAAACCCACACTGACACGGGGAGAACATGTCAGAGCACCTGGAGGAAACCCACGCTGACACAGGGAGAACATGTCAGAGCACCTGGAGGAAACCCACGCTGACACGGGGAGAACATGTCGGAGCACCTGGAGGAAACCCACGCTGACACAGGGAGAACATGTCAGAGCACCTGGAGGAACCCCACGCTGACACGGGGAGAACATGTCAGAGCACCTGGAGGAACCCCACGCTGACACGGGGAGAACATGTGGGAGCACCTGGAGGAAACCCACGCTGACACGGGGAGAACATGTCGGAGCACCTGGAGGAAACCCACGCTGACACAGGGAGAACATGTCAGAGCACCTGGAGGAACCCCATGCTGACACAGGGAGAACATGTCAGAGCACCTGGAGGAAACCCACGCTGACACGGGGAGAACATGTCAGAGCACCTGGAGGAAACCCACGCTGACACAGGGAGAACATGTCAGAGCACCTGGAGGAAACCCACGCTGACACAGGGAGAACATGTCAGAGCACCTGGAGGAAACCCACACTGACACAGGGAGAAGATGTCGGAGCACCTGGAGGAAACCCACGCTGACAAAGGGAGAACATGTCGGAGCACCTGGAGGAAACCCACACTGACACAGGGAGAACATGTGGGAGCACCTGGAGGAAACCCACGCTGACACAGGGAGAACATGTCGGAGCACCTGGAGGAAACCCACGCTGACACGGGGAGAACATGTCGGAGCACCTGGAGGAAACCCACGCTGACACGGGGAGAACATGTCGGAGCACCTGGAGGAAACCCACGCTGACACGGGTAGAACATGTCAGAGCACCTGGAGGAAACCCACGCTGACACAGGGAGAACATGTCGGAGCACCTGGAGGAAACCCACACTGACACAGGGAGAACATGTCAGAGCACCTGGAGGAAACCCACGCTGACACAGGGAGAACATGTCAGAGCACCTGGAGGAAACCCACGCTGACACGGGGAGAACATGTCGGAGCACCTGGAGGAAACCCACGCTGACACAGGGAGAACATGTGGGAGCACCTGGAGGAAACCCACGCTGACACGGGGAGAACATGTCGGAGCACCTGGAGGAAACCCACGCTGACACAGGGAGAACATGTCAGAGCACCTGGAGGAAACCCACACTGACACAGGGAGAACATGTCAGAGCATCTGGAGGAAACCCACGCTGACACGGGGAGAACATGTCGGAGCACCTGGAGGAAACCCACGCTGACACGGGTAGAACATGTCAGAGCACCTGGAGGAAACCCACGCTGACACAGGGAGAACATGTCGGAGCACCTGGAGGAAACCCACACTGACACAGGGAGAACATGTCAGAGCACCTGGAGGAAACCCACGCTGACACAGGGAGAACATGTCAGAGCACCTGGAGGAAACCCACGCTGACACGGGGAGAACATGTCGGAGCACCTGGAGGAAACCCACGCTGACACAGGGAGAACATGTCAGAGCACCTGGAGGAAACTCACGCTGACATGGGGAGAACATGTCAGAGCACCTGGAGGAACCCCACGCTGACACGGGGAGAACATGTCAGAGCACCTGGAGGAAACCCACGCTGACACGGGGAGAACATGTCGGAGCACCTGGAGGAAACCCACGCTGACACAGGGAGAACATGTCAGAGCACCTGGAGGAAACCCACACTGACACAGGGAGAACATGTCAGAGCACCTGGAGGAAACCCACGCTGACACAGGGAAAACATGTCAGAGCACATGGAGGAAACCCACGCTGACACAGGGAGAACATGTCAGAGCACCTGGAGGAAACCCACGCTGACACAGGGAGAACATGTCAGAGCACCTGGAGGAAACCCACGCTGACACAGGGAGAACATGTCGGAGCACCTGGAGGAAACCCACGCTGACACAGGGAGAACATGTGGGAGCACCTGGAGGAAACCCACGCTGACACAGGGAGAACATGTCAGAGCACCTGGAGGAACCCCATGCTGACACAGGGAGAACATGTCAGAGCACCTGGAGGAAACCCACGCTGACACAGGGAGAACATGTCAGAGCACCTGGAGGAAACCCACGCTGACACAGGGAGAACATGTGGGAGCACCTGGAGGAAACCCACACTGACACAGGGAGAACATGTGGGAGCACCTGGAGGAAACCCACACTGACACAGGGAGAACATGTGGGAGCACCTGGAGGAAACCCACACTGACACAGGGAGAACATGTCAGAGCACCTGGAGGAACCCCACGCTGACACAGGGAGAACATGTCAGAGCACCTGGAGGAAACCCACGCTGACACAGGGAGAACATGTCAGAGCACCTGGAGGAAACCCACGCTGACACAGGGAGAACATGTCAGAGCACCTGGAGGAAACCCACGCTGACACGGGGAGAACATGTCAGAGCACCTGGAGGAAACCCACGCTGACACAGGGAGAACATGTCAGAGCACCTGGAGGAAACCCACGCTGACACAGGGAGAACATGTCAGAGCACCTGGAGGAAACCCACACTGACACAGGGAGAACATGTGGGAGCACCTGGAGAAAACCCACGCTGACACAGGGAGAACATGTCGGAGCACCTGGAGGAAACCCACGCTGACAAAGGGAGAACATGTTGGAGCACCTGGAGGAAACCCACACTGACACAGGGAGAACATGTGGGAGCACCTGGAGGAAACCCACGCTGACACAGGGAGAACATGTCGGAACACCTGGAGGAAACCCACGCTGACACAGGGAGAACATGTCGGAGCACCTGGAGGAAACCCACGCTGACACGGGGAGAACATGTCGGAGCACCTGGAGGAAACCCACGCTGACACGGGTAGAACATGTCAGAGCACCTGGAGGAAACCCACGCTGACACAGGGAGAACATGTCGGAGCACCTGGAGGAAACCCACACTGACACAGGGAGAACATGTCAGAGCACCTGGAGGAAACCCACGCTGACACAGGGAGAACATGTCAGAGCACCTGGAGGAAACCCACGCTGACACGGGGAGAACATGTCGGAGCACCTGGAGGAAACCCACGCTGACACAGGGAGAACATGTCAGAGCACCTGGAGGAACCCCACGCTGACACGGGGAGAACATGTCAGAGCACCTGGAGGAACCCCACGCTGACACGGGGAGAACATGTGGGAGCACCTGGAGGAAACCCACGCTGACACGGGGAGAACATGTCGGAGCACCTGGAGGAAACCCACGCTGACACAGGGAGAACATGTCAGAGCACCTGGAGGAACCCCATGCTGACACAGGGAGAACATGTCAGAGCACCTGGAGGAAACCCACGCTGACACGGGGAGAACATGTCAGAGCACCTGGAGGAAACCCACGCTGACACAGGGAGAACATGTCAGAGCACCTGGAGGAAACCCACGCTGCCACAGGGAGAACATGTCAGAGCACCTGGAGGAAACCCACACTGACACAGGGAGAACATGTCGGAGCACCTGGAGGAAACCCACGCTGACAAAGGGAGAACATGTCGGAGCACCTGGAGGAAACCCACACTGACACAGGGAGAACATGTGGGAGCACCTGGAGGAAACCCACGCTGACACAGGGAGAACATGTCGGAGCACCTGGAGGAAACCCACGCTGACACAGGGAGAACATGTCGGAGCACCAGGAGGAAACCCACGCTGACACGGGGAGAACATGTCGGAGCACCTGGAGGAAACCCACGCTGACACGGGTAGAACATGTCAGAGCACCTGGAGGAAACCCACGCTGACACAGGGAGAACATGTCGGAGCACCTGGAGGAAACCCACACTGACACAGGGAGAACATGTCAGAGCACCTGGAGGAAACCCACGCTGACACAGGGAGAACATGTCAGAGCACCTGGAGGAAACCCACGCTGACACGGGGAGAACATGTCGGAGCACCTGGAGGAAACCCACGCTGACACAGGGAGAACATGTCAGAGCACCTGGAGGAAACCCACGCTGACATGGGGAGAACATGTCAGAGCACCTGGAGGAACCCCACGCTGACACGGGGAGAACATGTCAGAGCACCTGGAGGAAACCCACGCTGACACGGGGAGAACATGTCGGAGCACCTGGAGGAAACCCACGCTGACACAGGGAGAACATGTCAGAGCACCTGGAGGAAACCCACACTGACACAGGGAGAACATGTCAGAGCACCTGGAGGAAACCCACGCTGACACAGGGAGAACATGTCGGAACACCTGGAGGAAACCCACGCTGACACAGGGAGAACATGTGGGAGCACCTGGAGGAAACCCACGCTGACACAGGGAGAACATGTGGGAGCACCTGGAGGAAACCCACGCTGACACGGGGAGAACATGTCGGAGCACCTGGAGGAAACCCACGCTGACACAGGGAGAACATGTCAGAGCACCTGGAGGAAACCCACGCTGACACAGGGAGAACATGTCAGAGCACCTGGAGGAACCCCACGCTGACACGGGGAGAACATGTCAGAGCACCTGGAGGAACCCCACGCTGACACGGGGAGAACATGTGGGAGCACCTGGAGGAAACCCACGCTGACACGGGGAGAACATGTCGGAGCACCTGGAGGAAACCCACGCTGACACAGGGAGAACATGTCAGAGCACCTGGAGGAACCCCATGCTGACACAGGGAGAACATGTCAGAGCACCTGGAGGAAACCCACGCTGACACGGGGAGAACATGTCAGAGCACCTGGAGGAAACCCACGCTGACACAGGGAGAACATGTCAGAGCACCTGGAGGAAACCCACGCTGACACGGGGAGAACATGTCAGAGCACCTGGAGGAAACCCACGCTGACACAGGGAGAACATGTCAGAGCACCTGGAGGAACCCCACGCTGACACGGGGAGAACATGTCAGAGCACCTGGAGGAACCCCACGCTGACACGGGGAGAACATGTGGGAGCACCTGGAGGAAACCCACGCTGACACGGGGAGAACATGTCGGAGCACCTGGAGGAAACCCACGCTGACACAGGGAGAACATGTCAGAGCACCTGGAGGAACCCCATGCTGACACAGGGAGAACATGTCAGAGCACCTGGAGGAAACCCACGCTGACACGGGGAGAACATGTCAGAGCACCTGGAGGAAACCCACGCTGACACAGGGAGAACATGTCAGAGCACCTGGAGGAAACCCACGCTGCCACAGGGAGAACATGTCAGAGCACCTGGAGGAAACCCACACTGACACAGGGAGAACATGTCGGAGCACCTGGAGGAAACCCACGCTGACAAAGGGAGAACATGTCGGAGCACCTGGAGGAAACCCACACTGACACAGGGAGAACATGTGGGAGCACCTGGAGGAAACCCACGCTGACACAGGGAGAACATGTCGGAGCACCTGGAGGAAACCCACGCTGACACAGGGAGAACATGTCGGAGCACCTGGAGGAAACCCACGCTGACACGGGGAGAACATGTCGGAGCACCTGGAGGAAACCCACGCTGACACGGGTAGAACATGTCAGAGCACCTGGAGGAAACCCACGCTGACACAGGGAGAACATGTCGGAGCACCTGGAGGAAACCCACACTGACACAGGGAGAACATGTCAGAGCACCTGGAGGAAACCCACGCTGACACGGGGAGAACATGTCAGAGCACCTGGAGGAAACCCACGCTGACACGGGGAGAACATGTCGGAGCACCTGGAGGAAACCCACGCTGACACAGGGAGAACATGTCAGAGCACCTGGAGGAAACCCACGCTGACATGGGGAGAACATGTCAGAGCACCTGGAGGAACCCCACGCTGACACGGGGAGAACATGTCAGAGCACCTGGAGGAAACCCACGCTGACACGGGGAGAACATGTCGGAGCACCTGGAGGAAACCCACGCTGACACAGGGAGAACATGTCAGAGCACCTGGAGGAAACCCACACTGACACAGGGAGAACATGTCAGAGCACCTGGAGGAAACCCACGCTGACACAGGGAGAACATGTCGGAACACCTGGAGGAAACCCACGCTGACACAGGGAGAACATGTGGGAGCACCTGGAGGAAACCCACGCTGACACAGGGAGAACATGTGGGAGCACCTGGAGGAAACCCACGCTGACACGGGGAGAACATGTCGGAGCACCTGGAGGAAACCCACGCTGACACAGGGAGAACATGTCAGAGCACCTGGAGGAAACCCACGCTGACACAGGGAGAACATGTCAGAGCACCTGGAGGAACCCCACGCTGACACGGGGAGAACATGTCAGAGCACCTGGAGGAACCCCACGCTGACACGGGGAGAACATGTGGGAGCACCTGGAGGAAACCCACGCTGACACGGGGAGAACATGTCGGAGCACCTGGAGGAAACCCACGCTGACACAGGGAGAACATGTCAGAGCACCTGGAGGAACCCCATGCTGACACAGGGAGAACATGTCAGAGCACCTGGAGGAAACCCACGCTGACACAGGGAGAACATGTCAGAGCACCTGGAGGAAACCCACGCTGCCACAGGGAGAACATGTCAGAGCACCTGGAGGAAACCCACACTGACACAGGGAGAACATGTCGGAGCACCTGGAGGAAACCCACGCTGACAAAGGGAGAACATGTCGGAGCACCTGGAGGAAACCCACACTGACACAGGGAGAACATGTGGGAGCACCTGGAGGAAACCCACGCTGACACAGGGAGAACATGTCGGAGCACCTGGAGGAAACCCACGCTGACACGGGGAGAACATGTCGGAGCACCTGGAGGAAACCCACGCTGACACGGGGAGAGCATGTCGGAGCACCTGGAGGAAACCCACGCTGACACGGGTAGAACATGTCAGAGCACCTGGAGGAAACCCACGCTGACACAGGGAGAACATGTCGGAGCACCTGGAGGAAACCCACACTGACACAGGGAGAACATGTCAGAGCACCTGGAGGAAACCCACGCTGACACAGGGAGAACATGTCAGAGCACCTGGAGGAAACCCACGCTGACACGGGGAGAACATGTCGGAGCACCTGGAGGAAACCCACGCTGACACAGGGAGAACATGTCAGAGCACCTGGAGGAAACCCACGCTGACATGGGGAGAACATGTCAGAGCACCTGGAGGAACCCCACGCTGACACGGGGAGAACATGTCAGAGCACCTGGAGGAAACCCACGCTGACACGGGGAGAACATGTCGGAGCACCTGGAGGAAACCCACGCTGACACAGGGAGAACATGTCAGAGCACCTGGAGGAAACCCACACTGACACAGGGAGAACATGTCAGAGCACCTGGAGGAAACCCACGCTGACACAGGGAGAACATGTCGGAACACCTGGAGGAAACCCACGCTGACACAGGGAGAACATGTGGGAGCACCTGGAGGAAACCCACGCTGACACAGGGAGAACATGTGGGAGCACCTGGAGGAAACCCACGCTGACACGGGGAGAACATGTCGGAGCACCTGGAGGAAACCCACGCTGACACAGGGAGAACATGTCAGAGCACCTGGAGGAAACCCACACTGACACAGGGAGAACATGTCAGAGCATCTGGAGGAAACCCACGCTGACACGGGGAGAACATGTCGGAGCACCTGGAGGAAACCCACGCTGACACGGGTAGAACATGTCAGAGCACCTGGAGGAAACCCACGCTGACACAGGGAGAACATGTCGGAGCACCTGGAGGAAACCCACACTGACACAGGGAGAACATGTCAGAGCACCTGGAGGAAACCCACGCTGACACAGGGAGAACATGTCAGAGCACCTGGAGGAAACCCACGCTGACACGGGGAGAACATGTCGGAGCACCTGGAGGAAACCCACGCTGACACAGGGAGAACATGTCAGAGCACCTGGAGGAAACCCACGCTGACACGGGGAGAACATGTCAGAGCACCTGGAGGAACCCCACGCTGACACGGGGAGAACATGTCAGAGCACATGGAGGAAACCCACGCTGACACAGGGAGAACATGTGGGAGCACCTGGAGGAAACCCACGCTGACACAGGGAGAACATGTCAGAGCACCTGGAGGAAACCCACGCTGACACAGGGAGAATATGTCAGAGCACCTGGAGGAAACCCACGCTGACACAGGGAGAACATGTCAGAGCACCTGGAGGAACCCCACGCTGACACGGGGAGAACATGTCAGAGCACATGGAGGAAACCCACGCTGACACAGGGAGAACATGTCAGAGCACCTGGAGGAAACCCACGCTGACACAGGGAGAACATGTCAGAGCACCTGGAGGAAACCCACGCTGACACAGGGAGAACATGTCGGAGCACCTGGAGGAAACCCACGCTGACACAGGGAGAACATGTGGGAGCACCTGGAGGAAACCCACGCTGACACAGGGAGAACATGTGGGAGCACCTGGAGGAAACCCACGCTGACACGGGGAGAACATGTCGGAGCACCTGGAGGAAACCCACGCTGACACAGGGAGAACATGTCAGAGCACCTGGAGGAAACCCACACTGACACAGGGAGAACATGTCAGAGCATCTGGAGGAAACCCACGCTGACACAGGGAGAACATGTGGGAGCACCTGGAGGAAACCCACACTGACACAGGGAGAACATGTCAGAGCACCTGGAGGAAACCCACACTGACACAGGGAGAACATGTCAGAGCACCTGGAGGAAACCCACGCTGACACAGGGAGAACATGTGGGGTATAAAAAGACAAGATGGCGTCCGGAGAATTTGAATCATTCATTTCAACATCAAATGCAACCTTCGCCAAGTCTTTGCACTTTCATCCAAACAGGCCAAATACTCCTCTTCCTCATCTGACATGCACTTTGTTGGAGCTTAAAACACCCAAGTTTCCTCTGTGGATAATGTCACACACACACACACACACACACACACACCCACCTGTGCTTCTTTGGGAGGTGTGACCAAACACTTCTCATGTGATTGTGTGTGAGTGTGTGGATTCTTTGTGAGTACATAAAGAGCGACGGACGCGCTCACGCTGATGCTCAGAGACACAGAACCTCGTGTGGTTGCTTTTTGTTAACATATTCTCTCTCCCGTGCATCATGCATTAATAACTTTATCGGTACATTCAGGGCACGTTCACACTCAGCATGTTTCAGAGGTTTTTTCAGACCCTGAGGCATTTACTTGCTGAGTTCAGTAAAATAAAAAGAGCACAGAGACACACCTGAAAATGATAAATGGATGTCTGATGATCAGCAGTTGGCCACGCTTGGAAAAGGTAGAAAAACTAAATGAAGCAGGAAAGTCTCAATCAATCAATCAATCAATCAATTTTATTTATAAAGCCCAATATCACAAATCACAATTTGCCTCACAGGGCTTTACAGCATACGACATCCCTCTGTCCTTATGACCCTCACAGCGGGTCTGGACTGATTAAAAGTTCACTTTCAGATCAGAGTATTACAGAAGTTAGTTTCTGTTTTCAAAAGTAGCAGCCACTTTATTCTCACCTCAGAGGCAGGTAACTTTCAGCAGCGTCCTCTAAACTGAACAGCAACACAGGCTGTTTGTTGCTTTCTAGAATCAGCAGGACAGTTTCTGTCAGACCTCTGAAGGCGTCACAAAGGACGAATAAATTCATTCCGTGTTTTCTGACACCCAGACATCCTGGAGTTTAGTCATCACTGTGAGCAGCTGCAGTGCTGCACATTACCCTCTGTACAATTTATTTTACTTTGTTTTTGTACGTATGAAAGAAAAAGGATACAAAGCCACCTGGACTCTTTTCATTCTGTGTCTTTGTGTCTCAGTGACTCATGGAAACAACCGTCTCTGAAACCGGTTCAGTACTGAGCAAGAGGGCTGCAGACGGCAGCAGTGTGTGCTGCACGTTCACAGCATCAGTTTGTTAAAACTTTACGTTTTGTTAATGCTGTGGTGAACGTGTGTTGGGTTTAGGGAGAGAAAACTCTTCAGCCAGGAGAGACAGAGGAGTGAAGTTCAGATAATATTTAATACAGGATGTAAGTGAACAGATGAACAGATGAGAAGATTTAACAGAAGTCTTTGGACACCAGAGGAAGATGTTCTGTGATGGAGGGACATCTGAGCTGCAGCAGGATAAAAGATCATGTTAAGGGTTAAAATGTCCCGTTCAGAGGGCACAATCCCGCCAGGACGAGCAGTGACAGGACGCTAAAGAGCGCCCACATTTAGTGCCTAAAAACAGTCAGTGGACTTGAGCCTTTCAAGTCTTGCAACCACTCAAAGCACTTTCACACTACATGTCACATTCATCCGTTCACACACATTTACACACTGCAGGTCAAGGCTACCGTACATTTACATTTACGTTTACACATCCTGTTCTCACTCCTAACTCGTCAAATACAGCCGCCGTGTCAGTGGACCTCAGTGTCCGACATTGACATACAGAGACACCGCTGGTGGCGGCATGATGCACACCTGGCGGCGGCTGTTTCTGATGAAGTGTATAAAGAGCAAGACAGTCTGCATGGGGTGGCGAGGCATGGACACGGATGGGTCAAACAAACTTCAGACTTTCACACGGGAGCCTGCTGTTCGTTTCCCGTGTGAAACCAAAACTGAATTATTTTGATAACAACGCAGTGTGCTAGTATGTGTAGCATGTGATGCGTGTCACATGACATATGACATTACGTTGGTAACAGCTTATTTTAAGCCAAACCATGATGTTTGTTTCTGAAACTCACTACGTGCTTTTGTTGCCTAAACTTAAGTTAGCCTAAAAAACAACAAGATTTCTGCCAATGTTGTGAGTTTATTTTGAAAGAGACAGGATGCGTCTAACAAGCAGAAACGCTTCATTTCCTGTGAAAACAGATGTTTATTTCAAAAAGACACAGTGCATGTAACAGGTGTAAAGTTACACACTGTTCCCAAAACTGATGCAAGAGCATCTAGTGTGCCAAGTTGGGATAAGGACGTGTTGATCTACACACGGGAGAGCAATTTGGGGTTCAGTGTCTTGCTGGAGGAGCTGGGGATCAAACCGCCGATCTTCTGGTTAGTGGATGACCTGCTCTGACTTTGAGCCACAGCCGCCCTGCAGAGCTAAAAGCGGCTGGAAAAACATCGCAGGTCACTAAAAAACATCGGCGTTAGGCGGCTAACTGAAAACACAGCGATGACTTGAGAAAACACAACCAGTTGTTTGCTGGTGTTGAACAGTGTTGAACAGGTGTCTCACCATCCACCGTCCCCTCCACCTCCTGATGACAGGCAGCTCAGATACTACGTCGCTTTACAAACATTCGTATGATGTGTATAAAATGTGAACGTGTAACATGTTTGTGGTTTGCATAAATTTACAATGCCAACATTTTCTCCTGGAGAAGAAGAAAGTGTTTGTGAGTATGAAGTTATGGTGTCAGTAGAGACCTTGGCTAGACAGTATTAATAATGATGTATATATTTGTTTGTATGACAGTTTATTTATTAGTTTCTTGATATAAAAGCTAAATGATAAAAAATAAACGAGCACATATGTCTCCATGATATCTGCTGTGTAGCACATATATCATGGAGAGCCAATAACATCCAGCAGCAGGGCGTGTCAGCTGAAAACATAAATCCAGATTCTTGTGAATAAATATTTCTTGTGCTGTGACACGTTTAGCGACCTCTCTTTATTCATGGGATTCAGGTGCATCGTGCTGCAGTAAATCACCTGTGGTTTCCATCCCATACGGTCCTGGAGCCGCGCCACACTCAGGGATAATTTTATGCTGTATTTTCCCAGAAACCCCGGCAGCTTGGCGTGAGAGGTGTGCCGCTGTGAAATAGGTTTTTTCTGAACTCTGACCTCTGCCTTTGTCCCCTCGGCTCATCACTGCTCACAGTCACAACAGAATTGCGTGTGAATTGCGCGGCTTTTTCCACAAAACACATTTATTCAAGTGCCTCAGCAGAGCGCGGCCTCACGTGGTGACTGTGCACACAGACGCACAGAGACATACATGTGCAGGTTACACACACACACACACATTCCCACAGACTCATGGACACACACACAGATACAGAACATGCCACCGCAGAGCTACACGGAAGACATCAGTGCGATGCAGGTGTGTGTGTGTGTGTGTGGGTCTATGATGCACACACACACACACACACACACACACACACACACACACCTTGTGATTAACATAAGGAGAAATTAATCCATGTGTCCAAATTTGCATATTTATGAACATTCCTGAACCACTCAGACTCTGTGACTTGAACGTATCTGTGCAACACGTGTATGCACTGTATCCACAGACACACCTGACTACATGAGTGAGTTATAATAAATAAAGAAGCTTCAGGTCTCTGTGAAGGCGTCACTGAGAGCTTTAATGAATATGAAAATTATGTGAATCGTCTGTGTGTTGACATCAGATCTCAACTGACTGGATGGCGAGTTTGTATTTTTCACATATTTCCATGTGGGAAAAATCCAGGAAGTAAAGCAAACGTTGAAGAAGAGTACACTTGCAAGATAAATGTGACACTTTCTAATGTCACAATGGAGGGACAACTACGCAGGTTGATTTTAGCGCTGCTCATCGTGGACTATATTGCTGTCATTGTTCATTTTAGTCAAAGCATACAGTTTGAAAACGAGGCGCGGCTCCAACTAGAAAACAATGTTTTGATGCATTGGATGTGCTGAATGTGCATATTAAGGCAGTACAGGAGGAGGTGCACATTAATAATCCTCCAGGACTGTAACATGCTCATGTTTAACCCAAACAATGTGTCATGTGACTGCAGTTGCTTCACATCCAGGTCGGAACACCTTCTCACCACAAACCAACTGCACCAGAGTTCCTTTGGAACCGGACTGAGACCACCTCTTCAAGAAGGTCTCAGTCCAGTTGTTTTGGTGTGTTCACACCTGCACAAATGAACCGCACTGAGGGGGCAAACACACTGGAGTTTGACTGAACTGAACCAAACAGGGCAGGTGTGAATCAGGGTCCATCAGTGGACTAGTCTCCTGCATGTTTCTGATATGAATGTAATGATTAAATGATATATTTTGGTGGTTTGAGTTGAAGGTGTGAGAAAGAATAGTATCAATAACATTGTTAACACTGTGCTACATTACAGAGAAATACAAAACCATACAAAACCTGTAGCTCTGACTGCCTCTCTGTGCACCGCACTCACATGTGCGCGCTTGCATGAGACCGTGAGACATGGGCGCCGCCTTCATGTGTGTTCACATGCTTTCACTGGTCTCGTGCGCAAGTGTGCACACGTGAGCGTGGTGCCCAGAGAGGCAGTCAGAGCTACAGGCTACAATGAGGCTAAAAACAGAGTTCAAATGAGGTTTTTCCAAACAACTTTTTATGTCGGGGCTTCAGGACACTTGGATCACTACGGACGAGCAGTATGGAGATATTTTGTGGTTTCAATGATGTGTTTTTGGACGTTTGAATCTGGGGCGCCGTCAGCCTCCATTAGGTGGAGTTGTGTTGCTACCTCCTCTCCCCTTGGATCTCTGCAAGTGATGTGAGGACTCTAAAACTTCACCTGAGCCTCCCTCGGCATATGGGTGAGTAGATAATGGCTGCATTTACATTTTTGGGTGCACTATCCCTTTAAACTGAATTAAAGTTCACATGGTTCACTGATCTCCTGTGGAAAGTCTGTGTTTAGTGACCCATCCCCCGCTCCAACCTGCCTCCTTACGAGAGTACTCATGACCATTTTCTTATGTATTCCTGTCAGCATGTTGGTCACATGATCGCAGGTCCAGAATATGTGGTTATACATGAATTACTGGCTCATGATTATGTATGAATCTGGGTGCATTACATTTTGAAAATAGACACAGTTTATGAGAACAGCCTCTGTACATATATTTATTTATATCTTATTGTCATTTTCCTTGTTTGGTGGAACTGTTTGTGTCTGTGTGTATTTGTCTTATAATAACAAATAATCCCACAACAATGATCTTTCTAACAGATACAGAGTGTGTTTGTGTATCGAAGCCTCCTCTGAGCCGCACAGCTCCATCGTTGTTAAAAACACATCAATGAGCCGCACTGCTGTTCATTCAGAACGATGAACACACACACTGTAGTTTATTTTGACTCAACTCCTCAGACACGGCTCTGCTGAGACGAATCAGGCCAACAGGAAGTGCGCCGGGCTTTGAAGCCAATATCTGTGAGGCCAAAGAGTCATGTTGCAGCTTCCTGGTCCCTCAGTGACGCCACGCTTCAAACAGACTTTTTCTATCAACTTAAACCGAGAATGAAACGTCTAAAGATCAGTGGGTACATTTCTGACCTCTGAAATGACTCGTTTCATCATCAGGATTTGATCCATTCAGTCTGAGAACATTTGTGAAGTTTAGAAGAGCCGCAAGATTCAAGTTGGCGAATCACTAAACTGAAAGTTAAGCGCTTGGTCGCACGCCGTGCTGAATCGTCTCCAGATCAGCGAGGTGATTTTATACACGGCAGTTAAACCATTTTGGCTTCATGCATCACCGAGCAGCTCTCACAGCTGTATCCAGTTCTCCTCATGCATCGATGACACAAATACTAGAGCAGCAAATGTGGATTAATCCGCCGCTGAAAATAGTCCCCAACAAATCCACTGTTAACGCTGCTGCAGTTTATCAGCTTGTCAAATACATCAGTCAGTGATCCTCAAATCAGCCACCCCACAATAATATCAGACTGGAAACAAATACAAAATATGGTGTGAATATAAAAACCATCATGTGTGAGTAAACGAGATCACTGAGCTCAGCGTGAACTCTCCTGAGCAACAGCAGCAGGACGTTAACTCGTCTCAGCCTCGCCGGGCGCTCTAAGTGCATAATGAGGACGACACCTGAGGTGCTGAAATAATTGAAGCTGTTTGATGTCTCTTCAAATATTATTCACACACACACACACACACACACACACACACACACACACACACACGTTAACGTTCTCATAAGGATGATGTACAGAAAACACACACACAGATACAGACTCACCGTAACCACACCTGATAGGTGTTTGATCCTGATGCTGCTCAGGGAAGCTCAGTGGACGGACACATAACGAGGCCTGACAGGTGTGTGTGTGTGTGTGTGTGTGTGTGTGTGTGATAGTGGCTGTGGGTCCTCTGGAAGAAGGAGGAGACTGTTCTGAGTGTTCATTGGTGAAATTCGCACCGGGCGATGTGAATGATTTGAGCTCAGAGGCCACCGTACATCGGATATTATTTTCTCAGACAGCAGTGATCCCCACGTTTTCCTCTTGCTGTAGAAATCTGTTCCGGGAACAGCTGATTTTACCACAAGGCTGCTGAGTGGCGTTCATGTTATAACAGACCTGTTTTCAGTCAAAGAGCAGTTGACACATTTAAGCTCTTTGTGAACCGACACAACACAAGGAGAAGAAACTTTACTCACTCGCCTGGTGTCAGGCTACTCTCCTCACACTCCAACACTCCAGCCATGTAATTATCCACTGTTTAAATTCACTTGCACAGTTTGAGCCTCCTAAAATATAGACGCTGAATATACCTCAGAAAAGTCTGAGCACTGGTGTAATCAGCCTTTTCCTGTTCTGGGCTATTGTTATTTTATCAGCCATTAATCTTGTACTGAACCGCTCTG
Organism: Epinephelus lanceolatus; assembly: GCF_041903045.1. Taxonomy (NCBI): domain Eukaryota; kingdom Metazoa; phylum Chordata; class Actinopteri; order Perciformes; family Serranidae; genus Epinephelus; species Epinephelus lanceolatus. The sequence continues at coordinate 47,593,429 of NC_135740.1, read as the reverse complement.
ACTACATGCATGCATGAGGTCTTGCCAGAAAGAAAACTCTCTGAAGTTTCTTGTGAAAGTGTCAGAAACACTCTAGGTGATACAGAGACAGAGTAATGGGCCTGTGAAGTCAGTAAAACATTCAAGATTTTGCCTAAAATAAAATAAAAAATGTGTTTCAGGATGAATAACTGTCTGTGGCTTCATCTGAGCCGGTAAATGACACTGTGGGGCTGTAGGCACACTATCAATGAACACTTGTTTCAAATTTGGAGAAGACTGCTCAAAGTATGACCATTCTACAGTGTTTTTAATTCAATTCAATTCAATTCAATTTTATTTATAAAGCCCAATATCACAAATCACAATTTGCCTCACAGGGCTTTACAGCATACGACATCCCTCTGTCCTTATGACCCTCACAGCTGATCAGGAAAAACTCCCCAAAAAACCCTTTAACGGGGAAAAAACGGTAGAAACCTCAGGAAGAGCAACTGAGGAGGGATCCCTCTTCCAGGACGGACAGACGTGCAATAGATGTCGTACAGAACAGATCAGCATAATAAATTAACAGTAATCCATATGACACAATGAGACAGAGAGAGAGACAGAGAGAGAGAGACAGAGAGAGAGAGAGACAGAGAGAGAGAGAGAGAGATGCAGGTAATGACAGTAGCTTACAACAACATTATTGAAAGTAATAATATTATAGTTATAGTTCTGGCTACTGTGGTACAATATGTTGAAAGTATGTATTAATATCTGGCAGTATACATGTGTGACAATAGTCATATGTGTATAATAACAGTAGAAGTATGACTAATGACTAATGATGGCAGCAGCAGCAGGAGGCATCTGGCAGGACCACGGCAGCAGCACAACCACACACGTCACGCTGTCCAGGCACCGCTGTGATATGAGTTAATCTGAGAGACAGTGGAGCACAAAGGCTCCGGAGAAGAAGCCGAGTTAGTGACATCCAGAATGGCCGAGTTAGCAAGATGCAGTAATAGAATACGAGAGAGAGAGAGAGAGAGAGGGAGAGAGAGAGAGAGAGAGAGAGAGAGAGAAGGTGCCCGGTGTATTATAGGGGGTCCTCCGGCAGACTAGGCCTAAGTCAACCTAACTAGGGGCTGGTACAGGGCAAGCCTGAGCCAGCCCTAACTATAAGCTTTATCAAAGAGGAAAGTCTTAAGTCTAGTCTTAAATGTGGAGATGGTGTCTGCCTCCCGGACCGTAACAGGAAGATGATTCCACAGGAGAGGAGCCTGATAGCTGAAGGCTCTGGCTCCTGATCTACTTTTGGAGACTTTAGGGACCACGAGTAACCCTGCGTTCTCAGAGCGCAGTGTTCTGGTGGGATAATATGGCACTATGAGCTCTCTAAGATATGACGGAGCTTGACCATTTAGAGCTTTATAAGTTAACAGTAGGATTTTAAATTCAATTCTGGATTTTACAGGGAGCCAGTGCAGAGAAGCTAAAACAGGAGAAATATGATCTTGTTTCTTAGTTCCTGTTAGTACACGTGCTGCTGCATTCTGAATTAGCTGGAGAGTTTTTAAGGACTTACTAGAGCTACCTGATAATAGAGAGTTACAGTAATCCAGCCTAGAGGTAACGAAAGCGTGGACCAATTTTTCTGCATCTTTTCGGGTCAGGATAGGCCTAATTTTCACAATATTACGCAGATGAAAAAATGCAGTCTGTGAGGTTTGTTTTAAATGAGAATTAAAAGACAAATCTTGATCAAATATTACTCCGAGGTTTCTTACGGTAGTGCTAGAGGCCAGAGCAATGCCATCTAGAGAAACTATGTCATCAGATAAAGAGTCTCTGAGTTGTTTGGGGCCAAGAACAATAACTTCAGTTTTGTTTCTGAATTTAACATCAGGAAATTGGTGCTCATCCAAATTTTTATGTCTTTAAGGCAGTTATGGAGTTTAGTTAATTGATTACTTTCTTCTGGCTTCATCGATAAATACAACTGAGTATCATCCGCATAACAATGGAAGTTTATAGAGTGATTTCTAATGATGTTACCTAAAGGAAGCATATATAGAGTAAATAGGATTGGTCCGAGCACAGAACCTTGCGGAACTCCAAAACAAACTTTGGTATGTAAGGATGATTCATTACGAACGTCAACAAATTGAAAACGATCAGATAAATAAGATTTAAACCAGCTTAGTGCAGAACCTTTTAGGCCAATTAAGTGATCCAGTCTCTGCAGTAGAATTTGATGGTCAATTGTGTCAAACGCCGCACTAAGATCTAATAAAACAAGTACAGAGACAAGTCCTTTGTCTGAAGCAATCAGAAGGTCATTTGTAATTTTAACTAGTGCTGTCTCAGTGCTATGATGCACTCTAAATCCTGACTGAAATTCCTCAAATAAATTATTATCATGGAGAAAATCACACAGCTGGTCTGCGACTACTTTCTCAAGGATCTTTGACAGAAAGGGAAGATTAGATATTGGTCTATAGTTGGCTCTGGATCCAGGATGGGCTTTTTTAGTAGAGGTTTAATTACAGCTACCTTAAAAGACTGTGGTACATAGCCTGTTAATAAGGATATATTGATCATATCTAATATATGAGTGTTAACTAAAGGAAAGACCTCCTTAAGTAGCCTAGTTGGGATGGGGTCTAAGAGACACGTTGATGATTTAGATGAAGAAATCACTGCGGTCAATTCTTGAAGAGAAATTGGGGAGAAGCAATCTAAATATATATTAGGTCTTACAGCTGTGTTTGAGGTTAGATAGGTACTATCTGAGGACAGGAGGTCATGAATTTTGCCTCTAATAGTTAGAATTTTGTCATTAAAAAAGCTCATAAAATCATTACTGCTAAGGGCCAAAGGAATACAAGGCTCAATAGAGCTTTGACTCTCAGTCAGCCTGGCTACAGTGCTGAAAAGAAACCTGGGGTTGTTCTTATTGTCTTCTATTAATGCTGAGTAATAGTTTGCTCTGGCATTGCGGAGGCCCCTCTTATAAGTTTTGAGACTGTCTGTCCAGATTAAACAAGATTCTTCCAGTTTGGTCAATTGCCAATTCCTTTCAAATTTTCGCGATATTTGTTTTAACCTACGGGTTTGAGAGTTATACCAAGGAGCGAACTTTCTTTGCTTTTTTAACTTCTTTTTAAGAGGAGCTACAGAGTCAAGTGTTGTTCGCAGCGAGGCTACGGCGCTATCGACAAAATGATCAAAGTCAGTACAGGAAACCTCTGTTACTGAGGGACTTGGTATTGAATTTAACGATGGAGTAATCTTTTCCTTAAATTTTGCGACAGCACTATCTGATAAACATCTAGTATAGTAACTGTTGCTGAGTGGCGTGTAATCGAGTAAAAAGAAATCAAAAGTAATCAGATAATGATCCGATAGCGAGGGATTCTGTGGAAAGACTTTTAGGTTATCAATTTCAATTCCATACGTCAGAACTAGATCGAGGGTATGGTTAAAACAGTGAGTGGGTTCATGTACACCCTGACTGAAGCCAATGGAGTCTATTAATGAGATAAACGCGGTAGCCAGGGAGTCATTATCAACGTCGACATGAATGTTAAAATCGCCTACAATAATAATTTTATCTGATTTAAGAACTAAACTGGATAAAAACTCTGAGAAGATCCAGGCGGAGCTCCAAATGACAAGCCAGTCACTCTGCTTCAAAACAGTCCTATCAGTGATCAAACAACACTCAGCCAGCTTCAAACATTGTACCTTATTGAAATCAGGTGTGATTATGATAGCTGATGTTGTTTATGACACAGAAACACCATAAAATATCACCAAATAAAGCCATATGAAACGTGAAAGTTATGATCCCACTTTCTAGACGGTATATCTCAGCCAAAAATAGTGGTAGAAGTGAGACTCTTACCTTTTATAAAACAGCTAAGAAACAGCTCCACATAAGATCGCGAGTAATCCTTTAACTTTTCCTGTTGAAAAACAGCATGACATGACTTGTCACCACTCATCACGATTTTGGACTTTGTGTGTTTAGGCTGCTCTGGTGCCAAATACATAATAAATAAAAGAAAAACAATGTTATTTTTGAAAAGTCGAGAGCTTCCTGAATCCGGCAATACCAAACATCACATGGTTTGATGACGTAGTGCGCCTGGGAGATACCATTTAACAGAGGAGGGGGGGAGCGAGGACGTCCACGTCCTGGCGGAGTTAGAGAGGTTAAAGATCGGTCGACCTCTACTTTTAATGTAATCGTGCTTCGTGTGAACGCACCTTAACACTTCTGCTGTTGTGTTGTGGAGGATTCAGTGAAACGTCAAATACAGCTCCGCCCATCTCCTGACTGTTACTATGGTAACAGTTCAGCTGGGATGTGAACAGACACAGTGACTGAAATAATAATAACAAATGTAGGACAAGAATAATCTGATGACATCACACACATCATGAAAGACGACCAGTGATGATTGGCTGTGGACCAGTGTTGGGTAAGGGTTACTTTAAAAGTAATCAAAGTACATTACTGTGTTACTTTTTAAAAAGTAACCAGTTACTTTACTGCGTTACTCCCTGAGTAAAGTAATTCAAGCACTTTTAAAGTACTTTTGAGTATTCTACATTTCCTATTGGCCAATGGACCACAGGGCGCTAAGCCTACATTTTTTTGTCTCCAAAATTAAAGTTATGGACCACTTGCTCTTCACTGAGATCCAGTTCTCCCATCACAGCCGTCACTTTGACCAGTAGAAACACACAACGATCTGCTGCCGTAGACAACTGTATGACAACAACACCCCAGCGTTTTTAATATTTCCTCTAGGGATGTTACCACACAGAGTAAAAGGGGGAAATGATGGTGTGAAACAGCAGAAGCACTTTGTCAACCCGCTGAGTTAATGTTACTGTCATTAGCATCAAGCTAGCAAACAATGGTACATCCTCACGGTCGAACATAAAGTAATAACATTAACAAATAGCGGCGGGGCTTTTACTCACCACAACTGCAGAGGCTCCCAGCTTCATTTGAAACAAACTACATTATAGACGCTCCGTTATTTATTAATCCCTCTGTGTGTTTATATATTTACTTTTTATCTGCTCCATTGTCTTTGTAAAGTTAACATATCGCACCGTCATTTCAAACTCAACACTTGTTTCAAATTAAAAGCCCCTTATAACCTCGCCGTGAAAGACGACCGGGGATAATTGGTGAGTACCAAGCGTGTAGTGTGTACCAGGCATAATGCAAGTCCTGAGTCTGAAATATGTCTGTCAGTGAGTCCTACTCACCTATTTAGACTCCACCGTAGACAACGGCAGCATTTCTCCGACCACGTAGCGAGCCACAAGCTCCGTGGCTTCTTTCAGACTGATAGGTTTAACGTTACTTTGTAACGTGTTATACCCAGCTCTGCTGTGGACCAACATGTAGTGTGTCATGTCTGTGGGCCAAGTCACAGCGAGATCTTATGACTCCATAATCTCCCAATAATCTGACACACAGACTCAGAACAAACATGTCGTGAAGCATAAATCCAACATTAGAGGCATTTAACAAACTGAGTGTGTGTGTGTGTTGAAAGCATGAAGCCGGAGGCGGCAGAAGAACATTAGGAAGAGATGACGGCTGATGTTGTAGGAACATTAAGGACCTCAGCATCCCTTCATCCAGATACATAACGATGTGAACATAAAATAACAGAATGAACATGTGACGCAGCGTGAAATCAGCAGAGAATCTGCTCACAGTCCGAAGTCTTTAAATCTGTAAACGTCCTCGGCTCTGAAAGTTGTTGTGTGAAATCAATAGTGTCGGGAGGCTCCGTCCTGAAAACACACAGCCAGTCTACAGGGTGGAGGGGACGGGGGGGGGGGGTTGTTTTATTATAGCCATTACAATAAAGCCGACCGCGGCGCTGATTTAAAGCACTGTAGGTTGTGTAAAGCTGTTTGAACCAACAACCATCAGTCTCAGTGTGGAGTGTGTGTGGGGGGGGACATTTGTTCTCTATTTGTTCACTAAAGGAGAAAAAAGTCAAACATTAACCTGTTCAGTCCGTTACACACCTCCTCTACATGTACCTCCGCTCCTGTCTGAGAGGTGCATGATGGGAGTTTGTTCTCAGTGACCAGTGCTTACTGTAAAATTCAACTAAATCTCTTTAAACTCGTCTCCAAGTCAGAGCCAAAATAAATAGAAGCTGTTATTGTTCAGTTTTTAGTGCACGTACATGCATGATCTCACCGAGTGGAATCACAATGGGATCATATCATGACGCTTCACAGTCAGAATTCACAGTCGATAACAAGATCACAGAAAATCAACATTTTACACCTCAGTTCAGTTTTATTTATAAAGATCAATATCTCAGATCAGTTTGTCTCAGAGGCTTCACAGCAGAGGACGTCCCTCTGTCCTCTGGACCCTCACAGCTGATCAGGACCTAACCTCTTTTAACCTCAGGAAGAGACACTGAGGACGGGTCCGTCTTCAGGACGCACAGTTGAAGTTTTGTTCAGGCACTTTTTAATGAAGAGATGAAGCAACACAGACAGAAATGTGTGTTTATGAGCTCACTGTGAATAAAACACACACTGATGAGACACCAGACCAGCTGTTTGTTAGCTGATCACCTGTAAAGTGTGACTGTATCTGGCCTCACGCTCCTCACTGGGAGCAACTGATAAAAGATGCAAACAGACTGATTGATTGATTATACACTGATTTACAGTGAGTTCAGGCTGTCAATCCATATTTAATCTCAGTTAATGGCATGATAGTCCATAGTTACCTCATGATGAATCACACATTTTGTATCTGTTCTAACTGGACATTAGAGATATTTTATAAGTTTATAATATTCTTATCAACATGAGACAAATGTTTGTTTATTATTATTATTATTGCAACGATCCAAAACAACAACACATGATGTCCAGAATCTTCTCCAGAACAAACTCAAAGGTTCTGACTGTTAAAGAAAAACGCTAGAAGCAAACATGACAAACTGGAGTCCAGCAGGCAGCAGCAGACGGACACACTGACCTGACTGTAGCAGAACTCAGTGACACTGAACATCTCCTGTTTCTTTAAGCAGCTGCACAGTTCATGTGAATAACTCTGGTCTTGTGGAGAGAAGCATCTGGCAGAGCTTTCTCTCTCCAGTTCTGCCCACTGAGGTTTGTTTCTGTTCCCATCAAACTGTGTGTTCGCCCCACACTTTGTGTCTCAGCTTCACGACGATGAACTTTCTTTTTCTTCCGCATTTTTTTTCCATCAGACAGTTCTGATGTCGGCCAATCAAAACCAGACGGGGTCAACGCCGTCCAACCATCATGTCCTGTCCTGAGTGTACTTCCTGTGACATCATCTTCATCGAGGTGAGAGAGCAGGAGTCAGCAGTTTACGTTACACTCGTGTTACATTAGTCTCAGCTACCTGATAATGTCATCACTCTCTGACTCCGTGACTGAGACACTCATTCACACCTTCATCACACCTTCATCACATCCTGTCTGGACGCAGCAGTGGAGTGCTTCTTCTCCAGGACGCTGCATACGCTCGCTCCTCATCTGGAACAATTGAAAAAAGACACAGATGCTGAGAAACAAAAGTTGTGTGGACAAAGGCCCTGATGTGCTCAGGACAAATATGGAGTTACTAAACGTTTATACGTGAGATGGAAAATTGAATGAAGTTCTGTGAGGACGTTCTGTTCAGAGTTTGATCCACAGATGGAGGGGTCGTTAACTTTAGATAATTAGTCAGTGTGAAGTTCAGCTGATCAACATCAGGATTATAAAGTTTATGAGATGCTGTCTCAGATCTGACGGGATCTTTGAGACATCTGACAACAATAATCTGCTGATGTGATTTGTGATGCAGGTACAGGTTCTGACTGACCTGAACTGTTCCTCAGTGTTCCTGTTTCTTTTCTCTGAGCTGATGAAACACTGTGCCTAACCGCTGAGACCCAGCCACTGGACGTACACGTACAGACACAATAAAGATATCGATCATGTTGTCTCAATATGAAAATGATAGAGAAAGGTATAACTCCCAAACTGTGTGTGTCAGGAGATGTGTTAGATGTGTTATATATGAATGCAGTGAGTCTTTGTATTGTGAGCTGCTCAAGTCTTCATGTGTTTAAAGTTATGAACTATGAACGAGTGACTCACAAATTATTGATGAAATGGTTCAAACTTGCTGATGGTTATTTGGTTTTGCTGCTGACATAAGACCAGACATATGATATATTATACACATATACAGTGTGACGTGTCAGTGGAGACGGAGGCGCCTCTGTATTATAAAAAAAATGTGACCTTTTTTTTTCTCTTTTCTAATCTTTATTTCAACCCGTCAAGATTTAACTCTGAGTTTAATCCAGTTTGGGAGGATTAAGAACGAACACCTCTGAATACGCTCTGATTTATTCAGACGCTGTGAGCCTGATGTTTCTGCTGTGTGAGGAAACGTGTGTTTACTACAGGCTGTGGTGTCTTTTAAATATTAAACCCATATAAATAAGCTGGTTAAATGTGTGCAGTGATGCGTAGTGATGCGTTACAGCCACCTGAGTAATTGTTCTTCTGAGAGCAGTTGTTTTGTGGAATACTTTGTACTTTGTGATATAATATATAAACCTCTGCTCCGTTACAGCAGGCTGCACACGTCAGGCCGCTGTGACTGATAGATTTATCTATAAATCATTTTTACATTCATTTACACTCATCTCAACGTCTCCTTTGAGGATTCAGAGACATTCACAGTTTGTTTTTCTTGGTTTGTCTTAAGAGATTAAAAAATGCACAAATGTTCTCATCTCTGTGGTTCTGGATACTTTAATGACACGCACGTCAAATTTGTTTTTAGGACGTGTTTGAACCAAACCTCATCCTCCGAGACTGAAACCTGCAGTTCCTCTAATGTCCACTAGAGGCTGACTCCAGCAGTGAGTGATCCCCACAGACCTCCATGTTCACATGTAGAAATCAACATGTTTACAGCCTGTCTGGTCTCTGGAGATCAGTTCAACACTGTTATAGAACTCATCTGTTTACATTGTAGGCTTAAAGTTACACATCATTAAGGGGGCGGGGCCTCTTTGACTGACATGTGAGAGCAATCGGTTGACAAGTTGCTACCATGGGGACAACGTTGGTTAGATAATGTAACCTCAGGATAACCCCCAAATTAATGTGTGTAGACCAAATCAAAATGTTTGCTTAGAAAGGATTTCAGGTACAAAACTCTTGTGTCGACAGAGGAGGTGGCGCCGAATTCTGACAAATCACCATTTTTTTGAAACCAATGGTTTCAAATCAATCAATCAATAATCAGTGTGATTATAAAGTGACAACTCCTGAGGACTGTCGTTGTTGTTTACTCACCACTGAATGAATATTTCCCAGACTGTAGACACTTCCTGTGGATCCATCACAGGTCTTCACCACTTGCTGCAGGACGCCGGCTGTGATGTCATGTCTTATTGTTTGTGATGGGCGGAGCCTCGAGCTCATTTAAATCTGAGTGCAGGTCAGTGTTAGAAATCACAGAGAAGACTACACAGATACACACTGACACCTTCGCTGTCTGACACCACTGACTTCGTGTGTGTGTGTGTGTGTGTGTGTGTGTGTGTGAATGACAGGGAGGTAAAGAGTGATGGACAGCTGGTTGAAGAGGATGTGCAGTAACACAGCTGGGGTCTAAAGACAGCAGAAAGAAAGACAGAGATCATGCATGCAGAAATGCCAAAGTCGAGGCTTCAGACCACGAGTCAACAAACCAGTGGATGATGTCACAGTGGCTCTGTCTGTTATTTATACAGTTTCTGTATAACATTAACAGTTAGAGCTGTGACTGTGATGCAGAGATTCAAACTGTTTCACACAATGAAGAATGACGACAAGTCCACAGCTGAGAATAGACACTCGAACACAGAGGTGGACTCAATGATGTAATCAGACACAACCGACTGTATTAATGACGTAATATCAGTCAAAATGCTGTTGTTGTGTTTCTCTGTCACTGAACCTGCTCTGCTGGAAATGAATGTGTGTAAATCTCAGCATCCTGTTTATTTAAATTATCGTATTATATGTATACTGATTACCTCATTGTCTTGTTTTGACTTTGTTTTGTTTTGTTTTTTAATATATAATATTCAGAGGTCGTCTGTCAGGGAGTGTTCTGTTTTTTGAAAAAAAATAAACACTAAATAAAAAGTAAAAAAGATCAAACTGCATCTGTAGTGTGAGAGATTAAAACCTATAAAAGGTTAGAAAATAATGTTTGTTATTTTTTTAATGGTCAGTGTCAAAAGAAATGTAACATTTCTTCTGAACTGCTTAAAGATATTGTTTGAAAAAAGTGCACATACTTTATTACATGTTAATATTTTCTGGTTCTTAAATGGATTAAATGTTCAGACTGTTTCTATTGGATGATTCTGTTTTTATTTTTATTTTTGCACCGACCCCATGATGGAACTGATCGGCGCAAATACAAAACTTTCATCATAAATGACCTAATTTTAGAAAACATTTGTGGTGATCAAAATATAATTATTTATAGCTGGGACTTTTCATTTGCTGCTGGGTTGAATATTTTAACATAAATTATGTTGGAGAGAGAGAATACAGCAGAGAGTGAAAAGTGTACAATTCCATGTGACAAATAAATAAAGGATTGATTGATTGATTGATTGATTGAGTGATTGAGTGATTTATTGTGTTATGCAGAATTATGCAATTATTTAATGATCCTCTGAATCGTCCCACTGTGTTACCTGGCGGTCTGATCACTGACTGTGCTAACGTCACGCTGCCTTACTTTACTTCCCCCCCCGTAAAGACTCAGGCAGTTTCTTCTTGATCATCATCATCATCACTGGGTTTAATTAAACTATCTTATCAGGCGATTTGATCAGTGTTGAACCTTTATGCTTTAATCGTCAAAAATGTTTAAAGTAAAAAGAAAAATCTGATTCTGATGAATTTTCAGTATTCAAGGTTTTTTTTTTATTGGAGCTGGATTTATCTCACTGTTTCACTTCTACTAAAATGTCAGAGTATACCATGTCGTCAAAAATCATGAAAAAATATCATAGTATAGCATGTCGTCAAAATTTTTTTTAAAAACATCATAGTATAGCATATTGTCCAAAATTATTAAAAAACGTCATAGTATAGCATATTGTCCAAAATTATGAAAAAACGTCATAGTATAGCATATTGTCCAAAATTATTAAAAAACGTCATAGTATAGCATTTCGTCAAAAATCATGAAAAAAAGTCATAGTATAACATGTCGTCCGAAATCATGAAAAACGTCATAGTAAAGCATTTCGTCAAAAATCATGAAAAAACGTCATAGTATAACATGTCGTCCGAAATCATGAAAAAACGTCATAGTAAAGCATTTCGTCAAAAATCATGAAAAAAAGTCATAGTATAGCATGTCGTCCAAACTCATGAAAAAACATCATAGTATAGCGTATCGTCTGAAATCATGAAAAAACATCATAGTATAGTGTGTCATCTGAAATCATGAAAAAATATCATAGTATAGCATGTCGTCTGAAATCATGAAAAAACATCATAGTATAGCATGTCATCCAAAATCATGAAAAAACGTCAAAGTGTAGCATGTCGTCTGAAATTATGAAAAAACGTCATAGTATAGCGTGTTGTCTGAAATCATGAAAAAAACGTCATAGTATAGCATGTCGTCCGAAATTATGAAAAAACGTCATAGTATAGCGTGTTGTCTGAAATCATGAAAAAAATGTCATAGTATAGCATGTTGTCTGAAATCATAAAAAAACGTTGTAGTAAAGCATTTCATCAAAAATCATGAAAAAACATCACAGTATAGCGTGTCATCCGAAATCATGAAAAAACGTCATAGTATAGCATGTCGTCTGAAATCATGAAAAAACGTCATAGTATAGCATGTCGTCCGAAATGATGAAAAAACGTCAAAGTATACCATGTCGTCTGAAATCATGAAAAAACATCATAGTGTAGCGTGTTGTCTGAAATCATGAAAAAACGTTGTAGTAAAGCATGTCATCAAAAATCATGAAAAAAATCATAGTATAGCGTGTCGTCCGAAATCATGAAAAAACATCATAGTATAGCATGTCGTCCGAAATCATGAAAAAACGTCATAGTATAGCATGTCGTCTGAAATCATGAAAAAACGTCATAGTATAGCATGTCGTCCGAAATGATGAAAAAACGTCAAAGTATAGCATGTCGTCTAAAATCATGAAAAAACGTCATAGTATAGCGTGTCGTCCGAAATGATGAAAAAATGTCAAAGTATAGCATGTCGTCTGAAATCATGAAAAAACATCATAGTGTAGCGTGTTGTCTGAAATCATGAAAAAACGTCATAGTAAAGCATTTCGTCAAAAATCATGAAAAAAAGTCATAGTATAGCATGTCGTCCAAACTCATGAAAAAACATCATAGTATAGCGTATCGTCTGAAATCATGAAAAAACATCATACTAAAGTGTGTCATCTGAAATCATGAAAAAATATCATAGTATAGCATGTCGTCCAAAATCATGAAAAAACGTCAAAGTGTAGCATTTCGTCTGAAATTATGAAAAAACGTCATAGTATAGCGTGTTGTCTGAAATCATGAAAAAAACGTCATAGTATAGCATGTCGTCCGAAATTATGAAAAAACGTCATAGTATAGCGTGTTGTCTGAAATCATGAAAAAAATGTCATAGTATAGCATGTTGTCTGAAATCATAAAAAAACGTTGTAGTAAAGCATTTCATCAAAAATCATGAAAAAACATCACAGTATAGCGTGTCGTCCGAAATCATGAAAAAACGTCATAGTATAGCATGTCGTCTGAAATCATGAAAAAACGTCATAGTATAGCATGTCGTCCGAAATGATGAAAAAACGTCAAAGTATACCATGTCGTCTGAAATCATGAAAAAACATCATAGTGTAGCGTGTTGTCTGAAATCATGAAAAAACGTTGTAGTAAAGCATGTCATCAAAAATCATGAAAAAACATCATAGTATAGCGTGTCGTCCGAAATCATGAAAAAACGTCATAGTATAGCATGTCGTCTGAAATCATGAAAAAACGTCATAGTATAGCATGTCGTCCGAAATGATGAAAAAACGTCAAAGTATAGCATGTCGTCTAAAATCATGAAAAAACGTCATAGTATAGCGTGTCGTCCGAAATGATGAAAAAACGTCAAAGTATAGCATGTCGTCTGAAATCATGAAAAAACATCATAGTGTAGCGTGTTGTCTGAAATCATGAAAAAACGTTGTAGTAAAGCATGTCATCAAAAATCATGAAAAAACATCATAGTATAGCATGTCGTCCAAAATCATGAAAAAACATCATAGTATAGCATGTCGTCCGAAATGATGAAAAAACATCAAAGTATAGCATGTCGTCTGAAATCATGAAAAAACATCATAGTATAGCGTGTTGTCTGAAATCATTAAAAAACATCATAGTATAGCATGTCGTCCAAAATCATGAAAAAACATCATAGTATAGCATGTCATCTGAAATAATGAAAAAACATCATAGTATAGCATGTCGTCCAAAATCATGAAAAAACATAATAGTATAGCGTGCTGTCCAAAATCATGAAAAAACGTCATAGTATAGCGTGTCGTCCGAAATGATGAAAAAACGTCAAAGTATAGCATGTCGTCTGAAATCATGAAAAAACATCATAGTGTAGCGTGTTGTCTGAAATCATGAAAAAACGTCATAGTAAAGCATTTCGTCAAAAATCATGAAAAAAAGTCATAGTATAGCATGTCGTCCAAACTCATGAAAAAACATCATAGTATAGCGTATCGTCTGAAATCATGAAAAAACATCATAGTATAGTGTGTCATCTGAAATCATGAAAAAATATCATAGTATAGCACGTCGTCTGAAATCATGAAAAAACGTCATAGTATAGCATGTCGTCCAAAATCATGAAAAAACGTCAAAGTGTAGCATGTCGTCTGAAATTATGAAAAAACGTCATAGTATAGCGTGTTGTCTGAAATCATGAAAAAAACGTCATAGTATAGCATGTCGTCCGAAATTATGAAAAAACGTCATAGTATAGCGTGTTGTCTGAAATCATGAAAAAACGTTGTAGTAAAGCATGTCATCAAAAATCATGAAAAAACATCATAGTATAGCATGTCGTCCAAAATCATGAAAAAACATCATAGTATAGCATGTCGTCCGAAATCATGAAAAAACATCAAAGTATAGCATGTCGTCTGAAATCATGAAAAAACATCATAGTATAGCGTGTTGTCTGAAATCATTAAAAAACATCATAGTATAGCATGTCGTCCAAAATCATGAAAAAACATCATAGTATAGCATGTCGTCCAAAATCATGAAAAAACATAATAGTATAGCGTGCTGTCCAAAATCATGAAAAAAGTCATAGTATAGTGTGTCGTCCGAAATGATGAAAAAACGTCAAAGTATAGCATGTCGTCTGAAATCATGAAAAAACATCATAGTGTAGCGTGTTGTCTGAAATCATGAAAAAACGTCATAGTAAAGCATTTCGTCAAAAATCATGAAAAAAAGTCATAGTATAGCATGTCGTCCAAACTCATGAAAAAACATCATAGTATAGCGTATCGTCTGAAATCATGAAAAAACATCATAGTATAGTGTGTCATCTGAAATCATGAAAAAATATCATAGTATAGCATGTCGTCTGAAATCATGAAAAAACGTCATAGTATAGCATGTCGTCCAAAATCATGAAAAAACGTCAAAGTGTAGCATGTCGTCTGAAATTATGAAAAAACGTCATAGTATAGCGTGTTGTCTGAAATCATGAAAAAAACGTCATAGTATAGCATGTCGTCCGAAATTATGAAAAAACGTCATAGTATAGCGTGTTGTCTGAAATCATGAAAAAAATGTCATAGTATAGCATGTTGTCTGAAATCATAAAAAAACGTTGTAGTAAAGCATTTCATCAAAAATCATGAAAAAACATCACAGTATAGCGTGTCGTCCGAAATCATGAAAAAACGTCATAGTATAGCATGTCGTCTGAAATCATGAAAAAACGTCATAGTATAGCATGTCGTCCGAAATGATGAAAAAACGTCAAAGTATACCATGTCGTCTGAAATCATGAAAAAACATCATAGTGTAGCGTGTTGTCTGAAATCATGAAAAAACGTTGTAGTAAAGCATGTCATCAAAAATCATGAAAAAACATCATAGTATAGCGTGTCGTCCGAAATCATGAAAAAACGTCATAGTATAGCATGTCGTCTGAAATCATGAAAAAACGTCATAGTATAGCATGTCGTCCGAAATGATGAAAAAACGTCAAAGTATAGCATGTCGTCTAAAATCATGAAAAAACTTCATAGTATAGTGTGTCGTCCGAAATGATGAAAAAACGTCAAAGTATAGCATGTCGTCTGAAATCATGAAAAAACATCATAGTGTAGCGTGTTGTCTGAAATCATGAAAAAACGTTGTAGTAAAGCATGTCATCAAAAATCATGAAAAAACATCATAGTATAGCATGTCGTCCGAAATCATGAAAAAACATCATAGTATAGCATGTCGTCCGAAATCATGAAAAAACGTCAAAGTATAGCATGTCGTCTGAAATCATGAAAAAACATCATAGTATAGCGTGTTGTCTGAAATCATTAAAAAACATCATAGTATAGCATGTCGTCCAAAATCATGAAAAAACATCATAGTATAGCATGTCGTCTGAAATCATGAAAAAACATCATAGTATAGTATAGTATGTCGTCCAAAATCATGAAAAAACATAATAGTATAGCGTGTTGTCCAAAATCATGAAAAAACGTCAAAGTATAGCATGTCGTCTGAAATAATGAAAAAACATCATAGTATAGCGTATTGTCTGAAATCATGAAAAAACATCATAGTATAGCGTGTTGTCAAAAATAATGAAAAAACATCATAGTATAGCGTATTGTCTGAAATCATGAAAAAACATCATAGTATAGCATTTTGTCAAAAATAATGAAAAAACATCATAGTATAGCGTGTCGTCTGAAATCATGAAAAAACATCATAGTATAGCATGTCATCTGAAATCATGAAAAAATATCATAGAATAACATGTCATCTGAAATCATGAAAAAACATCATAGTATAGCATGTCGTCCGAAATCATGAAAAAACGTCACAGTATAGCATGTCGTCTGAAATCATGAAAAAACGTAATAGTAAAGCATTTCGTCAAAAATCATGAAAAAACGTCATAGTATAGCATGTCGTCTGAAATCATGAACAAACATCAAAGTATAGCATGTCGTCCGAAATCATGAAAAAACGTCAAAGTATAGCATGTCGTCTGAAATCATGAAAAAACGTCAAAGTATAGCATGTCGTCCGAAATCATGAAAAAACGTCAAAGTATAGCATGTCGTCTGAAATCATGAAAAAACGTCATAGTATAGCATGTCGTCTGAAATCATGAAAAAACGTCAAAGTATAGCATGTCGTCTGAAATCATGAAAAAACGTCATAGTATAGCATGTCGTCTAAAATCATGAAAAAACGTCAAAGTATAGGGTGTCGTCTGAAATCATGAAAAAACATCATAGTATAGCATGTCGTCCGAAATCATGAAAAAACGTCATAGTAAAGCATTTCGTCAAAAATCATGAAAAAACGTCATAGTATAGCATGTCGTCTGAAATCATGAAAAAACATCAAAGTATAGCATGTCGTCTGAAATCATGAAAAAACTTCATAGTATAGTGTGTCGGCCGAAATGATGAAAAAACGTCAAAGTATAGCATGTCGTCTGAAATCATGAAAAAACATCATAGTGTAGCGTGTTGTCTGAAATCATGAAAAAACGTTGTAGTAAAGCATGTCATCAAAAATCATGAAAAAACATCATAGTATAGCATGTCGTCCGAAATCATGAAAAAACATCATAGTATAGCATGTCGTCCGAAATCATGAAAAAACGTCAAAGTATAGCATGTCGTCTGAAATCATGAAAAAACATCATAGTATAGCGTGTTGTCTGAAATCGTTAAAAAACATCATAGTATAGCATGTCGTCCAAAATCATGAAAAAACATCATAGTATAGCATGTCGTCTGAAATCATGAAAAAACATCATAGTATAGTATAGTATGTCGTCCAAAATCATGAAAAAACATAATAGTATAGCGTGTTGTCCAAAATCATGAAAAAACGTCAAAGTATAGCATGTCGTCTGAAATAATGAAAAAACATCATAGTATAGCGTATTGTCTGAAATCATGAAAAAACATCATAGTATAGCGTGTTGTCAAAAATAATGAAAAAACATCATAGTATAGCGTATTGTCTGAAATCATGAAAAAACATCATAGTATAGCATTTTGTCAAAAATAATGAAAAAACATCATAGTATAGCGTGTCGTCTGAAATCATGAAAAAACATCATAGTATAGCATGTCATCTGAAATCATGAAAAAACATCATAGTATAACATGTCGTCTGAAATCATGAACAAACATCAAAGTATAGCATGTCGTCCGAAATCATGAAAAAACGTCAAAGTATAGCATGTCGTCTGAAATCATGAAAAAACATCAAAGTATAGCATGTCGTCCGAAATCATGAAAAAACGTCAAAGTATAGCATGTCGTCTGAAATCATGAAAAAACGTCATAGTATAGCATGTCGTCTGAAATCATGAAAAAACGTCAAAGTATAGCATGTCGTCTGAAATCATGAAAAAACGTCATAGTATAGCATGTCGTCTAAAATCATGAAAAAACGTCAAAGTATAGGGTGTCGTCTGAAATCATGAAAAAACATCATAGTATAGCATGTCGTCCGAAATCATGAAAAAACGTCATAGTAAAGCATTTCGTCAAAAATCATGAAAAAACGTCATAGTATAGCATGTCGTCTGAAATCATGAAAAAACATCAAAGTATAGCATGTCGTCTGAAATCATGAAAAAACGTCAAAGTATAGCATGTTGTCTGAAATCATGAAAAAACGTCATAGTAAAGCATTTCGTCAAAAATCATGAAAAAACGTCAAAGTATAGCATGTCGTCTGAAATCATGAAAAAACATCATAGTATAGCATGTCGTCTGAAATCATGAAAAAACATCATAGTATAGCGTATTGTCTGAAATCATGAAAAAACATCATAGTATAGCGTGTTGTCAAAAATAATGAAAAAACATCATAGTATAGCGTATTGTCTGAAATCATGAAAAAACATCATAGTATAGCATGTCGTCCAAAATAATGAAAAAACATCATAGTATAGCGTGTCGTCTGAAATCATGAAAAAACATCATAGTATAGCATGTCATCTGAAATCATGAAAAAATATCATAGAATAACATGTCATCTGAAATCATGAAAAAACATCATAGTATAGCATGTCGTCCGAAATCATGAAAAAACGTCACAGTATAGCATGTCGTCTGAAATCATGAAAAAACGTAATAGTAAAGCATTTCGTCAAAAATCATGAAAAAACGTCATAGTATAGCATGTCGTCTGAAATCATGAACAAACATCAAAGTATAGCATGTCGTCCGAAATCATGAAAAAACGTCAAAGTATAGCATGTCGTCTGAAATCATGAAAAAACGTCAAAGTATAGCATGTCGTCCGAAATCATGAAAAAACGTCAAAGTATAGCATGTCGTCTGAAATCATGAAAAAACGTCATAGTATAGCATGTCGTCTGAAATCATGAAAAAACGTCAAAGTATAGCATGTCGTCTGAAATCATGAAAAAACGTCATAGTATAGCATGTCGTCTAAAATCATGAAAAAACGTCAAAGTATAGGGTGTCGTCTGAAATCATGAAAAAACATCATAGTATAGCATGTCGTCCGAAATCATGAAAAAACGTCATAGTAAAGCATTTCGTCAAAAATCATGAAAAAACGTCATAGTATAGCATGTCGTCTGAAATCATGAAAAAACATCAAAGTATAGCATGTCGTCTGAAATCATGAAAAAACTTCATAGTATAGTGTGTCGTCCGAAATGATGAAAAAACGTCAAAGTATAGCATGTCGTCTGAAATCATGAAAAAACATCATAGTGTAGCGTGTTGTCTGAAATCATGAAAAAACGTTGTAGTAAAGCATGTCATCAAAAATTATGAAAAAACATCATAGTATAGCATGTCGTCCGAAATCATGAAAAAACATCATAGTATAGCATGTCGTCCGAAATCATGAAAAAACGTCAAAGTATAGCATGTCGTCTGAAATCATGAAAAAACATCATAGTATAGCGTGTTGTCTGAAATCGTTAAAAAACATCATAGTATAGCATGTCGTCCAAAATCATGAAAAAACATCATAGTATAGCATGTCGTCTGAAATCATGAAAAAACATCATAGTATAGTATAGTATGTCGTCCAAAATCATGAAAAAACATAATAGTATAGCGTGTTGTCCAAAATCATGAAAAAACGTCAAAGTATAGCATGTCGTCTGAAATAATGAAAAAACATCATAGTATAGCGTATTGTCTGAAATCATGAAAAAACATCATAGTATAGCGTGTTGTCAAAAATAATGAAAAAACATCATAGTATAGCGTATTGTCTGAAATCATGAAAAAACATCATAGTATAGCATTTTGTCAAAAATAATGAAAAAACATCATAGTATAGCGTGTCGTCTGAAATCATGAAAAAACATCATAGTATAGCATGTCATCTGAAATCATGAAAAAACATCATAGTATAACATGTCGTCTGAAATCATGAACAAACATCAAAGTATAGCATGTCGTCCGAAATCATGAAAAAACGTCAAAGTATAGCATGTCGTCTGAAATCATGAAAAAACATCAAAGTATAGCATGTCGTCCGAAATCATGAAAAAACGTCAAAGTATAGCATGTCGTCTGAAATCATGAAAAAACGTCATAGTATAGCATGTCGTCCGAAATCATGAAAAAACGTCAAAGTATAGCATGTCGTCTGAAATCATGAAAAAACGTCATAGTATAGTATGTCGTCTAAAATCATGAAAAAACGTCAAAGTATAGGGTGTCGTCTGAAATCATGAAAAAACATCATAGTATAGCATGTCGTCCGAAATCATGAAAAAACGTCATAGTAAAGCATTTCGTCAAAAATCATGAAAAAACGTCATAGTATAGCATGTCGTCTGAAATCATGAAAAAACATCAAAGTATAGCATGTCGTCTGAAATCATGAAAAAACGTCAAAGTATAGCATGTCGTCTGAAATCATGAAAAAACGTCATAGTAAAGCATTTCGTCAAAAATCATGAAAAAACGTCAAAGTATAGCATGTCGTCTGAAATCATGAAAAAACATCATAGTATAGCATGTCGTCTGAAATCATGAAAAAACGTCAAAGTATAGCATGTCGTCCGAAATCATGAAAAAACGTCAAAGTATAGCATGTCGTCTGAAATCATGAAAAAACGTCATAGTATAGCATGTCGTCTGAAATCATGAAAAAACGTCAAAGTATAGCATGTCGTCTGAAATCATGAAAAAACGTCATAGTATAGCATGTCGTCTAAAATCATGAAAAAACGTCAAAGTATAGGGTGTCGTCTGAAATCATGAAAAAACATCATAGTATAGCATGTCGTCCGAAATCATGAAAAAACGTCATAGTAAAGCATTTCGTCAAAAATCATGAAAAAACGTCATAGTATAGCATGTCGTCTGAAATCATGAAAAAACATCAAAGTATAGCATGTCGTCTGAAATCATGAAAAAACGTCAAAGTATAGCATGTCGTCTGAAATCATGAAAAAACATCATAGTAAAGCATTTCGTCAAAAATCATGAAAAAACGTCATAGTATAGCATGTCGTCCGAAATCATGAAAAAACATCAAAGTATAGCATGTCGTCTGAAATCATGAAAAAACGTCATAGTATAGCATGTCGTCCGAAATCATGAAAAAACATCAAAGTATAGCATGTCGTCTGAAATCATGAAAAAACGTCATAGTATAGCATGTCATCAAAAATCATGAAAAAAAGTCATAGTATAGTGTGTCATCTGAAATCATGGAAAAACATCATAGTATAGCATGTTGTCTGAAATCATGAAAAAAAGTCATAGTATAGTATGTCGTCCAAAATCATGAAAAAACATCATAGTATAGCGTGTCGTCCGAAATCATGAAAAAACGTCAAAGTATAGCATGTCGTCTGAAATAATGAAAAAACATCATAGTATAGCGTATTGTCTGAAATCATGAAAAAACATCATAGTATAGCGTGTTGTCTGAAATCATGAAAAAATATCATAGAATAGCATGTCGTCCGAAATCATGAAAAAAAGTCATAGTATAGTTTGTCGTCTGAAATCATGAAAAAACATCATAGTATAGCGTGTCGTCCAAAATCATGAAAAAAAGTCATAGTATAGTTTGTCGTCTGAAATCATGAAAAAACATCATAGTATAGCGTGTCGTCCAAAATCATGAAAAAACATCATAGTATAGCGTGTCGTCCAAAATCATGAAAAAAAGTCATAGTATAGTTTGTCGTCTGAAATCATGAAAAAACATCATAGTATAGCATGTCGTCCAAAATCATGAAAAAACGTCAAAGTATAGCATGTCGTCTGAAATCATGAAAAAACGTCATAGTAAAGCATTTCGTCAAAAATCATGAAAAAACGTCAAAGTATAGCATGTCGTCAAAAATCATGAAAAAACGTCATAGTATAGCATGTCGTCTGAAATCATGAAAAAACATCAAAGTATAGCATGTCGTCTGAAATCATGAAAAAACGTCAAAGTATAGCATGTCGTCTGAAATCATGAAAAAACATCATAGTAAAGCATTTCGTCAAAAATCATGAAAAAACGTCATAGTATAGCATGTCGTCAAAAATCATGAAAAAACATCAAAGTATAGCATGTCGTCTGAAATCATGAAAAAACGTCATAGTATAGCATGTCATCAAAAATCATGAAAAAAAGTCATAGTATAGCATGTCATCAAAAATCATGAAAAAAAGTCATAGTATAGTGTGTCATCTGAAATCATGGAAAAACATCATAGTATAGCATGTTGTCTGAAATCATGAAAAAAAGTCATAGTATAGTATGTCGTCCAAAATCATGAAAAAACATCATAGTATAGCGTGTCGTCCGAAATCATGAAAAAACGTCAAAGTATAGCATGTCGTCTGAAATAATGAAAAAACATCATAGTATAGCGTATTGTCTGAAATCATGAAAAAACATCATAGTATAGCGTGTTGTCTGAAATCATGAAAAAATATCATAGAATAGCGTGTCGTCCGAAATCATGAAAAAAAGTCATAGTATAGTTTGTCGTCTGAAATCATGAAAAAACATCATAGTATAGCGTGTCGTCCAAAATCATGAAAAAAAGTCATAGTATAGTTTGTCGTCTGAAATCATGAAAAAACATCATAGTATAGCGTGTCGTCCAAAATCATGAAAAAACATCATAGTATAGCATGTCGTCCAAAATCATGAAAAAAAGTCATAGTATAGTATGTCGTCTGAAATCATGAAAAAACATCATAGTATAGCGTTTCGTCCAAAATCATGAAAAAACGTCAAAGTATAGCATGTCTTCTGAAATCATGAAAAAACGTCATAGTAAAGCATTTCGTCAAAAATCATGAAAAAACATCATAGTACAGCATGTCGTCCGAAATCATGAAAAAACGTCAAAGTACAGCATGTCGTCTGAAATCATGAAAAAACGTCATAGTAAAGCATTTCGTCAAAAATCATGAAAAAACGTCAAAGTACAGCATGTCGTCCAAAATCATGAAAAAATGTAAAAGTATAGCATGTTGTCTGAAATCATGAAAAAACATCATAGTATAGCATGTTGTCTGAAATCATGAAAAAACATCATAGTATAGCATGTCGTCCGAAATCATGAAAAAACGTCAAAGTATAGCATGTCGTCTGAAATCTTGAAAAAACATCATAGTATAGCATGTCGTCCGAAATCATGAAAAAACATCATAGTATAGCATGTCGTCTGAAATCATGAAAAAACATCATAGTATAGCGTGTCGTCCGAAATCATGAAAAAACATCATAGTATAGCGTGTTGTCTGAAATCATGAAAAAACATCATAGTATAGCGTGTTGTCTGAAATCATGAAAAAACATCACAGTATAGCATGTCGTCCGAAATCATGAAAAAACATCATAGTATAGCATGTTGTCTGAAATCATGAAAAAACGTCAAAGTACAGCATGTCATCTGAAATCATGAAAAAACGTCATAGTAAAGCATTTCGTCAAAAATCATGAAAAAACGTCAAAGTACAGCATGTCGTCTGAAATCATGAAAAAATGTCAAAGTATAGCATGTTGTCTGAAATCATGAAAAAACATCATAGTATAGCATGTTGTCTGAAATCATGAAAAAACATCATAGTATAGCATGTCGTCCGAAATCATGAAAAAACGTCAAAGTATAGCATGTCGTCTGAAATCATGAAAAAACATCATAGTATAGCATGTTGTCCGAAATCATGAAAAAACATCATAGTATAGCGTGTTGTCTGAAATCATGAAAAAACATCACAGTATAGCATGTCGTCCGAAATCATGAAAAAACATCAAAGTATAGCATGTCGTCTGAAATCATGAAAAAACATCATAGTATAGCATGTCGTCCGAAATCATGAAAAAACGTCAAAGTATAGCATGTCATCAAAAATCATGAAAAAAAGTCATAGTATAGTATGTCATCTGAAATCATGGAAAAACATCATAGTATAGCATGTTGTCTGAAATCATGAAAAAAAGTCATAGTATAGTATGTCGTCCAAAATCATGAAAAAACATCATAGTATAGCGTGTCGTCCGAAATCATGAAAAAACGTCAAAGTATAGCATGTCGTCTGAAATAATGAAAAAACATCATAGTATAGCATGTTGTCTGAAATCATGAAAAAACATCATAGTATATAGCGTGTTGTCTGAAATCATGAAAAAATATCATAGAATAGCGTGTCGTCTGAAATCATGAAAAAACATCATAGTATAGCATGTCGTCTGAAATCATGAAAAAACATCATAGTAAAGCATTTCGTCAAAAATCATGAAAAAACATCATAGTATAGCATGTCGTCCGAAATCATGAAAAAACATCAAAGTATAGCATGTCGTCTAAAATCATGAAAAAACGTCATAGTAAAGCATTTCGTCAAAAATCATGAAAAAACATCATAGTATAACATGTCGTCCGAAATCATGAAAAAACATCAAAGTATAGCATGTCATCTAAAATCATGAAAAAACGTCAAAGTATAGGGTGTCGTCCGAAATCATGAAAAAACATCATAGTATAGCATGTCGTCTGAAATCATGAAAAAACGTCATAGTATAGCATGTCGTCTGAAATCATGAAAAAACATCATAGTATAGCATGTCGTCTGAAATCATGAAAAAACATCATAGTATAGCGTGTCGTCCAAAATCATGAAAAAACATCATAGTATAGCATGTCGTCTGAAATCATGAAAAAACGTCAAAGTACAGCATGTCATCTGAAATCATGAAAAAACGTCATAGTAAAGCATTTCGTCAAAAATCATGAAAAAACGTCAAAGTACAGCATGTCGTCTGAAATCATGAAAAAATGTCAAAGTATAGCATGTTGTCTGAAATCATGAAAAAACATCATAGTATAGCATGTTGTCTGAAATCATGAAAAAACGTCATAGTATAGCATGTCGTCTGAAATCATGAAAAAACGTCATAGTAAAGCATTTCGTCAAAAATCATGAAAAAACGTCAAAGTACAGCATGTCGTCTGAAATCATGAAAAAACGTCATAGTAAAGCATTTCGTCAAAAATCATGAAAAAACGTCAAAGTACAGCATGTCGTCCGAAATCATGAAAAAACATCATAGTATAGCATGTCGTCTGAAATCATGAAAAAACGTCATAGTATAGCATGTCGTCTGAAATCATGAAAAAACATCATAGTATAGCATGTCGTCTGAAATCATGAAAAAACATCATAGTATAGCGTGTCGTCCAAAATCATGAAAAAACATCATAGTATAGCATGTCGTCTGAAATCATGAAAAAACGTCAAAGTACAGCATGTCATCTGAAATCATGAAAAAACGTCATAGTAAAGCATTTCGTCAAAAATCATGAAAAAACGTCAAAGTACAGCATGTCGTCTGAAATCATGAAAAAATGTCAAAGTATAGCATGTTGTCTGAAATCATGAAAAAACATCATAGTATAGCATGTTGTCTGAAATCATGAAAAAACATCATAGTATAGCGTGTCGTCCAAAATCATGAAAAAACATCATAGTATAGCATGTCGTCTGAAATCATGAAAAAACGTCAAAGTACAGCATGTCATCTGAAATCATGAAAAAACGTCATAGTAAAGCATTTCGTCAAAAATCATGAAAAAACGTCAAAGTACAGCATGTCGTCTGAAATCATGAAAAAATGTCAAAGTATAGCATGTTGTCTGAAATCATGAAAAAACATCATAGTATAGCATGTTGTCTGAAATCATGAAAAAACGTCATAGTATAGCATGTCGTCTGAAATCATGAAAAAACGTCATAGTAAAGCATTTCGTCAAAAATCATGAAAAAACGTCAAAGTACAGCATGTCGTCTGAAATCATGAAAAAATGTCAAAGTATAGCATGTTGTCTGAAATCATGAAAAAACATCATAGTATAGCATGTTGTCTGAAATTATGAAAAAACATCATAGTATAGCATGTCGTCTGAAATCATGAAAAAACGTCAAAGTATAGTATGTCGTCTGAAATCATGAAAAAACATCATAGTATAGCGTGTCGTCCGAAATCATGAAAAAACATCATAGTATAGCGTGTTGTCTGAAATCATGAAAAAACATCATAGTATAGCGTGTTGTCCGAAATCATGAAAAAACATCATAGTATAGCGTGTCGTCTGAAATAATGAAAAAACATCATAGTATAGCATGTCGTCCGAAATCATGAAAAAACGTCAAAGTATAGCATGTCGTCTGAAATCATGAAAAAACGTCATAGTATAGCATGTCGTCTGAAATCATGAAAAAACGTCATAGTAAAGCATTTCGTCAAAAATTATGAAAAAACGTCATAGTATAGCATGTCATCAAAAATCATGAAAAAAGTCATAGTATAGTATGTCGTCCAAAATCATGAAAAAAAGTCATAGTATAGCGTGTCGTCCAAAATCATGAAAAAACGTCTTTCTATAGTATATTTTATACTATGCAATTTACAGTATTATCATTTTTCATTATTTAGACAGTTTTTTCTCCATAATATACCTTGTCTTTCTTTATAACAATTTTTCTCACACATATATAGCAATTCTTTTGTTTTTTTTCAATTTCCTTTTTCATGACACCCTATACTCGTCTGTGCTGCCAAGGATCAGCACACCTTTGGCCCCGCCCCTTCCTTCTGCCCAGCACACAGTGCATCCAACCCTGCTTAAATGTTTTTCATGACATACTATATTATGATTTCTTTCAACTTTTTTTTGTTACATACTATACTACGACTTTTTTAAGACATACACAATGAGGACTTTTTTTTTACGACATAATAAACTGTGACTTTTTATTTTTTTTAAATACAGATAAAGACACTTTTTTAAAAATCTTTACTTAACAAAGTTTCATTAAATGCTGCTTGTTGTTGTCATCATCTGAACTTCCTCCCCCGAAGTGCAGACTGATCAGACCTCTGTTTGCTCCAGTGAATTTCTCAGTTGATGTGTTTGAGACTAACTCAGAAAATAATTTTACCATGTGTGTGTGACTCACCGATGTGCATGGGCAAATTCAAATTACTCATGATTTCCTCAGATAACACTAATCCTGTCTGGAAATGGCTTAAAGTTTTTCTCTTCTTTGCAGGCAGCAGAGTCACAGATGTGTGTGTTTAGACAGATGCTGAAACATGAAGCAAGAAGTTTGACATCTTCAACTGATGTTCATAGAAGATAATATCTTTATTCATATATTCTCTTTACAATACTGGAAAACAAAAGGAAAAGGCGGCATCGTAATAAAATCTCTCACAGAGAAACACCAGGGTCAAACATGGGGCGGCCCACATTGATTCAAAAAAATAAACTTTATGAATAACAAGAAAAGTAACATACATTCAAGTGAAGTCATATTCTGCACAAACAACAATCTACAGCACAGAAACACACTGTATGTACAACACAACACCTGCACACTATAGATGTTCTCTCTGAAACACGTCACAGTTGAACCACCAGAGACAGACGGACGTTACACATTAACCCATGACGTACCACGACACTGTGAGGAGGAGTCAGTGACACGCTGTCACATTTCACAATATGAGTTCAAAATCTGAGTAAAGCAGAGACGACACCGGCCTAAAGTTTAGAAAATGATTAATTTGAGAACAGCAGGAATTCAGTTACTCAAATGTAAATGTTGGTAAGTTCGACATATTTGAGCATTTATTATAACAGCATGGTTGAGTTAGCTTTTTTTTATGATACAACACTTTCACTGGTCTTCAGAAATAGTCACTTCTTGCTTATTTAGTTTTCAGTGCAATGCTCGGACTGAAACAGGAAATGCAGCAGGAATACAATGTTTACCGTGGAAAACTGCAAAACGTCAGTGCTCATTAAATATTATTAATCCATTATGTGAAATTTAAAAGACTCAAATGCTTGACAACTTTTTGACCATTTGAAAGATGCTGTCTCGGTGTCTGTGGCTCAGACCGTCTGCTTTCTCTGGCTAAACAAGATAACTTCATTTTTATCCTTTACGTATGGTAAAATGTATTGCTCTTAAATTTTGAGGATACACTTGAACTTTAAAAACAGTTTATTTACAGAACACTCCAACATGTTGGGAGATTACTTACTTGCATTTGGAGCTCTGCTGTATGTTTAGCTTAGCTTAGCACAAAAAGCAGAGGCAGGAGAAAACGGCTAGCCTATTCCTGTGAAATACACCAACGACCCAACACTTTGTATGATATCTAGTAAAGTAGTGCCCAACAAATTAGCGCCACTATCAGTTATTTTAGGTCAAGGAGAAAAATCCTTAACTTAAGTAAAGTTGCCTACGTTAGATCAGAGAGAAAAATGATGATTGGGAGACCTCATGTCATGTACTTAACGTTAAGTTACGCAGGTTAGTTTTAGGAGGGTAGAGTTACGTAAGTTAGTTTTAGAAAAATGAAGGTTATGCTTCAGAAAGGAAACATGGTTGGGTGTCATCGTAAAGCAAAGTGACATAGTCTAGGTTTAGTAGATAAAATTACTGATGTCTGGCATAGAAATATTAACTTACGAATGTTTGAATGAAGAAAGTAAAATAACTCAGGTCAGGTTTAGGAAAAGTAACACGGTTGGACATCATCACGTTCCATACCTCAGGTAAAGAGACTTAGTTCAGGTAACATGAACACGTACCTTAAAATAACTCAAAGTTCACTTGGTTTCAGACGGGACATGAACACTCATCTCCTGGGAAAAGTTCTATGTTTGTTTGACCCATCCACCCCCAAACCTGTGTCCTTATGAAGACTTTCACCCTTCTTTCTTCTTTACTCATATCAGTGTGTTCATCAGCTGAGTTTCATGGGTAATAAACGTATTTGTGGTGCATTACTTTCTGTTGGTGACGATGCATGAATAAACATGTTACATGTTGCATGTGTTGAGACTTAAAGTGAGATGTTGTGTATTTTACAAGAAGCTATCTCAGATGTCCGGTCCTCAGTGAGAGGCCTGATAGATTTACTTACTAAAGCACAACATAGACGAGCTGGCTGTTTTTGTTGAAGTGTTCCTTCAGTGACAGCTCAGGATTCTCTGATTGGACGAATTGATGATTCTGAAGTCCTGTTTGATGTTGATGCTTTTCTACAGGTCAGATCTCTCATTTCAGACCAGAGATATTTTTCTGTATCAGACAAAACACGAGTCAGAATCAACGTCTGAAATCTGTTACACTCCCTGATGCTGCACGTACGAGCGTCTCTCCATGCGTCCTGAATTCTGTTTCCAAACCTCTCGTCTCTTTCCGTCATCCTGTTTCAGAGACAGAGCCACAGCCCAGCAGCAGCTCAGCACGACTGCAGTAAAAACAGCAGAGACTAAATCTGCATTAATATCTGTAGAGTGTGTGTGTGTGTGTGTGTGCTTTGATTCAGCCTGTTACAGTGCCAGATGGGAGCGATCTGACCGTCAGGACGTTAACAACAAACGACAGGCTGATACTGACGAACCTGTCTGAATCACCTGGATTCCTTTCCCCAGTCTGCCCAGCGCCCTCGTGTCCTGTTTATCTCGCCGGCCCCCAGGAGCCCAGGAGCCATGTTGCTTTGATTTTACATGCATCATCTGCAGCCCGACACGTTTACACGAAGGCGGCAGCGGTAAACAGCGCATTCAGCCAGTGTTTGCCAAAAAACACAAAGTGTCCACACAGCTGAAAATCTGATCTGTCTTTCAGATCTGATCTGAGAGGCCGTTTATCTGCGCTGGAATTCACAAAGCAGCCAACAGACGCTTGTTTGAGTCGTATCATCGCTCGCTGACACTCGTTTTTGTGACGGATGATATGAAACAATCTGATCTGAGCTTCGAGTATGAAGACAGACTGAAGAGGAAACTGCTGAGAGGACAAACTCAAACAGTCTTTATCACACTTACTGTGTCAACTCCTACATAATGCATGTGGCTCTGTGGTTCTGTCAGAGGAGACCTGTTAAACTTTTCCTTATTTCCTGTCATGAATGTGACGTTAAAATGTGAAATGTTTTTATTACACATAGTCGAAGTTTTAAATAATGAGGTGAACGTATGTGACACTGAACTCTGTGAGAAAAACCTTCAGACCATTCTGAATATAAGACGAGCTGACGTCAGCTGGTGACAGATTTCTTTCTATGGTCATCTGTTTACCTTACATACACTGCTACATGTAGCTACATGCTAACGTCAGGGAAACTTTTGGTTGCTGATGTTAATATATCCTTGATTTGGCATCACATTCCTGCTGGAACATGTCCTGTTGTGAAGATTTGGTTTAGAAGCTTTCATTGGTGACTTTTTTTTTTTTTTTCAAGGTACAAAGTGAAACTATACTCCCTGCTACATGTAGCTACATGCTAACGACAACGAAACATGCAAACTCAGGTGCTATTGTTGATTTTTGATCATATTGCTGCTGGAACATGGCGAGTTGTGTGTAGAAACTTTTGCTGCTGATTTCTCACAGTAAAAAGTGCCACAATACTTTGTTAGAGTCGTTCCCTGCTGCAGTGACGGAGCAGAGATGCCAAGCTACGGACAACCTGGAAACGCTAACCAATCAAAGAAGACTGGGCTTTTTCAGGAGGGCGGGGCTTCAAGAGACAGATGGTGAATACAGGTCGAGGAAAATAAAAACCAAAAATAAAATGATCAACCTGAATTGAGAAGAATATGCTGCTGTTCACCAAACTGTCCTCATTCCCAGGATGTCAGGTACCAGCCTGTTTATTCTGAACTCATCAAATATCACCACTGGCGCCAGACACAGACGCCAAATGACACCTTTTGTGGTGGTGTGATACGCCACCAAACAGCATCAGTTTGAAATGCTGCTGGAGCTGAAGAGAGAAGGTGGATGGGTCCAACAAACCCTGGACTTTCACTCAGGAGCCTGCTGCTCTCCTTAGACAGGAGAGGTTTTTTCTAAACCTAA
Source organism: Epinephelus lanceolatus (assembly GCF_041903045.1). Lineage (NCBI taxonomy): Eukaryota > Metazoa > Chordata > Actinopteri > Perciformes > Serranidae > Epinephelus > Epinephelus lanceolatus. Next base: position 47,562,695 of record NC_135740.1, on the reverse strand, counting down.
CCACGTGCATTAGTTCCAGATGTTATGGCGACTTTAAGGAGCAGAGCTGAACATTTCCTGTGGAAACAGAAGTTTATTTTGAAAAGACACAATGCATATAACAGGTGTAAATTAACACAGCGTCTCTGAACATCAACAGCTGACACAGGACGATACGTCGCACGTCACATGTAGACGATAAAGTCCTCTGATCAAATGGTGATATTTGATGAGTTGGGATGAGAATGTGTTGAAACAAGTGAATCTGAGGACGGCTTTTACTTTCACTGTGACTGACGAGCGTCACTAACAGTCCTGCAGAGTCTACCTTTAATTAAAAACATGAAACACTTGTTAGCTCCAGTTTTATCATTATTCATTTTTGCTTTAAACTCTCTATGAATGAAATATTGATGAAATGATGATGATGTGTAATTGTGGCTCTGAACTGTGAGTCGACTTTAGAAACTGCAGCTAACACAGACTCTAAAACTCAGTTTAACACGTTCACTTTTTAATATGTTGCATAAAAAACAAACCCTGGACCAAAACAAGTTTTTCTTTCATCTGAATATTTACACCATTTAAAATGGCTGCATGGACACTTTTTCCTCCCTTTATGATCGGGGCAGAGCACGAACATTGAAACACTGAGACCTAGTTCACACTAATTACAGTCCAACAGATTTAAACAGAATTTACAGCAGTGAAACTACAAACACTCAAACACATCGACTTCACCACGAACATCGACCGTGTCACCGCCATGTGCAGCTTTCATCTTTTTATTCTGATGAGGATCCAGCCTCCGCCTTTCTCACAGACAGCAACAAGAAACAACAGCAACAAGAAGCAGATTAAAGAGTCAGTGAAATGTTTATCCTGCGTGAAATGTGCTCAGTGTCACTTTAATACCTTCAGGTGTGAAACAGTGGGCCGACACCAGCTGCTGGTCAGATAAATGAACACACACATGCAGCAGAGTGTCGGCATGATGAACGCCTCTGACATGACGCATCATCACAGCTTGTTATCAGCGTTTCATCATAAATGAACACTGTTGTCTGAATGTCACGCCGGCCACTGTCATGGCAACCGTGTGTTCCACCTGCCCGACACATCACACGCTGCATGGTGAACATGCCACTGTCAGTGTTTGGTGGAGCTGGACGAGATTAGGTGCAGCAGCACAGGGCTGACTCGTCTTCTGAAAAAGTCTCGCCATATTGTGACTCTGAATCAGCCCACAGTCAAGTCAGTAATACTATTTCACACCCCTAACAAGTTAATGAGCGCTCTCGGCGGTGCGTCTCAGACAAAGGCGTGAACTCCTGCTGAACTTAAAGCATGGAGGTAAGGGAGCGGAGCCGAATTACCCCCGCCTCGTCTAGCACAGCACCACTACACTACTTTGAAAAGTCAAACAAATGAAGCGTTGTTTCACGCGGCGCTTTCATCTGTGGAGAAAAGAGTCAGATCTCTGAGAGAGCGCCCGCTGAGCTGCTGTTCATTAGTTTCAAAGAATCAGGCTGAGACATGTACGCGTACACAGAGCTGCCGTCAAACATGGTGAAGTGTACTCGTACTGTTTCATAACCACCAGCCCTAAAACATCACCTCCTCACAGCTCCCATAGTCGCTCTCCACCATACTCAGCCCGTCGTAGCTCCGCTGGTTCTGCCCCACCGGTCTCGTCTGAGGCTGGGCGGGGTTTGGTGGCGGCGGTGGTGGCGGCGGGCTGGCTTGCTCTGCGTACGATGGCATGGCGACACTCAGACGCATGCTTAGTCTCTTGTATCCTGCAGAGACGTTGTCCAGGCTGCGGGTGTGCTGCGTGGGGTAGTAGCTGATGGCGGTGTACTCGTTGGGGCACTGGGAGCTGGGCAGAGGAAGTCCGTCAGGACCCAGGAAGTCGTCTAGGTTCTGGTTGCTGTAGCAGGGCGGGAGGGGAGCGCGGCGGTCACAGCGATCCAGCGGGAACGGGAAGCCGCCGAATCGAGAGTTCCTCCGTGAGTCCATGGTGGAGGTGGAGTAGGCGTCCTCTACGATGTCAAACTGGGGGAACTCCTGGACGGCAGGGCGGCCGTAGTAATCAGGGTCTGCGGGATAGACTGAGGACAGAGGACATGTGGTCAGAGTCAACTCTACATCCACTGTTCATCAAACGCTGCGACAGAACAGATCATTGGATATAATATGAGTTAATTAACCAATTAGTGTATTGATAAAAGTCAGTTATTAATCAAACATGTAAATATGTGTCAGCTCCAGATTCTCAAATGTTTCTCTCTGATTTCTGTGACTGTAAACTGACAGTTTCAGTTTCAGACAAAACAAAGACGTTGAAATCATTACTGGGAACCTGTGACGGACATTTCTCACTTTCATGGAGAGTTCACAGACCGACTAATTGTTTCGTCTCAACAATACGAAGTCATTACTTTACACATCAGGATCGGTCACATCAGTGCAGAGACGCCAATGTGCAGACATGTACAACTGCAGAAACATTCACTGTCTAGTCTAATCAGATGTTCAGTACTGGTTAATGTTACATTTCAGACTGTAATTGGTCATCATTAGCTGCAGACTATTATTCACCTCATAAATTATGGCACGCTGCTTTACCCCTCATAACAAAGCCACCTTTAACAATAAAAAGTATTAATATCTGTGATTCTGGCGCTGTGTCACACGGTACTGGATTGAATCCTTTTTTTGTGGTATCTCCCACCCTTTGGCGCCAGTAGCTCGCTCCCACCCTACCCAGGTGGTGCACAGTGCAGAGCAGCCAAAGCTAACGTTAGCTAGCCAGTGTAGACCAGAGGGCGGGCAGTGAGCTTTCAGCAGGTAAACGCAGTGGGTCGTCTGTGTCTGTCTCTCTGTCTGTCAGCAAAGAACAGGCAAAATATTTACATCATGACACATTAATATGTCACCAACACATGGTGCTAAAGCTCACTGAGTCAAAGTCACACTGACCTTTGAACTCTGACCACCAAAATCTAATCAGTTTATTTTAAGCCCAAGTGGACGTTTGTCCCAAAGGATCAAACCCCTGATCCTGAACCCCAGCTCTACACTTGCAGTCACACCTTGACCTTTGACCACCAAATTCTAATCAGTCCATCCTCCAGTCCAAATCAATATTTGTGCCAAATTTGCAGAAATGATCTGAAGGTGTTCTAAAGATATCACATTCACGAGAATGGGACACGTGTATAATGTGTATGGACACCTGGGAACACGACGCCTCTGGACGAAGCCATCGTCAGCACGGAGGCATCAAAATGCAGAAAACTCAACCTGTTCAAAAACTTCAATGATTGACGAAAGTTTCAGAGTCAGTGACTAAACGTGACACAACGTGAGGTTGTATTCATTGTCTTTGGACGAAGAAAACAGACTCAGTGTGCAGAGACCTGAACTGTAGTCCCCGCTCAGCACCTCTTGTACGTCACCTAACGTTTCTGAAAAGTTAACTAGCTGGTCACCAGTTAATGAGAGTCGGCTTATTAAAAGCAAAATGAACTGTGACTGTCGTCTCTGAGCGGCAGCAGCTCAGTCCATAGAGACCTGGGTTGGGAACCAGAGGGTCACCAGCTCAAGTCCCCGTACGAACCAAGTATGGAGCATGGACTGGCAGCTGGAGAGGTGCCAGTTTGCCTCCTGGGCACTGACAAGGCCCCCTGAGCAAGGCACCAAACCCCCAACTGCTCAGGGGGCCTGTCCAAGGCATAGATTTTGATGCTCTGATTGGCTGCAGGTCTGTCTCTTTCTGTCCAGGGCGTTTAGTCTACAACACGTCTTTATTAAAACAGGAAATGAACTGAGAGGTTTGTGACTAACTGAAGTCTGTGATTGTGGTGATGTGAGACTAAACAACACATTTTGTATACGTGTGTAAAAAGTGACAGTGCTGTTTGTCGTGTTTGTTCGTCCACACCATCAGAGAGACGTTTTAAAGCTCTCAGACTGAGCACAGCTCTGATCAGCACTTCCTGTCCCTGACAGACTGATAACCAGCGGGACAGTCGGTGCTGTGCGGGCGTGCAGGATGGATTTGAGCTTTAAGAAAAGCTTTGAGTATTTGCATGTGAAATCCTTCAGCGTGGATGTGAAGTGGTGTGGGTTTCATTAGTCGTCCTAAGGTCACCACATCTCCTTTAATATCTGCGACTGATCTGACTTCTAATGACCACAGACGTGGAATAATCCTCTCGTCTGGATCAACAGAATTACAATCAACTAACATTAAGACAATCCAAGGGCGGCCTTGATGATAAGCTCTTCTTCATCCCTCTGTGTGCTCCCAACATTTTATCTCTTCAATATTTCCCTCAGACTAATCTCAGACTAAAGTCCCAGACCTTCAAACAGTCATCACGTCCCCGCCTGTGTGCTGATAACAAGTCAGAGCAGCAGACTGTTTAAATCTGCTGCTGCAGGTTGGACAGCATTGTTTAGCGCCGCAGAGCTGTAAACACGCTGTCGTCACTCAACCCTGCTGAAACACACCTGCCTGTATGTCTCTGCATTAAATCAGCTCTTCTTAAACTGGACCTTGTGTACGTACATCACACACAGAAACCTCGCACACTGAGTCAGCTGTGTTGTATTGTTCTATTCGTAGCAAATATTTTCACAGTGAGACGAAATGAAAAGACACATTTGTCCCCTGCTTCTCTGCACTGGAGTCCCCTCCCTGTCTGTCTATGTGTCGTCCACATCCTCCTCTTCCTCATCATCATCCACCTGAACATTACTGACCTTTTGACAGTAGCTGTCCGAGTTATGAAATGATACCGTGTGACCTGTTCCTCTCTGTGGATGCAGACGTGTCCTGCCGCCACCTTTTCTTCACTGATTCTTGGTCAAACAGCTCTCTAGATGAACACTAGAATTACCACCTCGCATTCATGAGAATCTGACGTAGATTCGGATATATATATATGTACGTATGCACAGCTCGTAAACATAATGGCTGTCACCGGCGCAGAGGCATAAAAACACAAAAAACTGAACCTGTTCTGAAAACTTAAAAGAGTCGGTGTGACACACTGTGAGGTTGTAATGATCTTCTTACGTGCGACACCTTCAGATGAAAAGATGGACTCGCTGTGCAAAGACCTGAACAGCTCCTGATGAGAAACTATAATTTTTTCATATTTTTATATTTATTGTCTATATTTGTGTTGTTTACATGGGCTACACTGGGACCTGAGAATCGGAATCTCTTTCCACTGCATGTAAATATGATGTGAATGACAATAAAAGGTCCTTGAATCCTTGAATCCTTGAATGATGTCATACGCATGAAACAATGAATGAAGTCCTTAGAAATGACATTATTTAAGGTAAATTTGTTTCTGTATGTGTGCAGTTTGAAATAATGTAGAAATGCACCTGGTTGATCTCATGTGATGTCTGAGGTGTCCACCATGGGACACAATGTCAACATTATGATGTTCGGACTTTAACAGGAAGCAGCTGTTATTAAGTGAGCGTCTGTGAACAGTAACTGATCGGTGTGTCCTGCTGAGCTGCAGCTCGACTCTCACCGTCTGACTGACAGGAAACACCTCGCAGCGCCGAGCACTCAGCACCAAAGATGGGAGGAAAAATCTGAAAACTAAAATGAGGATTACCACTTCAAATTCTCACCCTTCATCCCCCAAAATCTCACATTAACAAGGCAGACGCATTAAACAGTTTGTTCAGACAAAACCACGTTCCAAAAGAAAACCTCCTGCTGTTACTGGAAACACTGAGAATACTGAGCAGACGCCCGACTGCTGCTTGACTGTGACACTGAGAGGAAAGAGTTAGAGGGAGAGATACTCAGAGGGAGGGAGAGGAGACGAGGCTGATGGAGGAGAAGAGGAGGAAAATCAAGAGAGGAGATGAAATGAAGGGGTGAGGAAGATTTGTCAGAGAGAGAATCAGAGAGGCGGGTCAGCAGAGAGACGAGAGGTGAACAGAGATGAGAAGACAAAGATGGAGACAGATCTTTACACAATGACGAAGATGTTTTGAGGCTGAAGAGATGAGGAACTGCGGTTACTTTAAATCTCCCTCTGCAGACGTAACATCCAAGCGACTCAGCGTTTCCACATTTTGCACAGTTCAATAAACAGTTCAGAACCAGAGCTGCAGAGAGGAACAGAGGCCTCGCTCGGATCAGTGACGCAGCCTGAAACATGGCCGACAGACGACAGAAGCAGCTCCGCTTCTTGATGCATATTAATAATGTTCATATTAGAGGTGGGAATCATGGTTCAATGTTATCACAATACAGTGATAGGCTGAGAACTGCGATAAATTATATTGCTATTTATGACCATACGTCCACTTGGACTCAAGAATGAACTGATTAGAATTGGTGGTCAAAGGTCAAGGACGCTGTGACCTTGCATCCATCTCATTCTCGTGAACCCAATATCTCAAGAACAGCTTGTGGGATTTTTTTAAGGGACACACAAACGTCCACTTGGACCCAAGAATGAACTGATAGGAATCCGGGGGATGAAGGTCAAAGGTCAAGGTCACCATGATCTTGCATTCATCTCGTTCTTGTGAACATGATATCCTAAGAACACCTTCAGTGAATTTCTGTAAAATTGGCACAAACGTCCACTTGGACTCAACAATGAACTGATTAGATTCATGGTCAAAGTCAAAGGTCACTGTGACCTTGCATCTATCTTATTCTTGTTAACGTGCTACCTCAAGAACGCCTTGGAGGATTTTCTTCCAATGTGGCCCCAGTGTTCACTTTCAGTCACAGATGAACTGATTAAAATTTGGCGTTCAGAGATTTACTGTGGTTAGAGGTTACTGTGACCTTGCGTCTGTCTCTTCCTTGTGAACACAATATCATAAGAATACCTCAAGGGAATTTCTTCAAATTTGACACAAACGTCCACTTGGACTTGAGGAAGAACTAATTAGAACTTGGTGGTCAAAGGTCAAAGTGACCTCAAAAATCATGTTTTTGGCCATAATTCAAGAATCCATATAGTAATTCTGACCAAACTTCACACAAACGTCTTGTAGGATTTAACGATGAAGTGCTCGTCATCAGCTGTGTGTAGTTTTGTCTCCACACACACAACACTGGATCAGGATGAAGACGAGCTCTGTCTGCAGCTCTCTGGATTTTATCCCTCATGTAGGAGGAGACAGCTTCACAAGGAAAGATCACAGTGACCTGAGTTGTAATGAAATGGTCTTAAAAATACTTGTACCTATCCTTTAAACCTCTGTAACTTTGTGGTCTCTAACAGCCGACATCAGAGGAGGCGTTCAGCTCCAACTCAAACTTTGTTACTTCCACACTTTGCACAGTTCAATAAATACTAAAGAACAAGAGCTGTTGTTTGTCTCCAGCTGCAGAGAACAGAGGAGTCTCAGATCAACGCCGCCGCTGCAGCACTGATAACAAACGGCAGAACGACTTTGTTCCAAAACCAAACTGAGCTCATCTTTGAGGGAACTTTTTACCTGGAGCTCCTTTTCTCTAACTCAGGCCCAGGTAATTTATGTGTGAATAAAACAGTTCACTGTGCACATACATTGTTTGTGTTTGTATTGTACCTGTGAGGTGATGAATGTTTGCAGCCTCCTCCTGTATTTAATCAGACAGAGACAAGTGCACGTCCCCGCCTGTATTAGGGGGGTTCAGCTCGGTCGCTGCTGAACTGTAAAGATTTAACAAACATTTAAATTCAGCAGCTCTTTAACAGCGCACGCCTCCCGTCCTTTTCTCTGAATCTGGGATTTTAGCAGCCTTTTCAAGGACATTAAAACACTGACTGTTGATTAGAATTATTTAAACGTGAAGTCTGCTGTACGTTTCTAAAAACTTAAAGAGTGTTTGACCTGGAGCAGAGCTAACAGCTGATCTGAGAGCTGCCATCCGTTACTGTCTGCATGGTTTATCTTCACATCAGTGCAGCTGCGCCCTTCAGCTTTTAGTCTTCATCAAACATTTGTTTAGAAATTAAAGACATGAATGAAAGATGGTGTCAACATGAATCCTCCTCAACAAACTACAACTTGTCTTTGTTTTTGTTGACGGGCAGTGGCGGCTGGTTTTGAGCCATGACTCCTTCTATTCTGGCTCCCAATAACACAACAAGACAAACACATTTTAACACTCCTATGGAGCCTACAGCCCTGTGGGGGAGAGGCAGCTGCACCTCCAGCTGATAGCATGATGTCATCGTGACTAGTGTTGTTTTTGGCGGCCTGTTTTAATTTTAGTTTTAGTCTAGTCTTTGTGTCAAACCGTCATTTTAGTTTTTATTAGTTTTAGTCACGATAATACTCTTTTTTGTCTAGTCAAGTTTCAGTCAACTAGAAGTCTGAGCATTTTAGTCTTATTTTAGTCAGAATAATCCATGACTATTTTCGTCTTGTTTCAGTCGACAAAAACTGATGACATTTTAGTCTAGTTTTAGTCAATGAAAATTGTATTTTAGTCTCTTTTTAGTAATGCAATTCTATTATACCCAGTCAATATAGTATAAGTACCTAGTATAGTATAACCAAACCAAAATTTTCTTTTCTAAATTAGCTCCTAATTAGAGCTAAATATATATTTATTTATACAACAGTTAGTTCCAACCGAGTAATTTGATTGGACGAGAGGCCGTCCGTGAGTGCTGATATAGAGTATAACATCACTGGGACTTGTAACAGTAAAATCACTCTGCTCACAGGTGTTATAAGTAAGGGATAATGTATAATGAGCCGGTGAATATGCCGGAAAATAACTACGCTGGGCTACATAGCAACGGTCATTACACAGTATTATCAGACCTCTGAATGCCGCGACTGACCAATCAGAATACAGCATTTAATACAGCTGTGTAATAAATATTAATACAGCCATTAATTAACCAGCTGTCACACTCGCTACATTGACACAAACTGACACTATAGCGTTACACCATGAAGATGGATATTTTCCCCAAAATTACATTTGAATTAAATTCTGAGTGTTCGTCAGGAGAGGACGAGGAAAAGGAAAGCCAGGACTCTTGTGTGCAGACCTCCAGGTGTGTTTGTGTAACATCAGCTGACCTCGACAAACTGGAGAGGAGCAAAAATGAAGCGATAACGGTCAGGAATTATCAATGATCATCTGATGAGGTACTGATGAGGATGAGGGAGAGAGGAAGCTGAGTCCGGCTGTGCCAACATCCAGGTTTGCCAACGTTTCATCAGCCGAACTGGACGAAGTTACACAGCTGCAGATCAATGTAAATACAAAGTAGCTTGTGAGTTCCTGGTGTGTGTGCTGCGTTGCCTGGCAACAGACTGGGGGATCGCGGAGCTACATAACATACTTTTATTTCATTAGGCTACCTTTTGTTAACATTTCCTTACTCAGCATTGCTGTTTAAGCTGTTGTTGAACTGTTGTATAAATGCAATATCACATGAGAGCGAGTGAAGTTGTACTGTATATCGTCACAGCTGTAATCCGTCTGTGCAGTGCGACGCACAGCCTAGGAAACAGAAATACTGCAAAATAATAATAACGCAACTAAACATTATAACGTTATTTCGTCTCGTCTCATTTTGGTCAATGACAATGAAGAGACATTTTAGCAGAGGTTTTATTTTGTAAACCACATTTAATCTCGACAAACAATATTGCATTATATATTTAATTATAGTTATCGTCACATGACCACCATTTACGTTGCGTCTCGTTTCGTTTTCGTCACGTGATAAAGGTTCGTTGACGACGATATTTAGTCATACTTTTCGTTGACGAAAGCAACACTAATCGTGACATCGGCCCTAACAGGGTCTAATGTAATGTATGTAACAGGCTGTAATGTAATATCTGTGGCAACTGTGCACCATCAGTATAAATATTTTAAATCCTCTTCTCAGGGATGAATCTGGTGACGTAGTTTTAAATGTAAAAACGTAAAAAGGACCCATTTACATGTTTGGAGAGATTATGTTTTAAATAGCAATAATAAGAAACCATTCACGCTCCCCTTCTCTCTTCTCTGTCACCTCCTCCTCTGCTGCTCCGTCTTCTCGTTTCCTTCATTTCTCCCTCCCTCTGTGTCTCTCTGGTCTATTTGTTTTATTCTCCTTCTCCTATCACTCCGTTTCTTTCCCTCTTTTGTTATTCTGTCGTCCTCCCTCTGTCTCATTTTCCTTTTGTGTGCAGTGTTTTTTTCCCCATGCATCAGATCAATATGCAGCGCTGCTGTGTTCTCCAGACAGATGAAGAGAGGCAGATCACACGTTCGTCATGCCATCGCTCCCCAGGCAACGCCAGCCTGGCAGGTCATTCATCTGCGTGACCTTATCGCAGAGAATAAAGGACACATTCCTGTAGCTGTGATCCGGCTCGTTGTTAAAGGGGACGGCAGCTGGATCCTCCACACGGAGCTCTCACACCGTCCTGTGACCCTCATACTAAATCTGCTTATGACCTCTGACCAAACCTGACATGTATGTGAGTCCACCATGTCCAGAACTGGTCAAACAGTAAAGGTTTTAATCTCAGTATAAATAACCTTGTATAGGGCCTTCGTCTTCTATCATCATCATCATCATTAGATTGGTGATGAAGCATTCAGTCACAGAGTCCCATCAAACTGTCAGCCATCATGAAGAGATTTATGGAGGTGGCTATATTAAATGATGCTGGAGCTCAGACTGAAGAAAAGACGTAACCTAAAGTCAGTGCTCAAGTGTTTCACACCTGTAGTTGTTCTAATGTCCAGCAGGGGGCGACTCAGTCAGACTGTATACAAGTTAATAAGACAATAAGATTTATCATCATTAAACACACTTCACTCAGAGTCAACAGAAACACAGTCAGACTCACAGAAACCATCTTGGTTCATCTTCCCACTGTTCCAACAATCACCAGCTCTGGTTTGGTTTAAATTAACCCTTAATGCACCAGTTAGATGTGACGACATGCTGCCTCTATACACACTAACATGACTGTGGATCTAAATGCAGTCTGGTGGGTTTGGTGACGGTGATTTCTGGATCTGACTCTTTAACACAAAGCTCTATCTCTGTAGGGATCCTTTCATCATGATGTCACACACTCAGAATAAGAGCCTGATCCTTAGTGGACCGAAATCATGTTTGTAGTCGACCAATGAAGATGAGTTTACATATCACCTTGGGTTCGTCCTTCACCTTCTCAAAATGATCCCACACTTTGGATTTCCTGCCCGACATGTTATTAACTAGCCTGTGGAATAACCGCAGGTACCAGCCCTGGAGATTAACCTGACTCCTGAGCGTGGACACTTCCTGTGTCTGTCCTTTCAAAGTAAAGTCACACATGCTCCAGTCATATAGGTTTGGATTTATTTTGACAAGGTGCAGCTCCTGATAGAGTTTCAGGTTCGTTTGGTTTTTTTTTTCTGCGACTAAGCAACCAATGAAATCTTGCTGACTAATGACCTTTGTGGTCGACTAACATTAGGTCAACATTTTTAGGAAGCCGTCCTAACGGACACTGACGGTGCTCAGACACCTGCAGGGCTGCTGCCTGTTTCTGCTGCTGGCTGCAGCTCTCTCCTTTAATGAATCCTGATGTTCCCATTCATCACTTAGACACACAAACAGCTGAACGTAGTGTCCAGGTTGGAAAAGACCAAAGTTTCCCTTTAAATACAAAATGAGAGAATCTAAAAAGTCAATTAAAGGCACACTGATCAATTTAATTGTGATTTATTACCTTGGTCCGATCAAATTAATCTTTCTGTTTTTCATACTTGGATCAATTTCAGTTTGCAGATACAAATGTGTTCGTACGAGGGACTCCTGCATGAAGTGAAGAGAAGGAAGAGATAAAAAGACGAGCAGAGAGAGGAAACAAAGGGACATATTCAGAGAGACTTCAGAGGCCGGTCAATAAGTGAGAGTATTCCAGAATACAGAATGAGATCAGAATATGGAGTCGTGTAAGAGAACAGAGGAGAGACTATGATGATGATGATGATGATGAAGAATAAAATCATGCTGAGAGATGAAACACAGAACTCACTCTGTTATTTCTCTGTTTTGTCGTCTGATCAGACTCTGTCAGTGTTTCATCAGTGTCCTGTGTTGACACACGACTCTACAGGCAGTCCAACGTTTCTCCCATGATGCACCGCTCTTTGCACGACAATTAACGTCCTGTTTACAGTGACGTGGAATGACTGAATCATTCGGCCTGTTGTGACCTTTGAAATCACCGGGTGGATTTAAATCGTCACACAGAACGCTTAGATCGTTGACGTCACACTTCATTAATGTGACATTTGAAACCAGAGCTGCTGCTGATTGGTCATTTTCAACGTTTTCACAGCTAACGGTGCTAACAGAGCTAACAGTGAGAACATAGCTAACAATGCTAACAGGGTTCTGCAGATCAAAATTAAGCAGCTGCCTCACTGGGTGTTCTGGGAGGAAACCAACAGTATTTGCTGCTGTCCTGTTTATACAGACTACCTCACTTCCTCCACTGCCAGCTTAAAGGTGAAACAACTCTGTTCCCCCAGTTCCATGATCGTACCTTTTACACAGCACGGAGAGGCGGAATAATGGCATGAAATTCCCGCCTTTAAGAGGCGATGTAAAAAGGGACAGTAATGACAAACAGACATGAACACACACCTTCATAGTCCATGTCCCAGTGGTTCTTCCTGATGGAGTCATTGTCGGAGCTGGACGGCGGCCTGGCGGGGAGGTTCGGTGCAACGCTGCACACCACCGGCCCCTGTGTCTTTGGAGAGGAAACCCCGCCTCCTGACGATATGATCTGGCTGCGCGGGCGGAGCGACCTGAAGGGCGTGTGGTCGAGGTCGTTGGTGGGACCGACCAGCGAGCTCATCTCGATGGGGTTTCCTTCCTGGCTGTCGGCTTTGAGGCTCTTGGCGAGACTGGACTGGAAATATCTGAGCGTGAGGAGAAAAATATTAATGTCAGATTCACTTCTGTTTACTGCATTTGTTTAGTTGTGTTGGAAGATAAAGTTTTACAGAGTCAGTGTGTCCATCCTCTGCCCTCCAGCTGCTAACGATCGATCAATCCAACTTTAACTACATGTTTGGGATGTTCCATAAATTGGGCGGCGGATCAATTTTCAGCCTGCCGTGTTGAAAGTTAAACATCTTCCCCAGAGGAAGAGTTCCTCCTGACGTCTCTGTTCAACTTCACAGCTGAATAATTTAACAAATTCTCTTTCTGATGAATCAAACTCTCCTTCAGTTTCTTCTCCTGCCAGTCGACTCCATCCCTCCTGGATTTACACTGTATGCACAAAGACTTTATAACGATACAGAAGCTGCTGCAGGAGAAGAGTTTAACTCTTTGTGGCGCCTGAACCTGGACTGATGGAAAATATTCTTGAACCTTATTTTTGAAACACAAAGATTTGCTCTCACCCGTTGGAGTCCTGCACGCAGACGGGCTTCTTCTTCTTTTTCTGAACATAACGTTTCCTGATGCAGACGAACATGCCGACCAAGAGGAGAACGCCGAGCACGGCGACGCTGATCTCCATGATCTCCATGTAGCCGATCATTGGAGACACCTGACAGATAAACAGGACATGGTTCATCTGGAGGGTAAAGGTCATTTATTCCAACACTTTCCTGACAAACTAAGAATCTGAGTGCATCATGTGTAGGTGTGACTGACCTGAGGCAGCGGGTCGCAGTGAATCGAGCCGTCAGTCACTTTACAGTCAAAGCCTCCGGGACACGGATTGGGCGAACACACCTCGATCTGATTGTGACACCTGCAGGAGAAAGGAGGTTTGGGGATGACAGGAATGATCATTAATTATCTTTAAATGCTGACATTCATTAAAACAAGGACACAGCCTCTTTACGTGGGCTCTACCCGCTGAGCTATTGGCCGTCCCACGTTACACTTTTATTTTGAAAATCTGTGTCAAACAGCAGCAGGCAGACGGCGAGCAGACGACAGTAAGACGATGAGGACAACGATATTTACTCGAGAATAAATCAGCAGAGTGGAAATATTTTTTGATTTTGGAGAAAATACTGATCAGCAGACAGAACACATGCTGTACGTACACAATGCTGTTATGAAATAACATTTTTTTTTGGACAATTTTCTTAAAACATTTTTTCTGACATTTAATGAACATTTCTTGGACATTTCGATAACTTTTTTCAGACATTTTTTAAAAAATTTTTGGACATTTCATTTACATTTTATTGGACTTTTTTAAAATATTTGTTTGGACAATTTAATCATTTTTTTCTGACATTTTATCAACATTTTTTTGTGAACATTTAATAAACATTTTATTGGACATTTTGTTAACATTTTTTGCGACATTTTTTTGTCATCGTACAGTCTGCTGACATCACACTGGATGTTTATCAGATCCATGTGGCAGAGTGTAGCTGCACTAAAAGACTGATCAGATCTCACAGTGTGTGGGAGGATTAAATCATCATAAAGGTGGTGATAATGGCCTTTTAATGGGCAGCTAATATTTGAAACAGGGGCACCAACAGTCGTCCATCACAACTCAAAGACAAATACAGAATTTAACAACTCAGTTCATCTAAAAACTTTCCTCTCGTTCCCCAAACAGACTCCTCGTCCAGGAGCAGAATAATGGATCGAGTGTTTTGCTCTGTAACTGCTGAATATCCTTTCAGTGTTTCACAGCAAGGGAACACGGCACCAGGGAACTGAGCGGAAATCTCAACACCAGGCAGTGTTATGTAAAAGTAAATGACAGTGTTGCAGCAGCTCTTAGCAATCAGAGCTCTGCCAGCTGCTCCTCTGGGTCGTGTCTCATGTCTGTGCCAGAAAGATGGAGGGCCACGGTGAAGCGCCCGCCATCATCCGGAAGATTTATCCCCTACTCTCTGGCCGAGGTAGAAGCCTCTGAGCTGCTGCTCTGCACTGGAGCACTCACACAGTCCACAGCCGGCATGTTGGTGCTTTAAGTTTGGCCACAGTCTGAACACTGCCGAGCGTCTGTCCTTCTGAACTTTGAATCAGGTTGAGGCATGAGGAATGGGTCGTCATCCACACACACACACACACACCACTACAATCTGAAGTTGGCTCTGAACCGAGTTTGTTCCTCCCCCCAAGACCCGCCCCTGCTCTACTTCTGATTGGCTAGTAGCCTAACTTTGGTCTGGTTGGGAGCGAAAGCCATACTGTAGCTTGAGAGCAAGAGGTCTCCGTTTAAAGCGCTTCTACCAGAGCCCGTCTACTGTCTGCAACGCACGCGTGCATCCCGCATCAACTGCTTGTTTTTACCCTCGCCAATCGCCGCACGCCGGAAATCCGGCACGGTGCCAGATTCCCATCACCCCTGTTGAATCCAGAATCATGTCTGATTTCAGCTGTGAGAAAAAAATCCACCACCTTCTTATTTCTACACGTTAACATGGAGGTCTGTGGGGACGGACTCAGTCTGGGAGCCAGCCTCTAGTGGACATCAGATGAACTGCAGGATTGGATTCATGTTTCAGCCTCAGAGGACTCTGATGGAGAGGGTTAGGGGAGCAGGTACCCACCAAAGCTACGTGGTAAGACTCAGAAAAAGCATCACACAGATTTTGATGCTTTTTAAACTCAGTCGTAATCACCACGGCCACAAGAGGTCACTGCCTACGAATAATACAGGATGAAGGGTCAGACTGAACCGACGTCAGCTGACAATTTAATGTGCTGAGAACATTCAGCTCAAGGCTGAGACACACACATAGGACGAACAAGGACTTAAGTATCAACAAATGAATATATAATAAATACAGGTATAAGGAAATATGTACAAAATAAATGTATGAATAAACACAGGTATAAGGAAGGCAGAAGGTATCTACAGGCATAAATAATTAAATGTATTAACAAATAAAGGCATGAATAAATAACAATGGAAAAAGATACACAAATGTATAAATAGTTAATGTAATAAATAAATAAAATAATTACTAAATGTTTAAATAAATAAAATGATAAATAAATAAAAATGGAAAAAGATAAATAAATGTATAAAATTCTAAATAAATGCTGAAAAAAAAATAACACGAGAAAAAGAGAAATTTCTTAAATGTATTATTTATGTGTTTGTATGTTAATGAGGTGTGAATCTAACCTCTGCATTTATTTATTTCAGCATCTAATTATTCTTTTATTTATTTTTGTATTTGCATATTTATTTATCTATTCCTGTAGTTATTTAGTTGTTTATTTTGGTCCTCTACACGGCGACACACTGATATTATATTTATGAAATCATGATCTGAGAGTAGATATGGTCCCAGATTTTGGATCTGATTATATCTGTTATCTTGACCTGATTCTGACGGCTATCTCTTGAACTCACCGACTATTGTTACTGTTCTATTATTTGCCTCTAACCACTGATCAGGTTCAGGTTACTTTATTTATAGCCGCAGGTAGATTTGTTTTGCAGCAAGATGGTGACAAAACAATGTAACATGAAACATAGTAAAGAGATTATTATTGATCAGACATCTCATTGTGTAAATATTCTGTGGATAATCACTGGTCACAACATCCATATCGAGGTATCTGGTAAAAATATTGACATGTGACTTTCTCCGTGTTGTTCAGGCGTGATTCGCAGCAGGTGGTTGTTTGTGTGATATTAAATCAGAATGAACAGAACATGATAAACACATGTTGGTGCCGTCCGCTGCACGACTGATGACAGTGAGACGCAGACGTGAAGATAATCATCAGACTGCGTCAGAAACCCGCCTCAGCATGATAAAACATCTATCTGTGTGTGTTTTACAGCCAACTCCCACTTCCTGCAATTAGGATCCACCGGCGGTCATTTTTCATTCACTCAGTTAATCAGAGCCCGGCCCTGAACATGGAGCGCCGTTAATACCGTGAGGAGCCACGCCGTCCCACAGGCCGCCGTAATGAAGCAGGAATATGCAAATGCTGCTGAAATTCTGTTTGAACGTGACTGTTCGCTTTGTGAAGCGCTGAAACTGTGAGAGGAATATAAGCGGCTGCTCGTAGAGGTGTGTGTGTGTGTGTGTGTGTGTGTGTGTGTGTGTGTGTGTTATATGTCCTATCACATAAACATGCAAATTCAAGGCCACACGTGGTTCTGCGGTTCTGCGGTGTGCAGGCGTGCAGGCGTGTACTTTAGGGTAAGTGATGCTGCATTTAATGAGGCTGCGCTGCAGTTTGTACATTGTTGGCCTTGTTGGAGTCATGACGACACCTTTGTGTATCCAATTAGCATTTTGTGTCTGCGTGAGCTGTTTGAACGCAGTAGACACAGGCGGAGTTACAGCTGCTCCTAATTATCTCTACCACTGATTAATCTGACTTTTTTTACTATTATTTGATCAATTATAATAATTAAAAATAATAATAATCTAATTTACAGTTACTGGTTTAAACAAATGGTGTAACTTTGGTGTGTTTTTTTTTTAAAGAAACCCTCCAAACAGGCATTTACGTTTTTTTAAAAAATTGTTAAAAAACATTTGTTCCTTTTTTTTTTTTTTTTAAATTGCTTTTTAAAATTTAGAGTTTCTGTCTGTGATCATTTTTTCAGCTTTAACACGTTTGTTATTTTCATGATGAAACAGATTTATGAGTCAGGAGTGACCTTATGATTTAATCTCATGTTAAAGCTTCTGAAACAGAGTTTTAATGAACATCAGACAAGTGAGTTATTAAAACGTGTGTGTGTGTGTGTGTGTGGCTGTGTGTGTGTGTGTGTGTGTGTGTTTACCGTGCGTCAGCGTCGTCCAGAGAGCAGTTGCACATGTAGCCCTGAGCCTTTGGCACACACACCCTGCCGTGGGCGCACGGCTGAGAGGCGCACGGGTTGTCAGCCAGCTCGCAGCGGGCGCCGTGGAAGAGTCCTGCACACCTGCAGCGCGGCTCTGCAGAATAAATCAAACACACCCAGACGTTTGAGACAAGAGCGACTGATGATCAGGTTTCCCCTACAGGCAGTAATAATCAAAGCAAAGGTCAACGCGCTCCGACCGTCCAATGCCAGAGACCGTTTGATATTTAAAGAGAAAAATCTGACTTTAAAAGCTTTTTCTTCTTCTTCTGGATCAAAAACAGTCAACATGACATGAAGAGGTTTCACTCATCCAACACATCAACAGCCAACATCACCTCATGTCACTTTTGTCTTAACCGTTAGGACGTCTGCGTCCTCGGCCGACATTACTGTTGGTCAGAGGCTGTAGCAGAATGAGCTTTGGCACCAACCATTCAAACACTGTCAGGAAGCAGGTCAAGTAACACCTTGACCTCTCACCTCACTTTCACTTCCACATGCAGTCTGGACGAGCTGGGGATCGAACCATTGACCGAGTGGTGGATGACCCGCTCTACCTCTGAGCCACAGATGATTTGTTATCAGCCAGCTGCTGCTGAGTCCAACTGACAAGCTCAGATCACATCACCTACCGTCGGGAGCATTTATTGGTCTGCTGTAGTGCAGTGCATTCTGGTAGTTGAAGGTTTTTTACCTCTTGAGCGAAAGTGAATGCCACAGTCCTTTATCTCTGTTTCTTCCGGTCATGTGACACGATTACAAAAGTACTTGAGACGAATCACGACTAAATGCTTCTTCAACATGTGGTTATGTTCAGGCACAAAAACCTCTCAGTTATGAAAGAGATCATGTTTTGGTTTCATTTACCCAACTGTAGTGGCACAGTCCCTGCTGGATAATCAGAGGTGGGTGTGTTGATAAAAAAGTTGGGCAGTGTGCAGGAGTTGCGTTCCCTAAATAAAGCACCAACATTTGGAGGCTAAAAAACAGCCATGACTCACTGAAACACAACCGCTGTTGTTGTTTGTTGGTGTTGAACAGTGTCTGCAGCTCCGTGTCTCACCATCCACCATCCCCTCCACCTCCTGATGACAGTCAGCTCAGGTACTACGTCACTTTACAAACACTGAGATGAAACATATGAGATGTAGAAATGTAACACGTGCTTTGCAGAAACGTACGATGTCGACATTTTCTTCTTGTGACTGAACTGAAATAAATAATTTTAGACCTGAAGAGTCTTAAACTGTTATAAGAGGAAAGAGATGAGTTCAACTCTGCCGTCTCTGCTCTGTTAGAGTCAGTCACTCTCAGAGTCTCAGGCCACGAGCAGACTTTGAGTCTCAGTGAAACAACTTTATATTCTGCAGTTAGAGCACAGAAACATCCACAGCCGCCCTGCCTGATTACATTTCCTCGACCTGAGAGGATCTTTGGGGAAATAATATTTATTTGTTGTTCCACATCTCACCCTGAATTTGTGCCTGAAGCATAACTGAAATGTGATTTGACGTGATGATGAATAAGGTCCAGAGAAAAGTAATACCAGGCTGTAACCTCGTGTCCCGAGTCCACAGAGGGAGAATCAGGAATGATGCAGCTCAGTGACCCGACAGGTTCAGGAACAGGAGCAGGCGGCCGCTCGGTGATAACAGCTTCAGGGTTCTTTTGTTTACACGGTTCCTCCAAAGCACAGAGATGTGTATCTGTCTCAGACCCACAGACACAGAGGAACACAGCAGCTCCTCGCTCTCTCCCTCGCTCTCTCTCTCTCTCTCTCTCTCTCCCTCGCTCTCTCTCTCTCTCTCTCTCTCTCTCGCTCTCTCAGAATCATTTCATTGTAAAGCTGCTGTTAAACTGCAGGTGTCCTTATCAGCTGCTGCTCTCAGTAAAGCCTCCAGACTTCCTCTTTGTGAAACAGAAAAAGACGTCTCAGCTTCTCTGACACCAATTTTTTATCTTTTGTGTTTTGACAAGAGCTGATGCATTCGGCCAATTAATGACAACCTAAAACGGCAATAAGCAAGCAGACACATGAAGAGCCGCCACTCTGATAAGGATTTCAGGCCAAACTAATCTGTCATGGCTGAGCTGTGGCTCGTCCCTGGCTGAGAGGGTGAACGGCACATTCAACTACTTTACAGAATATTTAATGCCACAAAACTTTCTACTTCTTTCTTTGTGTAATAATAAAAAGCTGACGTCACTGATCTGCAGCTGTGGACCTGAGAAATTTCCTCCATCTCCTTTTTTAAGAATAAGACAGCTGTTATTGTGCGTTTATCTGAGAGTAAAAAGGACCAGACAATACTTCCTGTCTGCAGACTAACGGACAGAGGAGCAGCTCTGTGTGTCTGAGTGCTGATGGACAAACTGTGAGCGAGGGGGCGGAGCTGCACTGGTGTGCGTTATGTGACGCAACTTGACTCTATATCGATATAAACGGTGTCTAAATTTATATCTTGCTTGAAGACATATTGATATATCGCACACAGTCATTTTATCGCCCAGCCCTGGACGACATTGGCATTGGCCCTGGAGACATGAGGAGGGAGCAGAGGCGATGACATGCGACCAAACCCTGAAATCTAACTTGGGACACTGTGATGACACAAAGTTGGAACGGCTTTGTTTTTCCACGAGTGATTCCTCTAGTTGTGTTTTTGTTCGACCTTTTATTGTTGGTTTGAAGTGGGCGGGACTTAGTTGTGAGAAAGGTGACATCAATTAAAATCCGTGCACCAATCAGAATTTAAAATGTCTGGATGACACACTGTTTGCTGATGAAGCAGCTTCACTTTTTAAGCTCAACTTGTCATAAATCACACCTGAGGTTTTTCTAACTTTCAACATCCTGTCACTTATCTGATCATAATAATTTAACATTACGTAGGAACACAAAGTTCTCAGAGACGTGAAGCTTCAGTGCTCTCACCTCCGCTGGCGTCTTCCTCACAGACGCCGTTGTTCTCACAGGGGTTGGTGTCGCAGGCGCCCGCCCTGCTGCAGCACTGGTACACCCCAAACACCCTCCTGCTCCCCGGCCCCGCCCACTCCGCCGCGTCACCCACTCTGATTGGCTCCCTGTTGAGCTCCAGCCCCTCGAGGCAGCCGATGAAATTGTGTGGATGCTGGCGGACGTCTGGAGCAGAGTCCTGAGTCAGAGAAGCGAAGAGCAAAGCACCATGGGAGCGCAGCATCCTGCACGGCACGCTGAGGGGGACGGAGGCCGGGTGCTGCTGGTCCAGGGTCAGTCTGAGGCCGCTGGAGTTGACCTCCAGCAGGACGCTGTGCCACCTGCCGTCTGACACCAGGTCAGATGTGACAGGTAAGGAAGAAGGGGCGGAGCTTCCACAGCGGTACCTGAACTGCAGCTCTCCATCCGCCACCTGAGGACAAAACACAAGAGGCAGGAAGTTAAGATAAGAAACCAAACTTTATTTCACCACAAGAAACAACACGTCCCCGTTCAAGCTGTGACCTAACGTGGAGACAGATAAGATGGACGGAGCTCCTGTCGGCTCTGAGGAGGCTCAACATTAATCCTCACTGTTAACAGAGTCTCTACCACACTGAGCTCACAGGATGTCAGCAGGTCTGAGGGACCTGACGACAACTACTGTTCACGTAATGTTCTGTTCCTCAGATGTTAAAATATGACCTTCATTATTTTATCCCGTTAGACATTTGTGTCAAGTTTTGTCAGAATTGATGTATGAGTTCTTGAGTTATGGCCAAAAAACATGTTTCATGAGGTCACACTGACCTTTGACCAAGAATCTACCAACAACAACCGACTTTCACCCAGAAGATTAAACCACGTGTGTGTGTCGGCTAAACGTAACCACGTGTGTTTGTCGGCCAAAAGTAACCACGTGTGTGTGTCGGCTAAACGTAACCACGTGTGTGTGTCGGCCAAAAGTAACCACGTGTGTGTGTCGGCTAAACGTAACCACGTGTGTGCTTTTATTTTGAAAGAGACTGTATGCAAACTGTACATTTCCTGTGAAAACAGAAGTGTATTTTGAAAACAGACAATGCATGTAACAGGCTGAAGTTGACACGGCGTCCCAGAACGTCAACAACCAACACACCCAGGGTACCTTGGACGCCATATGTGGACGTGGAAAGTCCATGACCAAACGTGGACATGTGACGAGGTCACAGTGAGGATGATGATGACCAACATTAAAACACACGAGTGTCCCTATTTAGAGCCAGTGTTTGGTTTGTCCGTTCTAGGCTACTGTAGAAAAATGGAGCTTTAAGTGAAATAAGTACATGTTTAAACCCTCTGCTCCTGGACGTGCAGCCTGCTGATGAGTACAGATGATTTAATTTAAACTAAGGAGCCTTTAAGTCATTAAAACAGTTGATATAACTGATAAAGTCAGAGCAGCTCTCGGCGCTCAGCAGCTACAGTAACTCTAATGTTCCACTGCAGGCGTTGAAGAAACAAACTCCTCTGTGTCTCTGTGTCTTTAGTGTTACAGATAAATCCTGTTTCTCCTGTCGGCTCTCCGTGTTGCCCCCGAACAACAGCACGCAGTGAACACACATTTATTCAGTGTTTCATCAACATCAGCGGCGCCTCTTAACGTTTCTGCTCGCTCAGCGTTCCCACAAACTAACAAGCCAGCAGCTTTTTTATCAGTTCATGTTTTCTTTATGTAACCACAGCTCTGTGTTTCTGATCCCATTAAATATACAGATGGAGTGTGGATTTTGCAAATGGCGAAGCATCAACCCCGTCGAGCACTAAAGGCTGTGATGCATTATTGATCTGCTCCTTTAATTGATGCAGGACGATGAGCTTTCCTCTCTTTGTTTTACACGTTTTTTTTTCTTTCTTGGAGCTTTGATTTGGCTGTGGAGCTCTGCCGCAGGGCGTCCTCAAGGTGCCACAGGGCGTCCCCCAGGTGCTGCAGGGCATCCTCCAGGTGCCGCAGGGCATCCTCCAGGTGCCGCAGGGCGTCCTCCAGGTGCTGCAGATGTCCTCCAGGTGCTGCAAGGCGTCCTCCAGGTGCCGCAGATGTCCTCCAGGTGCTGCAGGGCGTCCTCCAGGTGCCGCAGGGCATCCTCCAGGTGCTGCAGATGTCCTCCAGGTGCTGCAGGGCATCCTCCAGGTGCCGCAGATGTCCTCCAGGTGCTGCAGGGCGTCCTCCAGGTGCTGCAGATGTCCTCCAGGTGCTGCAGGGCGTCCTCCAGGTGCTGCAGATGTCCTCCAGGTGCCACAGGGCGTCCTCCTGGTGCTGCAGGTGTCCTCCAGGTGCTGCAGGTGTCCTCCAGGTGCCGCAGGGCGTCCTCCAGGTGCCACAGGGCGTCCTCCTGGTGCTGCAGGTGTCCTCCAGGTGCTGCAGGTGTCCTCCAGGTGCCGCAGGGCGTCCTCCTGGTGCTGCAGGTGTCCTCCAGGTGCTGCAGGTGTCCTCCAGGTGCCGCAGGGCGTCCTCCTGGTGCCGCAGGGCGTCCTCCTGGTGCTGCGGGGGGGGGGGGGTGCGTTTGAAGAGAGATAGCAGTTTGATGCACTCATGGTTTTACAGTATCAGCACGGCGCAGTGTCGAGTCAAACTCCACAGGGACTGAAGCTCCACAGCATCACTGCTGCACGGCTCCATAAATCACTGACATGCTGTGAGCTGCCTGCGGGGAGCTACAACACTGCTGGCAAAATCCAATATGCAACAATGGCTGCTGTGCTCTGCGTGCATGTGATGCACGTGCACACACAGGAAGAGAGCATGCAGGAGGCAGCGCTGCAGTGATGGAAGCTTCACTGAGAGCGCTCACTCGTTTGTTGGGAAACATAATGAAGTTGGTGACATGATATTATTACATTAGAGAAGCTTCTACGGCTGTGGCTGCACATGACTGGTTTCAAATGTAGAGTGCGGCCTCGTGTCTGCGCGCACTGTTGGCTGCTTTAACTGGAGTCATTCATTTTTGGGGAGCATCTAGTATTTGTCTGATCCAGTGAACGAATCACTGACTCCGTCACACTGATGCAGAAATCCTGTAAATCTAATATTCACATGAAGCTGTACCGTCTCTGATGTGCAGCACTGCCAGGAAGCGTCTCATGTAAGCAGTCAGAGGTACAGGACCCTCTGACAACACGTCCACCTGATGACAAATCTCTTTCACCTCAGGTATCACTATCAACTCATCAGCACCCAACTGGAAACAGGACCACGAGAGGACTGGTCCCATTATAACATGTGGATGTAAAACCAGTTAGTGTGGTGTTGAAGCTGTGACACTGAGCAGGTTTATGTTTGAGTCCTGTCGACACTGAGCTCCTTCTCAGGATTATAGTCATCTTGAGACCATTTAATGACACTGACATTAAGACAATAATATACTGATGAAAGTTTTTTCTTTAATTTGTTCTTAAGACAGGTCCTAAAGAAAAGTCTATGTCAGTTTGCTGGTGGATTTACGAAGTTGACGATGCAGCTGTTGGAGCTGCAAATCAGATCAGAAGCACAGAGAGTTGTTGGCTAGAGATGATACGCCGTCTCATGGCGGTCACTTCCTGTCAGCGTTACAGATCAGAAGCACAGAGAGTCGTTGACTAGAGATGATACGCCGTCTCATGGTGGTCACTTCCTGTCAACGTTACAGATCAGAAGCACAGAGAGTTGTTGACCAGAGATGATACGCCGTCTCATGGTGGTCACTTCCTGTCAGCGTTACAGATCAGAAGCACAGAGAGTCGTTGACCAGAGATGATACGCCGTCTCATGGTGGTCACTTCCTGTCGACGTTACAGATCAGAAGCACAGAGAGTCGTTGACCAGAGATGATACGCCGTCTCATGGCGGTCACTTCCTGTCAGCGTTACAGATCAGAAGCACAGAGAGTCGTTGACTAGAGATGATACGCCGTCTCATGGCGGTCACTTCCTGTCAGCGTTACAGATCAGAAGCACAGAGAGTCGTTGACCAGAGATGATACGCCGTCTCATGGCGGTCACTTCCTGTCAGCGTTACGGATCAGAAGCACAGAGAGTCGTTGACCAGAGATGATACGCCGTCTCATGGTGGTCACTTCCTGTCAGCGTTACGGATCAGAAGCACAGAGAGTCGTTGACTAGAGATGATACGCCGTCTCATGGTGGTCACTTCCTGTCAGCGTTACAGATCAGAAGTACAGAGAGTTGTTGACGAGCGGAGCGTTAGCTGGTAAACTTCACGTTTAGCAATACGTTAATGTAGCAACGCAAGCTGATCGCTAACGCACTTGGATAAAAAGGAAAACAATCAGTGCTTTGAGACGGCTGTCAGAGAAAACAGAGGTATGATCACATGATCTTGTCTGAGGTGTACGGGAGGTGTTTTTTTTATTCCATTTTGCTCTGGAGAAGAGGATTAGCATACTGTTAGCTAACTGTTAGCATCTGAAAAATGCCAGTTCTAGATCAGCGCTGGAAGTCGCGGCCATAATTCACGCAGGGCATGACGGGGGCTGAGTATAAGGTGGCTAACAGTCAGGAAAAAACTTGCTGTTTATTCTGACATCATGTTGGTGAAAGTGTTGGAGACACTCTGATGTAAACAAACAAACATGTAACAGACAACATGGAGGTCAGTAAATCATGATCGAGGTCACGTCTGTATATCGTACAATGAGTCGATGATGTAATTATCATGCCAGGCTGCAGCTCCGTCCTTGTAGAGAGATAAAAGCCTGAACAGACATGAAAGTCAATCAGGTTGTTTCCTGCAGCAGCGTGAGGGGCGAGCGTTCGTCCACTGATTCCACGCCGTCTTTGTTGGGTCTTCAAACTGCTCTCAGCTCTGAGCCGTCACTCATCACGGACGGTATTTTCCTTCCTCTGACAAGTCACCTTTACTTCTTCTGCTCGGCTCGCATGCCACAGCGTTTGCTTCACACAGCCACCATTTCCACTTCAAAGCCTCTGAACGAGATGTGTGCAGACATAAAAGAGAATTAGCCGCAGTAAATAGGTCTGAACTTTAATGTGTGTTTTTTCAAAGACCCGGCTCTTGACGGAGAATACTGATGAGACTCTGCGCTTTATAAGAAACCTCTGAGATTCACCGCAGCTCGCGTCCCAAGGGGGATGGAGAGCGCAAATTGCGTCTTATATCTGCAGGAAGTTCCTCTGAAGTCATCACAAAAAGCCGGCGATGGACTCCTCAGATGACCACGTTAACAGATTCCTTTTGAAGCGTTTGTGCTCACAATGAATGAGACAGGGAGCGCTCCTGCACGTGAAGCCCAGAGACAAAACCCAGGAGGAGGAACCCTGGGAAAGACCGAATGTTGCTTTGAAGTTATCTGAGAATCAGAATGATTGAATATTCCGCCTGAGTGCACACGGATGTCACACAAATGAACAGAGCCCAACTCCTTATCAATTTTTTTTTCTCTTCAGAGAATTATTCATGTCTGTCAAAGAATACAACAATTCATCTTCCTCCTTCAGCGCTCCTTCAACACTGTACAGTAGCCTTTGTGTTGTAGCGCCCAGATGAATCTTCCTTCCTCTCGACAATCCCAAAAAAACTTGTCAATAAATCCTGAAGACGGCACATTAGTCATTAGGGCTCCTGCAGAATCCTCGGCAAGCATATCGAGGGAAAAGGGCAACATGTGGCTGACGTGCTGCGTTCAGAGCCAGCAGCCGTCATGGCTCCAGTTAAAAGGGCATTGATGAGCTGATTACGGTGGAGGAGCAGACGGGTATCATCGGCTTCATAATCCAATGTGGAACTTTAAATGTGTGCCAGGAGGGGGTTTACCGTCGTCTCTGATATTCAATCAGGCATTAACACACATACACACCTGAAACAATCTGCCACGCACAGATAAAGGAGACATTCCTGATACGCTCCGACATGAGATCTGCAGGATCTGCCAGGAGACGACCAGCAGGACTAAGTTCACATGAAATACCAGATTAACCGCTGCCTGGTGGTTGGACGTCTCCACCACTAACCCTAACCACCGGCCAGATGATGGCTGTTAGATGTGTTTCAGCCAGAAAAACACAAAGGTAATCAGCTGAGTGGCTGAGAGAGTTTAAAATCCAGCGGTCAGAGAGGCAGGTGGACCAAAACCAAAAACCATCTCCCCCGATTACTGAGTGTTCATATTCTTATGTGTTCTCTCGTCTCTTTAAGTGTGTTTTAACTTCCTGTCCTACTAACTGTCGTCCAGGGACAAAATGAAGATGAAGAGAATCAAAACACCAAAACATGTCTCATGCTGTTGGCTTAAAAAAGTGACGTGACAATTCACACTGGATATTAGTGAACTAGTCATTTGATCCAGCTGTGACACATGGAGTATAATCATCCCCCCTGCTGTGTGAGAACACGACGCCTCTGACCATCGCTGGGTTTGTACGGAGACAAAACTAAACCGACTCAACGACAGACGTTTACGCTGGTTTTTCCTGTCGGCACACAGGAAGTGAAAATGACACAGCTGGTGTTTCACGGTCTGACACGTCGGCGTCGCCTCATGTTGAACTCAGTGAGCAGTTTGAGGGCGTCAACAGGTGCTGCGTGTGATGCTGGCAGAGTCCACACAGCGTCCTGCTGTTCTGACATCAGTGTTTGCAGTAAACACACAAAAGAACAAACTGAGATCAGAAGTTAAGATTCAAGACAAGCAGCTCGGCAGATATCAAACGTTTCAGAGAGTGTGACACCTGAGCTGATAACACCACTGCCGGAGCAAAGGAGCCAATAAAACACTGACAGTCAGATGATATCGCTGAAACAGAAACATCCTGTCGTGTTTATGATTCTGAGCTGGAAACATTTTGGATTTTGGAGCTTCACTCCCCGATGAGATATCCCACAGATTAAAGCAGCAGCTCTCAGATTTGATCACTCTGATAATAAATTAGTGTCAAACAACAACAGCAGCTGAAAATTGGGAAGAGATTTAATCTGTGCACAGCAGCAATATTCAGAGAGCAAAATAAATGATCTCTCAGCTCAGGGGAGAACACAACAAACATTTACACTTCCTCCAAATGAAGCAAAATCATCTCCTTCTTCCTCTTTAGTTGTAATTTAATTGCTGTATTAACCTGATTAACCTGAGCTGAGTTTCATGTCTCATGTGAACAAAACAACACGACTTTATTTTACTGCTCTTTAAATGAACGCTGCAGAGTCACACTGATTTAAATTATAATTATAACGCACATTACTATTCCTTCTGTTTCTTTGTTCTTTGTTTCCTGTCGGTTTTGTTCCAACCAACATTTGGACCTGTTGGATTTTATCTATTATTACAGTGATGTTAATGTAAAGTGTTTAGTGTTAACTTTTATCATGTTGTGACAGAATGTACAGTGTGTACGTCTCACCAGTTAAACCATTTCAGTTGAACTGAATTAAATAAACCAGCTGTAACAGCAAAAGTTGATGAGTTGAAACAGCGAACTGAACTAAACTGAATTTAACTCTGATGTGCTGTTGGAGCTTCACTAGGAACTTCCCATCGGCAAACTTCCGAACTGTCAAGATAATACCTGTTAGGTTCCCTACAGAGAGGTAAATACCCATAAAGTTCCCTACAGAGAGGTAAATACCCGTAAAGTTCCCTACAGAGAGGTAAATACCCATAAAGTTCCCTACAGAGAGGTAAATACCCATAAAGTTCCCCAAAGTGATAAATACCCATAAAGTTCCCTACAGAGAGGTAAATACCCATAAAGTTCCCTACAGAGAGGTAAATACCCATAAAGTTCCCCAAAGTGATAAATACCCATAAAGTTCCCTACAGAGAGGTAAATACCCATAAAGTTCCCCAAAGTGATAAATACCCATAAAGTTCCCTACAGAGAGATAAATACCCATAAAGTTCCCCAAAGTGATAAATACCCATAAAGTTCCCCAAAATGATAAATACCCATAAAGTTCCCTACAGAGAGGTAAATACCCATAAAGTTCCCCAAAGTGATAAATACCCATAAAGTTCCCTACAGAGAGGTAAATACCCATAAAGTTCCCCAAAGTGATAAATACCCATAAAGTTCCCTACAGAGAGGTAAATACCCATAAAGTTCCCTACAGAGAGATAAATACCCATAAAGTTCCCTACAGAGAGATAAATACCCATAAAGTTCCCTACAGAGAGGTAAATACCCATAAAGTTCCCCAAAGTGATAAATACCCATAAAGTTCCCTACAGAGAGGTAAATACCCATAAAGTTCCCTACAGAGAGATAAATACCCATAAAGTTCCCTACAGAGAGGTAAATACCCATAAAGTTCCCCAAAGTGATAAATACCCATAAAGTTCCCTACAGAGAGGTAAATACCCATAAAGTTCCCTACAGAGAGGTAAATACCCATAAAGTTCCCTACAGAGAGATAAATACCCATAAAGTTCCCTACAGAGAGGTAAATACCCATAAAGTTCCCTACAGAGAGATAAATACCCATAAAGTTCCCTACAGAGAGGTAAATACCCATAAAGTTCCCTACAGAGAGGTAAATACCCATAAAGTTCCCCAAAGTGATAAATACCCATAAAGTTCCCTACAGAGAGGTAAATACCCATAAAGTTCCCCAAAGTGATAAATACCCATAAAGTTCCCTACAGAGAGGTAAATACCCATAAAGTTCCCCAAAGTGATAAATACCCATAAAGTTCCCTACAGAGAGGTAAATACCCATAAAGTTCCCTACAGAGAGATAAATACCCATAAAGTTCCCTACAGAGAGGTAAATACCCATAAAGTTCCCTACAGAGAGGTAAATACCCATAAAGTTCCCCAAAGTGATAAATACCCATAAAGTTCCCTACAGAGAGGTAAATACCCATAAAGTTCCCCAAAGTGATAAATACCCATAAAGTTCCCTACAGAGAGGTAAATACCCATAAAGTTCCCCAAAGTGATAAATACCCATAAAGTTCCCCAAAATGATAAATACCCATAAAGTTCCCTACAGAGAGGTAAATACCCATAAAGTTCCCTACAGAGAGGTAAATACCCATAAAGTTCCCTACAGAGAGATAAATACCCATAAAGTTCCCTACAGAGAGGTAAATACCCATAAAGTTCCCCAAAGTGATAAATACCCATAAAGTTCCCTACAGAGAGGTAAATACCCATAAAGTTCCCTACAGAGAGGTAAATACCCATAAAGTTCCCCAAAGTGATAAATACCCATAAAGTTCCCTACAGAGAGGTAAATACCCATAAAGTTCCCTACAGAGAGATAAATACCCATAAAGTTCCCTACAGAGAGGTAAATACCCATAAAGTTCCCTACAGAGAGGTAAATACCCATAAAGTTCCCCAAAGTGATAAATACCCATAAAGTTCCCTACAGAGAGGTAAATACCCATAAAGTTCCCTACAGAGAGGTAAATACCCATAAAGTTCCCTACAGAGAGATAAATACCCATTAAGTTCCCTACAGAGAGATAAATACCCATAAAGTTCCCTACAGAGAGGTAAATACCCATAAAGTTCCCTACAGAGAGGTAAATACCCATAAAGTTCCCTACAGAGAGATAAATACCCATAAAGTTCCCTACAGAGAGGTAAATACCCATAAAGTTCCCCAAAGTGATAAATACCCATAAAGTTCCCTACAGAGAGGTAAATACCCATAAAGTTCCCTACAGAGAGGTAAATACCCATAAAGTTCCCCAAAGTGATAAATACCCATAAAGTTCCCTACAGAGAGGTAAATACCCATAAAGTTCCCCAGTCCTTGGAGCCGTTGGTGGACACGATGAGGCCGTGCTCCTGGAAAGTCTTGAACCTCAGTGACAGTCTGAAGTCCTGGTTGTCCTCGTCCATCTGATGGAGGAACTTGAGGTGCGATTTACCATCAAACCTCAGCGCCGACTCTGAAACACAAAAACACAAACCAAGCAGGCAGATGAGGGATCGAACACACGCTGTGGACAAACACAGGACAGTGATTGGACAGAGCTCTTAGTGACTCTGACCTGCTGTGGACTTTTGGGCTTTAATCGACAAAATGATTGATTGATTGATTGATTGATTGATTGATTGATTGATTGATTATTGAGCAGATTAATTGCTAATGTAAACTATGACAGAAGGGCTCTTGGGGCCAAAGCTACATGTCCTCTCTGACAAAGGTAACACAAGTAAAACCTATGGATGGTGGATGGAGAGACACCTGGAGAGACACCTGGAGAGACACCTGCTGAGCTGCAGACACTGTTCAACACCATCAAACAACACAACTGGTTGTATTTAAGTGAATCATCGCTGTGTTTCCTGTTTCCTGTCAGTGCTGTGCCACCAAAACCAGGTTTTCTATTTGCCGTAAACATAGCCACACATTAACCACAGTGTTGTTGTTATGGTAATAAAGGTAAAGTTTTAACATAATAATGTACGACAGTAACGTATCTTTGGTCTACAGCAGGGCGCAGCACCAAATTCTGGGCCCTGTGCATGAGCAGTCGTTCTCTGTGGCCCCGCCCTCCTGTCTTGATCCATGTCTCTGTCACAAACCTTTAAAATGTTAGTTTTCTTTCCCTCTGCTTGCTTTCTTTCTTTTTGGAACGTTGGTGCCCCGGCAGCAGCAAAAACAGTCAGTCATAGGCTGAGTGTTCAGAGCTGAGTGCTGGTGCAGGCTGGACTATCTGCACCAGCATCAAGGACACATGGAGGTATGAGGGCGGTGACGTTTATAATGTTGTTTTCTGCACCTCTGAGGGGTGAGACCAGCCGCACAGAGCTGCTGCCACCATTTCTAGTTCAATCTTTTGATCATTATATGCAGCAAATTTTAATTCAGTTACAGCGCTAATGACTTAGCAATAGAAAGTGTTAAAGGCCCTTTTGAGGCCCCCCTCCCCACTGGGGCCCATGCCCCTGGTGTGCAGAAATGTGTAATGCCAAGTGACTGAATTTATTGAACTGGTTGTTCCTGCAGAGGAGACTCGCCGAGTGAAGGTGAACTCCGAGGACTCTACGGTCGGTGCAAGTCTACAAATTAGAAAGTCTTGTTAACGGAGCTTTTGTAGGATCTAAATTCCTCCAGAATAACTTCAAACAACTCGACATGTTTCACTCCCCGACTCAAGGACACAAGACTGGAAGTAAAAAAACCTTTCACTAATCTTCATCGATCCTGGAGGCAGCGCTCTTCCTCCATCAGATGAAACACACTGTAAACTGAACGTAATGTCTGATCTCAGGTCTGACATTCGAGACGGTGAACAGACACACAAAAAAAAGATTCTTAAAAAATGTGTTTGATCTTTTTAACCGCAGAAAAAAAAATCGCCACAAGCTGAAACCAAAATGCCCAAAGCAAAGAAAATAATAACCTAAGAAGGAAAACAGAGTGGAGAGGATGAGCTGGATGGAGGAAGAGATGGAGGAAGAGTGAATCTATGAACAGACGGATCGACAATGAATCCAGCAGCCACATTAGTTCACAGACTAAACTTGTTCCAGTGTTTCTCAGATGAAACATTAATGCTGCCTGTGAGGAGGCTCACCAACACCTTCCCAAAGTCTGCTGCTGAAAAACTACTTTTCCTGAAGTGGGATTTAAATCCTGCTCCACTCTGCTCTCTGAAGACAATACAACTCAAAAACACCAGTTTGGATGGAGTGTGAGTGTGAGAGGTCACTGGTTTGACTGGAAACTAACAAAACAAAGTGTAGCAGAATAAAAACTTCAGTCATCAACAAAAACACAAATCACTGATTAGCATACAGTTGGAGCCGTGCGGTGCAGAGGCTGGACTGTAAGTTCCAGCTGGTGGCTACAGATGTCGTGCCGGACACGGTGTACTGAAAAAGTACAATTTAAAGACTCTGGCATGGAGACTGGGCCGTCTCTCTGCAGCTCCAGGTGTCGTGCTGGACACGGTGGACTTGATAAGGTGTATTTTAAACGCTGCGGCGTGGAGCTCCAGCTGGTGGCTACAGGCGTCATTCTGGAGCCAGTTGACTGAACATACCTCTTGGGGGCTCGACGGGAGCGTCGTGGCGTTGTAGGTTCCTGAAACCTACATCCGGCAGTCAGTGCCCTCTTTAAGGTCTTAAGCACAGCCACCTCTGCCTTGAGGTTCCTCCCTGGGCCCATGGATTGGGAGCACTGCCTGTCACAGAGGCAGCTGCACAACACCGGGAGGGTAACGTGGCCTCATGATGGGAGGCGGGCGACCGTGCATCAGGTGGTCCGTGCAGCAGGGTTTGAGAAACACTGTGTTTACTGGAGCTCTGCCACCTGAGAGGGGGGAGGTTCTAAACTCGGGTGGACAGAGCGAACCATGCACCCGGCGGTGAGCTCTGTCATGGGACAGATGGGGCTTCTTGGTCCCTCCACCAAGCTGACGACCCAGACGCAACGTGGTCGGGGGCCCTCAGACCCCCTCTGCACTGGAGCTCCGGCCATAAAGGCCACAGACCGGAGGATCCAACTGTCCAAGCAGCAGCACAAAGCCAGCTGGTGGAGGCCTCTGATAGCTGGTCTCATGAATACCAGTCAGTGGGAGCAAAGACAAAAAAAATGTTTCTTGACAATAAACTTTAAAAAGGTCAACACATCCCTGTTCAATGACGTCTGTCAGTTTGTGTTTGTTAAACTGTCGAAACTTTTAACTTTAAACTGTGTCTTTATGCAGATTAGTTACAGCAACACTTCTTGATGGTGAATCTCTTCTTTGTGAACGATCTGCGGCTGCAGCTACGTTACTGATGTTACAGATCCATCTGGAGAGTCATCGCTGTGTTTCCAGCAGCGATAGTTCCCAAAAAGCAGCTACTTTAAATCCAAACATGATCTTTTTCCAAACTACAACCAAGCGAGTTTCTGCCTGAAATGTAAAGTTTTAACACCTGCTGTTTAATAATGTACAAAACTAACACATCTGTGATTTACAAAAACGTACAGTGGCAACATTTATTCTGGCGGTTGTGTTGTTGGCTCATTAGAAACTTTGCAGCATCATCACCTTTTTGTTTTTAGCTCCTTTATCCATCTCACTGACCTCTGACACATGATGGACTGAGTTAAGTTTGTCTGATCTGGATCGTGACTAAATAACTGCAACCCATTTGGCAGAATAAATGTTGCCATTGTAGTATATAGATACAGCGACACTCTCCGGGGGAACATGAAAGCTCCACACAGGAGAAACATGGCCGACTGGCCGGTGGGTTCAACCCAGGAACCCTCTTGCTGTGAGCTGACAGTGCTAACCGCTGCACCACCGTGCCTCCACCTCCTCATTGATCATGTTGAAATGATCCAAATGGAAAACTAACGACATAGTCCATCATCTCGGGGGGGGTATTCAAAGAAGAAAAAGAAATCAAGATAATTAGCAGTTAACCATCAGAACAAACTGTCGTCTCACATCCTTTAAAGACATTTGTGTTTTCCTTTCCTGCTCTCCGTCCTCACACGACATCTCCTTATCGCCGAACCCCAGAGTCTCTTAAGACGAAGCAAGTATCCGATAGAGTTAAAATGAGTCGGCGATAAGGCCTTCAGAAGATTCCAGAGAGAAGGGGATTCTAAACAAGCTGATAGTGAGTGAATGTCCTGGAGTCGACTCTTCTTCTGTCCTCACTCTGCTAATCCTCACAGGAATGCCAACACAAATCACAGAGGACGCTCCGACGAGGTGGCGCCGCTGCTCAGCGCTCTACAGCTTGTGATGGGAGCTCACTGAGCGCCGGCGTTCACACTAAACATGCTCTGAGTGCTTCACATGAAGTGTCTGAGTTCACAGCTCCAACAGGTCAGAATGAGGAGGCGCTTTGATCAGAGTCAGACGTCTTCATCGAGTCGCCTGCAAACAAAAGTCCTCTCTAAAGAACGAGGATTTAATCTGATGGAAGATGAGTCTTTCTGCTCCGCAGCGCTGAGGGCAAACCACAGAGTGAACCTTTTCTTCTTCTACTCTTATAGAAGAAGAAATCTTATCGGGGTGTTGACAGGATGTGATCAGGTCAGCTGTTCCAGTAAAAAGAGAAACAGCTTCATGGTACTGAAAACACAGAGTTAACCCCGAAGTGACTTCCTGACTTCAAATCCTGCTTCAGAGCACAGACCTCTGTTTGGTGCAGCGTTATTAAGAAACAGCTGATCGTTCCTGTTCATGTTTTGTCCCCTAGTTTAGATACTATTTTGTTTGTTTGTTTGTTTGTTTTGGCTGACGTGACTCTGCTCGTATGTCTCGTGTTGTTCAGCGTCAGACTCGTCCGGCAGAGACGAGGCTGATCAGCTGTGAGTCTGAACCTCAGAGCTGTCGTCACCTCTGATAAAAGGCTTCGGCTTCCTTCCTGTTTCACATGCTCACATTAACACATGCACACACACACGCGCACACACACACATACACACAGCCTCATTAACACCTCTCTGAAGCACAGGTGCACACACACGCACACAGACGTACCGTTACAGGGGCAGACGCTCTCCCAGGTGTGCTGCGGGGTGATGTAAGCGGCTCTGGCGGTGGTGAAATGGCTCAGTCTCTCTGCTGTCAGTCTGACGGCGTTCCTGCAGCCTCGCGGCGGGCAGCCGGCACCCAGACAGCCGTTGTGACTCACCCTGAGGATGCTGAGGCCCAGAGAGTCCTCGATGTCTGATATAATGCCTACATCAAAGAGTTCAGATTCAGACCTTCAAAGAGACTCTTCACCTGTCAGACGCACCTGACTCACTCTGCGTCCACACTAACAGCTGCTGAGAGGAGACGGACCTGATGCTCACGTCTCTGCGTCACAGCCTTCCCATTCAGAGCTGATTACTGACGTGATTTAACAAAGCAAAGGTTTAAATGGCTCAGTGTGTGTCTGAAAAGCTCACCTGCCAGTCTGCTGGTCGGCAGAGACTGGACTCGTCCGCTCTGAGGCCTCCAGATCAGCAGTGCCTCCAGGACCCGGGTCTCAGGGAGCTGCTGCAGGCTGGCCAGGTGGAGCTCCTGTCGGGGTAAACCCAGAGCCTGCCCCAGGCTGCGCTGCAGGCCTCTCCAGTGGTCGCCAAGAAAGTCCTCCGGGGACAATCTCACCAGCTGCAGCGTCAGGCCAGAGTCCAACGTCCTCTGGTCGGCCGCCCACACGTGAACTTTGACCCCAGTCCAGACACTGAACTTCCCATCTGTCACGCTGACGTTGAGGGAGTAGGAGCCCTCCTTCAGGTTTTCATCCGCCCAGATTTTTCCATCAGTCAGGTCGACGGAGAAGCGTCCTTCGTCTGGACTCTCTGACACCAGCTTGTAGGTCAGGACATCCTGCAGGTCCTGGTCGGAGGCGTGGAGCCGGCCGATGACCCGGTTGGCAAACAGGCCGCCAGAGGAGGTGATGAAGACCTCCAGAGGTACGACAGAGGGAGGATACTTGCTCTGCTCGGTGACGTTGATGTTGACCACGCAGATGGAGGAGAGGGGAGGGTGGCCGCTGTCCGTCACCTGATGGAAACACGCACAGCACAAAGATCAGACCGCCGTTACATCACAGAACAAATCACAGACGTTCAGTTCATGTTTGGTTTCCAAGGAGCGTTATCAACAGCTGCAGATCAAAAAACATCTGGACACATGTGGCCTACACCCAACAAGGTCCAGACTGAACTTTATGAAAACTCTACATAAGGATTCTAGACGCCAGTTTTCATACGATGAGCAGTTAATGAATTTGAATGTTATTAAATTCACAGCAGTGAACTTCCTTCATAATACGACCTGGTGATCATGATCCCTGAAGGACGACACTCACCTGTCTGTACACCTGTGAAGGGAACATGCAGTGTGACCTCAGCTCCACTCTGACCCACAGTACAGGTAATTATCTGCACCCTGAAGTCACAGCTAATTTTTTAAAGCTCATTTTGATTAATCAAAAGCAGCACTGTGGAGTCAGCTGTTTGGCTCCTGACACGCACGACATGAAACCGGACTTCCTCTTGTGTTTCCCAGTGTGACTGCTGACAGCAGCAACACAGCAGCTGAGGCCGGGCGTCTGTGTCAGCTCAGTGCGTCAGCGTTTAATCACTGAAGCAGAATTACATGAAGCTCTCTGTAGTTTCTTCAGCAGACTGACGACATGTTCAGCAACACATGATAACAGATTTATTTTCTTCCTCTCACTGAGCAGGACTGAAGAGCTGAACAGATCAAAGGTTTGATATGTGACTGTCAGAAATACTGAGTGAGTTCTCCATTATCCGTCTGTATCTGTTCAACCTCCTTAATGATCTGTGTCTGGACTCTAAGTGGGCGGAGTCTGTGATAGAAGTGGGTGGGGTTAAAACTCAAAAGTGGGTTTGGCCTTATCAGAAGTTATTTTAAGTCTGAAATTTCTCATCAGAAGTTTCTACATTCATTGCTTATCAGAAAAAGTATTTCCAGAGCTTCAGACAAAACAAATCACCAGTTCAGATACTGACACATTTACTGGTATGACACATGTGCTCATTAAAGTTCATTATCTGTGCTGGATACTGGTGTCATCAGAGTAAACGGCTCAACTCACCTGTATCTTGAGCTGATGATGAGGTTTGACCTTCTTTCTGAGAGGAGCCGAGAGCGACAGCAGGCCGCCCTGGTCCACGTGGAAACGGCGGTCCTCGTTGCCGCTGACGATGTGGATGGAGAAAGGCGGGCCGTTTCTGGGCGTGTCTCTGTCCGTCACCACGAGCTGGAGGATCCCGGTGCCGACTGACTCGCCCTCCTGCAGGACACCAGACTCGTCAGCTCTTCAACTTCAAGTGTTTGTGTTATTTGACTTTATTTTATCTCCAGTTTAATGAAGCAGCGCTGAAATAAATCCAACCTTCATTAAACTGTGTCACAGAGATTCAACTTACAGTCATTAAGGAGTTTGTAGTGCTGTTGAATTTTAATGTCTGTGTAATGTTCTTAATTTATCGGGGGAGTTAAAAGTTGAGAATGAACTCCTGGAAAAAGTCTCAGTTTTTCACTCGTCATATAAAACAGTTGTTTTTTTTAACTGAGTCGTAGAAAAAACGTGATTTTGGTGAAACATCATTAGTCTAAGATCAGAGCAGTTTTTCTTTTTTTTCTGATGGAAGTGTTCGTCACACGTGATGTGTCCAAGGACCATCTGAAATTACAAAATCCAACGATCACCTCTTATTTGTTACACAGTTCCTGGCTGTGATGAGCACCATGCATCCAGACCTGCAGATTCATAAGGCACGTTTTCTTATAAAATATTTTCTTTAAAATGATTTATTTATTTTTTGCAATTTTTAAAAAGAAGGAAATAAATAGAAAATTAACCAATCTAAATTTGCTTGCCCTTTGTATCCCCTAAGCCAAAATAAAAAACATAAGTCCGTCCCCAGTGCTTCAAAAGTTGTTTGTCACGCCTCCTCCTTTTTCCAACAGTGTGGTTCATCAATAAAGAACTTCCCAGCAGCTCTCTGCATTAACGTAAGAGCCACCATGAGGAGTTTGGAGACGGTCCCTTGGTGCCACAGGACAGTAACTCTGACTATAAAATAATGAAGACACTGGAAGAGTTCACTGTGATTGATCACCTCTCCAAAACCTTCCTGAGAGGCTCCGTCTGCTGACTCTCACAGCGAGCTGACATTAATAGAATAAAGGTGGGTTATCAATCTAAACACTCGCCGCGTGCGTTTGGAGACGGGCGCCAATTTGGAGTTAATGGACTAAAACATGCAACTCTGGTTTGGTCTCTCAAATTTCAATCAGAGAAAGAACAATACAAAGAACAGCTTCATCAGAGTGTGAGAGACGAACCAGTCGTACTTTAGGAGTGTGTGTGTGTGTGTGTGTGTGTGTGTGTGTTGGGGTCAGTGGTTTGATTCCAGGTTCGTGGTTCAAGCAGGAAGAGATGCAGCAGCTGGATCCAGTGTCAGACTGAAGTGGAAACTCCTCCTTCTCTTCACCACAGTGTCTCCATTAAAACCAGAGCCCCCAGTGAGGAGTCATTGAGTCCTCTGCAGCTGTTCAGATGTTCAGACCATCAGCGCTGATTCAGCAGGTGAGAGGAGGTCGTTATGAACACCTGTACTGTGACGTCACCACACAGGAAGTGAAGCAGCCAGAATGGCTGCCTGGTGGGCGGAGTCACACAACCACGGGGCGGGGATTTTAGTTTTTTTTAATAAATCTATCTTTTGAGCATATTTCTGTCGACACTGGATTTTTTTGGACGTGTGGAGTTGGACAGAATTGATTGGCCGTGGTTATCGTCTGCACAGAGGCATCAACGCCTCAGTGCTGTCTGAATCCTTTGTGAAAACAAAGGTGACAGAGCAGTTTACAGAGTTAAATGCTGTTAACTTCTGCAGTGAAACACGCTGACATG
Organism: Epinephelus lanceolatus; assembly: GCF_041903045.1. NCBI lineage: Eukaryota > Metazoa > Chordata > Actinopteri > Perciformes > Serranidae > Epinephelus > Epinephelus lanceolatus. Next base: position 47,523,580 of record NC_135740.1, on the reverse strand, counting down.
GATTATTCACATCACTGTTCAACATGCTGCAGTGAAGACAAACCTCAGTCAGTGTTTTACAAATCGAGCAATGAACCTACAGTTATGTGATTTATCTCTGAGGACGTTCTGTGTGGACGCTGAATCACCTGTCCATCTGCTGCTTTCACTCAAACACTGTGACTCAACTGCAGCCGCACAGCTCGCCGACACCTCACACAGCAGATGTGCTGCTCATAAAGAAGGTGTCAAACTGTGACAAACAGTCAGGCGAAGGCATGTAATGTCTACAGGAGCGACGACGCCACCGCCGCTGACCTGCATCACCTGTCTGAAAGAATGACAACTCTCTTCTCCAGACTCAACAACATCCATCTGCTCCAGGCACCCAGAGCTCTCTGCACCAGGCCGCGTCGGCCGCCGACGTCAGCAGATGGGATGATCTCTCAGAGTTGGGACTCATCAGCTCTCAGCGCAGGTTCTGGCTGGCGAAGCAGCGATTCTGTGAGTGAATGTGAGTTTGAGAGCTGCAGCAGGCGGAGTGATGAAGAGCTGGCACACCAAACTCTCATCATCATCAGCCAGCAACAGCCAAGTGAAACATCGCTGTCATGCTGCTGCCAGAGGCATGAAGGCACACGCTCCAACACACAAATATGTACTCACAGGCATGTGGGTAACTGTTTCACACACACACACACACACACACACACACATCATGACAGATGATCTTCCCGCCTCTCTGATCCCAACGTCGCTCAGAGAGAGTTTCTGTGTTTCTCTCTGCTGAGTTTTAATGAGCAGCTCTGACAGGTCAGCACGTTCTGACCGCAGTGTGTCGGAGGAGGAGGAGGAAGAGGAGGAGGAGGAGTTACAATGACACACGGAGACAACGTGTTGATGAAGAGTGACACATCTGTAATTATAGTCAATCGTTAAAACATCTGTCTTGATTAACACCTTGTGTGGCTGTCAGGAGCAGAGCAGGAGGATGTTCACTGATCACCTGACGGCGTTTTTGGGAGAAACCTTCAGACTCACATGTTTCTGAATATATTCATGTAAAAGTCAGTTAATACTTCGCTGTCGTTGTTTCACACATGAGTGCGACTGTCACTTCCTCCCTCGGGCAGCAGAAGTTCATTTGCAGGAGCTGATGAACACTCGATTCTTTCCACAGAGTTTTGGGTGATTTTTTTTTCACACAGTGCTCGTTGACTTTTGTTGCTGTAGTGTTTCTGCTGTGTGTGTGTGTGTGTGTGTGTGTCAGCGTGGAGCTCCAGGCTGTGAACATGGCTGCTCTCTGAACACAAAACCAATGCTGTTTTTTCTGACCTCAACACACTGCCTATGGTGTCCCGCAGGGGTCAAACACAGGCAGCAGAAGTGCACTCCTGGTTCTGTTTGCAGGGATGAAACATCCTCGATAATGTTAATCAGGAAACGGAGCAACATGTTCACGGCCTCCTGCTGCTGTCTGCTGTTTACCAACCTGTGACATCAGTCCATCACCTGGTACTAACTGGTTTTCCCGTGTTGAAATGACCTGCGTATATGTGCACTGACATGGTGTAAGAAGAACCCTGGAGATGTTGTGACTGTTCGTACCTGCAGCAGCAGACTGTGGTTGACCTGAGAGAAGACGGGCGGGTTGTCGTTGACGTCTGTGACGGTGATGGTGATGAGGACGGCAGAGGACAGAGGAGGGTCTCCTTCATCTGCTGCCTGCACCGTCAGAGAGTAATGAGGGATCTGCAGACGACACACAGCTTCTTATTTCTCATGTTTGAATAATTCATCTTCACACCTGTTTTTGTCTTTGTTCACTTTGACCCGTCTGACAGAGACACACTGACCTCCTCTCTGTCCAGCGCCGTGCGGACACTGATCTCTCCACTGCGAGGGTGAATTGTGAACTGCTGCAGAGGGTCTCCGCTCACGATGGAGTAACGCAGCAGGTTGTTGATGGGCCCGTCCTGATCGGTGGCTGTGACCTGGAGATAAGCAGAGAGAAGGGAGGGGACAGAAACGTCTCTTTAGTCTCGCCTCGTCCTGAAGGATGCAAGGAGTCAAACTAAGGATCCTCAGACTGTATCAACAGTTCACAATGAATTCAATCCAACAGAGCAACAACCAGACCAAACAGCTGTGGAGGCTCCCTGAGAGGAGGCGCTCACTGAGGAGGACTGGACACCTTCAGGGGCTTTTTCTATCTGTGTCCTCACATCTGTCTCTTTCTCATGAATCAACATCTTTTATCTGCAACTACAAAGCTTTGATCTCGCTGTGATGAAAGATTCATTTCTGATGAGTTATAAATTGAAAATTCTTGTAAGCAGTGAAACAGGATGAAACTCTTTGGTTCATTTATTTTACAGCAGACTCTGAGCTCAGTGACAAACACACACACGATGAATCCTTCAGTGTGTCGGCTGACGGACGAACCTCTGCCTCCGTCTGTGGAAACAGTTCAAACATTTCACACTGCGACATGTTGCAGTTACAGGGTGAGAGCGCGGAGATGGAAACAGCCGACGGAGGAAGAAAAATGTCAAATATGAAACCATACGATTACAGACTCATCATGCAGCAGAGGTGCGACCATCAGAGTCACTGAGCTGTGTTATTACTGCGTTATCTCTGCTGCAGGCCTGACAGGCGGCGGCTGACGTGTGTGTGTGTGTGTGTGTGTGTTTACACATGCACACAGTCGACAGGCTGCCAGATCGTCTCGTACAGACATGTTGTTGCTGTGTGTGTGTTATTATCAGTATAAGTGAATTTTCAGGAGCTGATTCTGTTTGTGTGTCTTCTCTTTTTTTTCTGTTACCTGAGTCATCAGTCGGCCACCAGCTGTCAGACGCTGTCATGTTACACACACATACACACACGTGTGTTCTCAGTGTGTTTGTGAAATGAGACAATGAAAACAAAGCACAGCAGAAAGAGCTCTGATCTGAAGCAACAGATAACAGAGACGTTTCCTTCAGTTCAACTGAACCTGAACCAAATTTACAGCTACATTTAATTTGGTGAATCAATTAAAGATTATTGATGCTTTTGTTTATGATGTGTGTGTGTGTGTGTGTGTGTGTGCTGAAGGATTCCTAACAAAGTCATCGTATCAGTGTAACCTTCACTGTCCTCCCCGAGCTCAAAGTGGTTTGATTTTATGTGAAGTAGCTGAACTGACATTTGTCGCTGTGACACAAATTTCAAAGTTTCCTACATCATCAAGCTGTGCTGACTGCGTCACATTACAGAGAGAAACCTCTGCGTCTCTGTCTGCTCTTACCTTCATCACCAGGCCTCCAGGCGTCAGGTCCTCTGACACCTCTGCACTGTAGTCGCCTCGTCCGAACACCGGCGCGTTGTCGTTCAGGTCGGTCACGTTGATGATAACCGTGGTGATGTCACTGAGGGATGACTTTCCACGACTTCCCTCCACAGACAGGTAGTACTCCCGCAAAACTTCAAAGTCCAGCGGGGCGCTGAGGGTCAGGAGGCCTGAAAGAGCAGAGGGAGAAGAGGAAATGATGAAGAACAGACTCAACCTGTTTCTACACAAACATCAGAAATTTAATTTTAAATCCGCTCCAGCTGAACGTCAGATCGTTTCCACTTCGAACACCTTTGGTTCATTTTAAGTCAAACAGCGAGCAGAAAACATTTTGATTCAACATGTTTGTGTACAGGAACAGGAAGCTAGGCTGCAACTTATCACAAATATTGATCGGCATTTAAAGTTGCCAACAGCGCTGAATGTGCATCACGCCCCCCACGCATAAAAAGATTTTTTTTTGTGTGTCCTTATTGGGCAGATACTGGTGCAGAGAGGTGACAACCAGTTCACGACATCTCTGATAAAAACAAACTTGAACATGAGTTTTCTTTGAGCCTAAAACATGTCAGACTGCAGGTCTGTGAACAGCACCGCGTTCAGAGTTGTGATGTAATCTGACAGGATTGATTAGAGGTGATGAAATGTGTTAAAGAGTTCGCTCTGATATGAAACATCCCGCTCAGAGTTCACAAACTGGACGACGCTGCTCTGTTCACCTTCTGAGCCCAACGCTGAGGGAGTCATAAAACATGTCTGGATTTGTTCTGTGTAGTTCTGCAGCCTCTTCACTCGCGCTGGGTCCATCATTACAGATACATGTGGAACGGCTCAACACTCGTCAAATATACAAGACTTGGTTTTAAATTCAGGTCGAGATCTCAACCAGAGCTGATTCACGCTGTAGTGTGAGGACAGAGACACACTCACAGGTTTAAGTTAAAGATCTTTGTTGATATACACTCACTGGCCACTTTATTAGGTACACCTGTTCAATTAACACACATATCTAATCAGCCAATCATGTGTCAGCAGCTCATTAACATTTAGTCATGTAGACATGATGAAGACGAGCTGCTGAAGTTCAAACGGAGCATCAGAATGATGAAGAAAGGTGATTGAAGTGACTTTGAACGTGGCATGGTTGTTGGTGCCAGACGGGCTGGTCTGAGTATTTACTGGGATTTTCAGCACAACCATCTCTAGGGTTTACAGAGGATGGTCCCAAAAAGAGAAAATATCCAGTGAGCCAAAATGCCTTGTTGATGCCAGAGGTCAGAGGAGAATGGCCAGACTGGTTCAAGATGATAGAAAGGCAACAGGAAGTCAAATAAGCACTGGTTCCAACCAAGGTGTGCAGAAGAGCATCTCTGAAGCAACAACACCTTGTCCAACCTTGAAGCAGATGGGCTACAGCAGCAGAAGACCACACCAGGTGCCACTCCTGTCAGCTAACAACAGGAAACTGAGGCTACAATTCACCAAAACTGGACAATAGAAGATTGGAAAAACCACATTCAGATGGAAGCATGGATCCATCCTGCCTTGTATCAACGCTTCAGGCTGCTGCTGGTGGTGTAATGGTGTGGGGGAGATTTTCTTAGTACCAACTGAGCATGGTTTAAACACTACAGCCTACCTGAGTATTGTTGCTGAGCGTGTCCATCCCTTTATGACCACAGTGTACCCATCTTCTGATGGCTACTTCCAGCAGGATAACGCACCATGTCACAAAGCTCACATCATCTCAAACATGACAATGACTTCACTGTACTCCAATGGCCTCCACAGTCACCAGATCTCAGTCCAATAGAGCACCTTTGGGATGTGCTGGAACGTCACGGATCAACTGTGTGATGTCATCATGTCAATATGGACCAACATCTCTGAGGAATGTTTCAGCACCTTGTTGAATCTGTGACACCAAGAATTAAGGTCCAACCTGGAACCAGCTAGGTGTACCTAATAAAGTGGCCACTGAGTGTATTTCTCTTATAAAATCTGTGTCAGATTGACATGGATAAATTGTCTTGTAACTGAGTTCAGTTGTTCAGAATGTTTGTAAGATAATTGACTGAGATGATTCAACTATTAAAATATTTGCAAGTTAATTATTTAATGTTTAATTTCTGATTAATGTTTCAACTCTGGATTCTTCTCTTCTCTTCTCTTCTCTTCTCTTCAGCTGGCAGTATGTCATCATGTCCAGGAGGAACTACACAGCGGCCCCTCAGTAAGGAGGCCCTGTAGATGGAGCCAGCAGAGGAGCAGACAGCAGGAGGTGAGCAGGTGTGTGTGTTACAGTGCAGGAGGTTTGCAGGAGGTCTATGATCAGAGAGAAGCGACTCAATAACAGACAAGAAAAAGTGGACATGACACATTTTATCCCCCGAAATCACTCTGACGCCTTGTTTAATGGCGGGCGGAAATTGCGGTTAAACTTCACATGTGGATGACAGATGACACGTGCAGGCAAGCAGCCAGCTGTGCAGAGATTTATTGCAGAGGAAAGGTTAAAGTCGCCGACAGCAGCCAGAGTTCGCCACATGTGTCCCATGATGCACACACACAGACTCAGGGTGAGAATTATCATCCACGGCAGCTTGCTGGTCGCACAAGAACATCCATTTTACATCCTGTCTGTCACTCTGCGTTATAAACGTCCTGCATCTCAATGTGAGGTGCGTTCAAGCAGAGCAGCACGGTTTACATACAGAGCGGACGCTGACAGTTGAGACGTGTTGTCGAGAAGCAGCGGCGAGGATGGAAATGTAGGAAAAGGTCTGCGGAAGAATTATGGTCATGATGAGTCACTGAAGCAGCAAAGTGAAGCCAACGCAGACGTGACTTTGGCTGAGAGGTCACAGCGTCGCTGTCTGTCACTGCTTCTGCTGCATCTTGTCTTGATGCTTCTGATCTTCTTATGTGCTATAACACGCTGCAGACATACACTTGCCTCTCTTCTGATTCTCAGTCTTCTTCCTTTGGTAATAAAATCCTGACTCTCTCGTACACTTCCCTCCAAATCACTCAAACTGCCGACAAACCCAATCTAAACATGTAATTTGTGTGGTGATGATCCTGCCGCTGTGTGTTTGCAGAGCGTAACATGTTTATTACACTCATCAGGTCTGAGGAGAATCATTATACGTGTCTGTCGAGTCTCATCCAGCAGAGACACGCAGCCCGACCGCACTTCATTACAACCACACTAAACAGGATCCAACAACAACCATGTGACACCTCCAGGTCTCAACAGGTACAGAACGCCAGCTTGTACACACACACACACACACACTGATCTCTCTCAGGGTAAAGATATTTGTTCGACCAGCCTGACTCATCCACGTTTCATGTATCTTTGTCTGCAGGAGGAAAGTTGTTTTCTTTCCTCTCAACGTCTCATCACAGAGACAATCGTCTACTCATTCATTCATTCATTCATACACAGATTTAATAACCAAGAGGTTTGATGATAGTTACAGATTTTAACTGGTCCCTGTTTACGAGGCTGTGATGTCACCATGATCTCTGGGTGTGTTCGTCCACTGTGGACAGGTCATTAAACTGACCAGGGACACGTTTACACTTTTCATTGTGCCTCATGTGATCACAGTCTGTTCAGGTTTATCTGTGTCTCTGTGAGGTCACATGTTTGTCAGCTGTAACACTTCAGACTGTGACACAGTGTTTTATAAAGCTATTCATGTATTCTATCTCTGGTCACAGTGATTCACAGTGATCGGAGCTAAACAGGGTAAATTTACAAAGAAAAGAACTTTTATCATTTTTGTTTCTTTGGATAAGTTCAGTAACAGTCAGGGCCTCTGCAGATAATTCCAAAGAAACAGCAGCACTGTGAACAGCAGCTGTAAAACTCCACAGAGTTTTTTAGAGCTGTATATTTTTTCATTTTTTTCATCATCATCATCATCATCACCTCTGAGGTCTGTCTGATGAATCTTCCCTTCATGCTTCTCACATTGAGCCTCATCTCACACAACTGCATCATGTTTCACTTCAGTCTGAGCAGTGAAACTTTTTCTGTGTCATTAATGAATCTAAAATGTGTTCATCATGTGTCCTGACGAGACGTCACTCTGTGTCACTGTGGTGTCTCAGATGGGACGACAGTTAACTTCCAGCCTCAGAGACAGGTGGACAGTGGGACACGTCCCTGTGTAAACCCCGTCCATCTGTGACAAACTGCGCTGCGTCCCTGATCCAGGACCAGTGTCAGATTTACTGTCCACGTCCTCGGAGAGATTTCAGGGATGATGCAGAGCCTCCATAATTGATCTCATCATTTTGAACCATCAGAAACAAATTAATTATCAGGAGACGTTTCTACGAGCCGCTGAGTCACTCTTTCATACAGCCGACAGAAAAAAACCCTATTGATTAAAAATGAAGCAAAAAAACAAAGAAAACTTGACTGACGTAGTTTATTAAGTTTCAGATGAACACACGTCATCTCCACCCGTGACTTTTGTTCCTTTGTTTCTGAGGAAAGGCTGAAAATGTTAAACAGATGGTCTGTTTATGAGTCAGAGTTCAGAGTCACATTAAACCAAACCTCCACACAGTCCCTGTAAATAAATAAATTAAAGACGTGTGTCACTGCTGCAGACAGAGGTCTTCACTTAATACTGCTCTGTCTCTGCAGCACAAAGACGTGAATATCTTTTAATCTGGTGCCACATGACAAGAGACTGAGGTATTCTCTTTAACCTACAACTACCAGAATGCACTGCTCCGCACCACACAGTTAAACTGGAAGCTAAATGTGTTTCTGAAAATGTTTGTGACCAGCGCTGCTTAGTCTCAGTCTTTGAGTCTGGAGACAGAGAGCGGGGGGGCGTCTGTCTCTGTCCAAACTTAAGAAGTGACGGGATTGTTTTGTTGTTGTGGACGCACGTGTTCACACATCTCTACAGCCTGTGTCCTCGGGGTGCGACAACAACTGTGGTCCATGCAGCAACACACACAGTACAGTTCCTCTTGTTACAGGTGACCCAGGTTTTCCTTCACACCAAGTCTCACACTCTCATTGGCTGCAGCTCGCTGACAGTCCCCAACAGGTGCAAACATGTATCCTGTTAGAGACCTGCGATGTGTCTGTGAGGCGTCACTGAACCTCTCAGCTCTGTGAACACACAGCACTCAAGTGTCGAGTCAGTTTGTCTCTGATCTGAGGATTCTGTTGAGGAGCTGCGCAAACTGTCAGCGAGTACAAACCAGAGCTGAAGTCATGTAGTTAGAAACAGACACAACTCAACACCAGAGGTTGACTCACTGAGCAGCTGACTGAGTCTGCTGAGAGGACTGAGTCTGATGTGAGGACTGAGTCTGATGTGAGGACTGAGTCTGATGTGACGACTGAGTCTGATGTGAGGACTGAGTCTGATGTGAGGACTGAGTCTGATGTGAGGACTGAGTCTGATGTGACGACTGAGTCTGCTGAGAGGACTGAGTCTGATGTGAGGACTGAGTCTGATGTGAGGACTGAGTCTGATGTGACGACTGAGTCTGATGTGAGGACTGAGTCTTTAATATCAAACTGTAGAAACACGTCTCAGCTGAGCCTTTAACACCGTCACAGGCTCTGTTAGAAACTTCACACTTTCCTTCCTCTAGTTTAACTTTAATAAAAACACTTTTCTGCCAACACATGTTTGAGTTTCTCAACGACCTCTGCAGGTCTGATGTTTTCCTGCAGGTGTCCGTCCGTCCGCCCAGCACATCCTGATCACCACGTCTCCACTTCTCAAACTTTAAAAACGTTCTGCTCTCCACAAATAATGAAAGCTAACGCAGTGGACAGTGATCAATGAGAACGCTCCTTCTGACCAGCTGCCCTTTAATGATTGATCAGCAGGAAGCCCTGAGACGGTCCCACAGCTCCAGAGGGGCGACCACAGCTCACACTCGCACTCTGCAAGTTTTTAACCGCAGGAGACGAAAACACAGAAACAAATACTCAACAATTAACTGCTGAACTTCTGATGAGAAGCTCAAACTCTGTGACTCTACTGGATGTAACAAATTAAACAGCACTCTCACACACACACACACACACACACACACACACACTCACAGAGGAGACATATTTCCACAGGACGTGGAAGTCATCTTCCTCCTGATGAATAAACTGACCTTTAAAATCACCACACTTCCTCTTTAAAAAAACACAGTGATGCATCATGGGAAACTCGCTCTCATCTGTTTAGGTTATTTGTGTGAGACAGAGGGTCAAAAACTTTTCCTACCTGTCCGTGAGTCCAGCAGGAAGCGTCCGTCCTCGTTGCCAGACACGATGCGGTAGAAGACAGGATCCGGCCCTCCTCCGTCCCTCGTCAGCGCGGAGACGCTCAGCACCTCCGACCCCACCGCTAAGGACTCTGGGAGCTGAGCCGTGTACTCTGAGCTCAGGAAGACGGGCTGGTAGTCGTCCAAGGAGACCACGTCCACCGTCACCGTGGCAACAGAGTAGAGGTGACGAGGCAGGCCGCGATCAGTGGCCTTCACCTTCAGCTCAAAGGTGGGCGGGGTGTCAGGGGTCAGAGGTCGCTCCAGACGCAGGATCCCTGAAAACTCGTCCAGAGAGAAGTAGCCGCTGTCGCCCGCCAGGAGGGAGTACTTGACCTCGGAGTTTATACCTGCAGGACAAGAAGACGCAGAGACATGAATCAAAGAGTTACTCTGACATGTTTCAGTCATGTGACCTGACAGACGTGCTGCTGCACGGCGCCTCCATCCTTTCCACCCAGAGGGGAAATAAATTAGCCAAGAATTTCCTACCGTTCCCAAAACCCACATCAGGATCCTGTCAGGGTGTGTCCGCCATTTAAAGTGAAGACGTGATGTGGAAGCACAGAGACGACAGACAACAACAACATCATGTAACTTTTCACTGCGCCATCAGAAGACGGAAACTTTTATACACGCGCCAAAAAACTGATTATAATAACCATCCTCAGGCACGAATATTATTTATATAAAACTCTAGACATGATGCTGTTTGGTTTGACGTTGTTTTAGTGCCGCTGGAGGAAGAAAAAAATCAAATCAAATAAAAATGGAGCTCAGGACTGTGATAAGTTTAAAGTCATAAACTCAGGAAAAAAACTCTCTGATTCTCTGAGATTAAAAAAGAAACATTTACAAGAAAAAACTTCAATATTTACAAATTTACAATAAAAAAATTCTGAGTCTTTGAGATCATTATGTCATAAAGTTGCATAAAAAAAGACTTGTTGATGTTTCTGATATTAAATTGGTCAATTTACAAAAAAATGTCACAAATAAAAAAATCAAATATTCTTTTTTAACATTATGAAGTCTTAATTTGCATTAAAAACGTGGATATTCTCTGAGAAAGTGGTGAAGAAAAAAAAAAATATATATATATATCCAAAAATTACAAAGTTGTTAAACTGCATGAAAAAATACGAAAATACTCTCTGAGGTAACTGGGAAATTTACAATAAAATGTGTTCATCTCTTTTGTCTGCAGAGATTAAGAGATGTTCTTTCAGATTAAATTGTTAAAATTACAATACAAACAAATTTCCAAATTTTCAAGAAAACAACTCTGAGATTTAAGATATAAAGTAATAAATTCGAGTGAATTTTTTTTTAAAATATTGTCTGATATTACAGATTCATAAATTTTTGAGAAAAAAAAATATTTCAATCAAATATATTAATTTATTTAAATTCTCTGAGATTTAAAAGTCATAAATCTATGAGATGTGTTTTCCTGAGCATGGTGAAATATCTACTGTATATTCAGATAAAGTGACTCCGGCTGCACCGACACCTGTTTGGACACAAAAATTTGGACTATGACAGGAATGTTCCTTCATTCATTATTATAATCATTATTACTGAGTGAAGACGTGATGACAGGCATCACCTCCGTCTGGTTCGTCTCTCCACACCTCCTCCACACCCCCTCACCTCCACACCCCTCTCCTCCACACCTCCTCTCCTCCACAGCTCGTCAGCTCTCAGCAGACAGTTTGTCTTTAAGAGTTGAGGAGCTTAACAATTGGGAGCTGCTGTTCTGGGATAATTACACAGACTAATGGGAGAGCTGATGATTAAAGGTCAACAGCTTCAACTCAAACAGAGCAAACAGGTGGTTCAACAAGTTGCACAGGGAGGACGCATCTCAGGGTTCAGCTCAGTGATTGGACGACAGATGGCGCTGCAGTTAAAGATCCAAATATCAGATCCTTCATTCATTCACTGATGTTTCCTCTCATCCCTGATGTGTTTCCTGACCTGTGAAACATTAGACGCAAAATGTTCTGAAAAATGATGAAACTGCTGCGACACCAGTTTCACTCTGAATGAATTCAGACATAAAGGCATCATGTTACACATCTGTCTGCATGTTTCACCACAGATTATCTGGCCCCTGATCAAGTGCTGAGTGGCCCCCAAACAATTTCTAATCCACACGTTAATGTACATTAAGCTGCTCTCACACGCTGCACCCACCCTGACAACAGCAGAGTGTTTTTAAAGTAGCTGCTGTCACTGCAGTCCAGGGCGGCGATGACGGGCAGGAAGTGAAAGCTAGACAAGGACTCCTCTACGATAGGTGGAGATATGCCCCCTTTCAGCTTGTTAGTATTGGACCTTTTTCCTGTTGACCTATTACGTCACAGACCAAACAATGGACAAACAAGTTAGCTACGGTTAGCTAGCAGCTAACTGCTACCATGGTGGACAACTTTACAGCTCTGTACATTTGGTCCGTCCAAAAAGTCACGGCTCTGGATGTAGATTTCTCCATGTTGTTACCGGCTTCTTCTTCTCTTACACATTTAATGCTATTGGACTTCCGGGTCAAAGCCCGGGGCGGAAACTGTGGAGCATGCTCAGAGCGCCTCGGCCAGTTTGGGTCTGATTGACTGTATACATGCAGGAGTCACATGATCTGGGTGTGTTAGTCCCACTGTGACACATTCACTGCAGGACCATTTCACTCACACTGACATGTTTACAGGGATTTATATTAATCTGTCATTGATGTTGCTGCCACTGTGTTGTGCAACTCCAGTGTTGAGACAGCGACATCATCAGCTCCTCCATCTTGTCGTCTCCCTGCTTCATGATGCCCGCTCTCTTTATTTAATTGACCAAAACCAGGTGGCCTCTGGCAGAAGTTCAACACAATGAAGTGTGTGTGTCCAAAACAAAATCTGTGTGTTTACGTGGGCGAAACTGCTTCATACCCCTACCACCATGTTTGAACGCAGTCAGAGAGCAAACAAAGCACCAAACTACAAAGAAACGTGCCAGGACAGGATCCCCTGGAGCCCCGACAGAGGTCTGAGCCCCAGAGGTCCTTAGATACTAGAAACGCCCCTGTGTACATGTGTGGGGCCACTGACTGGCCCCTGGCCCCCTGTCATAATGTAAAAGTGGCCCCTGGAACAAGGCAAGCTGAGCCTTTCTGATCTACTGAATCAATAGCATCCAGATTTCAGTGTGGGCCTGCTGAAACCTGCAGACTGTGTGTTCTTTGTTTCATGTGTTTTCAATATAAAAATGAATAAAACATCCATGAAAACAAAAAAGTTCCTGAGTCACTGTGTTTGTGAGAAACTGTGAGAGGGCAAGCTGCTGCACATCTGAGGGAGTGGCCAACCTGTTCTGTTTGTGTGTGTGTGTGTGTGTGTGTGTGTGTGTGTTTCAGAGAAGGAAACTGTCTGTTTTACTTGTTTTTTATCAGACTCTGTTTCCTCCTGAAACCAGCCGACCATCGGAGGCAGCACATGAATAAAAGATTCAGACACAGCAGTCGGACGTTTGGAACAAACTGAATCAGTAACTTCAGATTTACTGCAACAAACACAAAGTGATTAAAAAAACAACAGTGAGATCAAACTGTGCTCACACACACACTGAATGACGAGATCAGGAGGCAGGAGGAGTCACAGGGAGGAGACAAACAAAGTAAATCATGAGTTACGCTAACGAAACGAGAGCGAGACAAACGAAGAACCGAAGGATGAAGATGGAGCTGATAGTTGGTGTGTTCATATCAACACGACTGAACCAGGAGCTTTGTTGTCATTGTCCAGTTTGGGAGACGCCGACATGTTGACTGGCTTGCAGGTGAGCGGCGGGAACATTCAAAGGTCAATGATTTGATGATAAAACGTGATCAATGCATCAAAATCTTTGTTCACTATATGCGATTTATTTTCTCACTGTGTGACGACTTGAAACTTTTGGTGTCGTACACATGCCGTGATTTTTGCGGCCTCAGGTTTATTGTTTGTTAACATAGAAGCGTGGCAGGTGTGCTCACACACCAGAGCAACGCCATCATGGTGCCCACGCGTTCCCAAGCGCCTGTTTGTCAGGGTCTGATGGCTGCAGCCTGAGATAGAGTTTAACTTGGAACGTCACATGACGAGGACCAACCAATCACAGCTGTCAGACATCTTTCCTTCCTCAGTAAATATCAGTGTGTGATAAATATGGAGGACAAGTTGATCATTGTTTACATCTGTCCCACAGACAAACAGGAAGTAGATCAGCTCTGACCTCAGGGCTTCAGGTAAACAGGCTGTGATTCAGTGCTGGTTATGGTCGCTGAGCAACTTCAGACGCAACTGGCCGCCGCGCTCTTTAAAGTCAGCACAGAGCAGCACACAGCGCCCGACCTCACGTTTCCCAGGCGGTTCAAGGCGCAGCACGATGTATCTGTAGTGATCCATTATTAAACAAACAGCTCTCCTTCAGCCTCACAGCCGACGTGTTTCTAAACTGAAGCTTTAAACCAATCAGATTGTTTCCATCACACACACTGATGTTCTGTGGGATATTAGTGACAGTGTCCAGTGATGACATGCTGTCATAGTTCAACAGACACAGTTCATACTGTTGAATAAAAATGATCCACGGCCTTTTTTTTTTAAGAAGTTAATCACAGTAGTTTAGAGCTCCTCACAGCCGCCTGCCTGTGTGAGAGGAACAACATAACGGGGAGCTGGAGGCTCTGCTGCTCCGTCAGGGGAGAGCAGCCTCTCAGGAACTGCTGGTTTCTGTTTCCAAACAGTTTTAAAGTCAAATCCAACAATTCAGTGTTTCATCTCGCTGTATTTGCACTTTTGGTGCTGCGTCCGTAACTTTCATAGTTTCCTCCTGGGTGCTGCTTGTTTATAAAGTCCTGACGTCACCAAACACCCTGAACACAACAACATGAGGCGACACTAATAAACTCTGTGTCTCTGCAGGTAAACACACCTCCACACACTCACACTGGCTTATCAGTGATGATGATGATGATGATGATGAAGAGGGATCACTGCTGTTTGAGTCCGTGCATTATGTTGAGGAACATCCTGCAGAGTTTATCTGCGAGGGTTAAAGTCAGAGTGAGGTGACACAGAGGAGAGGAATCAGGTGGGTGTTTCAGAAAGAAAAACTCTGTTGGGAACAGATTAGTCTTTGCTGTGTAGAGAATTAGTGATAGCACACACACACACACACACACACACACACACACACACACTCACTGTGTGTTATTAGGCTTTAGTAGAGTTAAGGTTGGCAGACTCAGGACTGAGGAGCTGTTGCAACACGTCCTGACCTGAGACAAACACAGACTCTGTGCTCGTGTTGTTTCACCTGAACGCTCGCAGCGACCAGCAGGACGTTTAAACAAGACAGCGCCCCCTGACTGTGGATGGTGAAGCTGCTGAATGGCTTTGTGGAGTTTGTTAGCTGCAGCGGTGGCTGTTAGCAGCTAGCTCCGCTCGTTAGCCGCGAGCAGCCACATCGTGAGGTCATGTTGTGAAGACCTACCAGTGTCGGGGTCCTTGGCGTAAATGACAGCAACGGGAGTTCGGACGGTGGTGTTGTCGAACACGGTGACCTCGTAGTGGCTGGAGGAGAAGTGAGGTGGGTTGTCGTTCATATCCTGGACCATCAGCCGGATGTCCGCCTGACACGACCGCCCGCCGCCGTCCGTCGCCTTCGCCACCAGATTATACTCCACCTCCTTCTCCCGGTCCAACACAGCCAGCGTGAAGAGCTCGCCTGAGGAAACACGGAGACAACACTGAGGTGAACACAGAGGCTGTAGAAACCACAGCGCTGCACGCCAACACCTCCGCACTGATTCATACAGTTTCTTAACAGACGATCCAACCTTCTGTTTCGAGCCTCAAACAGGTCGACATCTCCACACCGCTTAAAACATGTAATACCAAGAACAAGTTTAAAATACTTTTAGTTTACACTGTAAAACCTGACGAGTAAATGTCTCTTTAAAATATCATGGAAACTGATTGCCTTTAAAAAATTGAGTAAATATAACGATTAGTCTCAAGTTACGTTCTGTTGACTTCATTTTATGAAGTTGTTGCAACTTAAAAATGACCAATGAATTTTGTTTTTTCTTTGTTCTGGTGTTTTCTGTAACACGTCTGTGAGTATCCAGAAAAGTTTATAATCCAGTGTATAATTATATTTTGACTTTTTCTACTATTTTATCTGTGTCGTGTCACAATGAAGACAGTTTTACATTTAGTGTGTTCACCGGCCCTCGTGGTCAAATTCATTTATTTAATATTTCTATTGTTTTATTTAATATTTGCTCACATTAAATTAGTGTTAAATTAGTATAAGTGTTTTTATAGTTTTTATAGTTGCAACAACTTCACATTAGATTTACAGAAACATAACTTTTTCTTTCAAGGCTTCCTAGATTTTTTAAAGAAAGATGAACTCATCATATTTTACAGTGTAAAGTTAAAGTACTTTAAACTTGTGTTTCATGACGTGGAGACGTCGACCTGTCGCTGGCTCTACATGTAAAGTCAGATCATCCTGTCAGACACTGTTTGACTCAGTACGAGAGAGTTGAGCTGCAGCGTCTGTTTGAACACCTAAAACTGTGAGATACCTGACAGCCAATCAGGAGGCGGCGAGGACACCACAGACAGAAATAAAGACAGAAATAAGGAGTGATGGACGTCAGCGAGGAGCTCCTGACATGATGACAGAAATGTTGTTGGCTCTCTGAGTGCCGCCGCTCTCAGCAGCTCAAACACTCGCTCGTGTTTTGACCCTGAACAGACGGCGCCGTACCTGTCCTGTGGTCGAGATGGAACTTGTCTGCGTCAGGACCATGGAGGGTGTAGGAGATCTGTCCATTAGCTCCCACATCTGGGTCTGAAGCCGAAACCTTCAGCACAAACATGCTGGAGGGCGAGTTTTCCATCACCGCCTCCGTGTACACCAGCTGGAACGCCGAGATAATAACAATAATCAGAACAACATTTGCATAGCACTTCTCTCGCCGAGACAGCGAGAGCGGCAGAAATAAAATCATGATGCTGCTGCTGCGGTGATGATGAAGAGGAGGAGGAGGAAGGTGGTTCAAACACTTTAACTCTGGTCACAGTCCATCAGCACAGTTAAAGCTTCTGATCTTCACATCCAGAGTTTTAACTTCAACTCCTCATCATCAGCTAAGAGTTGATATCAGAAGAAATAATGACACCAGAGCTGCACGACACAACACGACATGAGAAACATATATAAATATAATATGAGCTCTAATAAAGACTGGGAATATATGAAACTATATAAACACACTCTCAGCACTTTTGTTGAAATGTGAACAAACTAGTTAAAGTCAGAACTGGTTCCAGATCACCTCTCAGTGTCAGAGTTGTGATGAAGCTCAGCTCCTCATCCTGACTCACCTGTTAGCAACAAAACAAACTGTGTTCATAATAATCTGGAGCGTGGGCAGGTTCCGCTCAGGACTGATACTGACGTGTGTTTGTGGTTGTGTGTGCGCTGCAGTTAATATGAACGCTGATGTTCTGTGTTCAGGTGTGTTACTGAAACTGTTCAGTACAGGTGAGTCCACGAGGATGCTCACTGTGTGGACGGGCTGTCTTCAGATTAAATCCAATAACAGATGATTTCAGGAGAGGTCACACACTTTTCTCTGCACTGAAACTAACGAGATTATTTATGGGTGAAGGTTTCAGACGCCGGCGGGCAGAGTCTGAGGTAAGAGGTTTATCACTGTTAATTTACTAATCAAGGTTACTGCTGCAGTTAAAGATGTAAAGACAATCTAATAAAGCTGAGAACATTATTCAGTATCCCCGACACACTGAGAACGATCTGACGACACCATGAAATGCCCCCCCCCCCCTCACCTGTTCACACAGTGGACTGTTGTCATTGATGTCCAACACGTGGACGTCCACAGTAACCGGGGCCTCGTACTTCCCGTCGGTGGCGGTGACTCTGAGCGTGTATCTGTCTTTGGTCTCTCTGTCCAGAGCTTCCTTCACGATAAGACCCCACTCGCCGTCGTCCTCCTGGATGATGGCGAACTGACCCAGAGGGTCGCCGTCTGCAGGCGGGACCAAGAGCTCAGTTAGTGCACGGACAGTCAGGTGGAGGAGGCAGCATTTAAAGCAGTATTGGAGGCAATTTCAAAAGCTGGTATCAGCATCGCAACAAGTACTTAGAAAAACTGATCATTTCTTGGATCAATCAATCGACAAATGAAAAATTATCACTTGATGAAAAGTGAATTAACAAATGTGTTCTGAAACTATGAACATGAGCTGGTATGTGAGGAGAAGTTCTAATAACAGATGAGGCTGAGACAGACTGAACACTTGTTATTATTATTAATATCTGTACATACAGGTCGTACTGATGTTGTCGTTCACAGCTGCTCCTCACTGAGCCTCTGACGTTCTGAGTCTGATAAAGTTTTTCATAACTCAGTTTTTATTTGTATTTGACAGAAAACAGGGAGTCTGATGGTGAGTGCTGCCGTCATGTTTTTCCTGATGAATTATTCACTAATATTCTTGATTTCTGTATTTTGGATGAACATGTCCACATCAGGCTGACTCACCTGGGTACTTTACATTTCATTACTTTCTTACAGACTTTGATCTTTGAGATGAAGAC
Source organism: Epinephelus lanceolatus (assembly GCF_041903045.1). Lineage (NCBI taxonomy): Eukaryota > Metazoa > Chordata > Actinopteri > Perciformes > Serranidae > Epinephelus > Epinephelus lanceolatus. The sequence continues at coordinate 47,505,282 of NC_135740.1, read as the reverse complement.
AGCGTTTTTCTGCGGCTGCTGAGTGAAACTGTCACTCTGGATGTTGCAGCAGTTTTCACTCAGCCACCTGTTTGACAGGTGAGCTGATGCTGACGGAGACGCTGTAGAAACCGTTTAGATTCTTTACAGCTGTCAGACGCTGCCACGCAGGTCAGACGTGTTACACTGAGATGCTGCAACAAACTGAGTGTTGCTTTATATGAACGACCTGCAGCACCACGAGGAACAGGTCGCTGTGCACCTGAGACAACTTCAATCAATGTAGGACATTTTACTGAGGTGTCCCACAGGTGAGGACGTCATGTGGTCACTGATACAGATTACTGAGGACTGAAGATCTTCATACTTCATGTTGAGATGACTCATGAAATCTACAAAGATACAGTTCTGGACTGATTCCCCAACAGTCCCACCCTGAAAACTGGTGCCACAACATGGTTCACACGATCAGCGTCTGGTGCACTGTCACACAAACACGTGAATATAGCGAGGCAACTCAAGTAGGCGGAGCTCATTTCCAAGATCAGAGCGAATCTGAGGATGACTTTACTTCACTTTCTGTGACAAGCACTGATGAAGAGGATGAAGAGCGACACAGTGTTTTCTGTTGGACGGGGAGGTGTCAGCAGTTAGCTTAGTTAGCTTGCTAAAGTATCGACTTGCATGTTAGCTGACTTTGCTAGCTAACATTAGCATTCACTAGCTAGCTAACTCACATTTTAATCAGCACTGACGTTGTGCCGTAAGTTTGGCTTACGTGTGGGCGGAGCTAGAGGTCAAATGTTGGCGATAATGCTCCACCATCCGTGGTGCTGAAGTTAACTGATGTCATTTCACTTTTGTTTGTTTGTTTTTGTTCTTTAAATGAACCCGTTAGTGACCTGTTGATGGCTGCAAAATTAACCTAAACTGACACTTTGAGATTGAACAGTTCAATAAACTAAAGATTTGTTTAAATAAATCCCCCAGTGTTGCACAACTTTATCACCTTGTTGGTGGCGAGTCAGAAACGTTGGGTTGTTGAGCCGTTCACATCTCAGCATTTCTAAAACCCGTGCTGGGGCCGTGATGAGAAACTAAAGTCACGGTGATGAATTTTGGATTTTGTTGTGTTGTAGACAAACACTGAATAAATAAAATCCTCACATTTGCTTTTGTTTCAGTCTCTTTCTGACGAGTTAAAATCAGACTAACTGTCCATTTATTAATAATCCAGAAGCAAATATTCCTCTGATACACTCTACAAAAACAAAGCTGCTCAAAACGGCTCCGACTGTCCAGAGGTGAAATGGAGGATTGACATTAGTGTGGTTTTGTTTCTGTCTGTCATTAATCTGAATAAAACATCAGCGCTCAGCTGAGAGACGTTTACTTCCTTCACTTCACTGTCTCCATCAGATTCACTCACATACACACACACACACACACGAACACATGGGAGCAACACATGCTCACATAAACACATGTTCCTCACCTGTGATGTAACACGTCACCAGGCGGTTCTCCAGTGACACGTCAGAGTCTGTGGTCGTCATGGAGACAATGACCTCCCCGGGGCTGCTGTTCTCCACCACCGAGCCGCGGTACACTTCATCTGAGAACTTTGGCGGGTTGTCGTTCTCGTCTGTCACCGTCACCTCCACCAGGACGCTGGATGACAGCTTGACGTCGCCGCCATGATCCGTGGCGAGCACGTTGAACCTGTAAACCCTGGTGGCCTCGCAGTCCGTCTGCCGTACGGTGGTGATCCAGCCGCTCTCTCCGTCGATGGAGAAGATCTCAGTGATGTCAGCCGTAGCGTCGTCAGGTAGAGACTCCAGGCTGTAGGTCACGAGGCCGTTGGTGTCTGTGTCTGGGTCGTTGGCGGTCACCTGCAGGTCGAGATCAGTGTTCGGTCAGTTTTTATTTCAAAGTGAAGCTTTTGAAAAAGATGTGTTTTGGGAAATACGTTTGTTTGCTGTCTCACAGGAAGTCAGAGGAGAAAATTTACATCATTTTGTATCTCTGTATGTTCAGTATCGGTCTGAGGTGTCTGAGGCCCAGTTAGGCTGACGACCTTTACACGCCGCGGGCACGATGAATAAACGACATGAAAATGTGAAATGTATGCGAATATTTATTATCAAAGATATTCACACCCTCAGTGATGTAAACTGGTGGCCTGGTCCAGTTTAACTCCCAGTCCCTTCAACCAGCCCACTGTGGCTACACCTGTTGACAATGAAAGGCCTGTCTCCATCAGAGGCCTGGGCTGTGTTGGGAATAGAATGATTTTATGTGTTTTACTATAAGTTGTGTTTCACTATATAAGTTTTAGATGTGTGAACAATGAGAATACTGAGATGATTTCAGCTGATCTGAATGTGTTTGCTTTGCAGAAGTGGAGAAGTACAGGAGAGGAAGAGACATGAAGTCTGAGGAGCACATACCGCAATGCTTAGATAATTAGTTTCATATATGGTAAAAAGAATAGAAAGTGATATACAGATAGTAAGGTACAGCACGTGTAGGGAGTTGTGTTGTTCTCTTGTCTTTCAAAACAGGAACCACGCCCCCACCGCCAGCGGGAAGGAGTCAGATTAACAGGAGGCAGGGGCGTGGTGTGGTGAAGGAGGAAGTGGAACTGCCAATGAGAAGAGGACAACGCCTTGCGTGCACAATGACACTCTGTTACGCTCAAATATACTGGGTCAGGGGAAGGACAGGAGGTCAGACTTCGTGAACTGACACACCTTTGTTGTTCGTCAGGGACGTGAAGTTGAGACCCAGAGCTCTGTAATTTTATTCCTTTACTGCTTAATAAACTACATTAACTGAGACCGAATATCTTCTCCTATTGCTTCATTAAAGAACACACAGGACTGAGCTCACACATAGCACATTAGAGAGTAGGATGAGACTCTTAGTCCATCAGCTGTTACCATGCAGTGCGTTTTTTACAGAAGTTCGGACTATAAAACCGAGTTGTTGGCTTCTTCAGATTATGTGTCTGTTCCCGGATTACCCTGCAAGTTCTTCATAGTCCTTAAGTCTGACAGAGTCCTCAGGTCAGATTAAAAGGGTTTTTATCAAAATTAACAAAAACTAAAGTCATTTCCTGTATAACTTTATATTAGAGTTTAAATACATGATTGGTTTCAATTAGTTTTTTTCTTCTTGTCTAGTTTTAATTCAAGTGAAGTGTTCACACCTGATCTTAGTTTCAGTTTCACTATAACGACCTCACTATGAGCTGCTTTTAACAACTGTCACGGTGTTGTGACGTGACGTCTGCTCCACAGAACAGGACGGCTTCATTTCTTCATCTGTGGTACGAGCTCAGAAAAATCAAACTTGTTCCAAATAAAAATGACGTAACTGTTTCGCAGCCTGTTGTTGGTGTTCTGTTTTTGAACACTCACGACAAAAACTACAGTTTGAAAAAATAAATTGACGCAAATTAATTGCACAAGAAAAAAAAAAACGCCCCTGGTGTGTAAAGGCCTCAAAAAAAGTCAAATGCTGCGTTCATGCAGCGTCAGCAGAGCGTGAACAAACTGTTCCCATTAAACTATTATTTCAACATGGAAACTGTTGAGCTACAGATCTGCAGCAGTTTCATTAATGAAGAAAACTTTTTCTCTTCTTTTGTGACCAAGTGTGACGCAGCAGCAGGCAGATGTTCCAGATTTATCAGACTTGACATGATAACTAGGAGGCTGCAACTTCACACTACAACTGTCTGAACAATATGAAATCAGTGTAAACCCTGACAGTCAGCAGGTGTGTTTATCTTTGCTAAACGTAGAGCTTAAGTTCCTTCCACTCAATCTGGGAAATGCACCTTAAAAACCTTTAACATGAACTAAACAGTAAGCCTCTAACACACACACACACACACACACACACACGTCCACAGTGACTCGGTTCTCACCTGGATCACGGTGGTTCCAGCTGGCATGTTCTCAGCCAGGAAGGCCCTGTACGGGTTAGCATCAAACACCGGCTGGTTATCGTTCACATCTTGGACCTGGATGCTGACTGACACCAGTGACGCCACGTCCGTCCCGTTATGGTTCCCCTGGGCGATCACATCGATCTGATACCACTTTGTCTTCTCATGGTCGATGGTCTTCTGCAGCAGCAGTGTTCCACTTTCTTTATCCAGACTGAAGACTTTGTCCTTGTTGCTCTCCACCGTGTTCCCATTCACCAGGCTGTAGATCAGAGGCATGTCGGAGTCCGCCCTCACCGAGCCCACCTCTGTCCCTATGGGGACGTCCTCTGCAGCTGAGAAGGTGTAGAGCGGCTCTGAGAACTTGGGCAGAGGAACCTCAGGAGGAACCACTTTGAGCTGAACGGGGACGGTGGAGTTGTAGAAAGGAAGGCTGCCGTCACGAGCTTTGACTTTGAAGTTAAAAATCTTGTTCTCCATGCCGACCAGACTCTCTTTCACACTCACGACTCCGGTGAAAGGGTTGATCTCGATAATGTCCTCCGTCACCTCTTCGGCTTCGTCCACCGTGTAGGTGACGTCTGCGTTTTTGCCGTCGTCTGCATCATAAGCCATGATCTGGATGACGGGGGAGCCTTTGTTCACGGTGGACTGGATTGACACCTGGTATTCTGACGCTTTGAACTGAGGGATGTTGTCGTTCTCGTCTGTGAGGATGATCTTCACCGTGCAGAAGGCCACTTTCCCGCCGCCATCTTTAGCCATCACTTTGATAGCTATGACCCTCTGGGCAGGGTTCTCTCTGTCCAATGGCTGCGTCGTGACAATCTGCCCGTCGGCGTCGATGGCAAACTTCTCATCAGCGAGTTTGTTGATGATGGTGTAGTCCACGCTGCCGTACGGCCCGTCGTCTGGGTCGATGGCCGCCAGGCGTATCACCCGAGTTCCCGCCTCTGCGTTCTCAGCCAGCTCTGCTTCATAGATGTTCTGCTTGAAGTGCGGACTGTGCCTGTTGCTGTTGATCATGTCGATGTTGACTGGAGCTGTTTTCTGGAACACTCCGTCTGACACCGCCACCGTCAAGTTATAGTACGGATCCAGGTTCCTCTTACAGACGTTAGAGAACGAGATGATTCCTGACGACTCGTTGATGTTGAAGTAGCGACCTTCGTTCCCTGAGAGGATTTTGTATCTAAGGTTGTTCAGGTCGCCGGTGTCCGGGTCTGAGGCTTGGATTTTGATGACGATGTGGCCGCACCTTGCCATTTCATCCAGCGTGGCGTCATACTGGGAGCTGACGAAGTCTGGTGGGTTGTCATTGACGTCGGTGACATTTATGAAGACGTGAGCTTCGCTGCTGAGAGGGAGGGTGCCGTTATCGGTGGCTCTGATTCTTAAATCAAAGTGTTTTGTGTTTTCGTGGTCGAGCACCTGTTTTGTGACGATCAACCCGCTGTGTGGGTCGATGTCAAAGACGTCAGTCTCGTTCTTCTCCGTTTTCACAATCTGGAAGGTCAGATCTTTATTCCTCCCAGAGTCTCTGTCAGAGGCAGACAGTTGTATCACAGAGGTGCCGATCGGGAGCTCCTCAACTACGTCCACAGTGTACGTCCGCTTTGAGAAAACGGGGGCATTATCGTTCACGTCCTCTACTTCGATTTCGATGGAGGCCTCAGAGAAAGCTCCGGTCACAGAGTCGGTCGCTCTAACTGTCAACACGTGCATGGTCTGGCTCTCGTAGTCGAGCGCGTTGGTGATGGTCAAGACGCCAGTTTTGAAATCAATGTGAAAGTGTTGCGAGGCGTTTTCCTCCTGCAGGTTGTAAATGAGCCGGTAGCCCTCTGGGTTCCTGGCCTGGACGTGAAGGATGGTGGTGAACGGAGGGACGTTTTCGGGGACTTTGAGCGGATACAGAAGAGTCTGGAAAACTGGGTTGGTTTGATTCCTCACTTGAATGCTGAGCTCTGCCGCTGTGGTGTGACCGGGCTCGCCGTCGTCTGTAGCCAAGACTGTCAACACGTATTTATTCAGAGCTTCAAAGTCAAGCGGCCGCTGTAGGGACACATCGCCTACATCAGGATCTATCCTGAAGAGGTTGTAGTCCTCCTCCAGTGAGTACATGATGGATCCGTTCTCTCCCAGGTCTCTGTCCACGGCGGTTGCTTGATATAAAACGTCTCCTGGTTCGGTGGTTTCAGAAATCATCATTGAAAAAGGCAAGTTTAAAAACTGTGGAGCGTTGTCATTGACGTCATCGATAAAAACCTTCACCTGGGTAGTGGCTGTTCTCAGCGGCGTTCTCATGTCTTCTACCTTCACCACTATGTCATAAACATCTTGTTCCTCCCGGTCAAAAGGGAAACCGGTTGTTTCTAGAACGCCAGACGTCTGGGAGATCACAAACTTCCCCACCGGGTTCACCACAGAATATAAAACAGGCTCGTTTAAAAAAACGCCTGTTGCTTTGAGCGCCAACAAAGTTTTCACCGTCTTCAGGTTTTCTGTGACGCTGGCTGAGTACACTTTGTGCTCAAATCCCAGATCACTGTCTGTCAGGTTTGTGACATTGACCCTGACGGTGGCTGAGTCTTTGTAGAGGCCGTCAGATGCTCTGATGACCAGCTGGTAAAACGGCCTGAAGTCAGACACGTTGCTCACAGTGATGACACCGGTGTCGGGGTGAACTGAAAAGGCGTTGTGAAGATTCCCCTCGGTGATGCTGTATGAGACCGCAGAGTCGGCGTCGTGGGCCGTGACGCGTGCGACCTCTGCGTCTCTGACAGGCGGGGAGATGATGGATGGCTCATACACTGAGGTGCTGAATTGTGGCGGGCAGTCATTCAGGTCCAGGACGCGGATGGTGACCTTGGCGGGCTCTGCTGCATACAGCGACGACTCCCCAGAGTCTTTCACCTGCACAGTGAAGTGATACTCAGCCTTGGCCTCAAAGTCCACAGGTGAGATCAAAGAGATGGTGCCCATACTGGAGTCCATCCTGAAGACGCTCAGAGCGTCCGGCTCCAGGATCTCAAACACCAGCAGAGAGTTTGAATCTTTGTCTGCGTCTGACGCCTGGATGACCAGAGGCGTGTTCCTCTCCCCCATCACCATGCTGTTGATGTGAGCTGACTCACTGATTTGCCCCAGGTACTCCCTCTGTTTGAACACAGGAGCGTTGTCGTTCTCGTCGACCACGTAGACGTGAACAGCCGTCCTGGACGAGGCTCCGGCTGTGGTAGAAGCCGTCACTTTGAGCTTGTAGGAGTCACAGCTCTCAAAGTCAAGATGCCTCTGGACTGAAATCAGCCCGGTGTACGGGTTGATATGAAACGTCCCGTTAGGGTTGCCACTTTCTATCCCATAGTGCACTGCGGCAGGGCTGGAGGCCGAGATGGTGACCACCGGTGTTCCCAGGGCGCTGGACTCACTGACCTCTGTCAGGTATTCATCGGAGGGGAAGGCAGGTGGAGTGTGGTCTGAGATGCGGATGTAGACGTGGACGGAGCAGAGGTCGCTGCGCTGAGGGAAGCCCTGGTCAGTCGCCTTCACGGTCAGGTGGAACTGGTCCTGAGGCTGCAGGTCCAGAGGTTTGGACACAGTGATGGAGCCCAGCTCGGGATCTATGGAGAAGATGTTGTCGATGTTCCCTGCAGGGAGAAAGGAAACCAGGTGTCAGACTGATCAGTTCATTCAAAATGCTATCAGCCTTATAGTTAGTGATCCTGGTGGTGCGTAGACTTCAGGGACCTCATTTATAAAGCTTGCTTACGCACAAAACGGGGCTTGAAAGTGGCGTACGCCACTTACCACGCAAAGGTTGTGATTTATAAAAATAAACTTGGCGGGAGAATGTGCGCACCTGTAAGCAAACTCTGAGTCATGCGTGTGCACATTTTGGAGAAACTGGGAAGTGGCGACGCAGACGGCGAGGTGGAGAAGTGGAGATTTTTATTGATGTCTCACACAAATTTAATGTCACGCTATATCCACCTTAGATCCACGTTATCACTGAAATTAAATCCAGCAGCCTTATTTTGCGCTTGGAATGAGGGATAATTGTTTCATAAAAACGTAAAATCCAACTCAAATCCTGAATTGAAATTCTTTGTAAATACATATTTAATCCGCACTGCCTCTAATGTCTCATTGTCCACTCTGTGAGCGCAGGAGGGGGAGAGGACGGCGCGACTGCATGGAATATATTTATTTATTTAGCTAAATATTTCCAGTGCATTTATCATGTCTCGAAATACAGCCATTAAGCACAACCGTTACACTCATTTCATCAGCCCTACTTAGACATGTGCTGTTCATGACAAAACCGGCATGAAGAAACGTGTTCGCCTATTACACTTTCATCTTTAAATTGTATTTCAAATTACACGTTGTATTTTGGGACAGGGATACCACTGGTTCATGCTCATTCATTCAGGTTCATGGTTCATTCAGGCCGGGTGTCTGATCAGACTGATTGCCATAAACATATAAATACTGCGGTGACCCTCATGCGTAATTGCGCAAGATGGCACTGGCACATCCTCCTTTTTGCCTCCACCTTTAATAAATGTGATTCTTTATGTCGCACATCAATGTCAAACATCCTCAAATTTAAAAGCAACACATTAACTACATGTTGGTAAAGGAGAAGAAATATTTGGTCTACCTTTAGATCAGACCACTTTTTTTTCCTCTGTCACTGTCCGTGCAGTCCCACAGACACAGCTGACAGCATCAGCAGTGTTGATGTGTTGCCACTATTTTTTTGCTTTCTTTTATTAGTGATCCCGCTGCTGTGGCCACCAAATAAAATCTTTCTTCAGTCCTCCACCTCCCGTTAAAGGGTCTCTAGCTCAATCTCGGAGAAATTCCATTTTTTGGTTTGTTTCTCACACCTGTCGCCGTGACTCACAACGAGAGAACACTCGCATGCCGGCTTATTTATATGCAGATCGCATTCATGAGGTGATTTGCATGACCATTTATGGTTGAACTAGGGCGTGTAGAGGGCGGAATATGAGGCGGATCTGGGTTTGCACAACTTCAGGAGGTCTGTGATTTATAAAGAGAACATTGCGTGCAAGTGTGCGTGCGCATGGTTTTATAAATCAGATTATTTTTTGGTGCACGCCATTTTCAGCTTTTGGGCACACGTCAACTTTTAGTATGAATCCTGAGCACTCTTTTATAAATGAGGCCCCTGGTCAGTCACTGAGCTGCTTCTTTGTGTTTAACGTATGAACACATTTTGTGAGATCACAGTGACCTTCATACACCAAATTCAAATCACTTTATTCTTCAGTCGTTGGACGTGGACGTTTGTGCCAAATTTGAAATTTGAAAAAAATCCCTTCTAGGTGTTGTTGAGAGATGAACAGACGGCCTGTAAACACAATGTGTCTGCTCACAGCTTTAGATAATAATAAAATTAATCTGATGATATTTTCAGATTATTTCACTCAAATATCAACAAGATCTTTATAGTTAAAATGTCTCTTTATTAAATCCTGCTGCAGCACTGAGCTGTATTTGTTTCAGGCTTTAAAGACCTTAATTTATTGAACCTATAGAAACTGCTCTGAAGTCAAACACCTCCCTGTGTTTCCTCTGAGGCAGAGAAAGTCTTAGAGGTTGAATGAGGGCCAGTGTGAGCTGCTGTATAAAATACACTGAGCAGGCACATTGTGTTCCTCTGCGCTCCTCCTGCTTTGATCATACATGATCAGCGGTATCCCCTGGATAAATCCTGCACTGCTGCAGGAGGAGGCTCAACTCTTCCACAAATCTCTCAGATGGTCATGATGATTTCAGCGTTAACGTGCGACGTGAGGAGCGAACACAGAGTCAGTGAGGCAATAAAGACGAGAAGAGCACTGTGAGCAGGAGGTTTAAATCACGGCTGAGGAGGAGATTGAGAAACATGTTGCTCCCTCAGGCATCATCATCATCATCATCATCATCGTCGTGCCCTTGAGCCTTCTGCATTAAGCAGTCCACATCTGAAGGCTGCGGTTGTCCCGGGCAGCTCCTGGTGGGCTGCATTAGAAAATGGTGGTGGCTCCCAGGTGTGATGATGATGAACTGAGTGAATGTAAAGCAGAGCGAAGCTGAAATATAAATGAAAGATGAAAAAGGCCGTTGGCTGCTCACCAGAGTTCAGAGAGTAGCTGATGTCGGCGTTGCTGCCCATGTCTTTGTCCAGGGCTTTGACCCGGACAACCTCGGAGCCTGTGGGGGCCAGGTTAGAGAGGCTGGCCTCGTAGCGAGGGCTGAGGAATGCCGGCGAGTGGTCGTTACAGTCCTCCACATGAACCACCACCTTCACAAAGTTCCTCTTCACGGGGATCTCCTGGTCACGCACCTGACGAGGAGCAAACACATGTCAGAGTGTCTGTGGAGGTGTGAGGCAACTCAGGCGCCAGAATAAATGTTGGCATCAAATGTTCAAACAACAGATACGTTACATTTGTTTAACATCTTCTTGTATTAAGCAGCAGAATTGCTGCAACTCATGAACCACAGTTACGTTTCAACAACACTGTGGTTCATGTGTGGTTATGTTTAGGCAACAAAAAAAACTTTCCTGACAGGAAATGCAGCAATGCCTCAAAAAAGAAATATGAATAAAAAGCATTTTCTTGAAACGATTCCCGACAGGAAACACAGCGATGTTTCAGTAAAGAAACTTAAATACATTAACCAAAAATATTTTCACAGTTGAAACAGAAACAATCAGATAAAAGAAGATCAAATAAAACCACAAAAAAATAAATGAAAATAAAAATAATAAAATTATTTTACTTCCTGTGTGAACGGTGCAGATAAAGTTTATTATGATTTATGTTTCTATGTTTTTCACTCGGTATCAAAGTGACCACTGAGATGTGTGTGTGTGTCTCACATTACAAACGGCTTCATACGACTGAGACAACTGTGTCGTTACCATGACGATGAGCGTGTGAGTGGAGATCATCTCATAGTCGAGCTCCTCCGTCATCACCAGGACTCCACTCTTGGGGTCCAGATGGAAGAACTTGGTGCTGTCTGGGTGGAGGCTGCTGTGGATGGAGTACACCAGTTTACTGTTGGTGTCGGCGTCCTGCGCGCTGATCTGCAGGATGTCCTTCCAAGGCGAGGTGTCCTCAGGAACCCTCACCTGAAGCACACAGGGACAGACGAGATGATGGGTGAAGTCTTTCAAGGTAATGAAAAAGAAAAACGAACAGGAAACAAGTGGGTCTGTGAAAGTGGACAGGAAACTTAAATCCTGGACTTTCACTTTTCAATCTGAGCACAATTTTTATTCATAAAGGCGACTGACTGAGGAACAGAAAACATTTCCAGAAAATGCTCCGTTAGAGACAGAATTTCAGAGCGCAGAGCAGAGGGGGCAGTGATGTGATTAGAAGAAATAACAGCAGCCTGACACTGTCCTCTGGATGTCCTGATAATTACAGTAAAGAACGCCTGCTGAGGGGATAATACGTCTCTACTCGTATCTAAATTTAAATTTAAAATGATCCCTCTGAAAAATCTCCAGCCAGCTTCATGCTTAACACAGCAGGCCGTATTTAACCCATCCACAGCTCAGGGTCTAAAGGGCATTTAAGGCGTGTCAAGCTCCACTTTCTCTGGTTAAACAGCACGTAATCTGGACACAAACGACGGCACGAGGAACAAAGGAGTCGTATTTAGTCCCTTAATTAATCCTAAGTGTGTTTTGGGCGTAACATGAATTCAACCAATCATTACCTTTAAGAGCCAGGTGCAGAGTAACGAATAAGAATATACTGTGGAACATTTTAAATCTAAAAACTGCAGTGATAAATCTGACAGAGGAAACACAACTAAACTTTTAGTCTCTGACATAATCATCAAAGTTATGCTGCTCCTTGTGTGTAAATGTGCACAGCATCTCTCTTAGTGTGGAGTCTGACAGCAGCTCTGCTCTGATCTCTGCTACGTTCACATTTTACAGAATGTCACAGCAGCAAATATCAAAACTAAAAACTGTAGTTATAAACCTGACAGAGGAAACAGAACTAAATGTCTAGCTTCTGAACGACTGTAAAAGTTGTGAATAGTCAATAAAGTTACGCTGCTCTTCGTTTGGTCAGACAGCAGCTCTGCTCTGATCTCTGCTACGTTCACATTTTACAGAATGTCATTCATATTTTCCTCATTAATGATGTTTTATTTCACCCACCTGTAACCCATTCACGTGTCCCTGTGTCTGCAACAAGCAGAGAGTATGCACGTTGTGAGCCCACCTATGTCGGAGCATCTTACCATCTGAGTAACACTCCCTCTAAATCTGAGGAAAATTCTGCTCCCTTCTGACTATAGACCGGGTTTTTGTTGGTCACTGGATCAGTCACTTTCTGTTCCCTCAAAATAGCAACACAGCAACAGTGCGCCTGACTGCATGTCATTTTAAGACCTACATGTCCATATTCACTGTGGCCTAATGGCCCACAGTGAATTTACGCTGCTCCTTATTTGCATGATAAATCTGACAGAGGAAACACAACTAAACTTTTAGTCTCTGAAATAATCATCAAAGTTATGCTGCTCCTTGTGTGTAAATGTGCACAGCATCTCTCTTAATGTGGAGTCTGACAGTAGCTCTGCTCTGATCTCTGCTACGTTCACATTTCACAGAATGTCACAGCAGCAAATATCAAAACTACAAACTGCAGTAATAAACCTGACAGAGGAAACAGAACTTATCTATTAGCTTCAGAAATAATCAATAAAGTCGTGAGTAAATGTGCACAGCGTTTCTCTTAACGTGGAGTCCTACACGCCCATGGTTGCACAGAACAGTACATTTGCAACTTACACAAGGCCGTGAATGTGACAACTGCATCGGTCTGAAACTGAAACTAGCTATGACAGTTGTGCTGCACTGAGCACCGGGTAAAAGAACAGAACAAAAGAGAAATCAGTAAATCAGGCCCACAAAGTCGTAATGAGTCATAAACATCACTCTCACAAGTCAAGTTAAGGAGTTTCATTTTTTGCCTGTAACTTACCTGATACAGAACTTTTATATTTAACTTGGGTGGACGAAAAAATAGTATTATTTGGATAATCAGGTGGTAATTTTGCTGTTTGACTTTGATCTGAGTCATAACTGGTATATAAACATTTGTATAAGATTGGACTTTCGTCGACGCAGATCAAGGAGGCAATTGAGGTACTTTCTAAACCCTCAGCATGTGACGACCACTCATCCTTGGAGTCATAACTCAGTCAAATCTGAACACAGGCATGACACAGATTTTTGGACTCAGTGTGACTTACACTTCTCCAGGTTTTCCTCACACATCACATATCTGTGATTAACACTGTGAATAAACTACAACGAATCTGTTTAGAAATCATAGGGAAAAAAACGCACCTTATAACTGCAGAACTGATGATTATCACATTTTTAAGTTTTCTTCAGTAACAAAATCATCCAGCCAAAGCTGTGTGAACATCAGTGGGGACACTGGAAACAGGAAACTCTAACAGCTAATTCGGCACAACGTCTTGATGTCATTTGCTAAAATATAAACTGTTATATGCTCAAGTTGTCCACAGCTGATTCACAAACTCCACGGCAACAATACACTTCCTGTTTACATCCCTCGAAACCCTTCAAATGTAGTTTTAAAAGTCAGAGTGTGATTACTCTGTGAACAGAAGTAAAGCAAAGAATTAAATCCAACATGTCCCAGTCGATCTCATGTTTACTGTTCAAATAAAATAGATGTTTTTCTCTTGTTTATTTAGGCATTATTTTTTTCAGCTTCCAGTTGGGACATGTTGGAAAAGTTTGAGTCATATTGACACAGTTGATGTTAGCTGAAATAGTTCTGTTGTAAAAAAACATTGAAAAAAAACCTACGTATGGACTTTAATTCATGTGATCACAGAGACATGTTACTCTGCTTCTGGTCACACCTGTTGTGTCTCTGACAAACCCATAAGTTTGGGTGTCACTGCTGCAACAAGTCTGGTGTTAGCACGAACATTCAAATGTAAATCTTTCTCTCACCTCATACAGCGGCTTCAGGAAGACGGGCCGATGCTCGTTCATGTCCAGCACACGGATGTAGGCCTGCAGTTTGGAAACGGAACACACACAGTTTGAGAAAATGGATGCTCAGCGTGAACGACATTAAATATGGAAAGCATCGCTTCACATGCAGCAGCTGAGCCGCCGCTGCCTGCAGGATTTAAGATGAGACCTAAAGCAGAGATTTACACACTCAGACCAGGACATGAATAAAGCTGTGGATGTTTGTTGTCTAAAACTGCAGGTAGAGCTCACTGAGTGGAATTAAAATCAATGTGGTGTGTTCTGGTTGCTTCTCTCTTTAGAGGTGTGCTGAGCAGGACTGGATGAAAACATGCACATCGTGGAGAAACAACAAACAAGAGTGAAGCTAGTGTTTACGAACAGTAACGGCCAATTCCTGCAGAGGTTACCTTTAAACCTACAGATACACACACACATATACGCACATAGACTACACACAAAAACCTTTTTAGTCAGAGTTTGTATATACATATATATATATATATATATAGTCTTTGTTGTTTGCTTCATGTCTCTGACCTGTGTGGTGGCGCTGTGATGGCCGTCGGTGACCCGCACTGTCATGTTGTAGTTGGAGCGTCGAGCTGCATCGAGCCGGCGGGCGATGGAGATGGTTCCTGTATTCCTCTGGATGTCAAAGTCCTTTTCTTCATCACCACCTGAGAGACAGACAGAGACAGAGACAGGTGAGGGACAGACAGGTTTTTCCCATCAGGTGTGGAGGCAGGAGACAGGATGAGGGTGTCCAGCCGTCAGGTGTAATATCTAAGATGGTTCGTCACACTGTGCAGCTCTGATTTTGACTGGTTGCAGGAGTGATGCATGGTGGCATCGTCCTCCAGGGTGTGAAGAATGGCGGTGATTTCCCAGCGGGGGGCGCTCTCATTGATGAGCCTCTCTCTAACTCTGAGGGGCCCAAACTTCTCCAGCACTGCTCAACGCTGAAGACAGAATGAGACACGTTTACTGGGTCACCTCACACACAGGTCGCTCACAGCTGCACCTGCTCAGTCGTCAGCAGCTTGATTAAACACACATGAAGTCAACCGGACACATCATCATCATCATCATCATCATCATCATCACAGGTCCCACAGCTCCACAGAGCACAGTCTCTACCTGCTGGTATGTGTACATACCTACATACCAACCTGCAGTGATGGAATGAACACATGAACACATGAGCACATGAGCAGCGGGGTCAGTCTGTACACAGAGATAAACTGAGTCACAGGAAACAGGTCATATATGATTCTTCATGAGATGAAGCGTTTGAAGCTAAAGATATTTGCTCACTGAGTGAACACCAAATCTGATGGAGGATGATTAGCATCTGAAACATGTCTGGAAACAGCTGATCTAGGTACAGGATGAAGAATGGCTCTTCATGTTCGTTGGTCCTGAATCTAAGTTGTCTTCTTCTTCTTTTACCGACATATTGAACGCCACATTTGGTGCATGAAGGACGGTAAACTACACTGACACAGCTCCATGTTATCGGTTCTTGATTTTGTTCTCTCTCTGGTAACAAAGCTTGTAAAGATTTGAACCTTCTCGCAGTGAGCGCACGCAGCACAGGTGCAGCAAGAGGAAATAAATCTAGATTTTTGAAGTGCAGTCTTGAGTCTGAATCTGTTCTTGTTCTGTGTTTGACTCGTCCTCTGCTGCCTTGTGACATTCAACAAGATGAACACAGGACAGTTCATTAAAGTGCAGCTCATCTCATGACGACCAGAAAGACTTTTCACACTGACCAACACGGCAAAACCGTCGTCTGTAAATCAGTGGCCTGCTCTGTGGGACCAATGATGAGGAATCAGTGCCGATCGATCATTCTAGACGCAGCAGTTGAACCATTTTGGCTTCATGTGTCACAGAGTAACTGTCACAGGAATGAACGTGTCCCCACCTCACCCCACGACACTGTATCCAGGTCTCTACATACATCCATGGTGGAACATTATGAACACATTATGAACACATTATGAACACATTATGAACACATTAATCCTGCTGTTTTGACCAAAATGTGTTTTACTAGAGGGCAGCTTTGATTCTCATCTGTCACATGAATGTGAGAGATGGTTGGAGAGGATGTGAGAAAATGAAAAGCAAACAGATCAAAATATAAAACTACGATCTAAAGAAAACATTTATTTGACGTCTTGCTGATGAGTCGACTTTGACTCTTTCGGTCGCTGAAACTAACAGTGACACTTTTGTACTTCCTGTTTGTCTCTTTGAACTTCAGGACTCATAAAGTTAAAGTTTGTGTTTCTGATGAAGCGTCTGAACGATTGGATTAAAATGGACCTGAGACACAGACGACAACAGAGACATGGATTCTTCTCTCCTCCATATGAATCCATCCATCACAGCAGGACGCTCGTTTACACACTGAGCCCAGAGACACACTGAGACACACACAGTGTCCACCACAACACGCTGTCTCACTGTCTGTCTCGCTGTCTGTCTCACTGCCTGTCTCACTGCATGTCTCACTGTCTGTCTCACTGCATGTCTCGCTGTCTGTCTCACTGTTTGTCTCACTGCCTGTCTCACTGCCTGTCTCGCTGCCTGTCTCACTGCCTGTCTCGCTGCCTGTCTCACTGCCTGTCTCGCTGTCTGTCTCACTGCCTGTCTCACTGTCTGTCTCACTGCCTGTCTCGCTGCCTGTCTCACTGCCTGTCTCGCTGTCTGTCTCACTGCCTGTCTCGCTGCATGTCTCACTGCCTGTCTCACTGCATGTCTCGCTGCCTGTCTCGCTGCCTGTCTCAGTCTCCATCTGATTTAAGTTCATGTTTAACCTTGACAGTTTCTCAGGACAGTTGAGGCAGATGACGGACGGATGAATGACGCGTGCAGTGTGTGAACACTGAGACGGTCCTCATGCTGTTTCTACAGGAAGCTGAAAAGACAAAGAAAAGTCCGCACACTTCAGCTCCCTTTAGGTGCATTTATTCCACCAACCAGGTGCCCTTCTTCACCAGTCTGAAGAAGGGCACCTGTGGCCCGAAACGTCACTCCAGGTTGGTGGAATAAATGCACCTAAAGGGAGCTGAAGTGTGCGGACTTTTCTTTGTCTTTTCAGTTTTATTCATTTAGTCCAGCACCTTTTTCATTTTTTGGATGTGCGCGGCTGCTCTGTTTGTTTCTACAGGAAGCACAATGTGCCATCAGTAGAGAAGCAAACCGCCGATAAAAGAGGAGAAGAAGAATATAAGTCAGTGTAAACAATGCGTTCACAAAGCATGACAATAACTAGAATTCTGACCGCACGGCCGTCTGCCTCTGCAAACTAAATTATATCCATGTCTGTGCTGACTCATATGAAGCCATGACAGGAAATCTGGATCCTGCTGCAAAGACGTGACACATTTAAAACACGGATGCGTCACACACACAGGAGATCTGTACCATCAGAATAACTTGTTCCCATCACAGGAGCTCCACCTGAAGTTTCCTGTTCTGATTTAAAGCTCAGATGTAAAGTCAGCTGTGACGCCACTGCTGCAACTTCCTCAGCAGAAAACATGTCTGAATACATGTGCAGGTTCAGACGGCGGGTTCGAGGCCGTTGGTAGTGACAGTGAAACGCTGAAGCCACAGAGTGAGACATCGCTTGAAGTGGCATTTGATGGAGGTGCTGCATGTGATCCGTCCTCAGTGTCTCTTCCTGAGGTTAAAGGGTTTTCCTGATCAGCTGTGAGGGTCCAAAGGACAGAGGGATGTCGTCTGCTGTGAGGTAAACTGTGATCTGTGATACTGAAATGAATTAAAATGACAATAGAAATAATTAAATTTGCTGATTTCACACATCTCTGCAGCTCAAATCAGCTGCCAACTTTCTACCCAGATTGTTGTTAGCGCTTCACCTCCTCCTTCACCTCCTCCTTCTCCTCCTCCTTCACCTCCTCCTTCACCTCCTCCTTCTCCTCCTCCTTCTCCTCCTCCTCCTCGTCTTCAAAATATTTGAAACATACTGTGTTATAAACCTGCAGTAACACTGACTCATTCTGTCCCTCTGTTTCTCTCCTTTCCTTCCTTCCTTCCTTCCTTCCTTCCTTCCTCCTCTCTTCACGCCTCCTCCTGCACCCTCATGACTTTCATGTCTCTCAGCAGGTCGTGTGTCTGTACGAGAGGAAGGTAAACCTCATGCCTGCTCGGCCAGATGGTGTTTATTAAGACGTCCACCTTGTAAAGGGCCACACGCACACACACATACACACATACACACACACACACACACACACACACTTACTCAGTAAGTGATTGCTGAGGCTGCACTCTGTCATCACTGTGTTTTAAATCCTGTATTATTTCTGCTTTAAGTGAGAAGAGACGTTAAAGCACTGAAACGTCTCTTTTTCCTCCTCACACCTTTCATCACACGCACACACACACACACACACACACACACACACACACACCCTGTACGCTCTGTGTTTCTTGTAGGTCGGCAGATAATTGGGTCATCCAGTGGACTGTTTCTGTCACTTCCTGATGACTGACTGCAGACGAAGCAGCCGCAGCGACAGCTCTGTTTAACTGATTCAGATTTCACGCTCTGTGGCTGACTTCCTGTTCGACACACACACACACACACACACACACACGCTCACAGGAAGATTTACATTGGAAAAAGAAAAGACTGAATCGATGCAGCATCGCTCATCGCTGCTGTCGTCTCAGCACAGACACAGGAAGATGTACTGTGAAAGTAATTTTTCACTTTACTGATGGACTCCAGGCAGATGTGACGTCCTCGCCATGGTCGCAGGTTCAGCTCCCTGCGGGGCCGTGCAGGCAAACAATCTCCATCACTCACGGTACAGGGAGGAAAAAATGTGCACGCCAAACGTCATGTTAGGAAGGAAAAAGGATCTTCCATGCAGGAATTTCACTGACATTTTTATTCATGTCTCCGTTCCTTCATCCATCTTCTGGATGTTTATCTGGGTCGGGGCTGCCGTGGCAACGAGGCAGGCTGAGAGGTCTGAGGCCATCAGTCATTGGACGGGCCGACCCGCCCTCAGCGCGGCCTCATATGTGGACGTCACACACGGAGCAGATGAGGAGAGCGTCTCATTCATCTGGTTTCAAACACAGACTGTATAGTGACATCACACATTGGTTCTTGGACTCCTGCTGTGAACATGGATGCATAAAGAGAACTGGACACAGCGTTGTAGGCGGGGCCTATTTCACTCCTATGAAAGTTGCTAAGAAGTGCATGACGCCAAAAAAGTTTGGTTTCTCACGTATAAAATCATTTAAATTATTGGCATCGCTTTGTGTCCCACTGAGCAGCAGGTGCGCTACAGACTTCCACCCGCCAAGAGGCTAATTTCCAGTTTAGCTAACCGCTAACTTGAAGAGGGATAAGATGATTTCATCGTCTCTTCTAGACTTTCTAACTGATATCAGACCAGATGGATCAAATCCTGACACAGAAATTAGTCACAGTGGTTGTGAAGCTCAAAAAAATGCATCACTGATTTTCACACGTCTCTTTTGAGTTGAGTCTTTTTGGTCCACGTGGCATCACATGACCATATCACCACACTGTTTGGCCACCATGAACATATGCTTCAAAGCCTCACGCACTGTCGGACCTGGCTGTTAAGTCTCCATTCTGGTATCTTGGCGGTTGCCACCTTGAATTTTCAGAGCCAAAAGTGACCGTATGTGGCAGAGAGGGCGGAGCTGTAGAGCAGCGCGGGGCAGATCTGACTCATAGACTCTGGTGACGCCTTGCAGACAGCCTGTCACTCTGGACGCAGTCACTGTGATGTCACACATAGGTTTGTGACTGAAGTGACCATATTTGGACAAAAGGGCGGGGGTATCCTTAATGCTAGCTGCTAGCTTGGTTAGCACAGTGCATTACAGCCATGGTGATAAAACTAATGCTGCTACACCTGCACTCTGTGAACCTGGCGGCTACGCCATGGTTACGTTACCGAGCCAACGCTGTCGCCAGGGTAGTGACTTGTCAGCGGACACTCAAGGTGGGCCACAGCCTTAAATCTAACATCAGTACAGCTGTAATTTGGCCTTGTGTTACAGATAATTGTCACTATGACCTGTGACATCTGATGTGAGGCAAGAACGGAGCCCATGTTGTTTGTTTCATCGTATATTTCCTGTTGCAGGGTGTAAGGAGCTCTGCAGCCTTTGAAGTCACGCATTTAGTTTTACTGCTTTTCCTGAGGACGTGTTTTCTCAGGACATTTTTACTGGACTCTACAAATACACCTGACTGATTCATTCTCCAGCACGGAGGTCCAGACGTGAAGTGACTGATGATTCTGAAGACAAAGTGCCTCTGAGTTGAAAATCTTGATCCCTACAGGGTCAAACTTTGCAGGCAGCAGACATCGCCTTCAGGGTGAGAACTCTGAGCTGGAATGACCACGAAACAGATGTCCCTTCCTCCAGTAACTGCTCTGGGACATAAGGAGGTTTAATTCCTCAGCCTGTCCTGTGACTGCCTCCGGGTGTCCTCCAGGTGCCCGACCTGCCTCGACAGCTCTGCTCAGCAGACTACAAACAGACGCACGGAGAATCAGGTCAACTCTCCTGCTGAGACGACATCATTTCCTCTGATCTGATCAGCGGTGTGATTCTTCGAGTCACTGCTCAGAGGTTGAGACGAGAGGTGAGGGTCAGTGATGAAGAGCGATTGATTCTTTCCTCCAATTCTCTCCACCTCTGCAGCCCCGCTGTGCAGTTACAATAAATTCTGTACAATAACTTCACAGATGGGACAGAAACTCTGCGTTAGGAAAGGTTGATAATTCTGATTGTCATTCGTTAAACAAACGAGTCGAACGCCCTGTAAACAAATTACAAGTCTGACCTCTCCCTCCTTTTCTGGTCACAAATGTTCTTGGATCCAAAGAGCATCTTCTCAGCTGACCTTCATAAACCTGATATAATGTTTTAATAAATGAGCTTTAGACATGATGCTGAGATTTTTTTACCTTTGGACGAAGCCAGACGAGCTCTTTCTGCTAAACTGAGGTAAGCTAAGCTAAACTAAGCTACCAGCAGCTGACTGCAGTTGTATATTTATACTTGACAGGTATGAAAGTAGCGTCGATCTGTTCATCTCATTCTTTAAGAAGAAAGCAGATAAACACATTCTTCTAAACAAATCATTTCTTTAAATTATAATCCGATCTTTAACGACAGGAAGTTGATTCTCTTCATACAGGTCTTTGTCTATTCTCAGCGTGTCCCTAGGATCAGGACGCCCTGCAGGACCCAGAGACTTGTCCTCTCAGAGCAGATGATCAACCCTCCTCTGCAGGGGACAAATCTCGTCCTCCAGCAGCGAGCCGCGGCCTCGGACCCGCAGGTGCTGACCCTTATCCGGACCTCCTCACACCCAGCTGGGACCCGGGTCCAGAGAAGGACGTCGCATCCATCCACAAACAGCTCTTTGATTTCCTCTGAACCATACGTGTTGTGTTTGTGTACATTCACATGAGGTGTTGTCTGAGTTATTGTGACAGCCGGGAAAGTCTTCATTTGTCTGTGACAGTTATCTGACGGCCGCAGACGCTCGATAGGCATCTGAGCTCTGCTGCTGGAGAGGAGGATGCTGAGAACTGAGAGATAAACGCCTGATCATATCTGCAGGGGAGAGGAGTCGCATGACACAACAACATTCCCTCTACGCCAACACCATGAGGGTCTGTGATACACCTCCTCCACCCAGGAGAGGAGAGGAGAGGAGAGGAGAGGAGACCCTATGCCAGCACCATGAGGGTCTGTGATACACCTCCTCCACCCAGGAGAGTTCAGACATCTTGTCCATAAGGTACAAACACTTTACTCCTCCACATTGTCTGAAAGCTGCAGCTCGTTGATAGTGTGAAGTTATTGATGTGTTGATCAGGACAAAACAATAATAAAAGAGATGACAGACACATGTTAAGTCCAATGAAAAGTTTGTGGCTAAAGTTCTGTCAACTGTCTTTGGGCCAATCAGCAGAGGACACCTCGAGCCACTTTGACTCAAGCTGAACAAGATCAGAACACCAGATATTTAAGGTGCTTTTCAGACATATATAACTGTGATATTAGACCTGACCCGCACACTGCCATCTTGGGCAGAGTGTGAAACCAGCAGTTAACTAGACTTAACTTGCGTAAGTTACAATAACTTGTGTAGGTAAACTAAGTTAGCTAACATACTGCTGCCTGATAGTTGGAGATTTGAGTCATCAACCTCTCAGGTGACTCGGAGTCCTTCAAATCAATCAGTCGCTTACTTATTTATCTGTTTGTCAGTTAGTGTGCTGTGGACCTCTGGGGACACTTTAGTCCTCAGATTTAGCGACAGAGTGAGCACTCTTCACTCTCATGCAACTCTCCGGTACAGACAGCTGCAGACACAGAGGCAGGATCACGGAGGAGGAAAGACTCTGACATGTAAGTGGTGAATTCACAGCTCACGGATACTTAATACGACACAGTCTTTGATTTTTGTTTGATATCTCGTGTCAGAATTTGTCGTTAGCGCTGTTAGCTTGTTAACTACGTAATGTGATAGTCACTGTCTGAACGTCCTGCTGAACCTTTTAAACTCTGCATGAGATTTATATTGAACAGTCGAATCTGTGTTTGTCTCACAAAGTTAAGCTGTAGTTACTGAATGTGACTCCAGTTCTATGAGTTTGTGCACCTGCTCCTCTCCAACAGTCACAGATGTGGTGTTGGGATCACTGGCAGACGACCTGCTGTGTTTGAACTGGTGTGAGAACTCAAACTATATTCTATGACACGTGTGTGTTAGTGTGATAAACTACAGACAGAACAGCAAATGGATTGAAGCATTTTACTGGTCTCAGCGACCACTGAAGGGCTTTACAACACGAGCCAGCATTCACACACACACACACACACACACACACACACACACACACACATTCATACAGCGATGCCAGAGGAGACCTCACAAGGTGCCACCTGCCTGCTGGAGCATTCAGACAATCTTAGGTTCAGGATGTTGCCCGCAGACATGTAGAGCGCAGGGACTGGGGATCGAACTGTGACGGCTACCTCCTGAACCACAGCCGCCTCAGACTCCTCAGGACGATCAGGACTTGTCCGCTTCGTGACAAAACACTAACACACCAACGTCAGAAGACGTAACATCCGGCGCCAGCAGCTCTGAGACAAGCGAACGTCCCCTCAGGAATGCAGAGAGTGTCTGTTGTGATCTGTCGGGTTCTGGCACAGACTGAAGTTGGCACAGCCGACTGAACAGGAGGAACCTCGGTCTTTCTCTGCACACGCCGCCCCGCCTGGCAGGAAACAGCCTGGCCAACCCTGATGTGTTTTCCTGAGAGGCTTAAAGGGGATGAAACGCCAACACGTCCGGAGTCAGAGAGACGGTTTCCACTAAAATACTGTCAGGCCTTTTATTCCTCATAAAGCTCTGTGTGGACGTCCTCCTCAGAGAGGAGCGGGGAGGAGAGAGGAGGATGAGGAGGGAGGAGGAGGAAGAGCAGGAATGGTCAGGGGTCCGTCCTGTGGTGATCTGGCAGGTGATGAGAGGAGGAGCGCTGCTGATTTATCCTCACAGAGAGAAAACGTCCCGCTGACACCAGGACCTTTTTTTCCACCCCAGCTCTCTTGTTTGCATTTATTCATGTTCAGTCCCTCCATCAGCCTCCACACATTCATATTTAAACCTCAAATATCTGCTCAGACGTTCAGTTTCATGAATATCAGGCCAGTCTTCTTCTGTGATCCTCCTGACAAACTGAAGACCTCACCGTCTTGGCGAAGGTTATTTCTCCAAAATCTAAAACTACATTGTAAAGATTTGTTTAAAATAACCCTCAGCAAACATCTTTGTACTGCCTGCAGTTTGTCTTTGTGTGTTCATGTACACTGTGAGGAGAAGGTGAGGGTGTGGTGGAATATCCAAGGTGAAGGGGGTCAGTCACAGCTGACGGTCGCAGTCCGCTCCTCAGTTAAGCCGAACATTCCCCCTCTGAGGCACGTCATGTTTCAGGAGCTGTAAGTGTCTTTTCTGGGGATTAAACCATCACCTCAGTCACCTTTCACACAGACAACACTGTCACTTCAAAGCTCTCCGTACAGCTCCACAGTTTTACCTCACCACAGTCATTTTCTGCCACAGCTGGCCGCCATCTTTGTTCTTTACCAGGGACAGGATGTGAGAGCGACCACAAACACTGCTGTCTGTCTGTCTGTCTGAGATGAGCTTGGTTCCTGCAGACACTGACACCGTTCTGTAAACTCCCTCTGTGTCCTAGTAGCCTTCACCTCCTCCTCCTCCTCCTCCTCCTCCTCATGTACCTCAGCAGTTGTGTAAAAGTATTGAGGCCTCAGTATCAGTGTGAGCTGCAGGACTCTGCTGACCTGAAAAAAATAACTCCTGTGCTGATCAGACGGCGGCTCGTACGGATGGATGATGGCGGGAACCTGTTTGTATTCTGAGAGTCGGCACTGCACAACTTCTCTGTAAGTGGCAATATGCTGAATGTCACATACCATTTCCTAATGTGTTGAGCTTCGTGCGGCGGCTGCAGCAGGCTAACGTCACACACACACTGTGATCTACGATGAGTCATTACACACTGATCACTGAGCGCTGAGCTCAGGAGCTTCCTGTTTCCTCTCCTGTCAGACGCCGCGCCGCCAGGAAATAAAAATTAATAGATTTTATTTATCCATCTTTTGTCTTCTTTTAGAGATCGTTACCTCCGTCTGTGTGATCCTGAAGGTTATTCTGTTTTCATCACCTGCAAACGACTGCCATCAATAACAGCCTGAGTGAGTGTGTGTGTGTGTGTGTGTGTGTGTGTGTGTGTGCTCTCACCTATGATGTCGAACCACCTCAGCGGGTGCGTCTCCGTCATGATGATGCCCACCATGTGAGTGACAGGCTCTGTTTCCATGACAGCGAAGGTGAAGTGGGGCTCATCAAACGTGATTGGTTCAGCAGAGGGCGGCGGGCGGGCGATCCACTCGACGTCGAGTCTCGACGTGGACGAGCGTGACGGGCTGCCCTGGTCCGTAGCTTTAATCTGGAAATTGACACAGAAATCAAATGACCATGTTAATGAGGGTTTTATTAAAATCAGAAGGACTGTGAGACGATCCGGAGGTCGTGAGGTCACAGTCAGGCTCCGCCCACCTCACAGTTTTGTCACAGTCAGGCTCCGCCCACCTCACAGTTTTAAGTAAATGCTTGTTGATTGTACGGGTGCCCACAGAGCCAAATTTAAAACTATCTGTTGCCTGTGAGAGTGAGGTCTGACACACACACACACACACTTTATTCTACACACAGTCCTGCTGACACTCACTACAGCACCAAATGTGGATTCATCCGCCGCTGAAAATAGTCCCCATCAAAGTCACTATATTGTTTGAGCAGCTGTGAGTCGTTTTAAAGACTTAAATCTTTACTTGACACCAACAGGTCCGGACCTGAGAGTGTGTGACAGCGTGGGGAAGCTGTGACGTACAGACACAGAGGTCTGACACTGTTGATCTTTGTTAGATTTGTTCAGAAAGACGTCAAACAGCAGCTCCTCCTTCAGTCGTCTTTCAAGGTGCTGAACATGGAGACAAACGGACTCTTCATGAACGTCCTGGGAGTCAGAGGAGGAAGAGGAGGAAGAGGAAGAAGAGTTGTCTGATGTCTCTGCAGCTGATGAACCTCTCTGACTTCAACAATGCAGCGTGATGACACAGACTGAGAGCGCTCTTTAGTTTCAGTGCAGGTGTTAGCGAGGCGCCTTTCAGCGGATTACACACGGGTAATTTAGCGTGTTTAGCAGAGCCGGTGGGCTCGGCCTCGACTGTAAGGTCTCCACACCTCCTACAGAGAGACGTCAGTGAAGCACAGCTCCTCACAGAAACTATTGACCTCAGGTCTGCTGCAACACAAACTCATTAACGCCGTCGCTGACAGACAGCACCCAGCGTTTTACCCTCGAGGCCCCGCCCACCTGGGTTTATCACCTCTGGTCTGATAATAACTGACAGTAACGTTCTGGACGCTTACCGTGAGAATACTGTAGTTTCCAGGCCAGAAGTCACCATGTGATGTCACCACGCCCGTCACAGGGTCGATCTCAAACGCCTCATCCTTGTTGTCTTGGAGCTTGTAGGTCACCACGGCGTTGGCGCCCTCATCATCGTCACGAGCGACCATCCTGCAGACTTCCTGTTTACCCGCCTGCCGGCGCTGCTGCGGGAGTTTGACGTGGAAAAGTTTGTCGGTGAACTTTGGTCGGTTGTCGTTGGCGTCCAGCACTCGGATCACGACGGTGGCGGTAGAGCGCAGAAGTGGGGAGCCATTATCTGACACGATGACCTGAGGGTCAGAGGGGTCACATCACAGGGGTCATTATCTCACACACACATCCAAACAATAACAACTGACCTCCCTCTGATGTTCCTCTGTTGACTTCAAGAACTTTCAGATTCTTTGTTTCTCTCCTGAAACATTTAGCTCACACACAAACCTGTCATCCTTTACCTTTAGTTTTAAGAACATTTTGAATTGACGCCTGAAAAAACTATGCAAACATCAAATTTGATCCCCAACTATGTAAAAACCTTTTACGCTAGCTTAGGTAAACAAACAAACAAACAAACAAAGAGTCTTTTCTCTGAATGGGATCTGGGGCCTGTATCAGGAAGCAGGATTAATGTCTTAGCGAGGTAACTTCAGGGTTAACTCTGGGTTTTCGGTCTCACGAAGCCGGTTCAGTTCTTATCGGGGTAGATCACCATGGTAACTTACTCTGAACGGCTATCCTGCTCCGGAGCAGGGTAAGTTCAGGGTTGAATCTGATCCTATAAAAAGCACCACCCACTGGCCAATCAGCTGTTGATGGCTGACAGAAATGCAGCCCAGTCATGACGGGAAGTTTAATTCATTTGATTGATTTTGATTTGAAAGTTTATTTTGAACATTAAAAAAGAAAAGAAAGCAACAACAACAGACAATGAAAAGATTGTTCAAAAAGGAGTGGAAAGAAGTGGAACTTTCATCCCACCCCTTCATAAGAAAGAAACTGATCATTTGCAGACACTTAATAGCACCATTAATTAGTGCCAACATTTTGTTTTGTTGGAGGAAATGATCCCTGTTAAAGATAATGGGCCTAATTGGCAGCTTTGCTGCTGGAAATGTGGAAAGTAGCCTATCATGTCTACACTTCATGGTGTTTGAGGGATTTTCCTTTTTGTTTTTTAAAGAGGGACACTAGCTATATTTTTGTGCAGCTGTTAATTTCTAACACAGCTCAATATCAGGATGATTTTATTCAGACTATCAATTTGGTGTTGATATGATTTAATTGTGGCGTCAGCTTTAAGCTTTATTGTAGCATATATAACGTTATGACAAAGAAGACCAATTTATCAGACGCAATGATGTTAGACGATAATTGTAATACACGCAATTCATCTGCGCAGCATTGATTTCATGGGATTCAAGGGTGTGATCAGTGTCAGATGTACAGGTACAGGTACTGTAGCTACTTGAACCAGTGATGAGTCATTTAACCTACACATCATTTTATTTGCTGCCTTGTTTTGTCTTGATTTTTCCCTCTCTCCTCCTCTATTTCTTCTTTCCTCACCCGTTTCTTTTTCTTCTCTATTATGTGATTTCATTGATGTTTTGACAGGGGAATTTCTTTGATAAGCTTTTAGTGGCTTCTAACCTCTCCGGCACTTTTCTTTTTTAGTCTTGTAAATGTTATACTGTCTGTTTTTAACATTATGTGCAAATAAACTAATCTAAACTAAAACTAAACATTATTCATCCCGTTATGTGTTGCCACGCATGTCTCCTCCTCCTGCAGCTGCCACGGTGTTGGCCTTTTCTCTAATGTTGCTTTTCTCCTCCTCATATTTTAGTAGAATTAATCTCTGAGCCTCACGAGAAACACTTTTTTCCCCTCACATACGGCGCTCTGTGAGGACACTCAGTGACGCTGCGCTTCTCTCATGATTGTGATTGGTCCG
The DNA here is from genome assembly GCF_041903045.1 of Epinephelus lanceolatus. NCBI lineage: Eukaryota > Metazoa > Chordata > Actinopteri > Perciformes > Serranidae > Epinephelus > Epinephelus lanceolatus. The sequence continues at coordinate 47,477,227 of NC_135740.1, read as the reverse complement.
CTGCGTGTGCGTTCACGGCTCTTGATAAAGCAACCCTGGGTTGAGTTACCGAGTTGATATCCAGCGTCGTGATACCGATTATCCTGATTGCCATTGTTAGGGTTAGTCAACCCAGGATAGGTCTGGCTAACCCAGGAAAGGTTGATCTCGCTTCGTGATACAGGCTGTGTGGTGTGAACACAGATCTGATGAGTCAGAGTCATGTGTGTCTGACGCTTTAATGAACAGCTGTAACTCACACTGATGTGTATGTGTGTGTGTGTGTGTGTGTGTGTGTGTGTGTGTGCGTGTAGAACAGATCCTGTGATGGATTTATTGACTCTCTGAACAACACCAGCGTTTGTTTCTCACCTCGACACTGTGCTCTGGTTTATCCTCCCGATCCAACGCTGAGAGAGTGCTGATGACACCTGCACACACACACACACACACAGAATCAATGCCGTTAGTGAGTGTGAGTCCTGAGAAGTGAGAGCACTAATCACACCTAAACAAACACAGACAGTGACAAGTGTTAGTGTGTCTGAACACAGACACAGTAAACACACACACACACACACTCTGGTTTATAGACGTTGTCACTGCTGCTGGTGTTGGTATAGTTGGTTTATTTTACCCAGATTTTGAATTTCAAGGTGTTTTTAATCCTTTCTGTCATCTTCCAGTCGATTAAATCAAAACAACAACAGTAACAATGAAAGTACAACTCCAAACTATTTATTTAAAAAAGAAAAAAGAGATGTGATTGAAAGCTCTGGAAGAATCCACTTAATGGACCTTCAGTTCAGATTTTGTCCTGTCAGAGCAGCGAACACTGTTACAGCCAGTATCACAAAAACTGTCCCCATGGGCTGCACGTACACACAACACAATAAAGCGTCCACACACTGTGTATGACTTAGACTGGCTGAAATCTCTGCTAGCTGCTAGGCTAATTTATACAATGTAAAATGCCATAGGCTTGTGCTAATAATGTTAGCATGTTGTATTTGTGGGGGAAATGTGTCCAGCAACAGCAAAGGCTCCACATACAGCATCACTTCCTGCCCTCAGGGATCAATACAAGTATTTATGATTCATCATCATCGTCATCATCATCATCATCAGACAGGCGGCAGTTTGGTGAATCTGCGCTTCTGTCTGTGTGTTTCTGATATCAGATATAAAGTATGTGGTTCAGCAGGTTATTCAGACATGTTTGGCTTCAGTGTAGCTGTTTGTGTGTCTGTAGCTGTTTGTGTCTGTAGCTGTTGGTGTGTCTGCAGCTGTTTGTGTGTCTGTAGCTGTTTGTGTGTCTGTAACTGTTTGTGTGTCTGTAGCTGTTTGTGTCTGTAGCTGTTTGTGTGTCTGTAGCTGTTTGTGTGTCTGTAGCTATTTGTGTGTCTGTAGCTGTTTGTGTGTCTGCAGCTGTTTGTGTCTGTAGCTGTTTGTGTGTCTGTAGCTGTTTGTGTGTCTGCAGCTGTTTGTGTCTGTAGCTGTTTGTGTGTCTGTAGCTGTTTGTGTGTCTGCAGCTGTTTGTGACTGTAGCTGTTTGTGTCTGTAGCTGTTTGTGTGTCTGTAGCTATTTGTGTGTCTGCAGCTGTTTGTGTGTCTGTAGCTGTTTGTGTGTCTGTAGCTATTTGTGTGTCTGCAGCTGTTTGTGTGTCTGTAGCTGTTTGTGTGTCTGTAGCTATTTGTGTGTCTGTAGCTGTTTGTGTGTCTGTAGCTGTTTGTGTGTCTGTAGCTATTTGTGTGTCTGTAGCTGTTTGTGTCTGTAGCTGTTTGTGTGTCTGCAGCTGTTTGTGTGTCTGTAGCTGTTTGTGTGTCTGTAGCTGTTTGTGACTGTAGCTGTTTGTGTCTGTAGCTGTTTGTGTGTCTGCAGCTGTTTGTGTGTCTGTAGCTGTTTGTGTGTCTGTAGCTGTTTGTGTGTCTGCAGCTGTTTGTGTGTCTGTAGCTATTTGTGTGTCTGTAGCTGTTTGTGTGTCTGCAGCTGTTTGTGTCTGTAGCTGTTTGTGTGTCTGTAGCTGTTTGTGTGTCTGCAGCTGTTTGTGTGTCTGCAGCTGTTTGTGTCTGTAGCTGTTTGTGTGTCTGTAGCTGTTTGTGTGTCTGCAGCTGTTTGTGACTGTAGCTGTTTGTGTCTGTAGCTGTTTGTGTGTCTGTAGCTATTTGTGTGTCTGCAGCTGTTTGTGTGTCTGTAGCTGTTTGTGTGTCTGTAGCTGTTTGTGTGTCTGTAGCTATTTGTGTGTCTGCAGCTGTTTGTGTGTCTGTAGCTGTTTGTGTGTCTGCAGCTGTTTGTGTGTCTGTAGCTGTTTGTGACTGTAGCTGTTTGTGTCTGTAGCTGTTTGTGTGTCTGCAGCTGTTTGTGTGTCTGTAGCTGTTTGTGACTGTAGCTGTTTGTGTCTGTAGCTGTTTGTGTGTCTGCAGCTGTTTGTGTGTCTGTAGCTGTTTGTGTGTCTGCAGCTGTTTGTGTCTGTAGCTGTTTGTGTGTCTGCAGCTGTTTGTGTGTCTGTAGCTGTTTGTGTGTCTGTAGCTGTTTGTGTCTGTAGCTGTTTGTGTGTCTGCAGCTGTTTGTGTGTCTGTAGCTATTTGTGTGTCTGCAGCTGTTTGTGTGTCTGTAGCTGTTTGTGTGTCTGTAGCTGTTTGTGACTGTAGCTGTTTGTGTCTGTAGCTGTTTGTGTGTCTGCAGCTGTTTGTGTGTCTGTAGCTGTTTGTGTGTCTGCAGCTGTTTGTGTCTGTAGCTGTTTGTGTGTCTGCAGCTGTTTGTGTGTCTGTAGCTGTTTGTGTGTCTGTAGCTGTTTGTGTCTGTAGCTGTTTGTGTGTCTGCAGCTGTTTGTGTGTCTGTAGCTATTTGTGTGTCTGTAGCTGTTTGTGTGTCTGTAGCTGTTTGTGTCTGTAGCTGTTTGTGTGTCTGTAGCTGTTTGTGTGTCTGCAGCTGTTTGTGTGTCTGTAGCTGTTCGTGTGTCTGCAGCTGTTTGTGTGTCTGTAGCTGTTTGTGTGTCTGTAGCTGTTTGTGTCTGTAGCTGTTTGTGTGTCTGTAGCTGTTTGTGTGTCTGCAGCTGTTTGTGTCTGTAGCTGTTTGTGTGTCTGTAGCTGTTTGTGTCTGTAGCTGTTTGTGTGTCTGCAGCTGTTTGTGTGTCTGCAGCTGTTTGTGTGTCTGTAGCTGTTTGTGTCTGTAGCTGTTTGTGTGTCTGTAGCTGTTTGTGTGTCTGCAGCTGTTTGTGTCTGTAGCTGTTTGTGTGTCTGTAGCTGTTTGTGTCTGTAGCTGTTTGTGTGTCTGCAGCTGTTTGTGTCTGTAGCTGTTTGTGTGTCTGTAGCTGTTTGTGTGTCTGCAGCTGTTTGTGTCTGTAGCTGTTTGTGTGTCTGTAGCTGTTTGTGTCTGTAGCTGTTTGTGTGTCTGCAGCTGTTTGTGTGTCTGTAGCTGTTTGTGTGTCTGCAGCTGTTTGTGTGTCTGTAGCTGTTTGTGTGTCTGCAGCTGTTTGTGTCTGTAGCTGTTTGTGTCTGTAGCTGTTTGTGTGTCTGCAGCTGTTTGTGACTGTAGCTGTTTGTGTGTCTGCAGCTGTTTGTGTCTGTAGCTGTTTGTGTGTCTGTAGCTGTTTGTGTCCGTAGCTGTTTGTGTGTCTGCAGCTGTTTGTGTCTGTAGCTGTTTGTGTGTCTGTAGCTGTTTGTGTCTGTAGCTGTTTGTGTGTCTGCAGCTGTTTGTGTGTCAAGTGAAATCAGAAGTTGTGTTGAAAAACAGTTTGTCAGGAACCTTCAGACCGCCGTCGTTCTCACCTGAGCACACCTGCTCAGACTCTGACTAATTGTTGGGTTTGAAAAGTTTGAAAAAAAGTCACAGGAAGCAGCAACATGTTGGAGAACATGAGGTATGAACGGGTTCTGTTTGAGGAGAACTGACTGAGGCTGCGACTGTGGAGCTGAGGCGTATTAAGTGCTCTCTGAGAAATAAAGGTGCTGACTGGAACCATATTGGGTTCTCCGGCTTGTTGCCAAGGAAGAACCCTTTTCCACCAAATTAGCTCTGGTTCTTGAACTGGTTCTGTTCAGGAGTCTTGGTACCTTGGTGCTATCCAAAGAACCAGCTTATATTTCCACCAGTTTTGATCAGAACAATCATCAACATCAGTGCTGCATGGTGGCAGATCACACTGATTATCTAAGAACATTATTATTATTTGTTTTTACCCAAACAAAAACAACCATGGGCCACACGTTTATTCTAACTTCACTTCTCTGTAGTCTCTTTCTGAGCCGTAGAACACAACACGCCAACTGATCACTGCTGTCATCACTGCTGTCGTCACTGCTGTCGTCACTTCAGGTGAAGAAAAACCTGATTTTATTTGGTTCCACTTGAGAACCATCGTTTAAAGTTCTGAACCAGTTTTTTTTTTCATTTTCTTTTGTGGAAAAACTGAACGGTTCAACATTAGGTCCAGGAACCAACAGAACTGGCTCCATGTTGGTTGATGAGGGGTAAGGAAACTCTTCTTGGTTCCTGGTAGAGAACCTGTTCATAAATCAACCTGACTAAACCAAACAAGACTTGAAACTTGACTTGGACTTTTACACCAAAGACTCAAGACTTCAAGACAGAAGATTAAAAGTATGCTTCTAAAAATGTGACACAAATCTGTTCATTTCCTGCAAGTTGACTCTTAATTCCCACAATCCACTTTGTTTGAACCAACCTGACGTCATCCAACCAACCTGACGTCATCCAACCAACCTGACATCATCCAACCTACCTGACATCATCCCACCAACCTGACGTCATCCAACCTACCTGACATCATCCCACCAACCTGACATCATCCGACCAACCTGACATCATCCCACCAACCTGACATCATCCAACCAACCTGACATCATCCCACCAACCTGACATCATCCAACCTACCTGACATCATCCAACCTACCTGACGTCATCCAACCTACCTGACATCATCCCACCAACCTGACATCATCCCACCAACCTGACATCATCCCACCAACCTGACGTCATCCAACCAACCTGACATCATCCAACCAACCTGACATCATCCCACCAACCTGACGTCACCCAACCTACCTGACGTCATCCAACCTACCTGACGTCATCCAACCTACCTGACATCATCCAACCTACCTGACGTCATCCAACCAACCTGACGTCATCCCACCAACCTGACATCATCCAACCTACCTGACGTCATCCCACCAACCTGACATCATCCCACCTACCTGACGTCATCCCACCTACCTGACATCACCCAACCAACCTGACATCATCCCACCAACCTGACGTCATCCAACCTACCTGACATCACCCAACCTACCTGACATCATCCAACCAACCTGACATCATCCCACCAACCTGACATCATCCAACCTACCTGACGTCATCCCACCAACCTGACATCATCCCACCAACCTGACATCATCCAACCAACCTGACATCATCCCACCAACCTGACGTCATCCCACCTACCTGACATCACCCAACCAACCTGACATCATCCCACCAACCTGACGTCATCCAACCTACCTGACATCACCCAACCTACCTGACATCATCCCACCAACCTGACGTCATCCAACCTACCTGACATCATCCAACCTACCTGACATCATCCCACCAACCTGACGTCATCCAACCTACCTGACATCATCCAACCTACCTGACATCATCCAACCTACCTGACATCACCCAACCTACCTGACATCATCCCACCAACCTGACATCATCCCACCTACCTGACGTCATCCAACCAACCTGACATCATCCCACCAACCTGACGTCATCCCACCTACCTGACATCACCCAACCAACCTGACATCATCCCACCAACCTGACGTCATCCAACCTACCTGACATCACCCAACCTACCTGACATCATCCCACCAACCTGACGTCATCCAACCTACCTGACATCATCCAACCTACCTGACATCATCCCACCAACCTGACGTCATCCAACCTACCTGACATCATCCAACCTACCTGACATCATCCAACCTACCTGACATCACCCAACCTACCTGACATCATCCCACCAACCTGACATCATCCCACCAACCTGACATCATCCAACCTACCTGACATCATCCAACCAACCTGACATCATCCAACCTACCTGACATCACCCAACCTACCTGACATCATCCCACCAACCTGACATCATCCCACCAACCTGACATCATCCAACCTACCTGACATCATCCAACCAACCTGACATCATCCAACCTACCTGACATCACCCAACCTACCTGACATCATCCCACCAACCTGACATCATCCCACCAACCTGACATCATCCAACCTACCTGACATCATCCAACCTACCTGACATCATCCCACCAACCTGACATCATCCAACCTACCTGACATCATCCAACCTACCTGACGTCATCCAACCTACCTGACATCATCCCACCAACCTGACATCATCCCACCAACCTGACATCATCCCACCAACCTGACGTCATCCAACCAACCTGACATCATCCAACCAACCTGACATCATCCCACCAACCTGACGTCATCCAACCTACCTGACGTCATCCAACCTACCTGACGTCATCCAACCAACCTGACGTCATCCAACCTACCTGACATCATCCAACCTACCTGACGTCATCCAACCAACCTGACGTCATCCCACCAACCTGACATCATCCAACCTACCTGACGTCATCCCACCAACCTGACATCATCCCACCTACCTGACGTCATCCCACCTACCTGACATCACCCAACCAACCTGACATCATCCCACCAACCTGACGTCATCCAACCTACCTGACATCACCCAACCTACCTGACATCATCCAACCAACCTGACATCATCCCACCAACCTGACATCATCCAACCTACCTGACGTCATCCCACCAACCTGACATCATCCCACCTACCTGACGTCATCCAACCAACCTGACATCATCCCACCAACCTGACGTCATCCCACCTACCTGACATCACCCAACCAACCTGACATCATCCCACCAACCTGACATCATCCAACCTACCTGACATCACCCAACCTACCTGACATCATCCCACCAACCTGACGTCATCCAACCTACCTGACATCATCCAACCTACCTGACATCATCCCACCAACCTGACGTCATCCAACCTACCTGACATCATCCAACCTACCTGACATCATCCAACCTACCTGACATCACCCAACCTACCTGACATCATCCCACCAACCTGACATCATCCCACCAACCTGACATCATCCAACCTACCTGACATCATCCAACCAACCTGACATCATCCCACCAACCTGACATCATCCCACCAACCTGACATCATCCAACCTACCTGACATCATCCAACCAACCTGACATCATCCCACCAACCTGACATCATCCCACCAACCTGACATCATCCCACCAACCTGACATCATCCAACCTACCTGACATCATCCCACCAACCTGACATCATCCAACCTACCTGACATCATCCCACCAACCTGACATCATCCAACCTACCTGACATCATCCAACCTACCTGACATCATCCAACCTACCTGACATCATCCAACCTACCTGACATCATCCCACCAACCTGACATCATCCAACCTACCTGACATCATCCCACCAACCTGACATCATCCAACCTACCTGACATCATCCCACCAACCTGACATCACCCAACCAACCTGACATCATCCAACCTACCTGACATCATCCCACCAACCTGACATCATCCAACCTACCTGACATCATCCAACCTACCTGACATCATCCCACCAACCTGACATCATCCCACCAACCTGACATCATCCCACCAACCTGACATCATCCAACCTACCTGACATCATCCCACCAACCTGACATCATCCAACCAACCTGACATCATCCCACCAACCTGACATCATCCAACCTACCTGACGTCATCCCACCAACCTGACATCATCCCACCTACCTGACGTCATCCAACCAACCTGACATCATCCCACCAACCTGACGTCATCCCACCAACCTGACATCATCCCACCAACCTGACATCATCCCACCAACCTGACATCATCCAACCAACCTGACATCATCCCACCAACCTGACATCATCCAACCTACCTGACATCACCCAACCAACCTGACATCATCCCACCAACCTGACATCATCCCACCAACCTGACATCATCCAACCTACCTGACATCATCCAACCTACCTGACATCATCCCACCAACCTGACATCATCCCACCAACCTGACATCATCCCACCAACCTGACATCATCCAACCTACCTGACATCATCCCACCAACCTGACATCATCCAACCAACCTGACATCATCCCACCAACCTGACATCATCCAACCTACCTGACATCACCCAACCAACCTGACATCATCCCACCAACCTGACGTCATCCAACCTACCTGACATCACCCAACCTACCTGACATCATCCCACCAACCTGACGTCATCCAACCTACCTGACATCATCCAACCTACCTGACATCATCCCACCAACCTGACGTCATCCAACCTACCTGACATCATCCAACCTACCTGACATCATCCAACCTACCTGACATCACCCAACCTACCTGACATCATCCCACCAACCTGACATCATCCCACCAACCTGACATCATCCAACCTACCTGACATCATCCAACCAACCTGACATCATCCCACCAACCTGACATCATCCCACCAACCTGACATCATCCCACCAACCTGACATCATCCAACCTACCTGACATCATCCAACCAACCTGACATCATCCCACCAACCTGACATCATCCCACCAACCTGACATCATCCCACCAACCTGACATCATCCAACCTACCTGACATCATCCCAACAACCTGACATCATCCAACCTACCTGACATCATCGCACCAACCTGACATCATCCAACCTACCTGACATCATCCAACCTACCTGACATCATCCAACCTACCTGACATCATCCCACCAACCTGACATCATCCAACCTACCTGACATCATCCCACCAACCTGACATCATCCAACCTACCTGACATCATCCCACCAACCTGACATCACCCAACCAACCTGACATCATCCAACCTACCTGACATCATCCCACCTACCTGACATCATCCAACCTACCTGACATCATCCAACCTACCTGACATCATCCCACCAACCTGACATCATCCCACCAACCTGACATCATCCCACCAACCTGACATCATCCAACCTACCTGACATCATCCCACCAACCTGACATCATCCAACCTACCTGACATCATCCCACCAACCTGACATCATCCAACCTACCTGACATCATCCCACCAACCTGACGTCATCCAACCTACCTGACATCATCCAACCTACCTGACATCATCCCACCAACCTGACGTCATCCAACCTACCTGACATCACCCAACCTACCTGCAGGACCGAACCATGGAGAACCAGCATTATGTTAATGAGCAACAAAAACTGATCCCAAAGATCATTTTGTTCACATATGAAAACTACTCAGTGCAAAATGTTTGACACTTCCAGATGGAAACGCAACAACTTCCACCAAATTTCTATTCTGCGATTATTGCTGTTAAATTGAGTTTACATATAGTGAAGAGCGAACTGTGACTTGTTTAGGACTCTAAACTTGGGACCTGACCTGGGCCTTCAGAGCAAAGACTTGAGACTTAACAGCGATTTGAATACAATGATGGTGAGGGTCAGGATCTCTAAACAGTCCTTGACGAACCCTTCTTCCTGAGAGTGTACTGAGAACATGGTCTGATGTGCAACAGTCAGTGTTGAAGAAGAAGTGGAGGATATTACATTTTGAGGGTAAGATGCCCTGCTGACAGTCGGCCGTCGCTGACAGACGGTTTAACTGATGCGTGTCTGACTGTAACACAGTGACATGTGTGTGCGGCTGACGGCCAGGTGAGCACAGGTGTGAAAACACTGCAGGTACATTTGTCTCCTCTCACTGATTAAACACACAGATCACCTCTGAGTCTGCAGACAACGAGCCGCTGAACGTTCATACCACAAAAGCAACAAGAGTCTTAATTAATATCTGAGCAGCAGCCGCAACACACCTGAGCCTCACCTGCCTGCTTCCTCTTAAAGCGATAGCGCACCCAAAAATCACTGAGCGCGCTAACGTTACAGCTCAGCCGAGGAGGACACAGTAAACATTAATGTTTACGTGTCACAATGTGACGTCCAGGAGTGTGTTAGTTCAGATTTCTGTTTGCACATCAGCACATATTTAATCAGATAATGCCTCATTTGCATATTTAAACATAACATTTCAGAAATGTTCAGCCCAGTGTTGTGTTTCCCTCAGTGCCCATAAATTCCATCATAAAGCCAGATGCCAGCAGGAAACACTTATTTTTCCCGAGCAGTGACACAGAGGGACAAATTCTCCAGAAAGTATTTCAGCTTCTTCTTGACAACATGTTTTCTCTGTTGCCGTCAGGGCATCGTTACATTTTACCTGCTTGACTGTTGGAATGGAATTTCTTTTGCTGATGATACAACTTTGATTGGATTTATAGCTTCCTTTATTCCACTGAACCCCTCGGCACATTTTTATTTTTATTAATGACTCGTCTTTATAAAGTGAAGGTGTCTGCAAGGCCGACGTGTTCATACTCATGCAGAGGACGTGTGTGGACAATATTTACAGAACATGGACTCTGGTTATTATGTGGACGTGGACGGCACTCAGGATCAGTCAGAGCCTACAGAGAAAGGTTGTGCTGCTGGATGAATCAGACAGACGTGTGTTTCTGAATAAAACACTGAAGGGAGAAGTTGTAGAAGAAGAATGTCTCCAGCGGCTGCAGGCACAGCGTCTCTGTTCTCCGCCGGGTCACCTCAGACTGATGTAACTGAGGAAGATGATCCTCCAGAGAGCTGTTTATTCATCAGGACAGGGGGAGGTGTGGGAGCTGCTGCCTGCAGACAGAGCTGAGGGTTTAAAAGACCCTGCTGAGGGTCGTTCAGGCTTTTTACGACAGAGCAAACAAGCCCTGCTGGGAGGACATCATCATCATCATCATCATCATCATCATCAGGACAGGTGGGGCACATTAGAAAGTGTGTTTTTGTCATTAGAGTGAGGGCTAAAGGCCGCTCTCTCCGTCGTCGCCTGTTTTCACTCAGCCGTGTGGACCGCTGTCAAAACCACGAGAAGATAAACAGACATGTCTGACATGTCGAGACCTGGTCTGTTTGTTTCCTCCTCTTTCCCTCCAGATCTAGAGCCAGCTGGCTTTTCAGCAGCTGCTGCTTCCCATCTTTGTTTCCTTAACGGAGCCTTTATTTACTCACTCAGCCACTGCTAAAATGATGTGGCATTTCTCAGCAACATTTCAACATCAGTGAGTTACAGAGCAGAGACGCTGTCAGTCTGAGGGACACAGTGAGTCAGACTCATCAGGATTTAACAGACACGAGTCCTCAGACTGTCTCTGGTTGGTTTTTACTAAACAACTTCTTCAATAATAAATGGATGCAAATCAAGTTGCATGTGCAAACAAAGCCCCTCAACAGAGACACAAATAGACCAGGTCTTCACTAATTACAGCAGCAAACACTTTAAATACTGATCCAGCACTCAGGCAGCGCAGGGCCTTCAAGAGCCTCGTCATTATCAGACCATTATCTGATCTGATCTGATCGAGAAGACTCTCACTGCCTCACTGACTGCCAACACTATCTGATCCCTGCAGCCATCCTCAGGGGACGCACTCTCAGCATGAGGCAGATACTACATGTCAAACTGTAGCATCACAAGTCAGAGACACAAACAGAGGCTCCGTTCACACCTGGTAGAAACATGTGGACAGATCTGAATACTCAGACCATGTTCTGAGGTGGTCATAGCCAAACATGTTTCTACAGTGTGAATGTGTCCTGAGCCACAGTGAAGGGCCGCCTCCTGAGGAACCCTCCTGCTGTGAGGCAACAATGTGCCTCCAGCCTCCTGTGTAAGTGGAAGAATATACTTATTTGCATAAGTGTAGATTTCAGGGCCTGGGGGGGGGGGGGGGGGGCACAGACCCAGACTCAGGTCTCAGTCTGCGGCTTGTAAACCGTAAATAAAGCCGAACATCAGAAATGATTTAAAGAATTGATTGTTGCTATCGTGTAGCTAATGAATGGGGAACATTCCTGGCGTGTCGGGCCCTGCTGACAGACCTGCACTTATCTTTGATCATTTTGGGTCATTTTGGTAATTTGGCACGCCCTGGCTCTCTGCACCAACCTGCTGCTGCTGAAGTCAGACAGCAACCTGTCGCAACTTAATACAAACTCAGTAAAAGAGGGATGGGTCTGGATGCCCTTTGTGTTTGTGATTCGCTCAGCTCAGATCGTCTCCTGCTGAAACTTTCATTCTTCAGGGTTGAATCAGACGCACGGCGCTGCAGAGCAAAGTATATACGAGCTTCAGGGTGTGAAGCTTTGTCAGAAACCTGCGCACAGCCGTGAGTCATGTTGATCCTGTCGAGGCATGAGAGGTTTCTGCACCTCTCACCTGTACATTAGTAACAGTGCATTCACTGTGAAAATACGACGAGGTGGATCCTGTTCTGAAGATCAAGTTCCAACAGGAAACACAAACTCCATCATTAACACGAACACTGAGCGCCTCCATCTGATTTGTCTGTGTGTAGTCGGAGCGCTGCTGCCTTCAAATTAAATGTTACATTATCTCTCTGAACACCAGCAGATCCTCTTAATGGTTTCTGATCCTCACCTGTAAATTCCTCTTTGATTTAACTAAATGGCCTAAAGTATGTGGACGCTTTGGATGACAGTCATGTGACTGTTGACCTTTGAATTCCAAACCCACAGAAATGAACGCGCCGCCTTCTCGTTCTGGATCTTTCCTGCTGATGTTGGGTGAGGAGGTGCGCCTCGTTCCAGTTCATGAAACAGAACACGAGCACTGACAGCAGATTTCACTTCTTTAATACGGGCAGAAACATATAGACACGGACATGTTTCATCTAAAGAGCTTGTTTTGTCAGGCTGATGGTGGCTCTTTAGATAAAACCTGTCCCTGTCTTCATGTCTCTGCCCGTATTAAACAAGTGAACTCTACTGTAAGTGTTGCAGTTGTGTTTTATGGTCTTCGTCAGCACCGTGCAGCCTCTTCACACAGTCTAAGGTTGTTGTTTTGTTTAGTGGTGTTGAGGTCAGAGCTCTGTGCACATCACTCAACTTCTTCCACACCAACTGTTTCTCTATGAAATAAATCCTGAAATACTTCAGTAAATATGTAAATAATGTAAACATGAATAAATATTCCACATCTTTTTATTTTAGAGCTCTTTGTGTAAATGGAGCGTGCTTTTCTCACAGATTTAAAGATTTTGGCTCCGTCTAAATTTGAGTGAACGTCCTCCAGAGGCCAGTTTAGTCTCTTAGCAGAGTGTGAGGCAGACGGTCCACACAGCAGAGCAGCTGCTAACAAGTCGTCTCTCTCAAGTCCACGTCTTGAGTCTTTTAAAGGTTCAGTCTGTCAGGTTTGGGGGGTTTAGTGTCGTCTTTATGTGTGACAATAGATCCATCTCTTTCCAACGCTGTGAACGGCGGTGGTGGTCTGTGAGGTCATTAATACATCCAGACACTACATCACTGACTGGTTCCGTTCTGCCTTTATTTAAATGTCTTCGTTGTTTCCAAAGGTCCCACAGTATCTTACTCACAAAACGCCACGCTGCCTCCACGACCTGCAGCAGCTCTGCTCCGTTCTTCTGTAAGCTTTCAGAAAACGTGCAGGAATACTGACAGAATGAACCCAGCGTACAGACACAAGGCTCCGTCTGTCTCCGTCTCTGTATCTAATGCTAAGCACAAATTCCTTCAGTGTTTGGGCACCCAGTGGCTCAGTGGGTAAAGCGGGCGGCCCATATGCGAGTGCCCTTCCCACAGTGGCTACAGGCTGCATGTCACCTCCTCTCTCTCCTCCTTTCATGCTTCAAACTGTCCTGTCATTAAAGGCCCACAGAAACAAAAACCCTTCACTGTCCAGGAGCTGAATTATCCTCAGAGGGCTCTTCCTCTCAGAAACAAACAGACCTGAGGTCTCATTTATGAAACAGTGTGTACGCGTGTGGTTGGAGCCTGACCGTAGGAACTGCTGATGATCCATGTTCAGTCTGGATCCAACACTGTTTTATAAATGAGACCGCGGCTGATTTAAAGCAGGAAAAACTCTGAATAAGCAGGTTAGAATTTAAATATCAGTGTTTTTCCAACGCAGTCGTTGGCGAGGAGTTGCTGACTACATGAACACATGAATCTATCTATCTATCTAGAGTCAGTGTTTGGTTCGTCCGTTCTGGGCTACTGTAGAAACATGGCGGTGCAACATGCTGATCTCTGTAGACGAGGACCTGCTCCCTGTGTAGATATAAACAGCTCATTCTGAGGGAACAACAACCATTAGATGAGATTATAATCTGACACACTGGAGCTTTAAGACTGACTCTGATTGGTCGAGTCCAAACCCTGAACGCAGCCCAAATGTACATGAGAATATGTGCAGAGCCGTCCACATACTTTTGACCATATCATTTTATTTTGACATAATTTTCAAACAATCTCATTTTAATCTGATTTCCTCAGTCTTCTCTGACATTTTTGTTTTCAGCCTTTCATTTGTAAAATCAGTTCACTGATGACGTTTATGTGTCTTTTCTGGTTCCACCAGTTCCTCTGTGTTATTTATATATTTATTTATTCATGATTTGACGCAGCCGCAGTGGAGGACGAACTTTTGGAAGTTACTGGGGATCAAATTGAGACTAAAGAATCAAGCTCAGTGTTCAGGTCGTCTGCATTCAGAGGGCTGACGTTAGAACAAACCTCACACAGACACAACGAGCTTTAACCAAACACATTGCTCAGCCTGAGCTTGTGTGCTCGGGGACATAAATATCAAATACAGCTGCTTTTACACAGGAACAGTTTGTTTCAGTGTGACACTGTGTGTCTGTCTCCTGTCCTCCTGTCCTCCTGTCTTTGTGTGACGTCTCTCCTTTAAACACAACTCGCCCTCCGCCTGTAATCCTCTGCTGCACCGGCCCGAGGGTGTGGACAATCACCTGAGCTACCTGCGGATTACAGCAGCAGGACAGGGCTTGTAGCAGCTTGTAGCGTCAGAGCTAATGCTGCACTTATTTGCCCCAACATCAAAGTGCGCAGCAGATGACTCAGTTGCAACTGTCAGAGATGAATGTACAGATACCTGAGGGGCTCATGGGACACTTTTCCTCCTTAAATCCTCTCAGAGCACAGATGAGTGAGTTTGTGAGTGACCTCTGACTGAGTTTCTCATTATGAAGTTTCATTTTCAGCAGTGACACACTCTCCCTCTGCTCACACCTGGATCACCCTATCAGGACATATTAACCATTTTTCACCCCCCTGTGGGAAATAACTGGCCGTGAGGTTTTACAGTCGCAGTGATGCCAGGTCGTCCAGATGTCTCAGACTCACAGAGGGAGTTTGAATCAAAATGTCTTTCTGTCCACACTGCTCATGACAAGAGGAGAAGACACTGAGCAGGCTGATCCAGTTACACCTACAGCCCACAGTCTCTGTATATCTGCTGCCTGTTAAAGCTTCAGTCACATGTTTCAGGGCCGAGCTGAAGATTCAAGAGTGTGCCCACTGTCACAGAGCTGGAGGTGACATCGGGCTCAGAGCAGAGGTTTAAATCAGCAGTAACTTACTTCACAGTGAAAGCATGATGTGGAGTCCTGCTGGAAAATATCTGAATATAATAGAAAGAAAATCTGAAAATAAAGTAAGAAGTGAATTTGTTGCGACTGCAGGTTGACATGAAATATCACTGAAATACAATCAAAGTATCACAGGCCCACACTGAATCTGTGCCGCAGACAGACGCTGCTTGTAAAAGTCAGACTATTGTGTCTCCTCCTCCTCCTCTTCCTCGTGCACGTGTGTGACAGTCGTGTGTTGTGTTCAGTCAGTGTTATGTCAGAAATCAGAGTTAACAGATAATGTTTGTTTCTCTGCTCCATATTCAACCTACTGATGATTAAATCAAATTTCTGATTCAAAGTTTCTTCTAAAGTCTCATTTTAGGTTTTAATGTGTGAGATTATTTTGGTTCAGAAACAACTGTTATCATAAATAAACACTGTCGATCACATTACCAGCAAAACCTCATCCATTCAGAAGTGGTGACATTTTAATATTTTGTGACATAAATCTTTTCCTGTTGGCTTTGCTGACAGACAGATGTGGAAGCATGGTGTCAGCTGCCTGCCCTCTGACCTCTACAGGTTAGCTAGTGTTAGCCTTGGCCGCTCTGCACTGTGCACCACTGGTGGCGCCGTCCCAACAGGACCGTGTTGCTGCATTAACGCTGTGGCCGCCTTCCGGTCTCCCATCAGGTCACCCTGGTGAGTTAGCGGCTTCATTTCTTCCTTTTAGCATGGTTAATTAAGTTAGCACCACTAGCTGTGCTGACACTGCTAACAGCACTAACAGAGCTAACAATGCTAATAATGCTAAAGGGGGTTTATGGCTCAAAATGAAGCTGCTAACTCATCCAGGTGACCTGTGGAGAGACCAGAGGGCAGACACAAACGCTGCTGCAAGGAATCAGTCCAAAAAAACAGAAATGAGTTAGCATGTTAGCATGTTAGCGCCTTCTGTTCCCTGGTCTTGAAGTCAGCGTGTTTTGGGTTAGACATCTGAAATAAGGTCTGCGGTTAACACAAGCTTTTGTTCCACAACATAAAATACATCAGTAAATACCTGCTGTGAAGTTTGAAGCTTTATGTGTCTAACAAGAGTCAGAGTGAGACTACAGAACGTCATCACCACTTTACTGCCTCATTGTTGTGGCGGTGACGTTAAGTCATGTGACTGTGGTGTGGTTTGTTTACGGCCTAACGTTAGCTTTCTTCTTCTGCTGATTGAATTTATTCTTCAATAATCATAAAGTGGTGTTTATTAGTGGAGATTATCTCTCTGAACAAAACCTGAAGGATCAGAAGTAAATATTCTGTTAACATCCCAAACTACAGATGGTTGTTTCGGCCTGTTCAGTAGAAACATGTAGTCTTATAGTCTCACCTGTTTTGGGATCCACATCGAAGTACGTCTGATGAGCTTCCAGCATCTGGTAGGAGAGCTTCCCCTCAGAGGAAGTGTCCACGTCTGTCGCCAACACCTGGACGACTGACTTCACTTTGTCCACGTTCTCCTGGACGGACGCAAAGTACACGGGCTGAGAGAGTTCTGGAGCGTTATCGTTAACGTCCAGGACCTCCAGGAAGACGTGCGTCCAGGAGATCAGAGGTTCGGTTCCCAGATCAGTGACGTAGACGGAGAGCCAGTAGTGAGGCGTCGTCTCGCGGTCCAACGTCTCTGTCGTACGAATCACACCTGGGACAGGTGAGAGGGGAGTCAGGAGGAAAATAAAACAGTTTCACTTATGAACAGAACAAGTTTTCACTGGTTTCAAACTGCTACTGCCTCAGGAATTAATCACTTATCAGTTTAATCAATTAAATATTTAATAAGTGTAACCACCCCGCAGGAAATATCAGTCACCACTTTCATCACGCGCCTGTTTGCAGTTTGAGAAATTTGGCTCGGGGCCCGACAGCCCCGCAGCGTGACATGTCTGTGTTGCCAAAACTAAGTGAGATTCCTTCAGAGTACGAGGAGCAGATCCCACAGGGGAGCTGCGGTACGATGGGGGTCTGACACGTCTTCACTGCACATAGTTTCTGTCTGAAGCAATTTGAATTCGGACACCCTGAGGGGGAGCAAAAAAAACAGCAACACACAAACCAAGACGTATTTCAGCGCGGCCCCATTATGACCGAGAACTCTGTTTGCCCTGATTTTATCTGAGCTCTAAGTGCAGCAGTGGACTGATGGAATGCACGACGATATGTTGAGAGGTCGAAGGGCTTCCTCTGCAAAGATACCATGATGGAATAGACAAACTACCTCAAACACCCCCAGAGGAGAAATCATTACGTACTATGACACCAGGAAATATCTGTAACAATTTTCTGTGTCAACATCAGGAGGAAATCTTTACACTTACATCACATTTAACATCAGGATTATTAATGTCAACTGTGCCTGAGTGTGAGCTCTTACATATCAGTCAAACATCGCAAACGCAAAATACACACTGAAACCACAAATGGAAAAACATTCTGACCACCAGGGCCATTAGCAGCTATTTCTTCTGCTTTCAATCATAACACATGATCTTCATCAGCAGACGGGTTCGGCCTGTTTGTCTCTGAACTGAACATGTTCACATTTTCATTTTTCTGAGTATTTTAAGGACTCAGCTCGTCCATGTTTAAAAAGCTACAGCTACAGCAGGGGCTCTAACACTTATCACTCAAAGGTCAGCAGCAGATTTTTATTCAAATTTTTTTTATAAAAAACATTTATTAACCCACTTCTTTCTTTTAAACAAATTATAAATCCGTCTTACATCATAGAAGCTGAGCACACAGCAGGCGTGTGCAGCACGTGCATGTGACGACCCAAATAAACTGTGACAAAGACATCAGCAGCGGGGAGCGTGATATCAGTGACCTGACACGACAGACGTTATAGATTGTAACAACCCTTTGATAACTGAAAGTTTAAAGTTGAACACTAAATCCTGGAGTTGAACAAAAGCCTCTGTTTGTCACAGACATTAATGACTTTTAGTTCAAACAGTTTATTTCTGGTGAAGTTTTAAAGTGATTTAATCAAACGTCACTGTTTTTAGCTCAGATTAAGTTTTGTGTCCGAGGCGATCCGAGACTCTGCGGGGCCCCAGGCTAAGGAGCCAGTCAAGGGCGTGTCCAAACGAACAGTATCCAACTGTCACACTGTAGCTAGAGGGGCCCCGGTTAGAGGGGGTTTGGAGCAGCAGCGGTGCATCGTGTAATGCTTTAATTTAAGGGTTTATGGGGGTTTATAGCTGCCAATGCAAGATGTGCCGATATATGTTTCCTTCTGAGGGCCCCTTTTCCTAATTTTTTGTGTTCCACCAGATAATCTGCTCTGAGCTCCTGTATCACAAATACAGAATGTGTCTCCTGTCTTCTAGAACATGATCTCTGTAAGAAATAACAGCTGTCTGAGCTGCGCCTGTCTCGGTTCTGTGTCGGCCCAATCACAAGAGATGTGACGTTAATTACCAGCAATTAATTATTTCTGGTTTCCAGCAACTGATTGCAGGCAAACAATGTCATTTCTGCCGCGAGGCTCAAAAGTATTTTGACTGTCTTAAACTTGAATGTATGTTGCTTAAGAAGGATGGTCAGGCATTTTCCTTCAGTCACTCAGGCTCAAGGAGAAATATCTGTAGCTTCAGGGAGGGTCAAAAAAAAAGTGAACCCATGCCGCCCACTCCTCTCATAAATAATGAACAGTCCCAGGCAAACAGCAGCACAACTAATAAGTCAAACATAAACTATAATATAGTTCAGGACGAGGCTCTGCAGGTTTTACATGTTCAAACTTCATCAAAAGAAAAACTGTTTCCCCCTCGTCACCAACAAACAACCAGAAACACAACAAAGAGACAAAACCACAGAGTTTGTTTTTTTTACCTGTTTCCTCGTTGATGGCGAAGACGCCCAGACCGGAGCCTTCATGGATGTGGTACCTGACGACTCCGTCTCTGCCCAGGTCTTTATCTGAAGCTGTGAGTGTGACCACAGACGTTCCCACCGCTGAGTCCTCCATCACTCCGGCTTCATACACAAACTCTGACGGCACAGGCCTGTGGAGGTTCTCGTTCACGTCCAGAACCTGAATCTCCACGAAGCAGGAGGAGGACAAGGAGCGAGGGAGGCCGTGATCCACCGCTCGGACCGTGAGGTTGTAAAATGGCCGTCTCTCAAAGTCCAGCTCCCGCTCCAGGATTAAGGCGCCCGTGGAGGAGTCGAGGTGGAAGGTCCCGCCCTCTGTGTTCTTGAGGTTATAGGTGACGAGGCCTCCGCTGCCCTGATCCAAGTCGACGCTCTCGACCCAGACGAGCAGCATGCCCACAGGAACGTCCTCGGGAACTTTGACTTTGTAAACTTTGGGCACAAACTTTGGCGGGTTGTCGTTTATGTCCTGTAAAACCACCACCAGGTCGATGATGGAGAACAGCTGAGGGCCCAGCTTGGCCTGGTCTCTGGCTTCAATCCGGAGGTCATGCCTGGGCGAGGCTTCCCGATCCAAACGGCCTGTCACCGTCACCTCGCCAGTCGCTTCATCGACCCTGAACATGTCAGTGGACGTCAGCAGGGAGTACTGGACACTCCCGCTCATATCTGCGTCAGGATCTACTGCACGAGCTGTGAAGATGATGGAGTCCACCTCCGTGTTTTCAGGCACATGGATCACGTATCTGGGCTGATCGAAAACCGGAGGATTGTCGTTGACGTCCATGACGTTCACTGCAACAAACTTCCAGGCAGACGTCTGCGGTATTCCCAAATCATAAACAGTGATGTTCAAGATGTAGAACTCTTTACTCTCTCTGTCTAACGGACAGACTAACTGAAGGTCACCAGAGAAAACGTCAATGGAGAAACAGCCATCCTCGTTCCCACTGGAGATGGCGTACACCAGCTTACTGTTGAATCCAGAGTCAGCGTCCGTCGCCTTGAACTGGACGATGGTGGAATTCAGCGGATGGTCCTCAATGAGGTCGATAGAACCCGGGATGCTCAGGTCAAACTTTGGAGAGTGACGGTTGGTGATGTGCAGATCAGAGAACGTGTCTTCTTCTTGAATGGTTAAAATGGGTTTGATGGACTCGATCAGTTTATCGGTCAGCTGTTTGAAAACGCCCGTTTCGTGGCACTGGAGAGTCGCATCATCGCCTCTGTTAGTGATGGTTACCCTGATGACTGAAGCCTCTGAGAAATGTTTGCCATCTGTGGCTACAACTTTTAAATCGAATGAGTTTGCTCTCAGAGGGATCGGCTGCTTCAGGGTGACGACGCCTGACACCGGGTCAATACCAAACACCTGGAGCTCGTTCCCCGACTCGAAGACGTACCTCAGCTGCTGCAGCTCGTCCACGTCGATGGCTGACAGCTCAGCGATGGTGTGTCCCACAGGTAAGTCCTGAGGCACGGTGGTGTTGCAGCCCACCCTCTCAAACAGAGGGAAGTTATCGTTGATGTTGTTGAGGGTTATTGTCACGGGGCATTCGCTGATCTGACTGAAGGGGGTGCCGCTGTCTGACGCCCAGATTCTCAGATGGTAGCGCCGTTTCATCAGCTCGTAGTCCAAGTGTTCGGAGGTGGAGATGACGCCTGTGAACGGGTCTATGATGAAAGGTAATGGGCCTGTGTTCGCTATAGTGTACGTCACAAAGCTGTTTTTGCCTTTGTCTCTGTCTGTGGCGACGACTTTCAGAACGCTGCTGCCGACAGGGGCGTTTTCATCCAGAGTGGCCTGATAGGACGTCTGGCTGAACTGTGGGCTGTTGTCATTTTCATCCGTAATCTCAATCACCACGTGAGTCTCAGCCTCACCATGATTCGCCATCACATCGAACTCATATCTTTCCTTCCTCTCATAGTCAAATCTCGCCGTCGTTACTATGATTCCTGTTCTGGGGTTAATCCTGAATTTGGTGCTGTCAGCATTATTTTTGATGCTGAAGGTGACGTTATAAGGCACAGAGGAGACAGAGACTTTGACTACATGAGTTTTAGGCGGTGAAAACTCGCTCAGTGTGACGATGTAGGTGTCCTCGAGAAACGCCAGCGGGCTGTAATGATGAGCCGGGATGTGGATGTGTGTAATTGGAGAGAGTAAACTGGGGAAGCTCCGGTCTTTAGCCTGAAGGGACAGATTCAACCCAAAAGGAGTTTGAGACCAGATAATCCTCTTTGTGGAGATCACTTGGAAGTCTCTGCCCTGCACACCTGACGGGATTATCTCAAAACACTTGTGGGGATCTCCTCCAACAATATGGAGGGATTCCACGGGCTTAATGCCAGCCTCCACGTGGACATCAATACTTATTCTGCCGTCTGTGGACACTGTGGGTTTGGGGGGAGGTGTGATAACTGGAGAACTCGTGGATGTCTTCTGGACGTTTACTGTAACCCTGGCAACATTTCCAAATTTCTGAACACCAGATATTTTCTTCGTCCTGTCCTCAGCCAACACGGTGAGGTCGTACCTCGCCGTGCGGGTGTGATTTAGCTTCTTGACGAGGCTGACTGTGCCCGTGAAAGGGTCGACGACGAACGGATGAGCTCTGCTGGTGAAGGAGTAATAAAACTCAGCGTTGCTGCCGACGTCGGCATCTGTGGCACTGACCTTCACCACACTCGACTTGAGTGGAGTGTCCTCTCTGATGGCCGCGTTGTACGAGGCGGGATAGAAAAGAGGCTTCAGGTCGTTGGTGTCAAGCACCTGGATCAACACCTTCGTCTTCGCCTGGAAGTCAAAAGTGCTTTCGGTTGCGGCCACAGTGAGAGCGTAAGTGTCTCTGACCTCTCTGTTGAGGAGTGCCGAGTTACTGCTGCGTGTTTTGATCCTGAGGAAGCAGAAATCCCCGACTTTAACTGCCTCTGCCTGGAAGAGGCCGTCGTCATCACCTGAGACGACGTTATACTTGATTTCCCAGAACACATCTGTCATTTCAATGCCCATCTTCACGGGCGTCTCCACGTACGTCCGCGGGGCTGAGTTCTCATTGATAGTGGCATTGTAAAGATGATGTGTGAACCTTAGCGGCGAGCTGTCTTTCCCTTTTCCCATACTGCCCTGACATCTCGCCACGTGCAGGAGGACTGACGCTAAAGTGAGGAGAGCTGTTCCTAAAGCTGCCATCTTTGGTCCGTCCATGAAGATCCTCAGACCTGTGAAAAAACAAGAGACAAACAGATGTCATGTCATCAGGAGTCCCATCTTTAACGATTCATTTTAACTTTTCCAGAATATTTTACACTGTTTTCATGACTTTACAGACGAGGTAGAACATACGTGTAGTGATTATAGGGAGCCCTACAGGGCTCTTGCTCCTGAGACTGTGGTTCTCAATCTTTTTTCAGTGACGTATCCCCCAATCTCAGAACTCTTCAGTTATAATGTGACGATGATAACACTTCTGGGGGCAAAGGTCAATATTTCGGCCTGATCTGGTGCAGCCAGCAGATATCTGGGCCAAGACTTCCTCTTCATGTGT
This sequence comes from Epinephelus lanceolatus, assembly GCF_041903045.1. Classification (NCBI taxonomy): domain Eukaryota; kingdom Metazoa; phylum Chordata; class Actinopteri; order Perciformes; family Serranidae; genus Epinephelus; species Epinephelus lanceolatus. The sequence goes on along the minus strand of NC_135740.1, from coordinate 47,454,088 downwards.
TGGTCATCTGGGATTATCTTTAGCGAATATGAAGCTAACTTGTTATCAGCTGATTGGTTCAAGATTTCATTTTGACCTATTCTGCCTCTCCACAGACGGTTAACCTGCCGCTCAAACTGATTGGTTGATATTACTCTGACTAAAAACAGAAACCTGGGGTCTCATTTACAAACACTGTGTACATACAAAAGGAGGCCTGAAAGAAGCGTACGCTGCTTCACACAGACAGTTGTGAGCTATAAAAACAGACTTGGTGGGAGAAACTTTCACCTGTGCTTACCAACATTTTGGAGACAGGAGATTGGTGACACAGATGATGAGGTGGAGCCTGATTATAGGAACCTTTGAATATTTTCTGGCACATGTCATTTTTGGTTTTGTGCGTACAAACATTTTTAGTATGGATCTTATGCATTGTTAATGAGACCCCTGAGCACCTTAGATCCTGAAGTCTTGTCCTGTCGCCTCTAGACTCTGAATACATACACAGATATCTATTTATAGAGACCAAGGGCCTCCCCGACCAGCACTAATTAAGAGGTTAGAAACAGTGCTGCGCCCTCAGTGTCTGATTTACTAAACACCAACTTAATAAATGAAACACTGCAGTGCTACTTTTCAGAATCTGTCACTAAACTCATGGTCAGCATTTTTTGTCATCATCCAGTAAATGAAGACAGTGCTGTAGTTGCATTGAACTGATTGTTTTTATAAGTTGCACTTATAGTTTAGTAAGAACGGACACTTTCAGCTCTTTTCATATTCGACTACTCATTTAAAAAAATCTAGTGTAAGAAAAGGAATTTAAATCAGCCAACGAATTGCAAACTATTTGAAATCAAATATAAAACATAAATTCAAAGTTAACATCAGAAAAAACAGCAAACATTCTGTCGCTGCCATCAGAGGCAGCACTGACCCTCTCCGAGCCGCCACATCAACTAATGCCTGTAGGTGTCAGGTGACAGCTGACTGACAGGTGTCAGAAGTCACAGTCACAGCTGACAAAGTCACTGATGACAGTCTAACAGTGATAACAGGAACATTAATTGTTTAAGTGAATTCAAATAAACACAAGAAGTTTGTGCTCTAGACAAAGGATCAGCACTCAGTGAATAACCTCCTAAGCCCTATGATAAGCTATTATGGCAAGGCTTAACTATACAGACCAGTGAGCAGTGATAACTAACATGTCTTTGGGGTCATCGGGTGGTGATCACAGAGACACTCCCCTAATGCCAGGTCTCACTGCTCCCTGCACCAACCCAACAACCTCCTTTACCTTACTTACACATGGCTTTCTCAGCCCAAACAGCACTGCCACCTTCAACAAACCCAGGCTCCGTACATGCGAGCTCCAGGTAGAGACAGTGCTGATACTACCTTTCCTAGCACATTCACCATACTCTATTTCACATGCTACATAGCATAACTCCAATATAAGCTAACGTATAAATAAAATAATCATAAACATGACAGACAGAAGGACAGACGTATAAAACAACAGCGACAGAGCTGCAGATGTAATTTCACTGTCACAGATATCACATGTTAGAATCTACAGTCTGAGCAGTTACAGCTTTAAAGTTAAACTACACACATCACACAGTAACAACAGCAGAGCTCTGTGGGTCGATCTCTGGTGAACTGTGTGAGTGGCGTTTGTTTTAACTCCATGCAGGGTCAAAGTTCAGGGTGTGATGTCATACAGTAGTCTGTCCTGACTGTGAGCAGACTGTATGTAACAGTACCAACTTTTTCAGAGCAGCAGCAGGACAGACTAAAGTAAAGAGACTCAGAGCTCAGCCTTTCTCACACTGACCGTGGGAACCTGGAGTTCAGAGGCACCAGTTAACCTGCATGTGTTCGGACACTGGGGCCCTGAGCGGACCTGCAGGTTCAAACCCAGAGCCCTGTTACTGTGTGCCAACAGTGCTAACCACTGTGCCTCTGTGTCGCCTCAGAGCCCAGTGCTATGTGTTTTAAATGTAATTATAAAGTCCTTGTTTCATCCTGCATGTCTGCAGACACACATCGCACACACTCTCATACTGACTCTTGTACCTATTATTTAGCAAACAGAGGAATCATTTTTCCGCAGCTTCACACAGGATCCAGATGGACTCACAGCAGAGGTGCGGCCTGTGGCGAGGTATCTGACTCCTGCCCCGACATGCCACAAAAAGAAGTCAAAGTAAAACAACACATTGTTTCAGGAGCAGAGAGCTGCCTCCGAGCCTTTCACACAAAACCCTGTAATTATTCCTTTGGTGGCCGAGTGTGAGCAGAAAGTCCTCCTGAAATGATTCCCTGTAAGCCTTTAGTCATCACAGAGCTACGAGGATGGATTTGTCGTCAGAAGACAGCGGGCGGTTCAGAGCTGATCCGTGTGTAAACGGCTGCATGTGTGCTGTAGGTCTGAGCCGCTGATGGCTGTGTGTGCTGCAGACGTCCCTGCAGGCGTCAGACGTTAAACATGACCACCAGAGGATCCAGATGTGACACTGCTGAGACTGTGATGTCTGTTTTATGAGGGAGACTCGGACACAGTGACGACATCACATGTTCAATATAAATGGAAACTGAGACAGACTCAGATCTCTGACTGACAGTAAAGTTGAAACCACATCCTCCTCTATTCAAACATTTACACTGCTCATAAAACATTTACTGAGCGCTGCGTCTGATTGGACGGAACATGCTCTTTTTACTCCAAATATGACTCTGACTGGACGAACTTGGTAAACCTGATCATCACACATTACACTAAAATCTAGTTTTATGTTTCTGTCTAATACGACTACAGGAGCATCAGGTGAGTTTCCTGTTTCAGTTTCCCTCACAGCAGATCCAACAATGAGAAAATCATCTCGTCATAATCTCCTCCGACCTAATCTGCATCTTCATCCATGTTATTCATACTTATTCATACTTGTTGTCGCTGCAGAGGCAGAACTGATGTTATCCTAATCCCTGGAGTCATTACTTTGATTTAGCGTTCCCCCGCTCCACTAACTGTTTACCTCTGTGCAGGTACAGCGTGTCGACACTCAGACTGGGAGGAGGAGGAGGAGGAGGAGGAGGGAATAGTGTTAACGTAAAACTGACAGTTTATGTTTCGCACTTTGTTTCACTGCAACTTCAGTGATTCAAAAAAGCTCATGAAACTCAAACATCTGAAAGATGAAGACTCAACATCGGCTCATTTTATTGGTCGACGTGTTTTAGTACTGTTCACAGATCAGAGACGTTTGATTCTGTATCATCAGAGTCTGCACGTAAAGCTCCAGTGTGTCAGAATATAATCTCATCTGATGGTTGTGTTTCTGTTCCCTCAGGATGAGCTGTTTATATCTCCGCAGAGAGCAGGTCCTCGTCTACAGAGATCGCCATGTTGCACCGCCATGCTTCTACAGTAGTGTAGAAACATGGCGGGCGAGGTTCAGGTGTGTGTCTCCAGGTAGACTGGAGGTTAAGGTGTGTGTCTCCAGGTAGACTGGAGGTTAAGGTGTGTGTCTCCAGGTAGACTGGCGCTGAGGCTTCAGTGGAGGGTGACAGGTATGTGGGGTGTTATCAGCAGTCACCTGGTGACAGATAATCAGATTACTCTGCTCAGGGTCAGTATTTGGGTTTCAGAAAGGATTTAAGGAATCTGCTGATCTGCATTTTTCTGCAGTGTCAGTTTTTCATCTGTGAGGGCGGATTAAAGAAGGGTTTACATAATGTGTGTATGTGTGTGTGTGTGTGTGTGGGGGGGGGGGGGGTGAGACATAAACTACACCTCACACATCAAACTAAAGTAAGTATTACAGTGTGTATTAAATGAAATGAGGGGAAACAGAGAGCTGACACAGAGACTACAGAGCATGAAACTCGATGTGACATCATCGTAACTCAGAGCGAGCAAACATTAGGTCGTGTGATGATCGTCAGGAGGCGGAGCTGAAGGCAGCTAAAGCTTCATGTGAGCAGGAGGTGAGGATGAATTACACTAACACAGATATGATTCATTCTGTTTCAATCTAATGAACACAGTGTCAGACCTAATGAATCCATTCCACCAATCAGCATCACTGCCTCATCACCGCACACACTCTGACTCATCCCGTCGCGCACACACACACACACACACACACACACACACACACTCCTTCCCGCTGTGTTCAGGCAGCGACCTGCAGCCACATGTTGAGCTGCAGCTTCCTGGATCACATTTCACCATCACCCGTATGATCCTCAGGACACACTCAGTATCTGCTGCTTCCTTCATTCCTCCTGTCTGTCTGTTGACTTTGCACACCTAAAGGTGCGGACACACCAAACCGACATCAAAGAACTAGCGGCGACAAAAGCCAACTGTTGCGTCGTCTACGTCGCCTCACGTCGCCCTGTGTCAGTTGCATTTGAACACACTACACGGACTACATCCGACGGCCAAGTAGCACGTACGTTCTGCGCCTGCGTGAGAGAGAGCGGAGTGAGAGAGTGGTACATCCTGTCAGCCGAGGGGTTTCCTATCTGTGCAGCCGAGCACCGCAGCACCTCCACGGACTATTACATCCAGACGGTCCCGGTGTTTCCTCCGCAGGCTCCACTTCACTCAGCTGCCCGATAAACCCGCTGCTTCTTCCCACTTTAACCTGAATAACAAACCAGGGCTCGGTGCTCCGGTTGGATCCAAACGGAGAGCCGGGGCTAGCTCAGAGACTAGCGGAGGCTAACTGGCTGTGCTTCCCACCGGTCATGCTGCGGCTAACGGTCCGCTAGCCGCTCCCAGCTAGCTCCGGTTTGTTATTCAGGTTAAAGTGTGAAGAAGCAGCGGGTCTGTGGGGCAGCTGAGTGAAGTGGAGCCTGAGGAGGAAGCACCGGTTAGCCCCGGTTTCACTACAGGCAGATTCACTCGCTACAGGGGTGAGGAAATAAAACCTGAACAGCCAATCAGAGTGATCTCTCTCACCGACAAGCTCCGCCACAGATTCAACATGCTCAATAGGCCAAAAAGCCGCCAACACTGAATTGCCGACGGTGCGGGACACACCGCAAAAACTAGGCCGACGGACACTCACCGACAGCCTGACTTTGGTCGACGGCCGACTGTCAGCTTGGTGTGTCAGGACCTTTACACACACACACTGACTGACTGGTGGAGGAGACAGTGGACCAGCAGCTCCTGCGATCACTTACTGGTTTTATCAGTCTGGTTCTGAAGAGAGAATTAACAGACTCCTGTTTCCTGTCAGTCACTGTGTGAAGTGGTGAAAGTGTCTCTAATACAGCTACACTGACACTGACTAAAACACGTTAGCTTGATTAGCTTCATGTCAGACTCCAGTCTGCTGACTGTGGATCAGTAACTCTCTCTCTCAATCTCGCACACACACACACACACACACACACACACACACACACACACACACCTCAATAAATAGTGAACTGTCCCTTTAAAGACGTATTTGAGATCACATATTTACAGAGACTCATTAACATGTCATTTATACTGTAAATATTAACACAGACAGAACTGCAGGGTCTGACTACGTACTGGGTTCAGATCCTGGATCAGTGTTGGTGTTGAACCAGTGAGGAAACAGCTGTTCTTATCTCTCTACAGTCATCGTCTCCTCGTCAGTCCTACCTGCCAATTACACCTGACCACATGCATCACTTCCTCCCGTGTTCAGGTCGTCACCTACTTCCTGTGTGATGATGACTCCTGGAACACAGACATGTTGAATCATGGCTGCTTTTACTGCACATCATCAGGCCGTGTGACGCCTGAGGGCTTCATACAACACGCACCTAGGCCCCGCCCCCGGCCTCACACGTCCCCACAAAGAGTGTACGTCCCCACAAAGACTGTACGTCCCCACAAAGACTGTACGTCCCCACAAAGACTGTATGTCCCTACAAAGACTGTATGTCCCTACAAAGAGTGTACGTCCCCACAAAGACTGTACGTCCCCACAAAGACTGTATGTCCCTACAAAGAGTGTACGTCCCCACAAAGACTGTACGTCCCCACAAAGACTGTATGTCCCTACAAAGAGTGTACGTCCCCACAAAGACTGTATGTCCCTACAAAGAGTGTACGTCCCCACAAAGACTGTATGTCACTACAAAGACTGTATGTCCCTACAAAGACTGTATGTCCCCACAAAGAGTGTACGTCCCCACAAAGACTGTACGTCCCCACAAAGACTGTATGTCCCTACAAAGACTGTACGTCCCTACAGACTGTATGTCCCTACAAAGACTGTACGTCCCTACAAAGACTGTATGTCCCCACAAAGAGTGTACGTCCCCACAAAGACTGTACGTCCCCACAAAGACTGTATGTCCCTACAAAGACTGTACGTCCCTACAAAGACTGTATGTCCCTACAAAGACTGTATGTCACTACAAAGACTGTATGTCCCTACAAAGACTGTACGTCCCTACAAAGACTGTATGTCCCCACAAAGAGTGTACGTCCCCACAAAGACTGTACGTCCCCACAAAGACTGTATGTCCCTACAAAGACTGTACGTCCCTACAAAGACTGTATGTCTCTACAAAGAGTGTACGTCCCCACAAAGACTGTATGTCACTACAAAGAGTGTACGTCCCCACAAAGACTGTACGTCCCTACAAAGAGTGTACGTCCCCACAAAGACTGTACGTCCCTACAAAGAGTGTACGTCCCCACAAAGACTGTATGTCCCTACAAAGACTGTACGTCCCTACAAAGAGTGTACGTCCCCACAAAGACTGTATGTCCCTACAAAGACTGTACGTCCCTACAAAGACTGTATGTCCCTACAAAGAGTGTACGTCCCCACAAAGACTGTACGTCCCTACAAAGAGTGTACGTCCCCACAAAGACTGTATGTCACTACAAAGAGTGTACGTCCCCACAAAGACTGTACGTCCCTACAAAGAGTGTACGTCCCCACAAAGACTGTACGTCCCTACAAAGAGTGTACGTCCCCACAAAGACTGTATGTCCCTACAAAGACTGTACGTCCCTACAAAGAGTGTACGTCCCTACAAAGAGTGTACGTCCCCACAAAGACTGTATGTCCCTACAAAGACTGTACGTCCCTACAAAGACTGTATGTCCCTACAAAGAGTGTACGTCCCCACAAAGACTGTACGTCCCTACAAAGAGTGTACGTCCCCACAAAGACTGTACGTCCCCACAAAGACTGTACGTCCCTACAAAGAGTGTACATCCCCACAAAGACTGTACGTCCCCACAAAGACTATACGTCCCCACAAAGACTGTACGTCCCTACAAAGAGTGTACATCCCTACAAAGACTGTACGTCCCCACAAAGACTCTTCGTCCCCACAAAGACTAAATGTCCCTACAAAGAGTGTACGTCCCCACAAAGACTGTACGTCCCCACAAAGACTCTTCGTCCCCACAAAGACTAAATGTCCCTACAAAGAGTGTACGTCCCCACAAAGACTGTACGTCCCCACAAAGAGTCCATACAACGAGTATGTCCCTATAAAGATTGTACGTCACAGCAAACACTCTATGCATCCCGGCAGAGACTCTGTTCGTCCCCACAAAGGGCATTAAAGGGTTTTTTATTTTTCCAGTGAAAACTAGACGCTGTTAATCCTCCTCAGAGCGCATTCATCCCATCAACCAGTTTCCTGTTCTTTGTGAAGTGATTACTGCCCCACTCTGCAGGAGAAAGGAAAGAAAAGCAGCTGCTGGGATTCAGCTGAAATATAAGATCCAGGTAATCTCATCAAGGTGTTGCTGGGGGGGGGGGGGGGGGTAAACACTGAATAACAGACGGACCAACGGACTTTATTTGTCTGTCAGTCAATATTTAAACATCTGTACAGGACCTCCAGCTGCAGATATTAGTTTCACCTCTGAACACACCTACAGGGCACCTACAGGGCACCTGGACACTGACAGACATACAGCAGTGTGAATGTGTTTTTCTGTGAACTGATCAGTCTTTGTCCATCATGACATCACCTCTGGATTCTTCTGTTGTTGATGTAAACTGTAATTATTGGATGCTTTTATTGTTCTCAGTGTTCTGTAATCAGCGTCCCTGTAAAACAGAGCTGGCTCTGAATGACCTCGCTGTTTCAATTAAGGTTATAATAATAATAATTACTAAAGATTAATAGTCGGCTTACACACTGTAGTGTACAGGGCTGCAACTAACACTTATTATTATTATTATTATCATTAGAAGTAGTAGTGGTAGTATAATTATTATTATGATTACTATTATTGATTTCTTTGGCAATTATTTTAAGATTTATTATTATAATATTTATAAATTGTTTTGTCCATAAAATTGAAAAAATAATGTGGAAAATTCTCATCACAGTTTTCTGTGGTCCAAAGTTTTGTCCAACCAACAGTCTGAAACCCAAAGACTCTTCATTTACTCTCATAAATCATTTTTTCTCTGTTTTTTTTAAATCTGTTTTTATTTCTATTTATCGTTATTATTATTGTTATTATTCATTTAGGTATTTTAGTTTGGGATGTCGGGGGACTGTATCTGTGTTCTCTGAAAAATCAAAAACATATTGTTTTCTTTGTGTCTGTCATTTTCTCAGTTTCAATGTAAAGATGGTTAAACAGGACGGAGACAGGACGACACTGGCCCTCTGAATTTAATGATCTCACATCCTGTTGGCTGTTCATCTCGCGGCTTCAGGCTGCGGCGACAGTGACGTCACACATGGTGTATCGTTTGTTGGGAACATCTTGATATTGATTTGGGGACAGTGACGTGTCTGATAGTTCGCTCTTCTTGTTGTTAGACATCCTGTCAGATTATATTTCCTGTTTGTTACTGACTGTGAATGTAGTTAGCATAACGTTAGCTTTCTGGCTAACAGCTGGGTCAGAGGGTTCCATCAGCTGAGTGGACGAGTATCGTATCTGAGGTTCGTCCTATTTACTGGAGATGTGAAGAATGTTTCCGTTGCATAAGAACCTTACAGGGTGGTAATGATTGTTACAGGTGTTAGTCAAACCCTCAGGGGTTACCATGGAAACCAAGTTATGGCTTGTCACAAACGTTATTTTGACCGCAAAATGTAAAAACTATAGATAAATATTCTTATTTCTGTTTCTTTGGTTAGTGACGGTATAAGCAGGATAAAACCTGACGAGGCGTCCATTATCATGTTTTAACGGCCTTCACAGAGGCAACTGTTCACACCTCCACGTCAGCTGCTGAAAACTGACAATGGACACCTTGTCAGGTATTATCCTGCACACACCAAAAATCGTATTTTTCATACTAATAATAAGCACTCAAAGCGTCCTGAGAGCTGCGTCAGACACCATGTTTAACTTGAAGAGTTGTCCTCACCGACCCACTCATGACGGCACGAACACGTTCCTCTAAACTAACTTTCAGACCACTTCTCATTTGCATAATTGCAGAGTTCAATTTCCTGCCTATTCATAAAAACCATCAGCGTCCTCAGTGTGAGTGTGGCTACAATCTGAGGCGGTAATGAGTCTGTGCCGCAGCACAGAGCCATGATGGATGGAAAGGCTTCACTCCATGTCACTCTATTAAAAACAAACCGCCACAAACTTGTTAACGACAAAACACAAGTGAGGCTTCGCTCCTCCTCAAAGAGCCTCTGAGAGGAATGACCCCAAAATGTCACAGCTGACAATGAAGTGTTTCAGTGGGGCGTTCAGCAGCTGCTCACACTGATCAGATAAAGGCAGGTCTTTAGCATTTTAATGCAACAGCAATGATGTGAGCTCATAATCTGAGCTCATCACAGCTGATATTATCGCACAGAGTCAATCAGTTAAAGACGCTGCTGACCTGAGTCACACTGATATGTTACACTTTGTACTAACGAGCCTCAAGGTTTCTATCCAGGTGGGTAAAACCTTCGTCCTCCTCTTCCTCATCCATGAGAATAACACATTATAATCTGCACTAATCCCTCTGTAGCTGGAAGGTTTCTGTAAAGTGTCGGCAGTTATTAGAGCCTCCTGCGGTCTGAACCACGTCGACTGTTGTCCTCTGCACACTGTGAGGTCCTCATAGCTCCCTGTCATTTGTTCTTCACTGAGCCTCACTGGCTCCCGTACGACACATTGACAAACAGATGACGATGTCAACATATTAAATAATGTGCACAGTCAATTTACACCTTAAATAAATTCATGAACTGGTTTTAGTGAACAGAGAAAAATGAAAGCTGCAGTTATTATTTAATATTTTCATATTTCTAAATAATGTCTCCATGTGACGTGAGCTCTGCTGAACACTGAAGCGTCTTTCACCTCCTTGTTCTGGTTTCCAGCACCGACCCGTCACCCGACCCACAGGACCTCTTTCACTGCACAAAAACCCACAAACACCGGAAAACACCTGACGTGTGTGTTCAGTGAGAAAGGTTGAACTCTCTCCAGGGTCTGATCACTCTGCAGCAGTCGCAGGTGTTTATCTGCTCCAGCTCAGATCACCTCAGATCAGCAGTGACAGAAATATGACACCTGGGCAGACACGCTAATCTTTGCCCACCTTTGCCAGCGAGATGCAACAAGCCGCCACAATGTCCATCTGTCTCCGTCCAATCAGAGCTCGAACATTGTTCCAAATGAGTCTGCGCCGAGTTTGACAGAGAGACTGAATCAGGAGGAGATATTAAAACTGCTGAAACATTTTCTGCTGTTTATCATGACTGTATCAACTGTGCGAGACAGCCGGTGGTCAGTTTTCATTTTTCACTTTCATAGAATGAAAACGTTCATTTACTGGATTCTTTTGTGTCTTTGAACAAAAAGAGACTTATATTTATATTTTAACTGTGTTCTTATGATTTTTTTCTGAACCCTAGAATTTAAAATGTATTAACAGTTTGTATTTTAACATTTCTGTGTCTTCTGTGTGGTTTTTAAATGAGCCTGAACAGGTTTCTACGCTCACATACACTTTATGGTTTTTTTAATTCCATTTTGTTTTCTATGTATGTGTATCAAAAATAAAACAAATGAAATAAAACAAATTACTGATGAGGCGTGACTGAAACACAGACTGGTCTGGTGGTCTCTGTAGACGAGGACCTGCTCCCTGTGTAGATACAAACGTAACCAGAACACAACCATCAGATCAGAGTCACTTTGATTCTGACACTCTCACACAGCTCAACGCTTGAGGAAACTCAAGGTAAGGTTATTCTCTGGTTAGCAGGCTGAGGACGGATTCTGTTTTATTAGATTTCATGACATATGAGACTAATGCCTCCTGATTTTATTGGGGCGCCTCTCTCTCTCTGTGTGTGAAGAGGGTGGCTCTCTATAAATCTGTGTGTTGATGTGTAGGAGGTGGCACCTGTCAGTCATGTTTGGTTCGGCCCCTCCAAACAGCTGACGCCTCCTGAGCCGTGATGAAAACTGTGAGCTGACATTTGCATAAGAACAGAAAACACTCAGTGATGCAGCTGTACCTCCCTGACATCTTCCTGCTGCAGGTACCAATTAAAAAGAGGCGTTGGAGGGTCAGGGGAGGTCAGGGGTCAGAGGAAGGACTCGGGTCATCCCCTCGCTCTGCCCGCCCCGACTCGTCCTCTGCCTCCAGCACTCGGCTCTGCTCTGCTCTCACTTTATGACTTTTTCTTCCTGTTCTCAGACTTTAATGACTCTGACTCTTCACCTCTGAGCAGCAGCGGTCCGTCCCTGCTAGACTCTGCTGGTTCAGAGTCAGGCTGCAGGTTGGACCTCAGTACTCGGGGACATTAGTCCCACAGGTCAGACCGCATCAGCAGCTGAACCGCTCTAATGAGACAGAGACAGGTTTTGATCTGATCAGAACAAGACGACTCTAATCGATCACTTTCACTTCTTATCATCAGCCTCTGACATCACTGCTGTGTGCTCACAGCTGATTGGATGTTTCCTTTTGAATAAACCCAGGTAAGAACACAGACAGAGCTGAACTTTACCGAACTGTTGATTCCTTTATAAGATGCCGTGTGAAGGAACCGTCCCAGCGAACGCCTCTGCAGGACTGTACCTTCAGACCAGCCCTCTGGGTGATGTCGGGGGGGCTGTGGGGGGTCAGGGGGTCGGGGGAGGGCGCAGCCTGCAGCCTAACCTCTGTCACACCCTCAGCATGAAGCTGGAACGCTGAAGCTTTAACTGGAGCTGACTGATTATATTGGGCTGAGTTAACAACCTGAGCTGCTCTGCTGCAGAGACACTTAACCCCGTCAGGACCGCAGGGCGCTCTGATGACACTCTGAGAACAGCGCCGGGGGGTCGGACTGTAATTAACACTAACTCAACATTCAGAGAACAAAATGAGCTTCATCACACTGATCTAATGTTTGAGGTCTGACAGTGAACTCTGATGATTTACATGCAGTTCCTGTGTCCTGTCAGATCTGCTGTGACACAAAACACTGAGTCACAACATGCTGCAGTCCAGGATACACTATAATGTGTGGATGTGTGATATGGTCTGTTCTTTATTGTGCTGATGAAGCCTGTTTGCCACCAGACACAAAAACCCACCGACATCTGGCTTCTGCCGTTAGTGTGAAAGGTTACAATCCTCATTCTCTCCCAAGACAAATGACTCTGCAGCAGTCACAGGGATTTATCTGCTCCAGCTCCATTGAACACACTAATTTTAGCCACTTTGTCACCTCAGCAACAAACTTCATCCGTCTCTGTCTGAGAGGATCAAACTTTGATCCAAATTAGTCTTCACTGAGTCAAATGAGCGACTGAATCAGTAACAGATAATAAAACAAATAACCAGCGTGACATGTTCAGTGACCTCCAGCTGCTTCCTGCTGTTTGCTGAGCTGTTTTCTGGCCTGTCCGTGACGTCAAACATGACACAGCAGGACAAAAAAAAAAAGAAAAGAAAAAGAAACACGTCTCCACAGTTCTGATCTACTGGGGATGGAAAAGAGTCTATCGCCGATTTTTTAAAACTAGTTTCTCGCTTTTTTATTACATGTTTACAACATTTCAGTTTCAGCAGCTGTTGATTCAATGAACACTTATTATTATTTGCTTTGGTTCAGTGGGCTCAGTGCATTCAATATAACTGTGTTTAACACAAACAGATAATCTGCAAAGTCTCTTCCCAAACATCAGCCAGGACTGCCCCTTCCAAATCCGCCTCCCAAATAGTTTTGAGGTCCCGAGGGCAGAGAGAGACCTTTTAACTAGTTGTTGGACAGATGCACCTACATACAGGTCCCTCAAGGTCTTTACTCCCAAACTGGCCCAGATGAAAAAGGTGCTGTTCAGCAAAGATGTGCTGCTCTAGACCAGAGTGTGTGCAGGCCAACATGGCTTCTAAATTAAACCCAAAATCACATTTGTCATATAAACAGAGGAAAGAGGAGGTGGATGCAAAAAGGCCTTCAGTGCTACTGAATGAGGAGAATTAGCCTCGATAACTAACCAAGTAGGAAGAAGCACAATATCTTCATATCGAAGCCAGTCATTTAAGTTTCTTATGTTTGTGCCCAGTGATAACAAAGAATATTCGGTAGCACTGCTCCACCCAATGTGTTCGGCCTCTTTCCTTTTTATTCTAGAACATTCCAAGATAAGACTTCCTACTCTGCAGAGGAAAGTGAGGGAGAGTGAGATTTGTAAATGTGGGAAAATATTCATCTTGAGTCTTGTATGATTTTCATAAGCAAAGAGACAAAATCTTTCTTCTAACGTGTTGGCCACATACACACCAACATAAACAAAGGCAGACTTGGAGGTGTTGAATGGCACATTTTGGAGTGGGTACTCGTCAGCAGGCTGACTGAGCAGGAACATCTGACTCATGGTGAGATTCAGTTTATATCCAGAGCTCCTACTGAAGGTGTCTAAGACTGAGAGCAGTGTGGGATGCAGTCTGATAAATCAGATGTGTTTTCCTGCATTTAAAACCCCACATAGACTGTACATGACAGTTCTCATGGAAAACAGGTATTATGTTCTTAACATGCATGTTGTCATGTGACACTTCACAGCAGACCTCAGTGAGCTGTGCGATGGTTCAGTGACTTTATATCAGTCTGACTTTTTACTGTTTTTCACTAACATGCTGTTTTTTTTCTTACCAACTACAAACTGGAGTTTTTTATAAGTTTACTTCATCAAAGGTTATAAAAAAACATATTAACTGACATCTGAAGCGTTGTGTCTCAGTGAAGTGGCTCCACCCGACCCTAAAACTTTTACTGTCACAACATCTGTTAAAGTCGTGTTGGAGCACCGAGTGTGAGTGCTCGTAAAGATCCAGTGAAGTCACAGAAACGTTCTGAGGAGGATTTAACGTCAGTGTGGGGAAACACAGACAGATTTAAAACTGCAATTAGACTGGACACAATTTGTCTAAATCCCTTTATGTTAATTTAGAAAAATAAATGTGTCAACAGCTGCAGAGACACAGTCACACTGTTAGTAGTTATACTGTGAGTTCCTCTTTATAAAACTGAACTGTTCTGTCCTACAGTCGACGTGCTGCAGTTCTCTGGGCCTCTGCTCTCAGAGCTGCAGGTCATGAAGGGTGGAGGGTTGAGTGGAGGGGTCGGGGGGGTCCATTAAAGTTAAACTGCCGCCCCACACTCACACTGACACACCCAGAGGGTCACTCAGGCCTTAAAGCAAATACCATAATTACAGGGAGGATCAGAGATGCTCAGCAGTGATCCTGTTAACTGTCAGTCCTTCAGACGCTTCGATCAGACCTGACTGTGGGATCAATGTGTGTGTGTGTGCATTATGGTGCATTTCATTTACTGAGCCCTTCGTCTCTCTTTTAGAAGATTATTTCCAGTCTAATCTCACTGGTTCCTGTGAGAGAGTCTGCAGCCCACTCACTCAAAGAACAACTGAGGCCATAAAACAGTCAGCACAGAGCTGCAGGGACCAACAGCCTAACTGCACTGTGGGTAATATCCATCTATCCTTTATGACGGCCACTTCCATCCATCCTCTGAGTCTAGACTTTATCTCCACACCGCCGTTAACGAGTCTCAGCTTTTGTCAAACTGCCCATTAGATCATTGAAACAGCTCTCAGTGCAGTCTGAATGGTTCAACATGACCCACTGTGATATCTCTGCTCCCAAAAACTTCATCCTACTTCAACAAGTTGACAGATTTCTCTCTCGCTCATTAAAACCAATTCATGTGTCTTAAAGTCAAATGGCAGCGCGGGCTGGGGCAGCTCTCAGGTCAGGAGTTTCACACTGTTTACGAAACAACCACCTGTGTGTCGCCTTCATCACAGAAATGAATCAGTCAGGTTGGCGTTCATCCATCACTTCCTCCATTTCACACGAGCCTCACAATCTGGCCTCAGTGACAGTGACAGGACCGCCACACAGCTCCCGACCCAACTCAATTCTCTACCTGTCGCTGAGGTGCTGGTGCTTCAAAAACATGATTGAGCAATTTGACTCCTCACAGAGGAAATCAGCTCTGAGCGAAGGGAGGGACGGGAACTCGCCGGCGTGCGTTGACATGTGTCTGTACTGCTGCTCCTCAGCTCTCCTCCCTCCCACATGCAAACGCTCCGAGCTAAAACTGTCAGAGACGGAGGCTTACCAATCTTTTATTAAACCACACACACTGCTATTTTTTTCTCTGAATAAATCCCTAAATTAATTGATCAACTCTTAAATATCAGATTTGTCTGTGGCAACAGTTGGTGTTTAAACACATGACAAATCATCAGAGGGCCTCACACACACACACTCTAACCGCAGGATGATTATCTATGAGGCTAAAAAGTTTGCAGCGTTTATCTGCTACAGGACAACCTCTTCCTCTGAGAGTCTTCCTCTGTTTACACACACGCCTGTGCAGTGTTTGGTGAGATTAAAACTAAATACAGGCGTTACGCTCCGCAGTCACCAGCAGCGAGAGGCGGAGTGAAGCAGCGTGCACGTTGAGCAACACAGAAAACTCACCTGAGGTCCCGTCAGGCGACTCCTGCAGGAATCTCTGCTCTCCCCTCACACTGCAGCAACTTTAACAATCCTCTGACAGGACGAGGACGGCCGCTGTACTCCCATCATGCTTTGGTGTTAAATCCATGTGGAGAAGCAGAAAACATACGCACGCACGCACACACACACACACACACACACACACACACACACACAGAGCTGTAGGAGGGTGTTTCGACTGACGGTAACTTCAACCTGAGCGCCTTCAGAGGCTCTGAACCAGAGAGCTGCTGAGACACCTCAACACTCCCTCAGGACTCCATCTCCACCCACTTCACACACTCTGTCCCTCCTCCCTGTGAGACACACACACACACACACACACACACACACCTTCCATTTGCCCAGATTGTGGGCTGTGCTCCCCCCTCTATCGCCTGCAGGCTCAGGCCTTTGGGTCTCTGCCAGGACAAGAGCTTCTAGGGTGAGTCCATGTGTATGAGTGTGTGTGTGTGTGTGTGTGTGTGTGTGTGTGTGTTGATACTGTACATCTCTGCATTATGTTCAGTTACTTATTCTGATTTAATTCAGACATTTTTCCTCAAAAAAACTTTACTTATTTTATTTATCAACTTATCTTAATTTAAATTGTTATTCTTTTATATTTTAATTACAATGGTGTTTTTTGTATCTATTTTAACGTAAATGAATGTATCTATATTCATTTTAATTTATATGGTCATTTTTTTGTTTCTTTTTTCATTTAAATTGTTATTTTTTATTCATTTCAATTTAAATTGTATTTCAATTTTACTTAAATGGTTGCATCTGTCATTTTACAGCTGATATTAAAATATTAAAATAAAAATTGCCAGAATTACACCATGTATCACAGTCAGAAACTGTAAAAACAGAAATTATCGTTTTGATTTTCAAACTGACCACCTCTGGTGCCGAGCAACAATGAACAGTAAGACCGCTCCCCGAGAAACAGACATCAGGATTCCAAAGGAAAAAAAGGAAACTTACTCAGAGGGGAAGGTGAGGAGCCCCCAAAGACTATTCATGCAGAGGGCTGAGAATTTGGTGCTACGCCCCTGGGTGTGACCATGTGACCCTCCCGGGTAACGACCCCTCTGTCGGTGTCTCTGTTAAGCAGTAATGTAGACTAAAGCAGAGTACAGCAGACTAAAGCAAAGTAATGCAGAGTAATGCAGAGTAAAGCAGAGTAATTTAGAGTAATGCAGAGTAAAGCAGAATAATGCAGAGTAATGCAGAGTAACGCAGAGTAATGTAGAGTAATGCAGAGTAAAGCAGAGTAATGTAGAGTAAAGCAGAATAAAGCAGAGTACAGCAGAGTAAAGCAAGGTAATGCAGAGTAAAGCAGAATAATGCAGAGTAGAGCAGAGTAAAGCAGAGTAATGTAGAGTAAAGCAGAATAATGCAGAATAATGCAGAGTAATGCAGAGTAATGTAGAGTAATGCAGAGTAAAGCAGAGTAATGCAGAGTAATGCAGAGTAATGCAGAGTAAAGCAGAATAATGCAGAGTAAAGCAGAGTAATGCAGAGTACAGCAGAATAATGCAGAATAATGCAGAGTAACGCAGAGTAATGTAGAGTAATGCAGAGCAATGTAGAGTAAAGCAGAATAATGCAGAGTAATGCAGAGTAAAGCAGAGTAATGTAGAGTAAAGCAGAGTAAAGCAGAGTAATGTAGAGTAAAGCAGAGTAAAGCAGAGTAATGTAGAGTAAAGCAGAGTAAAGCAGAGTAATGCAGAGTAAAGCAGAGTAAAGCAAGGTAATGCAGAGTAAAGCAGAATAATGCAGAGTAAAGCAGAGTAATGTAGAGTAAAGCAGAGTAAAGCAGAGCAATGTAGAGTAAAGCAGAATAATGCAGAGTAAAGCAGAGTAAAGCAAGGTAATGCAGAGTAAAGCAGAATAATGCAGAGTAAAGCAGAGTAAAGCAGAGTAATGTAGAGTAAAGCAGAGTAAAGCAGAGTAATGTAGAGTAAAGCAGAGTAAAGCAGAGTAATGCAGAGTAAAGCAGAGTAAAGCAGAGTAATGTAGAGTAAAGCAGAATAATGCAGAGTAAAGCAGAGTAATGTAGAGTAAAGCAGAATAATGCAGAGTAAAGCAGAGTAATGCAGAGTAACGCAGAGTAAAGCAGAGTAAAGCAGAGTAATGTAGAGTAAAGCAGAGTAAAGCAGAGTAATGCAGAGTAATGTAGAGTAAAGCAGAGTAATGTAGAGTAAAGCAGAGTAAAGCAGAGTAATGCAGAGTAATGTAGAGTAAAGCAGAGTAATGTAGAGTAATGCAGAGTAAAGCAGAGTAATGCAGAGTAAAGCAGAGTAATGCAGAGTAAAGCAGAGTAAAGCAGAGTAATGTAGAGTAAAGCAGAATAATGCAGAGTAATGCAGAGTAAAGCAGAGTAATGTAGAGTAAAGCAGAATAATGCAGAGTAAAGCAGAGTAAAGCAGAGTAAAGCAGAATAATGCAGAATAATGCAGAGTAACGCAGAGTAATGTAGAGTAATGCAGAGTAAAGCAGAGTAATGCAGAGTAAAGCAGAGTAATGCAGAGTAATGCAGAATAATGCAGAGTAAAGCAGAGTAATGCAGAGTACAACAGAATAATGCAGAGTAATGCAGAGTAAAGCAGAATAATGCAGAGTAAAGCAGAGTAATGCAGAGTAAAGCAGAATAATGCAGAGTAAAGCAGAGTAATGCAGAGTACAGCAGAATAATGCAGAATAATGCAGAGTAACGCAGAGTAATGTAGAGTAATGCAGAGCAATGTAGAGTAAAGCAGAATAATGCAGAGTAATGCAGAGTAAAGCAGAGTAAAGCAGAGTAATGCAGAGTAAGCATTAGCATTAGCTGCTGCAGCAGGAACTCATCAGTCTTTGTGTTGCTGTTGTGTCAACACTCAGATGAACTGAGAGCATTCAGCTTCTCTAACTGCTGCCTCAGGACAGTAATCTGATTACAAACTACAGGGAGAAGATCTGATCTACTTCATGTGACTGAATTAAGAGGCTGGAGTTAGTAAAGAATGATAAAGCTGAGGCTCAGCTCACAGACGGCTGAAGGAACAACGATCTAAAAGTCAGTTAATAAGTGAGACTTCAGATTCCAGCAGGGGGTCAGTACAGAGACATGATGAAGAGGGGATTCATTCCTGTGATTAATACAGGAATGAATCCCCTCTTCAAGAATAACAGAAGAAGAAGAAGAAGAAGAAGAAGCTCAAAACAAGAGTCAATAACAACAGTAAAAAAAAGCTTTTTGGCATTGGCAGAGAATATCTGGCATTTTTTTCATGGGCACAACCCACATACTGAGCTCTGTTGCTCATCCCACAAATACATGCTCTTTACAAGTGTGACACAGTTTAAAAGGGAAATAAACAGGCTTCCTAACGGTATAAGATTTATTGCCAAGAAGCTTCGTTACAACAAATAAATAATCTACCAAACACACATACCTTACTTTTTGTGCTTAGTTTATGTTTACGGACTCCCAGGACACCTCTGTGTTCTTCTAATGGTTTAAATCATTTCAAATCACCTGATCATATATATCCCTCTCTGTATGAGGTTCATTAATACTGAAGAAAGATGAACGGTCGCAGGAAGGAGGACTACAGCTGCTCTGACATGTCTGTCCTCTGCTCTCATGGTAAATCTAACAGCAGCACTGAAAGATGAACGAACTGTGAACATCTCTTTGTTTCTTTGCTCCTCCTGCTTCATGTAAAAATACCTGCACACACTGATCTACAGTGAGTTTAACGTGTGTGTATGTGTGTGTGTGTGTGTGTGTGTATGTGTGTGTGACAGCAGCATGTTGACCTTTGCCCTGATAACACGTCTGTGTGAAACATGTTACTGTCTCTTTAAAGGTGAACAGAAGGTGAGCAGAAGATTCCCCCGAGGCGTCAGGATGAGGTGGAGCTGAGGACACAGAGGACATCCTCTGGAAAACTGCCACCATGATCCCCATACCAAAAAGCCCCGACCCACAGAACTCAACCACTACTGCCCCATTGCCCTCACATGCATCCCGATGAAGTGCCCGGAGAAGCTGATCCTCAACACCATCATGCCCTTTGTCACCCTGCAACTGGACCCCCACCAATTCACCTAAAAGGCCAGGAGGGGAACAGAGGATGCTGTCGCCTCCCTTCTCCACACCCTCCTCCAGCACCTTGACTCACCAGGACACTTTGCCAGAATCCTCTTCATCGAATTCAGCTTTGCCTTCAACACCATACAGCAGCACCTGATGATCCAGAAGCTCCATCACCTCAACATACCCCCCCGGCTCATCCATCTCACACACACCTTCCTCAGTGACAGACCCCAAGCTGTGCAGGTTGGCTCAACCACATCACCCACACTCACCACCAACACCGGAGCACCGCAAGGCTTTGTACTAAGCCCCTTTCTCTACACACTCTACACCATTGACTGCACCAGCCCATCACCCACCACCACCTACCTCAAATACTCAGACATCACAGCCATTCTTGCTCTCCTCTCGCACAATAACTCCACTCTGGACTACCACAACACCATCACACACTTCACCTGGTGGTGTGAGGATAACCACCTCCCCCTCAATGTAGCTAAAACCCAGGAACTTATTATCAGCCCCCCATCACCTCAGCACCCCATAACCATCAATCAGTCTAAATTGTCAATAGTTTCAAGTACCTCGACATTGCAGTGGACAATAAGCCCAATTTTGACCAACACACAACCGGCATCCACAAAAGAAGCCACCAAAGACTATCTGCCATCTGTAAACTCAAAGGACTTCATGTTGCACCCCATCTCCTCCTCTTCCTGTATCAGAGCATTATCCAGCCTGTTCTACTGTACTGTTCCACCTGCTTCTTCAACATCCTGTCTGTCAAAAACCGCTCCAAACTCATATCCATAACTAACAAGGCTAGCAAGATAATCGGTCTCCCCACACCCAACCTCACAGACATGAACTCAAAGACCATTGCACACATCGCATTCTCAATAGAACAGGACACTACCCACCCACTCAACCACCACCTCATCCCACTACCCTCCAGACATAGATACAGGACAATGCGCTGCAGGAAGGCTCGTCTATCCAGAAGCCTAATCCCGTCAGCCACAGCGGCATTGAACAATAGATCCCGCAAGAAACTGAGGTGAAGTCTGTAATGTTGTTTCTGTCTCTGTCCAAATGTCCTGTGCAGTGTGTGTATGTGTATGTGCAATGATGTCTGTTCTGTTCTGTTTGTCGGTCAAACTGTTGTGGAAAAGAATTTCCCCTCTTGGGACAATAAAGTCTAAAGTCTGAAGTCACATGGACCTGTGGGGACAGAGATGGAAGAGGAGGACAGATGGAGTTAAGACAGAGGAAGGACACATGGACCTGTGGGGACAGAGATGGAGGAGGAGGACAGATGGAGTTAAGACAGAGGGGGGGTGATGGAGTAAATGGAGTAAAGATGTAAAGATGGAGGTCAATGGAAGAAAAGAGAGAAACATGAGGAGGTGGAGAGTTAACAAGGGAAGAAAAAAGAAGCTGTGTGAGAGAAGATAGAAAAGGGAGGATGATGAAGGTGCAAAAACTGAGAAGAGGGGGACTGTCAGGAATGTAAGGAGGAGGAGGAGGAGGAGGAGGAGGAGGAGGAGGAGGAGGAAGAGGGACAGAGAGGAAACAGAAAGCAGTGACATTAATTATAAAATGTATGAACGATACAAAGAGATGGACCTAGCGGTGCAGGAAGAAGAGGAGGAGGAGGAGGAGGAAGTGGAGGAGGAGGAGGAGGAGGAGCAGGAGGAGGGGATGGAGGAGGGTCAGTCCAGAAATAAACACCAAC
Organism: Epinephelus lanceolatus; assembly: GCF_041903045.1. NCBI lineage: Eukaryota > Metazoa > Chordata > Actinopteri > Perciformes > Serranidae > Epinephelus > Epinephelus lanceolatus. The sequence continues at coordinate 47,432,307 of NC_135740.1, read as the reverse complement.
AGAAGGTGGGCACTGAGCCACCGTCAGCAGGTGAAGCTGAGAGGAGAGGAGAGCCTGGAGGAAGAGAGCTCACATCCACCTGACGTAACCTGCTGCTACCTCACACAGCTCCATCTACGCTGCTCCATCTACGCTGCTCCATCTATACTCATCTATACTGCTCCATCTATGCTGCTCCATCTATACTCATCTATGCTGCTCCATCTACGCTGCTCCATCTATACTCACCTATACTGCTCCATCTATGCTGCTCCATCTATACTCACCTATACTGCTCCATCTATGCTGCTCCATCTATACTCACCTATACTGCTCCATCTATGCTGCTCCATCTATACTCACCTATACTGCTCCATCTATGCTGCTCCATCTATACTCACCTATACTGCTCCATCTATGCTGCTCCATCTATACTGCTCCATCTATGCTGCTCCATCTATACTGCTCCATCTATACTCATCTATACTGCTCCATCTACACTCATCTATACTGCTCCATCTATACTCATCTATACTGCTCCATCTATGCTGCTCCATCTATACTCATCTATACTGCTCCATCTATGCTGCTCCATCTATACTGCTCCATCTATGCTGCTCCATCTATACTCATCTATGCTGCTCCATCTACGCTGCTCCATCTATGCTGCTCCATCTATACTCACCTATACTGCTCCATCTATACTTACCTATACTGCCCCATCTATACTGCTCCATCTATACTTACCTATACTGCCCCATCTATGCTGCTCCATCTATGCTGCTCCATCTATACTCACCTATACTGCTCCATCTACGCTGCTCCATCTATACTCACCTATACTGCTCCATCTATGCTGCTCCATCTATACTGCTCCATCTATGCTGCTCCATCTATGCTGCTCCATCTATACTCACCTATACTGCTCCATCTACGCTGCTCCATCTATACTCATCTATACTGCTCCATCTACGCTGCTCCATCTATACTCATCTATGCTGCTCCATCTACGCTGCTCCATCTATACTGCTCCATCTACGCTGCTCCATCTATACTCATCTATACTGCTCCATCTATGCTGCTCCATCTATACTCATCTATGCTGCTCCATCTACGCTGCTCCATCTATGCTGCTCCATCTATACTCACCTATACTGCTCCATCTATACTCACCTATACTGCCCCATCTATGCTGCTCCATCTATACTGCTCCTTCTATACTGCTCCATCTATACTCACCTATACTGCTCCATCTATACTCACCTATACTGCTCCATCTATACTCACCTATACTGCCCCATCTATGCTGCTCCATCTATGCTGCTCCATCTATACTGCTCCATCTATACTGCTCCTTCTATACTGCTCCATCTATACTGCTCCATCTATACTCATCTATACTGCTCCATCTATGCTGCTCCATCTATACTCATCTATGCTGCTCCATCTATGCTGCTCCATCTATACTCACCTATACTGCTCCATCTATACTCACCTATACTGCCCCATCTATGCTGCTCTATCTATACTGCTCCTTCTATACTGCTCCTTCTATACTGCTCCATCTATACTGCTCCTTCTATACTGCTCCTTCTATACTGCTCCATCTATACTGCTCCTTCTATACTCACCTATACTGCTCCATCTATACTCACCTATACTGCTCCATCTATGCTGCTCCATCTATGCTGCTCCATCTATACTCACCTATACTGCTCCATCTACGCTGCTCCATCTATACTCATCTATACTGCTCCATCTACGCTGCTCCATCTATACTGCTCCATCTATACTCATCTATGCTGCTCCATCTACGCTGCTCCATCTATACTGCTCCATCTACGCTGCTCCATCTATACTCATCTATACTGCTCCATCTATACTCATCTATACTGCTCCATCTATGCTGCTCCATCTATACTCATCTATGCTGCTCCATCTACGCTGCTCCATCTATGCTGCTCCATCTATACTCACCTATACTGCTCCATCTATACTCACCTATACTGCCCCATCTATGCTGCTCCATCTATACTGCTCCTTCTATACTGCTCCTTCTATACTGCTCCATCTATACTCACCTATACTGCTCCATCTATACTCACCTATACTGCTCCATCTATACTCACCTATACTGCCCCATCTATGCTGCTCCATCTATGCTGCTCCATCTATACTGCTCCATCTATACTGCTCCTTCTATACTGCTCCATCTATACTGCTCCATCTATACTCATCTATACTGCTCCATCTATGCTGCTCCATCTATACTCATCTATGCTGCTCCATCTATGCTGCTCCATCTATACTCACCTATACTGCTCCATCTATACTCACCTATACTGCCCCATCTATGCTGCTCCATCTATACTGCTCCTTCTATACTGCTCCTTCTATACTGCTCCATCTATACTGCTCCTTCTATACTGCTCCTTCTATACTGCTCCTTCTATACTCACCTATACTGCTCCATCTATACTCACCTATACTGCCCCATCTATGCTGCTCCATCTATACTGCTCCTTCTATACTGCTCCTTCTATACTGCTCCATCTACACTGCTCCTTCTATACTGCTCCATCTATACTCACCTATACTGCTCCATCTATACTCACCTATACTGCTCCATCTATACTCACCTATACTGCCCCATCTATGCTGCTCCATCTATGCTGCTCCATCTATACTGCTCCATCTATACTGCTCCATCTATACTGCTCCTTCTATACTGCTCCATCTATACTCATCTATACTGCTCCATCTATACTGCTCCTTCTATACTGCTCCTTCTATACTGCTCCATCTATACTCATCTATACTGCTCCATCTATACTGCTCCATCTATACTGCTCCTTCTATACTGCTCCATCTATACTCATCTATACTGCTCCATCTATACTGCTCCATCTATACTGCTCCATCTATACTGCTCCTTCTATACTGCTCCATCTATACTCATCTATACTGCTCCATCTATACTGCTCCATCTATGCTGCTCCATCTATACTCATCTATACTGCTCCATCTATGCTGCTCCATCTATACTGCTCCTTCTATACTGCTCCATCTATACTCATCTATACTGCTCCATCTATACTGCTCCATCTATGCTGCTCCATCTATACTCATCTATACTGCTCCATCTATACTGCTCCATCTATACTGCTCCATCTATACTCACCTATACTGCTCCATCTTTACTCACCTATACTGCCCCATCTATGCTGCTCCATCTATACTCATCTATACTGCTCCATCTATACTGCTCCTTCTATACTGCTCCATCTATACTGCTCCTTCTATACTGCTCCATCTATACTGCTCCTTCTATACTGCTCCATCTATACTCATCTATACTGCTCCATCTATGCTGCTCCATCTATACTCACCTATACTGCTCCATCTACGCTGCTCCATCTATACTCACCTATACTGCTCCATCTATGCTGCTCCATCTATACTGCTCCATCTATGCTGCTCCATCTATACTCATCTATACTGCTCCATCTACGCTGCTCCATCTATACTGCTCCATCTATACTCATCTATGCTGCTCCATCTACGCTGCTCCATCTACGCTGCTCCATCTATACTCATCTATACTGCTCCATCTATGCTGCTCCATCTATACTCATCTATACTGCTCCATCTACGCTGCTCCATCTATACTGCTCCATCTATACTCATCTATGCTGCTCCATCTACGCTGCTCCATCTACGCTGCTCCATCTATACTCATCTATACTGCTCCATCTATACTCATCTATGCTGCTCCATCTACGCTGCTCCATCTATGCTGCTCCATCTATACTCACCTATACTGCTCCATCTATACTCACCTATACTGCCCCATCTATGCTGCTCCATCTATACTGCTCCTTCTATACTGCTCCTTCTATACTGCTCCATCTATACTGCTCCTTCTATACTGCTCCATCTATACTCATCTATACTGCTCCATCTATACTCACCTATACTGCTCCATCTATACTCACCTATACTGCTCCATCTATACTCACCTATACTGCCCCATCTATGCTGCTCCATCTATACTGCTCCATCTATACTGCTCCTTCTATACTGCTCCATCTATACTGCTCCTTCTATACTGCTCCATCTATACTGCTCCATCTATACTGCTCCTTCTATACTGCTCCATCTATACTCATCTATACTGCTCCATCTATGCTGCTCCATCTATACTCATCTATACTGCTCCATCTATGCTGCTCCATCTATACTCATCTATGCTGCTCCATCTATACTCACCTATACTGCTCCATCTATACTGCTCCATCCATGCTGCTCCATCTATACTGCTCCATCTATGCTGCTCCATCTATGCTGCTCCATCTATACTCATCTATACTGCTCCATCTATACTGCTCCATCTATGCTGCTCCATCTATACTGCTCCATCTATGCTGCTCCATCTATGCTGCTCCATCTATACTCATCTATACTGCTCCATCTATACTGCTCCATCTATGCTGCTCCATCTATACTGCTCCATCTATGCTGCTCCATCTATGCTGCTCCATCTATACTCATCTATACTGCTCCATCTATACTGCTCCATCTATGCTGCTCCATCTATACTGCTCCATCTATGCTGCTCCATCTATGCTGCTCCATCTATACTCATCTATACTGCTCCATCTATACTGCTCCATCTATGCTGCTCCATCTATACTGCTCCATCTATGCTGCTCCATCTATGCTGCTCCATCTATACTGCTCCATCTATGCTGCTCCATCTATGCTGCTCCATCTATACTGCTCCATCTATGCTGCTCCATCTATGCTGCTCCATCTATACTGCTCCATCTATGCTGCTCCATCCACATTGAGGGTCAGTCAGTCTTCTGTCCTGACTGGAACAGGTCAACACCACCCAGTATATGTCCCGTCCTGTTCTTCGTCCTCCATCATGGTTTTTCAGTGTTCATCAGTCACGAATATTCAGGAAGCTCAGGAACATTTACAGGAAACAGAACGAGTCCATCAGAGAACAGGAAGCTCAGGAACATTTACAGGAAACAGAACAAGTCCATCAGTGAACAGGAAGCTCAGGAACATTTACAGGAAACAGAACGAGTCCATCAGTGAACAGGAAGCTCAGGAACATTTACAGGAAACAGAACGAGTCCATCAGAGAACAGGAAGCTCAGGAACATTTACAGGAAACAGAACGAGTCCATCAGTGAACAGGAAGCTCAGGAACATTTACAGGAAACAGAACGAGTCCATCAGAGAACAGGAAGCTCAGGAACATTTACAGGAAACAGAACGAGTCCATCAGTGAACAGGAAGCTCAGGAACATTTACAGGAAACAGAACAAGTCCATCAGTGAACAGGAAGCTCAGGAACATTTACAGGAAACAGAACGAGTCCATCAGAGAACAGGAAGCTCAGGAACATTTACAGGAAACAGAACGAGTCCATCAGAGAACAGGAAGCTCAGGAACATTTACAGGAAACAGATCATAAAGTGTTTCAGGAAGAAATTCGTCCTAAACGGAGAAAGGTTTCAGAGCTGCATATTTGGTCCCACTTTAATAAAGTGTTTGTGTTTCACACTCTGAACCTTCAAAACGTTTCTTTCCTGTCTGAGCTGTTTGAACTTGACTGAACATGTGAGCAAGTTAATTAAAGGCATTTATTCAGACACTTAAACACTCACTCTGCCACATTTAATATTTAACACTTTAAAGCTTCGGTTGGAAACTTTTATCAAATCTGTTATATTCACTGAAGGTCGTGAGACAGATCAACTGTGAAAACATGTCCTTCCTCCTCTTCCTCCTCTTCCTCCCTCCTCTAATGTTGCTCACTACAGTCAGACCGCAGCATGGTCAGAAACAACCAATCACAGCTGAGGAGTCTGTAACGCAGCAGCTGTCAGTCACTTCTTGAGCTTCAGTGAAAAGGTCAAAGGAGGCAGCAGGTCGGGGTCAAATATGAGTCAAGATTCTGTTTCTGCAGCAATGATTTTTCCCCTCACGTGTTTTCAGAAACAGATTTTAGTGTTCAGTGGCTGTAACAAGAGAAAGTTTGTCACTGGACCGCCATCTTGGAAATAGTCATCAAAGTGCCAAGCCCCGCCCACCAGCCAGACCAACACTCTCATTTTACAGCCAACCATCTTCTGTCCTGTACAGACCTGTTTCCACTGAGCGCTTCAGTTCATTTTTTCTGTCTCTACAATGGAAAGTTGTGGATGGTACCAACAGAACTGATTAATACGGTCTGCTGTAACACACACACACACATATATACACACACACACACACACACACACGTGAAAGTCACAGTTTCACATCTCGACTCTGAAACAATCTGAACCTTAAATCCGTCGTCAGTATCTTTGTAAGCTGCAGCAGGTTCAGCTTCTATAACTCTGTCAGTCAGTGGACTCAGATTTGTTTCGCTTTGTCCCAACAATCCTTTAATACACAGGGTGGGTTCAGATTTAATCTCCTCATTAGACTCTGATGAGTGATTAAAGTTAATCATGTTTTTATAGCATCTGTCAGATTCTCAGAGTCACACCTGGATCTCACCTGTACATACAAGATGTCACTTTCTGTTCCTGAGGAAGAACAGATGATATGAAAATAAAGATAATGAGCAAACAGATGCACCAGAGGAAAGTGACTAATTACACTTAATTATTATTTTAATTTGATTTGGAGAGTTTTCATTTGATTTTGGTTTGAACAGTCGGGGCTGTTTTTAATGCTCTGTTCAGAACAGTGTGGTTTCAGTTTAACACTGAAAATATAATTATTACCTCCGCCAAGGAGGTTATGTTTTCACCTGCGTTAGTCTGTTTGTCTGCAACATAAAGGTGTGTTCACACCGGACCTGTTTTTTTTTTTTGCTAGCGACGAGTTTACATACAAAGTCAATGCAAACGGGCAATTGAGTGTATATTCGCCCGGGAGAAAAATCGCTCGGGCTCCGAGTGACAGCGACACAGTGACAGAGCGATTTTTCGCTTGTCGCTTGAGATGAAAAATCTCATCTGGAGCGGTATTTTGCTGGGTCCTGTCACTTGCAGCTCAACGCTGATTGGCTGCCGGAATCCCGGGGGGGTGTTTGACTGTCATGACATGTCAGCTTCATTGAAAGTATAGCTGCAAATTAAAAGCAACAATAGATGTAAAAACACACAGACACAATACATCTGTGATCAGTCCCCTAATTTAATTTGAACAATTTTTTTAATCTTCTCCAATTTGTCGTTTTATTTTATGGAAGTGATCAATGTAAGTGCACTTGTCCTAGAGCCGCCACGACGGTTTTTATAATGCAAATAACTCTGTTTAGATAAAACCTACAAGCTTCTCTTCCTATGACTTTTACTAAAAATGTGTCTTGTATGTTTTCTGAAGCCTTTAAGGTACAAAAATGAAACACACTACACTTCTGAGCATTTATACCACCGACCGAAATTATGCATTTTGATACAAACAGGACATATTGCAAAACCCTGTAAAAGTACACCAAAGCATACATTTTCGTTTCCAAATATTTATTTGAAAACGAAACCATTCATATTGTCAGTAAAAAAACAGTTTGTTGATAATAAAAAACGAATGTAATCTCAACAGTGACTGCGCCAGCCGGTGGGACTGCGGCGCTTGGAGGGGCGCTGTAATCCTGGCGGTCCCAGTGTAAAGCACCATGGACAGCGCCAATGCATCTATCGCTGTAGCTCAGAGGCTCTGATGCCTGAGTCAGAGCACATGAGCGGAGTTGGAGCTGGAGTTGCCTCAGCCATAGGTTATTGGCAGGAAGAAAAACGGCTGCTGACAAAACTGTCACTGTCAACTGCCTCCAAGCGCCGCAATGATCTGCCAGACCATCATATGTAACTTCATTGTTTATGCTGCCCGTGTGCTCAGAAGCACACAATGAATGCATTTTTGAGTAATTTCTGAGAAGTTATGATAAAATAAAAAAAAAGTATTACAGACTATAGAATAGGACTGACAACCTCTCCAATGTCTCATGTCAATTAATTAACACTATTTGTCGGCTTTTTATAATGCCTTTTTTTTTTTTTTTTTGCTGCTGCGCCGTGTGTCCAGTTGAAAGTGGTGATTTGCTAAATACATTCTACAATAATTAATTAGATTAACTTTTGGTCTATGATATTGTTGGCTAAATTACACATTTTAATGAAAAATACTTAAGAACTAAAAGAAATAAACATTAGTGGAAACTTTTTTTTTATTGATACTCCTCCTCTCTGACATACTAACAACACACTCACACACACACACACACACACACTGAACATGCGACTGAATGAATGAATGAACATTGGAAGCGGTTCAGCCGCAGTCCCGCCGGCTGGCGCAGTCACTGTTGAGATTACATTCGTTTTTATTATTAACAAAATGTTTTTTACTGACAGTATGAATGGTTTTGTTTTCAAATAAATATTTGGAAACGAAACTGTATGCTTTGGTGTGCTTTTACAGAGTTTTGCAATATGTATAGCCACCTGTAGGGCCTATGTATCAAAATGTATAACTTTCAGCGGTCGGCGGTATAAATGCTCAGAAGTGTAGTGTGTTTCATTTTTGTAACTTATAGGCTTCAGAAAACATACAAGACACATTTTTAGTAAAAGTCAGGAAGAGAAGCTTGTAGGTTTTATCTAAACAGAGTTATTTGCATTATAAAAACCGTCGTGGCGGCTCTAGGACAAGTGCACTTACATTGATCACTTCCATAAAATAAAACGACAAATTGGAGAAGATTAAAAAAATTGTTCAAATTAAATTAGGGGACTGATCACAGATGTATTGTGTCTGTGTATTTTACATCTATTGTTGCTTTTAATTTGCAGCTATACTTTTAATGAAGCTGACATGTCATGACAGTCAAGAAACCATTTTTAGAAACCTGCAGCTGGAGCGACTCATCATCAGAGTGGACGCAGGGTCGGCTCTGAGTCCTGTTCACGTTCCACCCTGTCGCCTGCACGCCGACGGACAGTGAAAGGAAAACTGTCGCCACGTGTTCAGTAATGGACTGAGGCCACAGAGCCGTGACAAGTCATCAGCTGGCCTTTTGAAAACATGTCAGTGTGTCCATCAACAAGTTCACTTCTTTACTCTGCGCACACAGAAGTGACGACGACTCGAGGCCGCCAGAAGGACTCAGTAAATAACCTGAACTGTGTCACAAAACAAAATGTGAACTGCGACATGACGTCACGGCACCGAGCGGATCAAAGAGACGGTCAGAAGTCTGTGAGATTCTGGAGATGATTTTGTCTTTAAAGTGATATTTAATTAGTGACAGGATGATATTGTGTCTTCAGTCAGAGGCTCCCACAGCCTCCTGAACACTGAGCCCTGTGACAGCTGGACTGTAAACTCTCAGGAGATGCAGACTGATAAAGATCAGAGACATGTTAACCTGGATTCCTCCGAACAAAAGCATATCGAGATGTTTAAAGTGCGTGTCCTCCGTCTTTTTAAAATTCCACTACACGATTTTTTCACTGCGCAAATAAACTGAGATAAAAAGAAATGATTAAAGACAACAGACTCATTTCAGCAACTCTCAACAACACCTCATCAGTCCTGAAATAAAAATCAACTCTGATCAAACCAGTAAAGTCTTATAAGACAGTTTTCTGACAGCAGTGTGTGAATCCTGTCTGCAGGGTTTGTCCCTCATATTTCTGTCATCTCCCCCTCCTCCTGCAGGTTGTAAAGTACGAACCCCCATCGAGGTGGGTTTGATTTACAGTGTTTGACCCCCCCACACTTAACGCCTGCCCCGAGCGGCTGATAATGATCATACAGGCGGCAGCAGGCTGACGTGTTTCTCCAACATGAAGAGGAAACAGAGCCGCCATCATTCATGGACAGTCTGAGTGTCGCTGTTGGTTCATGTTCTGCTCGACCTGCCGACTGATTTAAGACTCATAATAATATTTTACCTGTTTAAATGAACAGTGTGTTTGATTCAGGAGGATAAGTGGCTCCTGCTGGGAGGAATTCCTTCAGTGTTCATTGTTCAGGAGCTGAATTATCCTCAGAGGCCTCTTCCTCTCAGAAACACACACACCAGCTGATTTACACCAAGAAACACTCTGAGGAAACACTGAGGAAACACTGAGGAAACACTCTGAGGAAACACTCTGAGGAAACACTGAGGAAACACTGAGGAAACACTCTGAGGAAACACTGAGGGAACACTGAGGAAACACTGAGGAAACACTCTGAGGAAACACTGAGGAAACACTGAGGAAACACTCTGAGGAAACACTGAGGAAACACTCTGAGGAAACACTGAGGAAACACTGAGGAAACTCTGAGGAAACACTCTGAGGAAACTCTGAGGAAACACTCTGAGGAAACACTGAGGAAACACTCTGAGGAAACACTCTGAGGAAACACTGTGGAAACACTGAGGAAACACACTGAGGAAACACTGAGGGAACACTCTGAGGAAACACTGAGGAAACACTGAGGAAACACTCTGAGGAAACACTGAGGAAACACTCTGAGGAAACACTGAGGGAACACTGAGGGAACACTGAGGAAACACTGAGGAAACACACTGAGGAAACACTGAGGAAACACACTGAGGAAACACTGAGGTAACACTGAGGAAACACTCTGAGGAAACACTGAGGAAATACACTGAGGAAACACTGAGGAAACACTGAGGAAACACTGAGGAAACTCTGAGGAAACACTCTGAGGAAACACTGAGGGAACACTGAGGAAACACACTGAGGAAACACTCTGAGGAAACACTCTGAGGAAACACTGAGGGAACACACTGAGGAAACACTGAGGAAACACTCTGAGGAAACACTGAGGAAACACTCTGAGGAAACACTGAGGAAACACTCTGAGGAAACACTGAGGGAACACTGAGGAAACACTCTGAGGGAACACTGAGGAAACACTCTGAGGAAACACTCTGAGGAAACACTGAGGAAACACTGAGGAAACACACTGAGGAAACACTGAGGAAACACTCTGAGGAAACACTCTGAGGAAACACTGAGGAAACACTGAGGAAACACACTGAGGAAACACTGAGGAAACACTCTGAGGAAACACTGAGGAAACACACTGAGGAAACACTGAGGAAACACTCTGAGGAAACACTGAGGAAACACTGAGGAAACACTGAGGAAACACTCTGAGGAAACACTGAGGAAATACACTGAGGAAACACTGAGGAAATACACTGAGGAAACACTGAGGAAACACTGAGGAAACACTCTGAGGAAACACTGAGGAAACACTGAGGAAACACTCTGAGGAAACACTGAGGAAACACTCTGAGGAAACACTGAGGAAACACTGAGGAAACTCTGAGGAAACACTCTGAGGAAACTCTGAGGAAACACTCTGAGGAAACACTGAGGAAACACTCTGAAGAAACACTGAGGAAACACTGAGGAAACACTGAGGAAACACTCTGAGGAAACACTGAGGAAACACTGAGGAAACTCTGAGGAAACACTCTGAGGAAACACTGAGGAAACACTCTGAGGAAACACTGAGGAAACACTGAGGAAACTCTGAGGAAACACACTGAGGAAACACTGAGGAAACACTCTGAGGAAACACTGAGGAAACACTCTGAAGAAACACTGAGGAAACACTGAGGAAACACTGAGGAAACACTCTGAGGAAACACTGAGGAAACACTCTGAGGAAACACTGAGGAAACACTGAGGAAACACTCTGAGGAAACACTCTGAGGATGTTTTTTTCTTATCCTGCACAATGAATGAATGAATGAATGAATATTACAGACACTGAACAGTGTTTCATGTCTCCGTCACCTTGAGAGTATACGTGTATAACATGATGTTAATTCATCTACAGAAGAGACTTGATGATGATCACTGACATTAGGAGGGAAAATAATGGATATATCGATATCAGTTATCGGCCAAATAAGTTGTTATATATCGGCCAAAGATCCAATATTGTGCCTCCCTGGTGATTAAACACTAAAGCAAACAGACTGATTAGATTATATACACGTTAAATCTGAGACACTGGAGCTTTAACTGACAGTTTATTGGCCTCATAGTGTTAATGTTCTAATGTTAATGTATTCCGTTCTGTCTAGTTTTAACAAGTGAAACGTTAATATAGTTTTTCTCATGTTTAGTTTAAGCCCAACAGGAGAAGCTGAAATACCAGATAATGGAGAAATGTCTTTGGTGAACATGTAGGGGAGGAGTCAGAGGGCAGAGCGCAGAACTTTTTAGTTTAGTTTCATTTCTCTCAGTATGTCTGACCTGCAGCACCTGAATATCCAACATGTCCCAACAGCCCTGCTCTTCTTACATTTTACCCGTTTCTTTTTTAAGACAGTTAAAGGAGCTCTGTGGGACACTCAGAGGGTCGGAGTTGTCTGCACACAGTGCTGACAGAGCTAATGGTGTTAACCACAGAGGAACCGGGGGGGGGGGTGTGCTACGCCTTCACAATGATGCTGTCCAGTAAGTTCAGTAAAGTGAATTTCAACTGAGTCACTGACACTGGTTAACATCAGAGAGTAACTCCGACCTAATTTTACACTGTTAATGTGTGGTTATGTTTAGGCACAAAAACACCTAGTTACGGTTTGGAAAAGATGTTTTAGCTTAAAAATACTCAGTTTTGGTGTCACAGTCTCCACTGGAAACACAGTGATGTCTCAGGTGTCAGTGAAGATGTCACACCACCCACCATCCCCTCCACCTGCAGATGACGGTCAGCTCAGATACTACGTCATGTTAGAAACACTGATACAACACGTATGAAATGAACAAATGGATCTGTGGTTTGCAGAAATACACAATGCAAACATTTGTTGCTGCCTCTACATGTGCAGGAAGGACATCAACATCATCGAGCAACTTTTATGTCAGAGCCATTTCTAGCAAGTCCTATTTTCCTATTATTTTTGGGTCACTCTAATGCACCACCTGACCTGGAACCTTTGATTAAAGGCAGGTGTGCTGAGGTGAGCGTGGAGCGTGGAAGACGCCACGTTGTGTTTTTGGTTGTGTTTAGTTTTTATTGTCTGATGAAGTCATTTAATACCAAACCATCTGAACTTTGTTTTTGGAAAAGCCTGATTGTTTATTTGAGGAATGTTTGCTCCTGGATCATTGAACAGTGAGTTAAACTAAAGTTCATCATGTCTCCTGTTCTGGCGTCTGTTTTGTAACTTATTTGGAAGCTGCAATAACTTAAAGCTACATTTACTTTTCACACCTCACTGTATTTTACACACACACACATATATTCATGCACAGTGTGAAAGGACAAACGTTTCCTCTGTCGGTACATGTGTCTGACATCTGTTTACTGTTTGTACCACGTGGTGCGTTCATGTTCTGCTGCTGCGACATTTAAATTCTCCCTCAGGGATCAGTAAAGTATCGACCTGAAACTTCAAACAGTGTGTGTGTGCAGAAACAGAAGGAATGAGTCAGGAGAACGAAAGAAGGAAAGAAAAGAGGGGAGTGACTGAGGGACGGACGGAGGCATGCTGGGACACATTACTGAGGTGGTTCCTCCAAACAGGAACACTGAGTGTTCAGTGGAGGAAAGGTTACACAGGAAATTCATTCATTCACCTGTGCAAATATGTTTATGCACACACACACACACACACCTCCAAAGAAATGCATTTTCTCACTGCTGATATTTGCATATATATTTGTCTCTATGTTTCTTTTATGGAGCGTTTATTTGTGCTGCATCAGTGTGTGTGTGTGTGTGTGTGTGTGTGTGTGTGTGTGTGTGGCTGTTAAACATGTCAGTGTGTTATACAGCTGTAATCATCTCCAAACTGAACGGATGATGTCTGATAAAAATTCAGTCATCAATATTTACACGTGTCATCATGTGTGGGCTCTGAGGTGCAGTCTGAGTTAACATGTGCACACGCGGGGGGAAATATGTCATGAGTGTTGGCATGTTTGTTCTGGGAGCCAGCCCGTTTAATCACAGTGTTCCTGCTGTTGGTCACTGGTGACAGCTGGGAACGCCGGGTGAAATGGAAATGAGAGTTAGAGACGATAAATAAAACTTACATCAGTATGATGAAGCTCCGTTTGTGCTCGTCTTCACAACATCATGACATCATCGTCCTCAGACGTCTCCTGTAAAGACCCAGACACCAAACTGACTTCTGAGAACTAGCGGCGATGAAGTCCCCCCTGCTGCGTTGCCTCACGTCGTCGTGTCTCGACCCAAAACTTGCACCTGAACACACCACAAACACTAGAGCTGACGACCAATCAGCTCGTCCGAAACAGGAAGATGCTAGTTAGCCAGTTAGCACATTAACAACACAATCAAATGTGAAAACAACGACACAGACCATCAGGAAACATCTCTGATCAGCTGTGTCTCAGTTCAGGCGCCGCAGCCTCTGAAGGTCACGACCTTCATGGTCGACATCGGCCACGTCCTCTGAAGACGCATCAGCCAAACTGAACAGTGTTTGAAATGTGACAGTCTGGTCAGCGGAGGATTTCCTGGTTGTGTCACCAGTTGTTCTCACCCCGACCCGCTGGCGTTCCTGTTACCTAGCAACCAGCTGTGCTTGATGAAAGAAGGAGTCAGTCAGTAAGTCAGTTAGCCCTGAGTCATGGACCCACAGACTGGTGTTATAAATATTTATAATTTAATTCTTGAGGAGATGATTCAAGATGTCTGATATATTTCAGGCTGATGGAGCGTTTTCAGGCAAACTTGAGCTAACGTAATGCTAACAACAGTTAGCCATTAGCTAGTTAACTTAAAGCATCTCTTACCTTTCCTGCATTTCACACAGCACTTAGAAAAAATTTGAACATCCACAACTCCACCTCCCTCCAAAGGCCTACTCCCCCCTCCTCCATTACGTCCTCATTACATCTATGATAGACGTAGGCGTTGGCATGGTAACATTAGATACACAGAGGAGGAGAGCGAGTGTAACGTTACAACCAAGACAGTCAAACACAACCCCGGAGTTTTAAAACTCAACCAGTCAGTGATGACTGATGAGTTTTAGAATAAGGTTACAGTGCTAACGTTAGATAGTAGCGTTAACGTTACTATTAAGTGGAAATCCTCGTGGGGAACAGACAGGACGCTCGGCCAATCATTGCATTCGGTCCGAATGCAATGATTGGCCGAAGTTTTCTTAGAACCATAGGCCCGTTTCCACTGCAGGAACTTCAGGGTAATTTTATGGGGCCGGGGCCGTTGGTGCGTGTCTCCACTGCAGGAACCACCCCCGAAGGACAGAGTTCCGGAACTTTTACGGGGGCTAAACAAGTCCCTGCCTCGGGGTAGGTACTCAGAACGGCCCCGAAAGACTCCTGGCTGGGGCTTGGGGATTACTTGGTGCTGATTGGATATACTCAAGGAGGGATGCGACGTGAACAGAAAGCTACAAAATAGCTTTTTAATTACTTTACAGGAACCCTCCTCATCTCTCAGTGGAGACACGGCGGTTGAGAGGGCCGAGCGAGAGGACGTTCCTGTAGTAGTTCCTGCCCCCCAAATAGTACCAGGAACCTCTTCAGTGGAAACGGGACTCATATGAGAACGGTATAATTATGAGTTTTTACTTCTGGTGGAATTCACTTACATTTCAGTGTGCCATCAGCTTATTAATAACATTTTAACCTAAACAAAGAAAAGCGTAAAATTTCCAGAAAGATAAGCGTCGCTTTAACTTAATATTTAATCATCACCGGAGCGCAATGCATCTTGGGACAGGCTGGGCCACGAAGGATTAATCGGATGCATCCTCCAGATTCTGGGACAGAAGGCTGCATTTCTCTGCTGCATCTGAAGGAGCCTTTTAAATGGGGCGGCCTTGGTCGTGCTGATGTGACGCAGCCGGTCTTCAGACGCAGCCTCCGAAGGCTGCAGCTCTGAACTGAGACACAGTGTCTTCATTTCTCTGAAAAACATGGGAGGAAGGTACTGAGCTACAACAGAAGAAATGACCCAAAAAAGTTGCAAGAAATTAGTAAACAGTTAAGGCCTCTACACATGATCAGCTGTAAAACCGCTTTGCGCTGGCTGTCCCATTGTTTGTCTATGGAGAGGGCGGCAACGCCTGACAAAGTGGCACCGCTACCCTTGGCGTCGCGCACCGCTTGGATTTTCTGCCCGAGCGCTGCGCTCAGAGCTGAAATTATTTGAACGTTGACCGAGTTTACCTCTGACCTCTGTGCCGCACCTGGCGGTGAGCAAAGCATGTTGTTCTTATCATGTGAAGGCCGCTTTAGTGTGGGAATCATCAGAGGATCCATGATATGATATTATCACCATACTCAGTCATGATGCTGATGGTGCTGATCTGTTCTGTACGACATCTATTGCACGTCTGTCCGTCCTGGAAGAGGGATCCCTCCTCAGTTGCTCTTCCTGAGGTTTCTACCGTTTTTTTTTCCCCGTTAAAGGGTTTTTTTTGGGGAGTTTTTCCTGATCAGCTGTGAGGGTCATAAGGACAGAGGGATGTCGTATGCTGTAAAGCCCTGTGAGGCAAATTGTGATTTGTGATATTGGGCTTTATAAATAAAATTGAATTGAATTGAATTGAATGATATAAAACACCGTCCCTGCAGCTCTGTTGGGCCGAACTGAATAAAAAGACGTGTTGGATGGAAGAGTCCATGGAAACAGAGTTCTGCTTCGTACAGACTGAATCACAGGTCAGACAGTAAAACACGCAGTGCTTTATAAACGGACCACTGACTGTGATCAGCTCTTTTTATTAAAGTCTGTTTGAGCTCTCCTGCTCACCAATGACCAGACAGACAGAGGAGAGCAAACTGTCCTCACAGAGTCAGTGGAATATTTCCTGTCTAACAGACAATGATGCATTTGTGTCCATCGGGTGTTATCATGTCCTCGCTGCGGCCTTGTCCTCCTCCACATCACTACTAAAAAGTATTTTTATTTTACTTATCACCAGCCCAGCCTTCAGCCACCTGCGCACACACACACACACACACACACACACACACACACACACAGTTACAGTTTGAGTTCACAGAGAAGATTCAAATGTTCCTCAGTGGACACAGTTTGTTTCCTTCTCCTCAGGTTTGAAGGTTTCTGAATTAAAATGACTCCCAGTTCATTGTCATGTCATTTTCAGGGGAGGGAGAGTTCTTCTCAGGTGAAGCGAGGCTCTGAGGACCAGTGTCAGGCTCGTTACTCTGATCATGTCATCATGTATTTCTCATTACTTGTTAATCTTTTAAAGTAATAATATTACCCCATTAAATTGGTAATTGCGCATCTCCCCAAAATTCAGATGTGTCTCTGTGTGAATGTCAGGGTAACCACCGTTAAGTGTAGCTGAGCTTTTTACCTGGGGGTTGTCTGTTGCCTGTGACCAATATTTTCTCAGAGATCTGTCTGACAGACGGAGAGACGCTTGTGTAGCAACATTTCATCCACCACATATCCAATCATCAGCTTCATCACTTCTCTGTGTCTGCAGCTGTCCACCAGTAAAATCCAGTTACAGCCGACCTCTGTGGCCGAGGAGGGCTCACTTTTGGTGGGGTGTATTTCCTGGAGCTTCAGGTTGTAGTCAGTGTTTCAGAGGGGAACTTTGAGGACGTGTTTTTAAGTTTAAGTTTTAAGTTTAAGTTTATTTCCTTTATTAATCCCCCTGAGGGGAAATTCAATATTTTCACTCTTACTTGTCAATTACACACAGGTCCGAACACACACATGCACAAACAGGACCTATACATGCACACAGTGGAGAGATGTCAGAGTGAGGGGGCTGCCCTTGGTGAGGCGCCCCGAGCGGTTGGGGGGTTCAGTGCCTTGCTCAAGGGCACCTCGGCAGTGCCCAGGAGGTGAACTGGCACCTCTCCAGCCACCAGTCCACGCTCCGTATTTTTTGGTCCGGACGGGGATTCGAACAGGCGACCCTCCGGTTCCCAACCCAAGTCCCCAAGTTTTCACAGTGGATAGAGTTTTAGTCCGACGTCCTGCAGCAGCAGAGTTCCTGTCATCCATCCATCCATCCATCCATCCATCCATCCATCCATCCATCCTCTTATCCGGAGCTAGCAACACTCTCCAGCTCCTCCTGGAGGACCCCGAGGTGTTCCCAGGCCAGAAGAGATCTATAATTCCTCCAGTGTGTTCTGGGTCTGCCCCGGGGCCTCCTACCAGCTGGACCAGGAGGATCCTGATCAGATGTTGAACCACCTCAACATGAAGGAGCAGCGGCTCTACTCCGAGCTCCCTCCAGATGTCTGACTCCTCCCCCTATCTCTAAGGCTGAGCCCAGACACCCTACAGAGGAAACTCATTTCAGACGCTTGTATCTGTGACCTCATTCTTTCAGTCACTACCCAGAGCTCATGACCATAGGTGAGGGTTGGGACGCAGATGGACCAGGAAATAGAAAGCAAGAACAAGTTGTTGTCATCTTACTTCCACACAAAATCAAAGTAATGAGAATATGGTAAGAAGTGTTTCCATCTTTGAAACTATCTTGCTGATTTGTGACGAGCCTGAGCAGACGATTACGAAAATGAGTCCGCTGATGTGACGTTGTATTTCAGGTCAGTAGTGACGTGATAACAAAAGTAAGGTTGTAACAAGTTGACTGGTTTTGTTGTAACTGTAATATTATTACTGACATTTTATTTGTAATTAGTTACACTACAAAAAGTAATATTATTACTGTAACGTGCTGCTGCCCAACACTGCTCGGGACAGAGGGTGTCAGATGCTGTGCAGACACAGATCAGTGACTTGTGACATCGGACTGTTTAAATTAAATTAAATTAACTATTTTCTCAAAGTGAAATTAAAAAGCATCGTCACTGCACATTTCCTCAAAGTCAAACCATCATTGTTTAAATATTTACAATTTTGATCAGCTAAATGAGAAGATTAAATCATAATTTATTTAACGTCAGGCTGGTCCCAGCAGGGGGCGGAGCCTCAGTGTCAGGCACCATACAGTGTTGATGTGGATTAAACTCATGTTAGTCTCCAGGTTGAACGTTGTGTGTGTGTGTTGGCGTTCAGAGGGTTAACATGTGCTGCAGAGAGACCCTGACAGTGTGTGATATGAACAGAGAAGCTTTGTTTCTCCACTGAGGCAGCAGATAGAGCAGCGCTCCACGTTTCCTCTCATGATAAGAACTCAGCAAAATACAACAAAGGACGTGTTTTTTTTTATCTCCTCCCTCTGCTGTAGCTTTATTGTCACAATACAGACTGATAAAAATGAACTGCACCGCACGGTTTAAAGAGTTCAAACACAACAAACATCCTCCTTCTGTTGGAGAAGCTGCCGTCTCCCTTCATGTGTGACAGAAATCAACACGTTCTGCAGCTCGAATCTGTCGCTGTCACATCCTTTCGCCACCGCTGCCATTGTCTCTCAGCAACAATGGCTCCAAATCTGGGCCTAAACACCAAAACAGAACAGTTTGAATCCTCTGAGGACGAAGCCTGACGACTGTCGGTTCTTTTAGTCCGCCCAACACTCGAGTCTAAAAAAGAAAAGTTATAGAGTCTCAACAGACATTTGTATGTTGTCATGTAGCACAGAGGAAACTCATTTCAGACGCTTGTATCTGTGACCTCATTCTTTCAGTCACTACCCAGAGCTCATGACCATAGGTGAGGGCTGGGACGCAGATGGACCAGGAAAGCCTTCTGGCTCAGCTCCCACTGAACCACAACGGTCCAGCACAGGGCCCGCATCACTGCATACACAGCACCAAACCACCGATCCATCTCAGGCTCCATTCTACCCTCACTGTGAACAAGACCCTGAGATACTTGAACTCTTCCTCTTGGGTCAGTAACTCTCTCCCAACCCAGAGGGAACAATCAACCGTTCTCCAGCAGAGACCATGACCATGATAACCATGACCATGGATGGATGGATGGATGGATGGATGACGGACAGATGGACGGACGGACAGATGACGGATGGATGGACGGATGGACGGATGGACATGTAGCAGGTACGTTGAAACTTCCTCACTGTTTTCACTATTTATAGACATTTTCAGCTGCTGCTCTTCTGTGTTAGCCGCTAACTGCTACTTTTACATCTCCCGCAGTCGCCAAGGTAGAACGTTACTAAAACATCACCCCCGTACCGCCCATGATCCCGTCCTGACGGCTGTTTCTATTGTACAGACATTTCAGTGATGTTACTGCCACCGATGCCGCTTTAAAAGCAGGACAACTCTGTTCCACCATTCTGTGATCGTACCTGTTATACAGAACTGTGAGGCAGCATCACGGCGTGATGTTCCCGCTTTGAAGAGGCAGAGTGAACAGGGTTAATGTTAAAGGGGGCTGCAGAGACAGATGGACGAATGGACGGACAGAGAGACAGTGTTGTGTATCAGTGGAGCATAACTGTGTCTGAACCAGCAGATCAGCTGGGAATATGCTCCTGTTTCCTGAGACATGCTGGGTTCACACACACACACACACACACACACACACACACACAAGCACGCGGTCACATGCACACACACATGCACTCGCACATACATACAGGAGTTGTGGGCGGTCTCCAACCTCCTGCTTCAGCGCCATCTGCCTCCTTGATATATGAGCATACCACCACCTCACACACACACACACACACACACACACACACACACACTCCTGTTGTTGTTGGACCTTCATTAACCATGTTAATCCCCTTATCCCTCAGTTAAAGGACCCTGCAGTATTTCTAGATTTAAATCTTAAACACATCTCAGACATCGCTCGACACTGACGCTGGTTAAAGGAACAATGTGTCAGATTAAGGACGATTTAGTGACATCTAGTGGTGAAGACTGCAGCTTACAACCAGCTGAAACTTCTCCTGGTTAGAATCCCTACAGTGTTCATTGTTGAGGAGCTGAACTATCCTCAGAGGTCTCTTCCTCTCAGAAACACACACACCAGCTGATTTACACCACGAAACACTCTGAAGAAAAAAGTTTCACTTTAAAAATCAGTGATTTTCTGATGCCGCTCGTTGCTGCAGTGGCCGACATGAAAACATGAATGTCTCTAGCTAGAGTCAGTGTTTGGTTTGTCCGTTCTGGGCTACTGTAGAAACATGGCGGTGCAACATGGTGATCTCTGTAGATGTCTCATTCTAAAGTCTAGTTCAGACCAAAGATCGGTGACAAGATGAAAATGTTTCAGAACGTCAAGAGAAAAGTGTCAGCGATGTGAACTGGCCGGTCTGAGTTCGACTCAAGATGGCTGATGGTGTCACCTGACACTCAGCTGGTCAAATGGCCGGCGGCTGGTTTTAAAGCACGTCACCTGTTCCAACAGCCAATCAGCTTGTAGTGAAGTCAGCTGGTCAAGTCAAATGATTGCAGACGGCGTGTTGGCTTGCTGCAGCAGGTGCTCCGTCCCCACAGAGCCCTCTGTTTAAGTTGTTGACTAGAGAAGATACACCTGACAGGATATTGGTCTCCGTATTAATTTTGGCACCTGATTTAAATTAAATTAGTTTTGTGTAGTTTTAGCAAATTAAATTTCAAAAGGCCTGTTAATGTTTTTCAAATCGACTGCTGGCTGAGAGTAGAACTGTGATTTGATATTATGATTTATTGCAATTTTTGTATCATTGATGGGAAAAGTTTTGTCCCAATTTCAGGAGAGACACAGAGTTCTGCAGACCAGTCTCTCTGTTCACAGTAACAGAAAACCAACACTAACACAGGTAAAGGTGAACACTGAGACCTCCTGACCCTAACTGTGACACTGTGTGATATCTGTGACGTCTCTGAAACAGCTGATGAAACGATGCGTCTCTTTAATACTCGACTGACGAGCTGCCCGCACCATTTATCTTCAGTTCCTGATGATATCTCAAATACTTAGTTAATATTTACTTCACAGTCGACTGGAAAATCACTTTACCTCCACAATCTCTTCATCATCATCATCATCATCATGTTACAACCATTCCTCCTCTCCTCATATCACACACACACACACACACACAGTGTCACACTGAGCCTGGATCAGCCGTCAGCTGGCTGGCGGATGATCAGAGGATTTTGTGGTGACATCATGTTGGTGAAGCGTGACCGCATGTACAGAACATGCAACACACCGGGGACAGGAGATAAAACACTTACCTTCATTAACCCCTTCATTAACTCTTTATCTCCTCCTCAATAGAAACACAACAAATGTTTGTTATAATTAAACCACCCATAAATACTGGGGGGGGGGGGGGGGGGGGGGGGCTGTGCCACCTGTCATTAAACAGAAGAAGAAGATGAGAGCAGCCACCACACTAATGAGTACAGTTCAAAATTTAAGTCATTAAGTCATTTAAGTCATTATGTTTTCTGTATGTGTTTTTATCTTTAATCCACAGAAGCTAATTCATGTATCAGACGCTAATGAGCGGAGCTAGCTTCTAACAGCCACCGCTGCAACTAACAAACTCCACAAATCCATTCAGCAGCTCCACCATCCACAGTCAGACACACACGGCTGATTATTTACTGCTGAATTACAGCTCACAACTCGCACCAACCCAAACATCCTGGTGCAGACTATTTACTGGAGTTTACCAGCCCGTGGCTCATCAGGCATCTGAAGATAATTACAAGCTGTCAGTGTCCGACAGTCCACCACCAACATTTACATCACGTCTCGTCAACCAAAATCAAACACAGATTTCATCTTAGTTTTTATTTCCAGGATCTATTTTTAGCTCGTCATCATCTTGTTTTCATAATGGAAAAAAGATCGTTGACAAAAAAATTTTCATCATAGTTTTTGTCAACGAAATCAACACCCGTTGACGACTCATGTAATACTAACAGTAAGTTGGCAAGTTAACGTTAGGTTAGCTAACGTCACTTGAGGCTACTTCATTAGACTGAAATGACACAATGTGAATAAAACTTAAAAAACAAACTCGTCCATGAACATGATTTCTGTCAGTCAGGTCAAATTTTCATCTGCAGCAGTGACTGTTTAACGATGACAGACTCCGCCCTCCTTCATGACATCATTAAAGTCTGTCTCTTGTTACTGTTCTAGTTAATGAACAGAATAAAATACACTGTTTGTTTAAAACTTGTTTGTACAGAAACTACAAAGAAACCACAGCTAAGATTTTTCTTTTGTCTGACCAGCTCATTGTTTATCCTCTGATTCTGTTTTCCTTCTTACAGTTTAGCACCAGCTGCACTGGTTAGCGCTGTAAACAATGAACAGATGTGGGAACATTCAGCAGCTTCACCGCAGCGTTCAGATTATTTACAGTAACACATCATCAGCCATCAGTGACAGATTAAGCTCACCAGCCAATCACTGTGTGTTAATTTTCTGTGTCATGTATGAAATCATGATTCTTGGCTGTAGAAATCTGAGGTTCAGGAGAAACTGCCTTCACACAGCTAACTGAAGCTAACCTGTTAGCCTGTAGACAAACAGTAACACAAGCACCTCAATAACATTAGCTTAGCTTACATTCATGTTAGTTCTAGTGACGAGCTATATAGCATTATCACCATCATCACCATCATCATCATCAATAACAACATTCAGCATCAACATCTCCTGCCGACAGTGAGAGTTATGAAACAAACACTGCTGACATCAGCTTCTGTAACGTGACCATTGTCCCATTGGTCTCAGACAACCCGCAGCTCCTCAAACATCAATACAGATTTCCAAACAGATGTTATTAAGATAAACTGATCATTCACTGGGAATCTAACAGTTTCTGTCTCACCTGGAAAACTACTGAAACCTGATCACATCTTTTAGATCTGATAAAGCTGGTGAGGCAACGCAAAGTTATCACACCTTTCCTCAATGTGGAAGTGCCAGCAGAGAGCAGGGTGAATTTATTTTGTCTCCAGAATAAACTGATTATTTAGATTCTAACAGTTTTGAATCTACCTCAGGTTCAAACGTCGTGCTGTTTGTTCAGTCCTCGTCATGTTGTGACAGTAAAGAATATTTTAAACTGTTAACTGTCTGGTTTATCGAAGTTTCACTCAGGAGCAAAAATCAGTTTAAAGAAATCATGATTTATCCTGAGAATCATAAATATCGACTGATTTGAACATTTTTATGTTGGTAACAGTTTTGTCCATATCCCCTGCCGTACAACACACACACATACACACACATACATTGAACCTGACAGTTTTATTGGGGCTCTGTCTCTTCACTGAGGACATTGGCTCATATTTTTTAACTCCTCGTTACCTGAAGCTTTAAAAACCTGTCAGAGTCACAGAAACTGGTTCCTCCATGTTAATGAGACTTTTATGAGACTCATGAACCCCCTGCTCTCTAATGCCTGGTACACACTACACAACATTTCTGCCTGTTCTGAAAGTCACTATGTCACATTAGGTGATTGTGGAGTCATAAAATCATGCCATGCCTTGGCGGACTGACATGACACACTACACGATGGTACACACCAATCATTCCCAGTCGTGTGTGATGTCATCGGGTTATTCTTGTCCCATTTTTATTACTTTTACTATTATCTCAGTCACTGTGTCTGTTCATGTGCCAGCTGAAATGTTGTAGTAACATAAAAAGCGCCAGCAGATGGGCAGAGCTACATTTGAAGTACCGTACACAAACATACAAGTCACTTAATCCTCCACAAGTTCCTGCAAACGTTCACAAACGTTTTAGAAAATGAAGGGGTTCTCTCAACTGAAATCATAAGGGGCTTTTAATTTTAAACAGATACAGAAAGTGTTGAATTTGAAATGACGGCACGATGCATTAACTTTATAAAGGCAAACATGGCGTTGGTTATTGCATAAAACTCTCTGCTCTCTAAAATCTCTCTGCTCTCTAAAAACTCTGCTCTCTAAAAACTCTCTGCTCTCTAAAACTCTGCTCTCTAAAAACTCTCTGCTCTCTAAAATCTCTCTGCTCTCTAAAAACTCTGCTCTCTAAAACTCTGCTCTCTAAAAACTCTGCTCTCTAAAACCTCTCTGCTCTCTAAAACTCTCTGCTCTCTAAAAACTCTGCTCTCTAAAACTCTGCTCTCTAAAACTCTCTGCTCTCTAAAACTCTCTGCTCTCTAAAACTCTGCTCTCTAAAAACCTCTCTGCTCTCTAAAACTCTCTGCTCTCTAAAAACTCTCTGCTCTCTAAAACTCTCTGCTCTCTAGAAACTCTGCTCTCTAAAAACTCTGCTCTCTAAAAACTCTCTGCTCTCTAAAAACCTCTCTGCTCTCTAAAAACCTCTCTGCTCTCTTAAAACTCTGCTCTCTAAAACCTCTCTGCTCTCTAAAAACCTCTCTGCTCTCTAAAAACCTCTCTGCTCTCTTGAAACTCTCTGCTCTATAAAACTCTCTGCTCTCTAAAAACTCTCTGCTCTCTTAAACCCTCTGCTCTCTAAAACCCTCTGCTCTCTAAAAACCCTCTGCTCTCTAAAACCCTCTGCTCTCTAAAAACTCTCTGCTCTCTAAAAACTCTCTGCTCTCTAAAAACTCTCTGCTCTCTTAAACCCTCTGCTCTCTAAAACCCTCTGCTCTCTAAAAACCCTCTGCTCTCTAAAACCCTCTGCTCTCTAAAAACCCTCTGCTCTCTTAAACCCTCTGCTCTCTAAAACCCTCTGCTCTCTAAAAACCCTCTGCTCTCTAAAACCCTCTGCTCTCTAAAAACCCTCTGCTCTCTAAAACCCTCTGCTCTCTAAAAACTCTGCTCTCTAAAAACTCTCTGCTCTCTAAAAACCCTCTGCTCTCCAAAAACCTCTCTGCTCTCTAAAACCCTCTGCTCTCTAAAAACTCTCTGCTCTCTAAAAACCCTCTGCTCTCCAAAAACCTCTCTGCTCTCTAAAACCCTCTGCTCTCTAAAAACTCTCTGCTCTCTAAAAACCCTCTGCTCTCTAAAAACTCTCTGCTCTCTAAAAACCCTCTGCTCTCTAAAAACTCTCTGCTCTCTAAAACCCTCTGCTCTCTAAAACCCTCTGCTCTCTAAAAACTCTCTGCTCTCTAAAACTCTCTGCTCTCTAAAAACCTCTCTGCTCTCTAAAACCCTCTGCTCTCTAAAACCCTCTGCTCTCTAAAAACTCTCTGCTCTCTAAAACCCTCTGCTCTCTAAAAACTCTCTGCTCTCTAAAACCCTCTGCTCTCTAAAACTCTCTGCTCTCTAAAAACTCTCTGCTCTCTAAAAAACTCTGCTCTCTAAAAACTCTGCTCTCTAAAACTCTCTGCTTTCTTAAAACTCTCTGCTCTCTAAAAACCCTCTGCTCTCTAAAACTCTCTGCTTTCTTAAAACTCTCTGCTCTCTAAAAACCCTCTGCTCTCTAAAACCCTCTGCTCTCTAAAAACTCTCTGCTCTCTAAAACCCTCTGCTCTCTAAAAACTCTCTGCTCTCTAAAAACTCTGCTCTCTAAAACTCTCTGCTCTCTAAAACTCTCTGCTCTCTAAAAACCCTCTGCTCTCTAAAACTCTCTGCTCTCTAAAAACCCTCTGCTCTCTAAAACTCTCTGCTCTCTAAAAACCCTCTGCTCTCTAAAACCCTCTGCTCTCTAAAACTCTGCTCTCTAAAACTCTCTGCTCTCTAAAAACCCTCTGCTCTCTAAAACTCTCTGCTCTCTAAAAACCCTCTGCTCTCTAAAACTCTCTGCTCTCTAAAACTCTCTGCTCTCTAAAAACTCTGCTCTCTAAAACTCTCTGCTCTCTAAAACCCTCTGCTCTCTAAAACTCTCTGCTCTCTAAAACTCTCTGCTCTCTAAAAACCCTCTGCTCTCTAAAACTCTCTGCTCTCTAAAAACCCTCTGCTCTCTAAAACTCTCTGCTCTCTAAAAACTCTCTGCTCTCTAAAACTCTCTGCTTTTACATCAGCGGCCCCTCCACACTGCCCTGCAGGCACTGGTGGGAAACAGCAGCACACTGAGCTTCAGAGAGCCAGGATGATGACGGTGGGATCATGAGGCAGGTGTCAGGTCTGTGCAGAGCACCAGAACAGATGATGATTACATCCAAAACATGAGTTTCACTCTCAGTTGTTTCTGTAACTCTGTGAGAAACACTTTCACTAAAAGTCACAAATGCCACCGAGCACAGATTTGATGTTCACAACGAGGCTCATCAGGGAAAACAGGGTGTGTCTCTGGGATGCATCGAGATTGAGTTTACGGTGTCCTTGCAACAGAGTTACAGGATGTGTACCCAACAACATCACTGTCAGCACAGCTAGTGATACTAACATAGCTAACAATGCTAAAAGCACTTCCTCAGCAGGGCGACCTGCAGAGACACAAGGGCGGTTACCATGTTTCTTTTTTTTTTTTTCCCTACTTGTCTGCACTGGTCTTCATAGCTTAGCGCCACTAAAGGGTGTAAGCTTCTTGTGAAGATTGATGCACTGTTAATCTTGCAGTCAAGTATTTTATACCCATAATGCGTGGTTGTGACCGTCACCCACCCTCCCTGGAGACTAGCCTAACAGCCTTTATTGGAAAAACTTCCTAATATGAGTCAGAGAGGGCCGTGATACACCAAAGTGTGTCAGGAGGAAAGTAAGGAAACAAGCAGGGGGAGGGGGCAGGTGCTTAAGTCCTGAGTTATATAGTGACAGTGCATGCGGAGAACAAGGAGGAAAAACAAACAAATAAACAAACAAACGAAAAAAAAAAAACGGGAGAAACAGGCAGTGTAGCTGATGTATTGTGGCCTTGAGGTGGTTGTGCTCCATGCAGATTATCGAAAATAAACATATACATGTCTACTATACTGTACTGAAAAACAAAAACAAAAGAGAAGTCTATACTGAACACCAAAAATGTGAGAGTCTTGGTGGAGGGGGAAAGCCCGATTGCAGAGAAGAGTTGCCAGCGCGGTGTGGTAGGTTTGAGAAGCAAGTGGGCCCCTTTGGAGTGATCCCATCGGTTCTTTGCGATGCGTCACGGAGCTGAAGTATCGAACATGCATGCGTGTATTTGAACCCTCCCAATGTGTTTATGAAAACCATCACCAGGGTCCAGGGCCAGCCCTGCGGGGGAAGGGGGGCGGTATGGCACCCCAAGACCGCAGGAGCGCCCAGACCCCAAGACCAGGGAGCCGCAGAGGCTGCAGGACACCATGCAGGCCCAAGGACCCAAGGCGGCAATGGCCGGCACCCCCAGAGAGCCAGAGACACACCCCAGACAGGCGGGGCAGGAGGGCCCACCCACCCCCCCGGAGGGCTACCGGACACCACTGTCCCATAGCCTGCCCCATTATGAAGCCCCCCAATCCATCCGTGGTCTGCACCTCGAAGAGTGAGTGTATGTGGTGCATTAAAACTGTGCAATGTGTGGTGAGTGAACTAAATGTGGTTTAGGAGGCCAGGCCAGTGTAGGCCCGGCCCGAGGGCTGGAGGGATGGATGGGAGGGGCTACAAGGTGGCGCCAACCAGACCCTGGCGCTGCGAGGCCCCCAGCGCCCATGGACAGCGGGCCAGGCGGGCCCCAAGGAAACCCAACGGGCCCCCACCCAACCCTGCCCCCCAAGCAACTGCAGTGTCAGGCCCCCGCAATGGTCCCGACCTGGGCCACACCGCCCGCAGCAAATCGACCCCCAGCAGAAGGACAAAGCGCGCCACCGGGGTGCACGGACGACGGGCCCCACCCAGCCCCCCCCGAACCCCGACGTGCAGGAGCACAGGCAAACCCGCAACCCCGCCAGTACCCCCCCAGACCGCCACAGACCCAAAGCCGGACCCCCAGCCCATCTGACCCGCCCCCCACCGCCGGCTGCACACCAACGGGCAGGCCCACACTGCGCAGCACCAGAACACCCCGCGTGCAGCACCCAGCCCCCACACCAGGCCCCTCAGCCCGGGGGAGGACCCTGGGCCCGCCCGAGGCCGGGAGAGAGGAGCTGGGAGGTACGGGGAGGGGGGGAGGGAGGAGGGAGGGGGAAGGGCAGGAGCGGAGCGAAGGGGGGGGGGCACCCACCCCGCACCACCAGGGGCGGAAACAGCCCCCCAGGGGGGACCGGCCACGCCGCCCCAGGCCCAGGGAGCACGAGGAGACCCCGCCCCCCCCCAGGCACACAGGGCGAGCAGTCCAGACGCCCCTGCCCCAAGGGGAAATCGCCCGGCCCCGCAATCCCCCACAGAGCCAGGGAGCAGGCCCGGATTCAAGGGGAAGAAGGTGCACCTAACACATGCTTAAGACCTTGAGTTCTGATGAACCGCTGTGGTATATTGTGGTGAGAGAGATAGAGGGATTAGGAGTTACATCATTAACAGAAACACATTACATATTACACAACAGTCTTTCTTGAGTTGTAATATTTATATGTACAGGTGGCATATGCTCACAGGCTGAGTGGCACTATACAGACACGTTTAGTGAGTGAATAAATGGTGACCATTTTTCTGTAAAGTATGTTAATTGGTTTCTGTGGCCAGCAGATATTTTCTCCAGCGAAATATGTTCTACAAGGAGATTCAGCCAATGGTTGATGTTGAGGGTCTGTTTATCTTTCCAATTGACTAGGATTATTTTCTTGGCGATGGCGAGAGCTACAAGAAGAGAGTTGCAGTGGCTGTTTGGGAGGTCAATTGTCATCAGGTCACCAATTAAGCACAGGTTGGGAGATAATGGGATCCTGCAGTCCAAAATGGAGGAGAGTTTTTGAGTGACTGTTGACCAGAAGTGCTGGACGGGTGAACATAACCACAGTGCATGAAAGTAGGTGTCTGCAGTGTTCTGAGTACACTGAGTGCATGTGTCAGATTGACTAAAGCCCATTCTATTCATCTTTTGTTGGGTGATGTGTGTTCTGTGGAGTACTTTAAATTGGAAAGTTGTATATTAGTGTGTCTTGTCATCTTAAATGTATTTTTGCATATCTGAGTCCAGAAGTCAGGGTCCGGTGATACACCCAGCTCTTTTTCCCATTTTAAAATTGGTAAATGTATAGAACTGGTCTTTGACAGTAATTTATAAATCTTAGAAAGGTTCTTCTTATTACTCGGAGAAAGCTTTGTAATATGTTTGGCAAATTCTGGTGGCTGCAAAGTGTCCTGAGGCGCTGGAATTCTCCTCTTGATTGTTTTTATCAATTGTAAATATTGTAGAAAATTGCCATTTCTTATTTCAAAAGTTTGAAATAAGTTTGTGTATGTCATAAGTATATTGTCTCGGAAAAGGTGATGGAGATGAGTTACTCCCTTCATCTCCCATGTGCTAAAATGGAGAGGTCTTTTGTTAATTTCAAAATCCGGGTTGTGCCAAATTGGAGAGAGCAAGCAAGGTTCTATCGGAGAGTTTGTGATTTCTAGTGTTTTCCACCAGGCTGATAAGGTGGAAGCAATCATTGGGTTCTTAAAACAGTTATGACGTCTGAGTGTAGTGGTGATAAACGGGAGGTCAGAGAGTTTTATATTGTTGCAGTCCGCCTGTTCTAGTTCGAGCCAGGAATTGTAGTCTTCGTTAGGATATAACCATTTCAATAGGTATTATAGCTGGTTAGCTAAATAGTAATGTGTAAAGTTAGGAGCGTCCAATCCCCCTTCCAATTTGTTTTTCTGAAGGGTGCTTAGGCTAATTTTTGCTGTTTTGTTCTTTGAGTAGAATTTTATAATTGCAGAATCTAATGACAGGAACCATTTTGATGTGGGTGTGAATGGAATCATGGAAAAAAAATAGTTAATTTGGGGTAGAATTTAGAAATTTCATTTTAACTGTGGCTATTCGTCCCAGGAGGGAGATGGGAAGATTATTCCAGCACTTCAGGTCACCACAGATCTTATCTAGCAGCGGGCTAAAGTTCAGGTGGACCAGGTCTGATAGTTTGGGTGAAATATTTATGCCAAGATATCTTATGTTGCCCACAGGGAGAGAAAATTTTTGGTCTGCAGGATTCCAAGAGTTCTCCGTTATTGGCAGTATTGTCGATTTGGACCAGTTGATGGAGTAGTCCGAAAGTTTAGAAAAATTTGTTATGAGATTAAATACTTCATGTAAAGACGATTTTGGTTCTTGTAGATAAAGTAAAACGTCGTCGGCATATAGCTTAATTTTATGCTCTGAATTGGCGGAATGGATACCTATGATCTTGCTGTTCTGACGGACTGCCATAGCCAATGGTTCAATGAATATTGCAAACAGTAGAGGTGAGAGTGGGCACCCTTGTCTTGTTCCTCTCTGCAAAATGAAGCTTTTAGATGTGATCCCGTTGGTGGTGACTGTGGCCTTAGGGGAATTATATAAGGCTGATACCCACTGGATAAATGACTCTCCAAAGCCAAATCCACTCAGGGTGGCAAATAGGAAGGACCAGTTGACCTTGTCAAAGGCTTTTTCTGCATCAAGTGACAAAATAATTGCTTTTGTATTAACGCATTGTACTTTACTTATCAGATTAAGAACTCTTCTGACATTATTCCTTGAGTGTCTGCCATTAATGAAGCCCGTTTGGCGGTTACCATGTTTCTGCAGCGATGCCGTCCCACTACTGTGGGTCAGGGAGGTGTTACCTGTGATTACTGAGCCAGTTGGTTACTGATTAATGTGTGTCAGGATATCGAACACAAAATGAAGTGAAACTCAGATCTGTATCATTTAATGTACTTTATGCTGATATTGATATTCTGCTTCTACACTTCACTGTTTACATTCAGCTTATTCATGTGTAATAACTGTCTACCACAGGTGTATATTACTTTATTTAATATTTTATTGATGTTATATTTTATCCCTGTATTTCAACTTTAGTTATTTCATGTTTAAGATTCTCTCTTTTTTAAATGTATAATTTTCTATTATAAACATATTTAGTGGGATTATTGGGAGGAGCTCCAGATCTGAGGTTTTCATTGATGACTGCGTCTGTAACTGTCCAACATCTGATAATAAATAACATATATATATTCCTGAGCAGCTGCAGATCAGTGACAGACTGTCTGATGATATTTATGAAGTTTGTATCTGAAAAAGCAAAATAAAAAATGTAAAAATAATAACTTGGGACTGTCTGAAGATTTCAGTTTCAGTTTTCATTGATGCTCTACAAACCACTCCACTCCAAAATCAAAAGCTGTATTTCAGTGTCCTGCTCTAACAAGGTCATGTAAATAAATAAATAAATAAATAAAAGTGAAGGATGATTTCTTAGAGGAAACATTTCACACTGTACCGTCTCTTCTGAGTAACGCCACATGTTCTTTTCTCCTGACGGCTGTCACCAAGTCACAAACAGGAAAAAACATCCATTCAACATTTGTTACGTCTGTGCGAGTTTCTCTCACCTGTCCAACAGTCACAGGAGGAGCTGGAGTCCTCTGTCATAAAGGCCCTCTGACCTGTGACCTCTGACCTCTACGGCCAACACACATCACCAATAAATCATCACATACTGTACTTTAGCCAAAATACAGACACACTGAACAGGTCTGTCGTTAAAGTGCCAACATGGTTTTGGCAAAACGGTCTGAGACGAGATCAACTACAGATTATCTTTAAGAACCTCTAAGGGCTTCTTCATCCACCCTAAAAACAAACGTCTCAAAGGGCCGGATGACACCAGATCCAGAGCCGTCCAGGCCGAACATGAAGACAAACCTTAGGACTGTCAGACGGCTGGAGGCGGGATTAAACTGTGCAAACATGTATAGACTATAATTCCCACCCTGTGGCTGTATGACTCCTCCCACCAGTCCACCCTGTGGCTGTATGACTCCACCCACCAGTCCACCCTGTGGCTGTATGACTCCTCCCACCAGTCCATCCTGTGGCTGTATGACTCCACCCACCAGTCCACCCTGTGGCTGTATGACTCCACCCACCAGTCCTCCCTGTGGTTGTATGACTCCTCCCACCAGTCCATCCTGTGGCTGTATGACTCCTCCCACCAGTCCATCCTGTGGCTGTATGACTCCTCCCACCAGTCCACCCTGTGGCTGTATGACTCCACCCACCAGTCCTCCCTGTGGTTGTATGACTCCTCCCACCAGTCCACCCTGTGGTTGTATGACTCCTCCCACCAGTCCACCCTGTGGCTGTATGACTCCACCCACCAGTCCTCCCTGTGGTTGTATGACTCCACCCACCAGTCCTCCCTGTGGTTGTATGACTCCTCCCACCAGTCCACCCTGTGGCTGTATGACTCCTCCCACCAGTCCACCCTGTGGCTGTATGACTCCACCCACCAGTCCTCCCTGTGGTTGTATGACTCCACCCACCAGTCCTCCCTGTGGTTGTATGACTCCTCCCACCAGTCCACCCTGTGGCTGTATGACTCCACCCACCAGGCCACCCTGTGGCTGTATGACTCCTCCCACCAGGCCACCCTGTGGTTGTATGACTCCTCCCACCAGTCCACCCTGTGGCTGTATGACTCCACCCACCAGGCCACCCTGTGGCTGTATGACTCCTCCCACCAGTCCACCCTGTGGTTGTATGACTCCGCCCACCAGTCCACCCTGTGGTCGTATGACTCCGCCCACCAGTCCACCCTGTGGTTGTATGACTCCGCCCACCAGTCCACCCTGTGGTCGTATGACTCCGCCCACCAGTCCACCCTGTGGTTGTATGACTCCGCCCACCAGTCCACCCTGTGGTCGTATGAGTCCGCCCACCAGTCCACTCTGTGGTTGTATGACTCCGCCCACCAGTCCACCCTGTGGTCGTATGACTCCGCCCACCAGTCCACCCTGTGGTCGTATGACTCCGCCCACCAGTCCACCCTGTGGTCGTATGACTCCGCCCACCAGTCCACCCTGTGGTCGTATGACTCCGCCCACCAGTCCACCCTGTGGTCGTATGACTCCGCCCACCAGTCCACCCTGTGGTCGTATGACTCCTCCCACCAGTCCACCCTGTGGTCGTATGACTCCGCCCACCAGTCCACCCTGTGGTCGTATGACTCCTCCCACCAGTCCACCCTGTGGTCGTATGACTCCGCCCACCAGTCCACCCTGTGGTCGTATGACTCCGCCCACCAGTCCACCCTGTGGTCGTATGACTCCGCCCACCAGTCCACCCTGTGGTTGTATGACTCCGCCCACCAGTCCTCCCTGTGGTTGTATGACTCCGCCCACCAGTCCACCCTGTGGTTGTATGACTCCGCCCACCAGTCCACCCTGTGGTCGTATGACTCCTCCCACCAGTCCACCCTGTGGTCGTATGACTCCACCCACCAGTCCACCCTGTGGTTGTATGACTCCGCCCACCAGTCCACCCTGTGGTTGTATGACTCCGCCCACCAGTCCTCCCTGTGGTTGTATGACTCCGCCCACCAGTCCAATGTCTCTGACAGTCTGCATCCATGTCAGTGAAAACATGGATGCTTCACACACAGAAGATCTATACAATCAGCACAGTTTCAAGATTAGAGTCACCAATTCAGTATCTGACCAAATGTCTCCCCTTCTGTTCCTGAGATATCACGTTAAAACATGATGATGTCACAGTCAAGCTGACCTTTGACCTTATGACCATTCTAATCAGTTCATTTTTGAGTCCAATTCAACATTTGTGCCAAAGTTGAGTAAATTCCTTCAAGGCCTTCTTGAGATATCACAAAATAAGACAGGCAAGGTCACAGTGACCTTTGACCTTCAACCACCAAATTTAAATCAGTTCATCCTTGACTCAAAGTGGATGTTTGTGCCAAACTGGGTAGAAGCAATGTACAGATTTCAAGGTATACTGTGGTATAAATGTTGATGTTATTATACATTTACATTTGATTATTTACAATATTGAAAAAAACAAAAATGTGACTGCAAATTAAATCTCTCCTTTATTTGAGTTATTTATTTGAGTTATTTTCTAAGAGGAGACTTTTTACACAAACTTAATGAACAAAATGTTTCAAGTTTCAGTTACAGTAATAAAATGTTTAACAACAATAACCTTCTGTTTTCATCCCTTTAAGAATCATTCTGACTGATGATAAGAAATTCTGTGAAACCATGAAACCACGATATTTTCTGAGATGTTATCGTACCATGAAAATGTCGTATCGTTGCAGCCCTAGTGCCAAATTTGAAGAAATTTCCTCAAAGTGTTCTTGAGATATTGCATCGATCATCATCATCTGTGTAAGTGACATTATCATCACCAACAACTCAGCATTCTGCGACTGTACGTTTGCTGCTGCGTCAGTGTCACTGAGTTCTTATAATGAAAGCCGAACATGAGGAAACATCAGCAGCTAAAATACTGAAAACACCAACATGGACGCTGACAGTCGGTCTGAGTTTCTACACCTTTGGCCCTGAAGCTTTGACTGTGACATAAATGCTTGTCAGGATGATTTAAATTTTAATTTTAGGGTGGAATGTCACATCAGAGAGCTGTAATTTAGGATTTCATCAGACAGTCTTTAAACACAACCTTTCCCAGAGACGAACAATCAGTGAAATGAGTCTCATTGTTCCTTGTTGATGCTCTGTGGGGAGAAGCTTAGATGTCGACAAGTTGGTTCTGATCCTGAGCTCACACATAATATCCACACTAAGTATTTTGGCAACGCAGCTTTTCCAGGCGTGACGGTTTTGTTCAGACCTGCTCAGTTTGGAGAGCTGTCTGTTTGACACCATGAAAGAAAGTGATTTAGCACGTTTCCTTGATCTCAGTGTTCGTCCTCATGTTTCTATCTGCGTCCACACTGATCGCTCTGCTGTCTGTTTGCTTTGGATCTTTATCATTTCTCTCTCTGACACCCCTCACACCTACAACACATCATCATATACCCCACCTCCCCACCCACACACCCACACACACACACACACACACACAGCAGCGCCTCTGGATTTATCCTCGTTAGTCAGGTTTGAGTTTCTGTTTCTACTGAAGCCCAAAAATAACTCAGATCAACAGAAGTGAGATTTTGTTGCTCACAGCATTAAAACATATAATTAAAAAAACTTGTAGGTTTCCAGAGAGATCATCTCCGTTAATCCACAACACAACTGTCAACAGGTTTTATTGGAGCTGCACAGATCTGGAAAGTCCCTCTGTAAAGAGCTGTGGATGGTTCTGTGTGTAACGTATCAAATGACACTGTAGGAATCATGATGGATGGGTACCCAGCTG
Source organism: Epinephelus lanceolatus (assembly GCF_041903045.1). Classification (NCBI taxonomy): domain Eukaryota; kingdom Metazoa; phylum Chordata; class Actinopteri; order Perciformes; family Serranidae; genus Epinephelus; species Epinephelus lanceolatus. The sequence goes on along the minus strand of NC_135740.1, from coordinate 47,396,268 downwards.
CCAGTAACTGGGTTTCCATCCAAATTTATCGCAAATTTTAAGCGAATTTTGTGAAAATGCTCAAAAGAAAATGCAAATTTATGCAAGTTTCCATTCATTATTGTTTTGCGAGTACTGGGAGTCAACAGGTCGAGCAGAAAGTGGTGCTTCTCATGAAAAATAAAAATGGAAAAAAACACCCGTAGAAGAGGGCGCCGTGAGATGACGTCATTGAGAGCGTCTCATGTCCACAACTGATGTAAACAATTACCAGCACATCCATGACTACAATGAGATGGAGAGATTCCTTGGGAACCTCTTGGCTACAGCGAGAGCTCTCATCACACTCATATCAGCGTTGTCAGCGTAGCCTACATAATGCCGTGATGTCTGTGTTGGTACACCAGGCAGCGCACATGATGCAGCGGTATTCAACACGTCCAGTTTATTCAGGTAAGTTGTGAAATACACTCACCTGACACTGGAGTAACTACCTCTCTCTAAGTTGACACAGGTGTGTGTGTGAAGTAGAAGTAGGATTCGGTAGCCTACGTCATTGTTTATTCGCTAAATCTGTTTCCATTGCCAAAAGTCGCATTTTCCTAATATCGATACGCTGACTGTTCCACCCCCTCCAAGCGTAAAAACTTTTTTGCGATATTTCGGCCTTTTTTCAAATTTCTGGCGTTTCCATTCAAGTTTTTTTTCGCAGTTGTTGAAAATGCGAATAAAAATAGGTGGATGGAAACCCGACTAATGTGTGTGTGTGTGTGTGTGTGTGTGTGTGTGTGGGGGGGGGGTGGGGGGGGGGGCGACTCATCAATGTAATTGACATCAACAATGGAAATACACAAAACATGCGTTGGCACGTCACAATAAATGAAGCATGTAATGTATCTCAGCAGTATCAGCAGGCCCAATGTGTTTCTGTCAGTACTAAAACTTTCTGCACTGCCACTAACACACAGGGTCAAATATTACTGTTGATGTGACGTAGAAATTAGACTCATTTTAAAATATGCTGCTGATATTTATTTCAGGATAAACTGACGGTTACATTAATCGAGTAGTAAAAATATAATGCATAGAATCATATACAAATCAGTCGTTCAATTAGTCGACTAATCCCTGGTAAAAAGCAATAAGATGGAGTGAAGAGGTTTGAGAGGAGGAGGAGGAGGAGGAGGAGGAAGGGCAGATAACACACCTAAACTACAGATACAAAATATATTATCTAAAAGTTTTTGAGCTAATCAAAGCCTGACTCTTATTTTAGTGACACATCATTAATAAACAGTCTGCAGAGCATAAAAGGTGCACGACTTTATATCTTTATATTTAGTTTCTACTCGTGTTTTTATTCTTCTTACATTCTATACATCCTCAAACTGTCGCAGGCTGTGACCTCAGGGTTCAATGGAAATGACTTTTATAAACTTTTATATCAGCGTTCTTTATTATCAACTGAACGCTGATATAAAAGTTTGAGACTCCATGTTGTAGCTGACGCACACTGCTTCCTGTCTGATGACTGTAGTCTTCAGAAATATTCCTGATGACATCAGACAGTCTTCATGACACAACAGACCAAAGCAGCAATCTGAGCGTGCTCAGTGTCTGCAGGTCAGGTGATGTCTCCTGCAGTGTGGGTCAGCTCGCCGTGTGCTCCTCAGACACGTGGTCGTCATTCTGAACGCTGTCTGACAAAGTTTCTCCAGAGAAAACCAATTTAAAGTCCCGCTGTGTTTCACTCAGGTTTTTGTTTGCTGAAAATAGAAAGTGATTTTTTTTTTTTTTTTAATGGGAACAATCATCATGTTTTGTCCTCCGCAGCGGCACTCTGACAAATCTGACATAGGAATGAAAAAATAAAACGTGACTGATGATTTCTTTGAGTTGAGAAACTTTTTCATGTTTCAGCCTTCAAACAGGAGGAAGAGGAGAAAATCTGCATCATCATCACAAGATAGAAATGTTTCTCCTCACAACAGGACGACTGTGAACTCACACAAATCCTATTTATACAATATTTATTATTAATTATTATTATTAAACTACTGTAATATTGCTCTGACATGTTCTCCCTGTGTCAGCGTGGGTTTCCTCCAGGTGCTCTGACATGTTCTCCCTGTGTCAGTGTGGGTTTCCTCCAGGTGCTCCGACATGTTCTCCCTGTGTCAGCGTGGGTTTCCTCCAGGTGCTCCCACATGTTCTCCCTGTGTCAGTGTGGGTTTCCTCCAGGTGCTCTGACATGTTCTCCCCGTGTCAGCGTGGGTTTCCTCCAGGTGCTCTGACATGTTCTCCCCGTGTCAGCGTGGGTTTCCTCCAGGTGCTCTGACATGTTCTCCCCGTGTCAGCGTGGGTTTCCTCCAGGTGCTCCCACATGTTCTCCCCGTGTCAGCGTGGGTTTCCTCCAGGTGCTCTGACATGTTCTCCCTGTGTCAGCGTGGGTTTCCTCCAGGTGCTCTGACATGTTCTCCCTGTGTCAGCGTGGGTTTCCTCCAGGTGCTCTGACATGTTCTCCCTGTGTCAGCGTGGGTTTCCTCCAGGTGCTCTGACATGTTCTCCCCGTGTCAGTGTGGGTTTCCTCCAGGTGCTCTGACATGTTCTCCCTGTGTCAGCGTGGGTTTCCTCCAGGTGCTCTGACATGTTCTCCCCGTGTCAGTATGGGTTTCCTCCAGGTGCTCTGACATGTTCTCCCTGTGTCAGCCTCTGGTGACCTGTCCAGGGTGAACCCTGCCTCTCTCCCAGTATCAGCTGGGATAGGCTCCAGTCCCACGTAACTCCCAACAGGATAAGTAGATACGATGTTGGACATGTTAACATGGAGGTCTGTGACTGGCTCTTGGAGCCAGCCTTTAGTGGACATTAGAGGAACTGCAGGTTCCGGCATGTCGGTGCTGGCTTCATTTTTCAGCCTCAGAGGTTGAAGCTTGTTTTAAACCTGTTTATTGCTGTAATTAGCATTAACATTATCATAGCTAACCATAGCTGTAAATGCAACACGTTAACCAAGCTAGCAACTAGTATTAGGGTTAGCTCCACCCTCTCGTCCAAGTATGGTCACTTCTGGCTCCAAAAATCAAAGATGGAGACGGAACAAAGACCAGACTGGAGGCTTCAGAGTCCACAAACCAACGGGTGACGTCACTGTGGTCACATCCATGTTCTCATACAGTCAATGGCTGTGTTTACAGACCTGGATCTCACAGTTTAATTAAATGTGTGTATATCATCCAAACATAAACTCTAGTGATGAACGACATGAATCTTTGTGGTTACATGATGCATGATGTTTAGTGTTGTGAGCTGTGATGTGTGTATGTGTCTGCCTCCCTCCATCTGAATCTCCTCTTTAATCTGCAGGATTTCATTATTTACCTCAGGAGGAGTCTGACTGCTCATCACACCTCATCCTGTCTGACACTTCTTATCCAGTCACACACACATTCACACTGGGATCAATCCAGTTTAACCAGTCTGCCTGAACACTCTTCTCTCCTCCTCAAAGACACCTGCATTAAAATAAAGTTTAACTCCCACACAGTTTGTTTCATTAAAGGGTCAGAGCAAACTCTGAATCAGTGATCTGTGATTGGTCTGAAGATGTAAATCTGTACCTGCAGGCTCAAACACATCTCATCACAGTAATGTTTATAAAATACTCCTCACACTTCAGCCGTCTGTCAGCGACTTCAATTAAACACAGTTTTAGAGGAAACTGACGTTTTGATCCTTCCGACAGGCAGCGACACGCTCAAACTGCCACCCGGGTGAAAGTGTGTGTCGGCTGATCTCAAATGATTCAATATGGAAAATCAGATCATTTTCATAACTCCACTTCAGGTTAAAGAGGAACACGTCATCGACTTCTGTTCAGATAAAATCATGTAAAGAAACTGAACCAGGCCAGAGTCACTGCTCAGTATCTTTCTTTTCTTTTCGATGAGTCAGACGTGACACTGACGCTGAGTCAGTTGTCAGAGATTTCTCTACAACTAATGAAAACTTTTCACACAGTGTTCAGTGACCCTGATCTTATCTCACCTCACACACTAACAGCTCAGCTCACTGCTGAGAGACACTGTCAAACTTTTCCATGGACGGCAGCCGTTACCTTGCTGCTCTTTGTTACTTATTTATTAGAGAAGATGTAACTCTGAGGGATAAAACTGTTTGTGCTGGATGTGCAGAGTTCTCACACTTTTTAATTCAACACACAGGAAGCTGTGTGGTGACCTGAGCCATGACCGAGAATCAAAACCTGCAGTTCCTCTAATGTCCACTAGAGGCTGGCTCCAACAGTGACTCAGTCCCCTCAAACCTCAGTGTTAACATGTCCGACTGTACAACAGAATCAGTCCCTCCATGATGTGATGCTGCCACCACAAAAATCAGTCAGCCAATCCCGGTGAACTCTGTACGACCAACAATTTTGTCCAATCACCACAACTTAAACACATCCTCACTGTGACCTCGTCACATGTCCACGTTTGGTCATGGACTTTCCACGTCCACATGTGACGTCCAAGGTACCCTGGGTGTGTTGGTTGTTGACGTTCTGGGACGCCGTGTCAACTTCAGCCTGTTACATGCATTGTCTGTTTTCAAAATACACTTCTGTTTTCACAGGAAATGTACAGTTTGCATACAGTCTCTTTCAAAATAAAAGCACTACGTCAGTACAACACTGAGAATGAACTTATTTTCCTGCAACAACAAAAGCACGTGGTTACGAAAAAAAAAGTGAAAGTCTGTGGTTGTTGGAGTGATGCACTATCAACTATCTGCTGCTCTGTGACGAGCCTGAGCAGTGAGACGATTACAAAAATGACTCAGCTGATGTGATGTTGTGTTTCAGTCAGCAGTGACGTGATAACAAAAGTAACGTAACAAGATGTTTGGTTTTGGAGTAACTGTGATATTAATACTGACATTTCATGAGTAATTAGTTACACTACTTGTTACTTTCCTGTTGTTTAATTTATGGTGGTCTGAATATGAACAGTTTTATGAGTCATATCTGAGCTGTGATAAACCTGATGAGGAGAGTTTTGACCGTAGCTCTGACAGAAACATTTCCCTCAGAGTTTGAGAGTGAAGGTCAGCGCAGGGAGTAATGATGTCAGGTGATGTATGGACTGCAGCAGAATATATCTCACATGTTAAACCTTATGATTATGGAGCCATAAATGATTTGGAAAGTGACCATTTGCATCTTTAAGACTCACTCAAACCATAAATCAAGTAAAAACGTCCAGAGAGGAGAAAATAAAAGTCGCTCTATGTCAGAGATGATGATCATTCTCCCACACTGAGTTTATCACAGCTCACACTGAGCCAACGACTCTACGACCACCTGCTGCACGTGTATGAAGAACAAATAGAATGTTTTATTTCAGTAAACAGAGGTAGATCCTCAGTGATGAAGGATTTAGACTGAGTGGAAAGAATGATTTGATTGTCTCCACTGGCAGCACCGTGTGATGTGATTCAAATATCAGAGACGTCCTAAACTGTCGAGCAAAAAAATGAAATAATGTGCGAACGAAAAACTAAATGTGTGTTTTCATTTAAAAACAGGTCACATTAGTCTTCAGTCAAACACACAGCTACACATGAAGCCGCCCACACAGCTTCCTCCTCCTCCTCCTCCTCCTCCTCCTCCTCTGGTTCCCATCAGCTAGGTAATAAAAAAGTTAATCTGAGGAGGAGTTATGTCGACAGTTTAAATGCAGATCACGACCCAAGCTTCAGTCCTCGACAGCTCCTGTCAGTGTGACTGAACACAGAACCAGGACCGACACATCCACCATCAGAGCGCCGTTTATCAGCAGCAGAGACACAGATGGAGTCACACATTCATCACTCCATTATTACAACATTATCCCTATGAAACGACACCATTCATCCTGTCATGTTACCTTTTTATAAACAGAGTGAGCTTCACACACTGTGACATGAGGAGCTGCTCAGTGCGATACAGTCTCACTTTCCTTCCTCTCATTCTGTCACTGACGACGATCTGCTGCCAAACTCCACTTGCAGAGACTTGAGGAAAGTAATCCTCTGTGAACAAAGCAAACATTCACACACCCTGTGATGCCGACAGGTTTCAGTGTGCTGAGTCTCAGACACACAGCAGCTGATCTGAGCGGCTCCAATAAACTCTGACAAATTATAACTAATTAAACAAATCAAATCCCACCTCTGGAACACAAACACACCTGAGCTGAGTTTAGACAGCACCAAAACAATCGACCCACTGTCAGGTAAAGCACCTGTAGGAGCTGAGTCTACTCACAGCTACTGAGATGTTTAACCCATACTGACCTGGCTGATGTGTTCGCTTCAGTTCATGCTACAGTTTCCCTTCTGGTGCGATGTGCTCAGAGAACGACCTGCAGCTCAGAATAATCATCCTATTGATTCATACCAGCACACGTGACGTTAAATAAATGTCCATTTCTTCATGTTCATCCAAAAATCAAACACACAACTCTCAGCATATTGAAAATATTTCACCAACTCAGAATGATGTCAGTCAAACCAGATTTGTCTGGTCATTACAAACATCTGATGTTACTTTCTTTGTTCGTATAAAGTTTTAAACTTTGACCAGTGTTCAGCAGGACGTTCAGTGTGACAGCAGCATTGACATAATATAGCAAAGAAGCTAACGATGGTTTGTGTCGTATTAAGTTGCTCTGAGCTGAAAATTTACCACTTCACAGCAGAAGAGGGAAGAAAATGTTATCTCAGAGCCTTAAGGTGAATTTACAGGACTTCACAAGAATGAGACAGACGAGGTCACAGTGACCTTGACCTTTGGCCACCGAACTAACTAACAAGTTCATTTTGAGTCCAACTGGACAGTTGTGCCAAATTTGAAAAAATCCCTTAAAGCGTTTTTGAGATATTGTGTTCACAAGATGGATGTAAGGTTACAGTGACCTTGACTTTTGACCACCAAAATCAAACAGTTCATCTAGTCCAAGTGAACGTTTGTGCCAAATTTGAAAAGAAAAAAAAACCTCAAAATGTTCTTGAAACATCACGTTCACAAGAATGAAACAGACAAGGTCACAGTGACCTTGTCCTCTGACCATCAAAATCTAATTGGTTCATTCTCAAGTGAAAGTTTGTGTTCCCTCAGGTGTTCTTGAGATATCACATTAACAAGAATAGGGATGTACCGAAATGAAAATTTGTGGCCGAAGCCGAAGCCGAATAATATTAAATGCTTGGCCGAATACCGAGTACCGAATATCGTTGTTTAGTTTTTCATTAGTTTTTGCAGATGAACCCTCCAGATTAGTGTTGTCACGGTACCAAACAGTACCACAGTACCACGGTTCTGAGTAGTATCAGGATACCACAGCAAAAATGAGGCAGATGTGCCTTTTGTCATTTATAAAAAGATAAATCACTTTTCTATAATACATCAATGATATTTCAATGGAATAAATTACTTATTGACTTATTCATACTTCAAAAACAGCACCAATGAGTGATTAACGTAGGGGGGATCAAAATAAAATAAATAAAATAAAATAAATAAAATAAGAATCAACCAGCCACCCTCCTCCCCTGACAAGTAAAGAACAGTCCCTTCATAAGTAAAGAACAGTCCCTAAAGTGCGGTGAGGTTTGTGGACCGTGAACGGCTCGTTTCTCCTCTGACACGTCACATACCTGTGTTCGGCTGGCTCGGCTGTTCAGGTACTTCTGGGCAAGAAGAGGATATTATTGGAGCCGACTTCTCCGTCGATGGCCGCCGTATTTGACAGGAATACATTACTGTCTGTGTCTGTGACCCCCGTTCAACCCACAATCGGTGGGATTCGCCTTTCGTTTCTGCTGCTGGTTGAAATCTGTAGGCTGCTCGCACAGCGTGCTGAATGATTTAAGCCTATTTTGCTCGCTCAAAACTATTTTTAGTCGCAAATGCGAGTGCAGTAATGGGCAGATCGCCACACTGCCGACATTTTACACCTTTGTCCACCAAATTCTAATCAGTTCATCATTGAGTCTAAATGGACGTTTGTGCCAGGAAATTTCAAACATTCCCTTTAGGCATTCTTGAGATATTATGGTAACGAGAATGAGATGGATACAAAGACAACGTGACCTTGACCTTTAACCCCCAAAATCTAACTAGTTCATCATTGAGTCTGATTGGATGTTTGTGCCACTTTTTAAAAAAAATCCTCTCAAGATGGTCTTAAGCTATTATGTTCATGAGAATGAAGTGGTTGCACATACAGACAGACCGACCGATGGACGTACAACCTGAAAACGCGTCTGGCTACGTGGAGACATAATGAAAATTAAATATGTCACTTTAAATGTAAATGTGTTCTGAGTGTCGGCGCCACAGTGAAGCTTTGTGCCTGTTTCTGATGAGCAGAAGGCAGAAGAAGGTACAGTCAGGTCCATAATTATTTGGACAATGATACAGTTGTCGTCATTTTGGCTCTGTACACCACCACAATGGGTTTTAAATGAAACAATGAATACCTGCTTAAAGTGCAGACTCTCAGCTTTCATTTAAGGCTTTTTTCAAAAATGTAGTATGAACCGTGTAGGAATGACAACCATTTCTTCACACAGTCCCCCGACTTTAAGGGCTCATAAGTATTTGGACAAACTAACATAATCATCAATTAAACAGTCAGTTTTAATACTTGGTTGCAAATCCTTTACAGTCAATGACTGCCTGAAGTGTTGGACACATAGGCATCACCAGATGCTGGGTTTCTTCCCTGGTGATGCTCTGCCAGCCCTTTACTGCAGCCGTCTGCACTTCCTGCTTGTGTTTTGGGTGTTTTGCCCTCAGTTTTGGCTTCAGCAAGAGAAACGCATGCTCAGTTGGATTCAGGTCAGATGATATGACTTGGTCATTGCAGAACATTCCACTTCTTTGCCTTAAAAATGTCTTTGGTTGCTTTTGCAATATGCTACAGGTCAATGTCCATCTGCACTGTGAAGCATCGTCCAATGAGTTTTGAAGCATTTGGTTGAATCTGAGCAGATAATGGTGCCCCAAACACTTCAGCTTTCATCCTGCTGCTCTTGTCAGCAGTCACATCATCAATAAATACAAGAGAACCAGTTCCACTGGCAGCCATACATGGCCATGACATAACAGTACCTCCACCATGCTTCACTGATGAGGTGGTGTGCTTTGGATCATGAGCAGTTCCTTCCCTTCTTCCTTCTCTTGTCTTCCCATCATTCTGGTAGTTGATCTTTGTTTTATCTGTCCATAGTATGCTGTTCCACAACTGTACAGGCTTTTTAGATGGTTTTTGACAAACTCTTATCTGGCCTTCCATTTTTAAGGCTAACCAATGGTTTGCATCTTGTGATAAACCCTCTGTATTTATTCTAGTGAAGTCTTGTCTTGCTTACAAGAGCAGCAGGATGAAAGCTGAAGTGTTTGGGGCACCATTATCTGCTCAGATTCAACCAAATGCTTCAAAACTCATTGGACGATGCTTCACAGTGCAGATGGACATTGACCTGAAGCATACTGCAAAAGCAACCAAAGACATTTTTAAGGCAAAGAAGTGGAATGTTCTGCAATGGCCAAGTCATATCATCTGACCTGAATCCAACTGAGCATGCGTTTCTCTTGCTGAAGCCAAAACTGAGGGCAAAACACCCAAAACACAAGCAGGAAGTGCAGACGGCTGCAGTAAAGGGCTGGCAGAGCATCACCAGGGAAGAAACCCAGCATCTGATGATGCCTATGTGTCCAACACTTCAGGCAGTCATTGACTGTAAAGGATTTGCAACCAAGTATTAAAACTGACTGTTTAATTGATGATTATGTTAGTTTGTCCAAATACTTATGAGCCCTTAAAGTCGGGGGACTGTGTGAAGAAATGGTTGTAATTCCTACACGGTTCATACTACATTTTTGAAAAAAGCCTTAAATGAAAGCTGAGAGTCTGCACTTTAAGCAGGTATTCATTGTTTCATTTAAAACCCATTGTGGTGGTGTACAGAGCCAAAATGACAACAACTGTATCATTGTCCAAATAATTATGGACCTGACTGTAAATTGGATCAAATCTAATGTCACTGTCCATATTGTGACATCAATATGTTATGATTATATATTATTATGAAGTGAGTTTAAACGTGGTGCAGACGCAGCTGAGCCTGTGTCTCACTCTGATAAATACAGTCCTGCGTTTCATCATACTGAGGCTATAAATCCTGGAAAAATCCAATATTTCCATGAAGCAGCGTGGCTCATCGCCCACAGTGGCCTCGTAAAGCGCACACACACACACACACACACACACACAAACACACACACACACACACCAGCAGCTCTGTGTACAGTAACACACACATTAAGATGCTTTCTATGAATTCATCCTGCGACTCAATGAGCCAGCAGGGAGACGACAACGGGAGCAGCCATGGATGTCTTCTAATGAAACACCTTTTAAATCTGGCTTAACATGCCGCCAGCACTGCTCTGCACACACACACACACACACACACACTGCACAAATTCAGAGACAGAGGTAGTTCACTGTAGTCATCGTTCAGCTCGAAGGCGTTCATGTTTGTCAAACTAACTGTGCAGAATAATAAAGTGACGTTTTACACTCTGTCAACTTTCCACCAACAAATATCACTTTTTAAAAAAACTAGAATCCCCACCCTGTGGTTGTATGACTCCACCCACCAGTCCACCCTGTGGTTGTATGACTCCACCCACCAGTCCACCCTGTGGTTGTATGACTCCACCCACCAGTCCACCCTGTGGTTGTATGACTCCACCCACCAGTCCACCCTGTGGTTGTATGACTCCACCCACCAGTCCTCCCTGTGGTTGTATGACTCCGCCCACCAGTCCAGTGTCTCTGACAGTCTCCATCCATGTCAGTGAAAACATGGATGCTTCACACACAGAAGATCTATACAATCAGCACAGTTTCAAGATTAGAGTCACCAATTCAGAATCACTGAACACACACACATCGCAGTGACAGTTCATCCTTCATTCTGCTGAAAAACAGACTGAACTGAGAACAGGAAACCAAGAGGAGGACTTCAGGTAAAGAAATCCAGACAGTAAAATACAGGATCATATCAACACACAACAGAAGGTGAAATGTAAAATGTACAAAACAGAGCAGCAGCAGCAGCATGAAGCCCCCATGTGACGGTTTGTTTCAGCAACACACAGTCAGCGGGGCAACGACTCAGGACGCTCTCTATGAAACTGAGCCACCACCAGCCAGAGGGGACGCACACACACCACTGTCATTACAGAACATTGAGATCAGAATACACACACGCACGCACACACACACACACACACACAGTAAAAATCATTCAGAGCTGCTGAGGAAATAAATCAGGTCTTAACCTTCATCAGAGACATGAACAACCACTTCCTGTTATTTTATCAGCACACAGTCATCGTCCCTCTTCAAGGATTCAGCTGCTTCATCCTCTGAAGTGTTTGTTCACATGTCCATTTTCTAAAGGTCACACAGTCGTCACTGTTCAGGAGGAAGACTACAGGAAGACTCTGTGACTGCTCACAGGAAACACTCTGCACACCTGTGAATGATCCTGAGGACGACTGTGATGATGATGATGATGATGATGATGATGATGTTGGAAACGAGGTCAGACCAGATGCAGATCATCATTTATGTCCAGTGTCAAAGAGCAAATCCAGAGAGTGTTTACAGAGGACAGGGACACAGATCAGTGCAGGTAATGAACTATATTCATTAACGACACTTCCTGTGTTCCTCCCTCCTCCTCTTCATCTTCCTCCTCTCTCTCACTCTCCACCTGAGGATGACCACCTCCTTCTCTGTCCTCAGCCTCCTCAACATTCAGGTGGTCATCACTGCAGTAGGCGGGTCCATGAGCTCCTGGCAGAGCTGAGAGCACTTCAGACTGTCCCGTCATGACAGGCCAAAAATAACATGTCCAGGCTGCTCACAGGGACCTTCGTGCCATCAGGGACCTTCGTGCCATCAGTGACGTTCGTGCCATCAGGGACCTTCGTGCCATCAGGGACCTTCGTGCCATCAGTGACGTTCGTGCCATCAGGGACCTTCGTGCCATCAGGGACCTTCGTGCCATCAGTGACGTTCGTGCCATCAGGGACCTTCGTGCCATCAGGGACCTTCGTGCCATCAGTGACGTTCGTGCCATCAGGGACCTTCGTGCCATCAGGGACCTTCGTGCCATCAGTGACGTTCGTGCCATCAGTGACGTTCGTGCCATCAGGGACCTTCGTGCCATCAGTGACGTTCATGCCATCAGTGACGTTCGTGCCATCAGGGACCTTCGTGCCATCAGGGACCTTCGTGCCATCAGGGACCTTCGTGCCATCAGTGACGTTCGTGCCATCAGTGACGTTCGTGCCATCAGGGACCTTCGTGCCATCAGTGACGTTCGTGCCATCAGGGGCGTTCGTGCCATCAGGGACCTTCGTGCCATCAGTGACGTTCGTACCATCATTGACGTTCGTGCCATCAGTGACGTTCGTGCCATCAGTGACGTTCGTGCCATCAGGGGCGTTCGTGCCATCAGGGGCGTTCGTGCCATCAGGGACCTTCGTGCCATCAGTGACGTTCGTGCCATCAGGGACCTTCGTGCCATCAGTGACGTTCGTGCCATCAGGGACCTTCGTGCCATCAGTGACGTTCGTACCATCATTGACGTTCGTGCCATCAGTGATGTTCGTGCCATCAGTGACTTTCGTGCCATCAGTGACGTTCGTGCCATCAGGGACGTTCGTGCCATCAGGGGCCATCAGGGGCGTTCGTGCCATCAGTGACGTTCGTGCCATCAGTGACGTTTGTACCATCATTGACGTTCGTGCCATCAGTGATGTTCGTGCCATCAGTGACTTTCGTGCCATCAGTGACGTTTGTGCCATCAGGGACGTTCGTGCCATCAGGGGCGTTCGTGCCATCAGGGGCGTTCGTGCCATCAGTGACGTTTGTGCCATCAGTGACGTTTGTGCCATCAGGGACGTTCGTGCCATCAGGGGCGTTCGTGCCATCAGGGGCGTTCGTGCCATCAGTGACGTTCGTGCCATCAGTGACGTTCGTACCATCATTGACGTTCGTACCATCATTGACGTTCGTGCCATCAGTGATGTTCGTGCCATCAGTGACTTTCGTGCCATCAGTGACGTTTGTGCCATCAGGGACGTTCGTGCCATCAGGGGCGTTCGTGCCATCAGGGGCGTTCGTGCCATCAGTGACGTTCGTGCCATCAGGGACGTTTGTGCCATCAGTGACGTTCGTGCCATCAGGGACGTTCGTGCCATCAGTGACGTTCGTGCCATCAGGGGCGTTCGTGCCATCAGTGACGTTCGTGCCATCAGGGACGTTCGTGCCATCAGTGACGTTCGTGCCATCAGTGACGTTTGTGCCATCAGGGACGTTCGTGCCATCAGGGGCGTTTGTGCCATCAGTGACGTTCGTGCCATCAGGGGCGTTTGTGCCATCAGTGGAGTTCATGTCATGGATTTATCAGTGACTGACAATCACCTGAAGGCGAGTAAATACGACCTGGTACTTCCTGACTTTATGACTTAACAAGGAAACCTGAACGCACCGTGAGCAGCAGCAGCAGACTGTGACACACTGACACTCTGACATCTCGTGAGACAGAGAGAAGGACATGAGAAGTCTGAACATATAACATGAAAATATTCACATCTGAAGACACGACGCACAGCAGACTGAGCTTTTCACTGTTCTCCAGAGGACAGACGAGGCGTCACATCCATCCTGTCCTCCATCTTTAATCATCAGGAACTTCTACTCTGAGACTCTTTATTCAAATCGTGGCGTGACAAACGTGTTCATGTGACAGGGGAAATGTTCAAGGATAACGTCCTGAGATCCTTTCATCATGTCAAGACAAATCTTATCTCCCTAAAAATCACTTGTTCATATATTTACGATCAAGGCCTTTTATTAACTGGCCTTTAAAACCTGGCGATGAAGGACACCTCCATCTACAGAGAGACAGGAGAGTTTGTCCCTGAGCTGACTGTGTAATATCCATTTTCAATATTTTACTCTTATGACAATGTGACACAATCACATTGTCATGTAACTGTGAGGCAGACTGGGATAATGAATACAGTGAAGACAAGCAGGAGGCCGTACGTCTCGTGCCATCAACCTTCACTTGCAACAGGCTCACAGAACTCCAATATGAATATAACACAGGCTCCGTATAGCTCCTGTTACCCTCCACAGGGTCTCTCAAACTATCTGTCCCATCTGCTGAAACAGACCTTTGGTGAGTACAGTCTGATCCCCAGATACTCGTGTCACATTGAGCTGTGTGGGATCTTAAGGACGACAATAAGAGAGGACACAGAGCTATTCTTCCCGCCCTCAGAAGAAGCAACACTCTACAATAATCAGAATAAATTGCTGGACAAACTTTTCTTCTTGCTCGTAACTGCATCCTGTTGAAACTGATTACAGACTCTCCACCCACAGTAACAGTGTGGTACAGATTATCAGTGTCTCACCTCAGGAAAGAATAAGTGCTGTCCTCAGGGACGATGGGGACATATATCTTAAGAGTCCTTTCCTAAATTATTAACCACCTGCACTTAAACAAACTCTGTTAAAAGATCGATCCCTCAGAGTGGAGGCAAACTGAGCCTCGTGCCTCCAGAGAGTTCCTAAATACTTGTTTCCCGATACGTCTCAGATCATCTTGTGCCAGCTTCTGTCACTGAGAACGTTCTTCACTGTAAGGATACCATCAGTGTCAATACTGTTGGAGGAAACCGCTGCAGCATATTGTCCTGATATTTAGCGTGGTGATATTGAATCAATACTCGGAAGTATCGATCTTTTATTATAGACATTATTCATTTTTGCAAATCCATATTTTAATCCAACTCTTGGTCCTAGAAGAATAAAATCAGTTGCTTTTCAGTCGACTAAAGAAATCAGAAATGTGCCGTCTGCGTTTAAATCAAACGTCTGGACACATTTTGGATGTTTACCACAGGAGGAGGACTTGGATATGACACGTGATTTACAGCCGTGACATATAAGAATAAAATACTCTGTAGTACTTCGAACATGAGGGCTGACCTCACAGGCCGCCATCCAGACATAGCATTAGCTGCTGACGGCCAAGCTAACGCTAAGAATCTCCCAACACTGGACACGCTGAGCTCGACACAACTACCATCAGAAAATAACACAGTCCATCACCTACTTCCTGTTCAAAGATCTGCGTCCATACAGCGCTGCTGAAACCAAGGCTTTTGTTACACGCTACAAACACGTGAACCCAGTATGTGACTCCGCCCCCACGTTCTTTCACAGCACCTCCATCTTTGTTTTGATGAACTTCCTGCCAAATGCTGCTGACTGATTCAGGAGGATTCAGTGACGTGTATCAGTGAGGATTACAGATTACAGATTACAGATTACAACCAGTTGAAACTTCTCCTGGTTAGAATTCCTTCAGTGTTGATTGTTGAGGAGCTGAATTATCCTCAGAGTCTCTTCCTCTCAGAAACAAACAGGTGCATAAAACTCAGGACTGAAACTGTGCGTACGCACAAAGGAAGAAATGTGCAGACTTGATGTTTTCATCAGATTTATAAAGACGAGCGTTAGTCTGTTTTATCATTTTCTTTCATTAAGCCATGAGCGCACGAGTCTCATTTCCACTCCCTCAGATCGCCACAGATGGACGTAGAAACACCTTTAAACATTCGTTAGCACATTGATACCTGTGTCCCTCCACTGCTCATTAAACAATGAGCAATAAGATAAAGAAGAAGAGCACTGGCGAGTCTCCAGCAGTGCTGGGGCAGCTGGATGTGAGCACAGCTGTGGTGATTTGTAGCGTCCATCCCAGTAATTAATCACATTTCTGCAAAACCATCACGGTGGTAAAATCTTCATCATTATGATAATTAAACATCAGGAAGACAATCGATGATTCATTCAGAGCGCTCGGTTCAAACTGACTTTACAAAGAGCTCCACAGGATAAGAAACTATTACCCAAAGAGATGAATGCAAATAAAAATAATGATGCATCACTCATTAATTATTTAAAATTAAATGTATAAATGTGCCTCTGACTGATATCTGACAGAACGCTGTGCAGTGAAAATAATAACATTTGCTAAACAACCTAAAAACACTGTTTTCTGTCTTTCAGCTTAAATTTAGTCTCCTCATCATCATCTCAGCTGAAACTGTGTGTACAGCTGCTCAGAGGAGTCTTCCTTTATAGATATTAGGGATGCACGATAACGTCAGCATGTCATTACTGTCAGCTGATATCAGCCAACATGTTATTTCTTATTTATCACAATGACAGAATATTACAGACACTGAACAGTGTGTCATGTCTCCGTCACCATCACAGTATGTGTGTATAATATGATGTTAATTTATCTAGAGCAGAGACTTGATGATGATCACTGACATCAGGAGGGAAAAAGACGATATATTGATGTCAGTTATCGGCCAAAAAGGTTGGTATATATAAGCACATCAGATATTAGCAAAAAATCCAATATCATGCATCCCTAATAACTATCTGTATATGTGTGAGAGAGATTATAATCTGACACTCTGGAGCTTCACAGTCACCTCCTCAGATTGTGTGTTCAGAGATGAAGCTATGAAGAGTAACTGAAGCAGTGTGCAGCACAGTGTTCTCTAATGAATAATAATCAATAATGAAATGATGGTCACAGGCCTGGTTTGAACACCTCTCCTCTCTGAGCTGTGACTAACGTGTCATCAGTCTCAGGTGGAGGTTTCCTCACACACACACACACACACACACACACACACACACACACAGAGTACACACTGAGCCTCTGAATGATGATCTGTGTGTGTGATGAAATTCAATGAGGTGTCAAAGGGACAGAGGACACTGATGAGCAGCCTGCAGGTCAGGAGACATCTTCAGACTGAAAACATACTTTTATAATGTTGAGATGATTCAGTGACAGATATGAGTCAAATCAATCAGCCTCTGATCATCAGCCAATAATCAATGAGGTCAAATCAACATGTCCTGATCACGTCTGTAATCAATGTTATATATGAGCTGAGTAAAGTTTGGGTTCTTCACACTAAGAATATTATCAGTGATTTACTTTATATGAGTCAGGATGGACCGCACACACACACACACACACACACACAGGATGATAATCAGTCCTCTGTCTCCATCTTGTGGTTAAAAACAGACACAACATCACAGACAGTCTCATCTTGACATTTTGCTGCATGAGTTCAGAAAATAAAAACATGATGTCATGACATGTGACGTGAGAACTGATGATGATGATGATGATGATGATGAGTCACATTAAATGATCACTGATCAGCCAACACATTAAACTCATCAACAGGTGAAATAAATAACACTCATCATCTCGTCACAATCCAGCGTGGTGCTGATAACCCTTTGGACCTGATGGTCATGTGGACGCCACCTGACAGGCTCCACCCACCCAAACACCGTTACAGACCAAGTACCCCTCCTCATGGCAGCAACACTCCCTGAAGGCAGCTCGTCTAACCCCCCCCCGCCCCCATCTTCATCTTCATCTTCCCTTGTGGCAGCCACACACAGATCTAGCAACAACAGTGTTTGTCCTCAGTGTCATCATCATCTGTCTCTGATGTGAAACTAAACCACTGTTGAAACATGTTAATACAGACGCACTGATGAAGGCAACAATCCACCATCAGCTTAATGACAGGTCAGACAGTTAAATCCCACCGTCTCCCTCCAACTCTCTGACACATTCAGGTTCACCAGCTGTCCAGAGTGAGAGGAGACAGACGAAGTGACGAACTGCCTTCCCACATCAAAACTACATTTGAATAGTGCTGCACGATTTGATAAAAATGTGCGATTGTGATTTGAGTGGACAATATCACGATTTGCGATTGCGATTACAATATAATAAATAAATGGTATCATGAGTCTTGTTGCTTGACTCAGTGTTTCCCTACATTATATCAGGGGGCACTGACCTGACAGAGTTATTGTTATGGACAGACAGTGTGTCAATGACCATCAACAGACTGAGCACAGTCAAACACGCTGCTCACACAGCAGCGCAGCACGACACTGTACACACAGTGGAGCGAGCCTGTGTTGTGTTCAGGCGTTGTCACGTAAATGACAAATTCCAGCACCATAGCACAACACAGCAGCATGTCAAGTGGGCCGAACCCGAGCAAAGTTGCTCAATTTTTCATTTGTTATAACTTATTATATAGTTTGTTATGGAGTCCGTGATTTTCCCGTGACACTTACAGATGTTTGCGTAACTGTGCTTGGATGTTGTTTTATGAGGCTCTGGTGTCTTTCAGTTGTCTCTTTGTCTTTAACGTTAAACGGCTCGTCTTTCTCTCACATGCACTCTTCCTATGTTTCTCTGTGCTGTCTCAAGTGCTGATATAGATTGGTCGTGTTGCCGCGGGACGTGGCAACTTCATACGTGACCATACGTGCTGCACACACCAGGATAGCTTGTGGGTGTGATGTCAACAAACTCCACACACTACAGGAGAGGCAGTCACGTTCACAGACACACACGTTAACATTTATTTACATTAAATTGTAAATCGCAGCCTTTAATGTGGTTCTGTAATCGCACAGCCTGACATCGCGATTGCGATTAGATTAATCATGCAGCACTATATTTGAAATAATATTTTTGTCTCCCACGTCACATCTGTGATAATTCAGTGAAACAACAGTAGCCATGTTTCCATCAGCCTGTTTAGATGCACATCTAGAAGTATCGCATCGGAAAATTATGATGGAAACGCCAA
Source organism: Epinephelus lanceolatus (assembly GCF_041903045.1). NCBI lineage: Eukaryota > Metazoa > Chordata > Actinopteri > Perciformes > Serranidae > Epinephelus > Epinephelus lanceolatus. The sequence goes on along the minus strand of NC_135740.1, from coordinate 47,377,424 downwards.
AATTCAAATTAAAATCCCCTGATTCGCACAAACTAAAATACGTTCGCTTTAGCCGGGTTTCGGTTGATTTGAAAAATGTTGATTCGCAAAACGGGGGATGGAAACAGTTATGTTCGAATTAAGTGTGACGTAGCGCACCTGTCTCCAGGGTGATACCCACACTCAGGGTCGGGAAGGCGGTAATGCATTTACAAGCTGGTTGACAACCGCCAGAAAACGTAGAAGAATGCGAGACTTGTTTTGTTTCTGGTTCTGCGGAAAACTCGCACGAGTTTGTAGTTTTCACCAAATTCCGTACATTTAATGGAAACACACAGGATTCGTATTTCTTTTAATGCACATTTCCCAATGATTCAAATCACTTTTGGATGGAAACACAGCTCCTGACATGCAGTCTCTGGGGCTGTGGTACGCACAGAGCACAGAGGAGGAGCACAGAGCTGCATGCATCTGTTCTCTGGGATTCTTTAAGAATATTTAAAGTTAATTTAGAAGAGAGTTATCCTGATTGTTGCAACTGAACAAAGGCAGGTTGTTGGTTTATTATTTTATTTATTCAGAGAATAGGTTTTTTCAGTTTTGTGTACAGATGTGTTGATTCAGACATGTCACTGCTCATTGCTGTGCACTAATATATACATACTGAGGCCTTCCTGACTGAGAGGAACCTCCAGCAGGGAGCTCTGTGTGTGCACGTGTTTTTCTGTATGTATTTATTTATGTTTGGTTTTTTTGTCCAAACCGGTGTCCTTTTTTTCCCACCTGAGCACCTGCGCTGCAAAATGTCCGTGCACGGCCCTGATTATCAGTGCTACTGAAGAACTGTTAAAATGGCTTCTCACCTTTTGGCAACTGTCAAAAAATGTATTGTGATGAGGTCAGAGCTGCATCACCTGCTGGACTGTGAGAAGTGGACAGTTACTCACCAGCTGCTTAAAATACGGCAACATTTTATTCACTATGTGGAGAATCTGCCATATGATGACATCCCATATATGACTGTATATGACATATATGACCTATGTCTGCATGTTCTCTGTGTTCTAACACGACCCTGTGTCTCAATAATGTTAGTTATTACACTGTCAGTTTGAGACTGTTTATTCAGACAAACTAAAATAAAACATTCAAATAAAAGGACTTGTGTCAGTGTGACGGCGGGAAAGCTTCAAAATGCACCTGACAACAACCAAAGACCAAAGAAGAGTTTAGAAACCACCAACAGTCATTAGCATGTTAGCTAACAGCAGCTACTTAGCTTGTGGAAGTGACGCAGTCCTCCTCAGTGGACAGGTGGACAGGTGTCTCAGTGGACAGGTGGACAGGTGGTCCTGGAGGACAGACACTCCTCAGTTTAACTGTTTTCAGTCCTCAGACGGTGAAAATCATCCGGACACAGTTATTTGCTCTGAACATACATGACGGGACTGTTAGCATGTTAGCTAACGTACGAAATGCTAACGGCAGACAAACGTCAGGTGTTTCACTAACGGCAGCGTAACGGGGGAGTGGGCGGGGTTTAACCATTCCAAATAAACCGCGAAAAACGTCCCTCCACTAGGCCCCGCCCCCTTAGTTACCGTTGTCATGCATTTTTGGCTAACATGGAGCTAACATGTAGCATGCTAACATGTAGCATGCTAACAGCACCGCTAATGATCAGGCCCAAACTGAACATGTGGGATTTTTAATAGTTTTCAGTGTTTGATCCAAAATGAAAATCTTTTTTTTTGTTCCTCTGGTGACTGATCGACAATATTAATGTATGATAATTGTTTTTGAACCAAAATAACTGCACACAACACGTGAGAGGGACCTGACGCAGGCTGAAGGAACGACTGAGTGTCATGGGGATAGGTCACACTTTAGGAAATCTTCATCACACATAAAGAGCAGATGAAACGTATATGAGCCGTTTGAACACACAAGATGAAAACGTTAACACTTAAAGTCATGAAGTCATGACGCACACAGACTGAGCACGTGTATGTTCTCCAGAGGACGATGACGTCACATCACAGTCAGAGCTTCATGTTTAAAAAACAGTCACCACACACTGTGGGTTGAGCCGGTGTGCTTTGATTTTAAAGGAACCTTTTATGCTTTTCCTCATGTTGTGTCTTATATATTGGGTCTATCTTAAAGGGACAGTTCAGAGTGATTGCAGTGTGGCTGTGTGAGGTATTTATCCACAGTCAGTGTGTTACAGGTGTCGGTCAGTACACCCTCAGTTTGGAGAAACAGGCAGGAGTCTGACGTGAAGCTAAACAATGTCCTGCTGAGGACGGGTCAGAAACAAAATGTATTTTAGACACCTCAATAAATGAATGTCAGTTTAGGTGTCCTTTATATTGAAATTATTGTCACTGCTTCACCTTTCTGTCAGACAGTTATTTACAACAGGAAACTGAAGCTGTTATCTCTGCTCTCTTCACAGCCAGACTCCAGTGATAAAACCAGTGATTTAACACCAGTGAACTCAGGAGCTGCTGGTCTGCTGCTGCCTCCATCAGTCAGTGTGTTTGTGTCACTGTGTGACTTTGGTGTTTAAAGGGTTAATTCAGATTCACCAAAGTCACACAAACACACTGACTGATGGAGGCAGCAGCAGACCAGCAGCTCCTGAGTTCACTGGTGTTAAATCACTGGTTTTATCACTGGAGTCTGGCTGTGAAGAGAGCAGAGATGATGTTAACAGCTCTCCTGTTGGATCAGGCTGTCTGACAGAAAAGTAAAGCACTGAAAATACTCTCAATATATCGAACAGTTAAACTGACATTGATCTTTTTAGTGTGGGACTTTTTCCAGGTGTCTAAAATACGTTTAACTGCTGACTAACACACCACTGTATGTAACACATCACTGTGGATAAATAACTCACACAACCACACTTAAATAAATCCGAACTGTCAACTGTTAACAATGCATAACCTGGTTGTATCCACGATATGTGTTAAAATGACATGCTGCCAACATGAAAACAAAACTAATGTTAATGTTATTAATTAAACTACCAAACAGCTGCAACATGAGAATATTGTTTACAGGTGTCAGACAGTTACAGTTAAAGCTTTTAAAGACCTTTTTAAAAGTGCATTTTAACCAAATTTAGGACAGACTGGTGAATAAATCATGTTTCACTTATTAAAGCGTCGCAGGTCAGTAGTATATCTGTGGTCCTGTGCAGAGGTCAGTGTCATGATGGAATATGGTTATTAGACTGAGTTAAGTCGATCTACATTTTGCCAACAGGTCAGAAAGAAAATCACAGTATTATAGTTTTTTAAAGGTTTGGACTTTTACACAGAAAGGCTTCAATAATTTTCACAAAATTAAATTCAAATGAAATGAAATTAGTTAAAATCAGTGAAAACCTCACAACTTCAAATTTAAGACTATTTAATGACTTTTAAGGCTTCACTGTTGTTACACTGAATTTAAGACTTTTTAAGGACCTACAGTCACCCTGTATAAAACAAAACATAAATATAAATGTATTTCAAAATGGAGCACTCAGCATTCTGAAGTTGACTTTGTAACTGGATTATGTTTCCTGATAATACTTTCTTTAATCCACAGTGATGTGTTGGTGATGGACTCAGCACTTCACAATCTGCAGAGAAACTTTCTTTAACATAACTCCAGCGTTTATAAAGTGCTGCATGAACCCAGGAGGAGGAATTATCTGAGGATCACTTCAGTTCAGTAATCACTGAAGGTTTAAACTCATCAATAAACCACAGCTCAGTCAGATCGTTTCTGTTTTATCATTTTAATACATTATCTCTGATGAGAGGAGCTGCTTCAAGTCTCATCACAAACCCCACTGATGTGGCAGAAACAAATACAGAAGAGGGAGAGAGAGAGAGAGACGCTGACTGAAACTGAGGAGGAGAAATCTGCATCTCAGCTGTGATGAAGAACGAGTCTGTCATCGACTCCGTGGTTTCACCTTGTTGCTTCACACAGAAACAGAAACATAAAACCAACTGTACAAACATGACGCTGAGAGAACGTGAGGAGAGGACTGTGATCTGTTGGACGTCAGGGTTCAGTTACTCCTCTTCTGTAAACTACATCTTATTCATCACTGATTAATGTCGCAGTTAATTGTTCTTATTTTCATAAGACTGAAGAAGTTTTCTGTCACAATTCAGCATCTTTAACCAAAAACAAAAAAACACTTGGACAAATAAAAAAAGAAGATTCTATATAAAACCCAAAAAGCTGCTCAGACACCTGCAGGGAGAACAAACATTTCAGTCTAAAGGTTGTTCAGTTTCATCTGCTCATACACTCAACTCTGACTGCTTCATCCTGCTGTGACATGTTAGAGTCGTGGTAATTAGTAAGAGCTTCATCATCATCATCATCATGTAGCAGACTTTAAACAGTTTGATTACATGTGACACATTAGTTTGTGTCGTTGTCTTTTAGAGACGTGGCGATTTAAAGTGACAGTTTTTAGATCAGTGTAAGTTTGCTCTGTGTCCTGTCTGTAACTGTAAAATATAAAGTCAGGATTCAACTCCATGTGTCCACGTGGTGTCTGATCGTTCAACAGGGACGAGTGAGTACACCATCATCAGTGTCTGTATCTGTTCTCAGAGTGGGTGGAGTTTATGACAGAAGAGGGTGGAGTTTCAATTGAAGTGGGCAGGGCTAATCAGCTTATATTGATTTGTATGGATCAGAAGTTTCAATATTTACTACCAGTGAGAAAAGTATTTACAGAGTAGCTGATCACAGAGGAACAGATTAAACATGAGCCATCACCAGTACAGATAGTGACACATTTTAATCATATAATATTCATATAAAGTACATGTTCTGCAACACAAACTGGTTTCATGAGTATTTGGCTCAGCCCTGGTGTTCAGTTAAACAGCAAACTGAGACTGAGGCTGAGACGTGCTCGGCTCAGTCACCAGAGGAAAGTGTTGGCAGCAAATACACAACATGAGTAACACTCAGAGGAAACGAGGATCCACGACAGAAAATGTACTTTTCTGGTTTCTGCTTTTCTTGGAGACGAAACTTGTCTGAGTTCAGACCTGAAATCAGATCAATTATTAGCTCAATGTATGAAACTGTGACAGGTTCAAAAATTGAAACAACTGTTCAGGAACATCTGTGTGTTTCCACTTCAATCATCTGGTCCTGACTGTTTAAATAAAGTTTGGCCTGGTTGAAATTTGAGGTTTAATAATATCAGACTATGATATATAGAATATGTGGAGCGTGAACAGAGACAGGTGGAGTTAACCCTTACAGGGATTTCCTAAAACTGATGTACAGACTCAGACAGCAGCATCGTGGTGTGTTTATCTGCAGAGGCTCCGCCCCCTGACTGGAGTTTATTACTGTATGTTTATTTCGTCATGTTCAGGATGTTCCTGGTCACAGCGCTCAGATGGGGGCGGGACTTTAAAAGAAGGTAGGGACCAGGTGTCAGACTATGAGCAGCAGGCGTCTGAGAGGAAGCAACAAATATCACAGACGGTGCTGATGAAAAAAAAATGTATATAGTGAGGTGAAACGCAGAGTGGACAAAGCTTGATCCAAAACAAGAGTGAGTCTGAGGTTGGTGACACTGAGGAAGAGGATGGGGATGAAGAGCGACACACAACTGGCCTGTTTTCTGTTGGACAGGAAGCTACCAGCTGTTAGCTAACGAGCTACGGCCGAGCAGACCAAAAAGAAACAGAGCACCACCTACACAATCAAACTCCATCGACAGCACAGACACACAGATCAGGTGTGTCAACAGGTGATCGCTCAGGTGTTTGTTCTGCACTGCTCTTACACTGACAACCAAAGAACAAGAAGGACACACACTGACACACTTCAGGATGGGTAAAGGAGAACTCTGCTTTTAACCTGGACCTTATTTTCATATCTCTGTGTCTCAGTGTCTGAAGGGAGCAACAATAACTGTGCTGACAGAGAGGCTGCAGCAGTGAAACAGGAAGTGATGTTTCCACTCTGTTCACGGCGTCAGAGTCTGTTCACTGACAGGATCAGACTGTTACCCTGAGTGTCTGACACCATCATGAAAGGATCCCTCCCTGTACCTTCTCCTTGTTCAGTCTGTTTTGTATCCAAGTCTCACTGATGAGAAGTCTCACTGATGAGAAGTCTCTCCAGAGGGGAGGTGCTGCAGGAGGAGAACACTAGTGAGAGGAGAGGTGGTGACAGTCTGTTGTGTTGGAGTAAAGACAGTGAGTCTTACTCTTCTCTAAAAGGTTTTCAGTATCATGGCTGAATATTCAGCTGATTCTGACGGTGTGAAAAAGTCTGTGAGATTTTAGAACAAGTCCTCTCCTCTAGTGAGACTGAAACAAGTGAAAGATACAGAAGGACTTTCATTTGTCTGTAGACTCTTCTCTGTGATGACTCCAGACACTCATGATAACAATCAGGGGCTGTATTCACAACCAGTTGCTCCTGGTGATAAAATTATAAAATAAATTCTTAGAAAAAAAAGAGTCTTAAAGTTCAGACAGATCCTGTGAAGATAAAAGTTATTTACAAGCGTCTCAGGCCTTAAAGTAAAAACTGCTGGGAGCAGGAAGGAGGAGTTTAAGAGGAGTAAGCGTTTCTTGAGAGGAGGAGAAAACGCCAGAAAGACAAAGAGGTTGGAGAAATATTCTCCAAACACTGGAGGACAGTGAGGGACTAAAACACTACAGATCACATGGTGCAGAGACGATTGTGATCGATCTCATTAGGAATGAGCTCAAACGAGGTCAAAAGGGCGACCAATCAACAGGGTCGACCACACCTCCTCACTGAGGTCACAGTTTCTGCTGCTCTGAGAATTTTACTGAAACACCCATAAAGCAGGATTTATACTTCTACACCGTAGCCTGACGTGCACCTCCCCAGAAATGTAACTCCACAGTGTCACAGTGACGCAGACCTCCTGTCTGTCTCTGTAAGCTGAAACCATTTCCCTCAGTGGAAACAAAGCTTTGATTTACTTTAATTTCACAGATAAGAAACAATAAATTGTGAAGACAATAAAGCCTCCACACACTGTGTGTGATTTATCCTGGCTGAAATATGAGCAGAGGAAATCTCTGCTAGCTGCTAGGCTAATTTATACAATGTAAAATGCCATAGGCTTGTGCTAATAACGTTAGCATGTTGTATTTGTGGGGAAAATGTGTCCAGATAAAGACAAGTGTTTGTCTGTGAATGCTGCGAGTTATAGTGAAGCTGATTTGTGTTTGACACTGTCTCTATTAAGACATGTTTAATGTGCGTTTAATGTGCGTTTAATGTGTGTTTTGAATCAACTAAACTTTACAGCACTGTGTGTAAACACTGAGTGTTTTGGAGGTGTAACTGCAAAGTGACACAGACACACCACCGTACAACACAGGAGGCAGAATTAGGAGCTCTGTAAGAGGATTCTCAGGATATTTGCAACATGATCTCTGAGCCTGTCAGTGGCAGACAGAAGCACCTTTACTGCAGGTAAATTTCTAAAGTGCACTGCGCTGACGTCTGTGGTTACACTGCAGCCTGCTGAAGGCGTCTTATTCAACTAGACCGAACTAAATAAGTGTTGTTTCCACAAGTCACTTTGACACGACAACATGAAAAATGTTCCGTGTTGAAAAATACCAGAGTTCTCCTTTCAGTAATGAGTACAGCTGCAGACAGAGTGGTTTCTAACAGGAACACTACTGCGTTCTGTTCTTCAGCACGATGTGACTTTAATTCATTCAGTTGTTTTAAAGTTGCTCACAATCAAAACTGTATTTTCTAAATGTCAGAATGAGACTGACGTTAACAAATAAAACACTTTGTCCATGGGTTAAAACAGGGTGACGCTCTCCACGCTTCCTGTGTGTGTGTGTGTGTGTGTGTGTGTGTGCATGTAGCTACTGTCGTCCCCCAATAAATACTCAGGTCAAACAGGCTGGAGGACACAAATGAAAACCTAAATGATGGTGTGTTGCCAGGGTCCAGCAGGTGTTAACATGATGTTAAAAGAGGAGTTGTGGGGGGGGGGGGGGGGGGGGGGTCTGATCTAACCGTGCAGTTAATCAATACATGGAGAACATAAACAGCAGCAGCCACTCATTACGGTCGCCACTGGTTCTGCACCTTCTTCCCCACATCACAGGTCGCCATCATTCACTCTGAACGCAGTGCTTCAAAGATATAAACATTTGTACAATCTTTAGAAAAGAATTCACATTGATGTGCTCAATCTGGAAACAGTTCATCTCACTACAGACACCTGGTCTCTGCTCAGTAGAACCTCTTGTTCCTCTCCTGTCTCTTCTGGAAAACTACAGCTCCCACCACAGCACACACCACGATCCCCAGCAGAGCGCACAGCAGCAGCAGGAACACCTTCCAGCCGGTCAGGGGCGTCCCTCGGAAGTTTCCGGTGGGATCGTCGATGTTGTCTGTGAGGGGAGATGAAGAGAGGCTATGTTCATGTTCATGTTCATGTTCATATTTATGTTCAGGACGGCTGCTCGTCTGGTTTGTGGAAGACTTCCGAATAAGTCCCAGGAAACTTGATACTAACAGAGTAAAGTAAATTATCACGTCTTCATAAAGCTGCTTTCAAACTGCTGCTCCGTAACTCTCTGCCTCCATCATTTCAGTGAGGGGAAGGTGACAGAGGGGAGGCACGATAACGTTTCCACCAAACCTCAGATGGTAAATTGTAGAAATCTTTGGTCATTTCAGAGCTTTCCTTCGTCTTGTTACAGTCTGCAGCTACAGGGAGCTTACACTTCTGCCAGTGTCATCACAGCCCTGAGCGAGGCGGCAGCAGACACTTTGAAAAATGCTTTACTTTGCAGGTGGTGGTTGTCAGGGTGATGACCACATGACAGTGTGACAGCAGCTTAAGGGGCTGTATATACACATGCTGTGTTTTTTTTGCCCTCATATTAATTGTTTTCAATGTAGTTGCACAGCAGGCACACTCAAACAGTTGAGACGTCCTGACCTGCTCCATACGTCAGCAAACAGGCTGAGTGCTGCGTCCTGACTCTGCACTGCAGAGTTTGGCACATTTTCAATCCAAGTGGATGTTTGTGCCAAATTTAAAGACATTCTCTCTGAGATATTGCCTTCATGAGAATGAGATGGATGTAAGGTCACAGCAACCTTGACCTTTGATCCATAACCACCAAAGCTAATCAGCTCATCACTGAGTCCAAGTGGACGTTTGTGCCACATGTGAAGAAATTCTCTGAGGCGTCCTTGAGATATTGTGTTCACAACGTTGAGGCAGACAACTCGAAACCATAATGCCTCCGGCCGCAGCTATCGGTGGCGCAAAGGCATAAAAAAAACGTACCTTTGGGGGACTTGAGGAGGCTGACGCTGGGCTCGATCTTGGTCCAGTCCAGGTTCTCCTCCTCAGGAGTGTGTTCGACCATCAGCTGGTAGAGCTTCATCGAGATGATGTCATGGTTATCTGCAAAATAAAATACCACTTCAGACTTAAAATACTCTACAAATGTTAGAATCAGCTGTGAAAAGAAAATGTTACTGCACAACGTGGTACAAATATAAAAAAAACTTCAGCAGTGAATATTATGATGTCTTTATTAAGCCCCGCCCCACCTGACAGATCTCCTGTAGCTGCTGAGGCACCAAAGAAATATCCTGTAGGAAGTCGAACTCCTCCGATGTCGATGCACTCCTTCCACTCGTTCTTATCGTCCACATCAACCATCACCTGCAGGACACACACCGGATGTTAGTGACGCAGCGCAGCACTGAAACAACTCACACTTTATTATTACAACTTAAAGAAGCTGTTCTAAAATGTGAAACATGGAAGGTGACATGCTTGTCACTGACATGACAGGCTGAAAATATTCTGACTGAACTAGACGAAGAGAAGCTGTGAAGCTTCCCAGAGTTCCTCTACATACAGTGAGTCTTCCTTTGGAGTAGCGGATGGCGAGGTACGTGTCGTGCTCTCTGTTCCTGATCTCAGCCGAGCAGCCTCCCAGCTCCGACGATCGGCCGTCTTTACCGTGGTCGTAGTTCACTGAGCCGTTGTTCACCATGGCTGAAATGTACGGGAAGGAACGCTGACGACAGAGAGGACACAACATGAATCTTAAACACAAACACAGCTGTACACACGTTAATAAATAAAGATGAGGAATAAATGAATATATAAAATAAAACATAAGAAGCCCACATGATACATCACAGGTCATGTTTCTATAAACACTGAAGCGTCCTTCACACTGCAGCTGTCCGTCGTCTCTGAGGCTCAGATGACATCATTACGTCCTGATCGGAATTATTAAACGTGGATCCTTTGTGTCAAACCGAGTTTGTGTCAAACTAACTGAAGCAGTCAGTTCTGAGTCTGAAGCTCAGCTCACTGCACGATCTGAGTCTGTTTCACAAATGTTGTTTTAGTCAGACTCCCTCTGGATGAGGAAATCGTCTGTAATGAAAAACCAAAGCTCTCGATTCATGTGCTCACACTGTTCATACAGTCTGATGGACTTTCCAACAGCTCAGAGGAGAGTTCTGCCTGTTCACAACTGTCAATAAAGATTTGTTTGAAAGCTCTGAGTCAGGTGGAAGTTTGTTTGATAGCAGAGGCCTGTAATATGGATGGTAAGTTTGCTCTCAATAACCCAACATCCTTTAAAAATAACATGAAACACTGGAGTTGTTTCCTTCAGTCCGGCGCTCTGCTGACTCAGTGAGTCTTCAGCGCCACATTTTACAGCTCTGTCCTTTTAGAGGAGGTGAAGGTTAATTATTTTGTCATGTTAATGTTTTGTCTTTTCTTGTATTTCCTGTTATCTTTGCTGACAGACAGAATGCTCGCTGCGTTAACATGTGGAAACATGGTCATCAGCAATTACAGCTGGTAACACTGTCCTGGTGGCTAATTCGCGTTTCCTATGTTAGCAAAGGAATGACCCGCCCTTCTTTCCCTCTGATTGGCTAACACTTGTTACCTTTGTAGGTCAGATTGGTTTGGTTATAGCAAGAGAAGTGAGACTGGTTTGGGTAACAATGTCAGGGTAAGACAATCAGAGGCAGAGCTGCGCCCCGCCGCGCCACATCAACTGACACATCAAGTGCCGCCCCCAGCACACAGCGATGCATCACGCTGCAGCTCATCAACGGATGACCACACAAAGATATTGTTGCTGACAGATCTGTTCTTCCTCCACCTCTGCGTCAGCTTCATATCATGTGTGGGCAGTCACTAATTAAAGTTGATGTCTCACCTGAAGAGCCGAGGACTCAACAGAGGACCAATGTCTTTATAATGACGGGACTGTGGATCATTTAGCTCGAGATATTCACGACCTCAAATGTGTTTGTCCTCATCCATTCTTGATCACACACGAGACACAGCTGCAGAGTTCTCTTTAAACATCCATGTCAGGGTTGGAAATTAACTTTTTGTTCACTTTTCACTGTGGCTGCTGAGTTCCAAAATCTACCAGACACTCAGTAGATAATGACAGTGCTAATTTCCAACCCTGACCCACGATGAGGAGTCGAGCTGCTACAGGAGCAGAGAGTGTGGGGGGGCTGCATATAAATCAGGTGGCGAGGCTGCAAATAGGACGGTGGCGTGAGACTCATGGCTCTGCTTCAAGAGCCTGACAACAGCCGACGAACATTTCTAACGTCAGAAATTCATCCAAACATCCACCAGCTCTGGAGCAGCTAATCAGGGCGTGGCTCTTCCTCACTCCCACCTGCACGCTGCACAGTCAATAACAGATGAGATTCAGACTGACTGTACAGCGAGGTGTGCAGCTGTACAACAGAAACAGACTCAGATTGCACAGTGTCTGCTCACTGACAGATCACACTCATGAGGAAATGCATCAGGATCTGCTCACACAGATTAAAAACAGAGGATCTGAGACACTTTTAACTGCAATGTGAAAGCAGCAGATTTCACAGGACGAGTTGTGGTGAAATAGAAACGACCACTGAACAGCAGTGTTCCTGCAGCAGAGCCTCATGCTCATTAGCTCCTGTCATTAAATCTTTACTTTGCTGTGGAGACATAAATATGGCAGAATGACCTCTGAACATGCTCAAACAGTCTCTGACATCATGCTAACGTAACGTGAGGAAACACAGCATGCTGACGGAGTAAAACCTGAGCGACCACTCACATCTGTGGCATCATCATTAGAGTAAGTATCTATAAACACGGCCAGCCCGTGGAACAGAGCATTGTTGGAAAACACAGGCCCTGCAAAGAAACAAGCTGGTTATCGCCTCGAGCTTCACACACACACACACACACCACACACACACTTACATCCATCCCATGGAGGTCATTGCGGAAGGTATCCAAAAAAATAGCCAGGCCATGAAACTGATCTTGGTTTCCAAACACAGGGCCTAGGATGGAGGCAGAGATGAGGCCAGACATGAGCACACAAAGCGAGACACTTCTCTGAGTCAGCACTGAGGCCGTGGACACACACATCTGGACACGATGAAACAAAGCTGTCTGATGGAGGGAGCGTGATGAGCGTTCGTGTGACTGTCTCCACCTTCACCTGGGCTGCATCTAACATGATCATCTCAACATGTGTGACCCTGCAGGTGAGCAGGTATAAAGCAGTTCCACTGTGTTCAGCTTTGAGTACCTGAGTAGCTCTGAGTAAATACACAGTTTAGAAACTTGTTATTTTCCAGGAGTTCTGTTGCTGCTGTGACAGACAGCAGCTTCACCGTCTCTAACCGTGTGTAAGACTTTGATCAATGAGCTGCTGGAAGGTTTTTCATATCAGGAGTGCAGACTCATCAGGGACAAAGGTGACGAAGATGCTTTAAAATGTGACTTTCATTTAACTTCAGAATAAGGATACAGGAAGTAACACAACGCAGAATTAATGTCATCTCACTGCTATAAAAGAGGTTTAAGGGTGACATCAGCTCGGTGCAGAGAGCAGAGCAGAGAGCAGAGAGCAGAGCAGAGCAGAGCAGAGCAGAGCAGAGCAGAGAGCAGAGCAGAGCAGAGCAGAGAGCAGAGCAGAGCAGAGAGCAGAGCAGAGCAGAGAGCAGAGCAGAGCAGAGCAGAGAGCAGAGAGCAGAGTATAAAAAGCACTGTATTAAAATTGTGTCTGGTTTTTGGTCTTTACAGCTGCTGTTTGTTCAGTTAAAGTCAGAACTTAGATATGAAGATTATTAATTGATTTTACAATGACCACAACAAAAAGAAAAACTGTAACAAAGTCATTTCAGCTTCTGTTGTTTTCATTGATTTGACACTTTGCTCCTGTCTTAGGCAACATCACTCAACTAATGTAACAAGTGTTGTGTTTAATTACAGCAGCACAGGTAACGTCGGTCCATTTAGCTGATTACCTACATTGATCATTTCATTTGACCGTGAAACTCTGGGCTGATACCGATAAAGTTGTTCTTGTTATTTATTTTCCCTTTGTTCCAGCAAAACAAAGAAACCTTCTTTGTAAAAAAAAAAAATAACTGGACAGTTTTAAAGTCATTCTGTTCTTCATCACACTTCTTTTAATTAGCTCAAATTCAATCAGACATATTTATGAAACAACCTTTATAATCACCTTCTTTCACATAAAACACGTGTTTTTAATCACGGCTTCAACATAATTCCTTATGTTAAATCTGTTTTATACTGCTGTGAAAACATCAACACATTTCTCCTTTAACAACTTTAAGTTCCTCACTGCAAACTACATTTTACAAGACTACATTTGAACACACCATGTTAGAATTTAACTTCTCCCAATACTCATTTTTACTGAATAGAGCATGAATGCATCATAGTGTAATTCAGTGTGACCTCCGTCAGTTTGTTTTAGCCGACTCATGGTTCACAATTCAGCCTCATCAGACAGAGTCACCGATCAGCTCTTTGATCAGACTTTTATCGAATGTGAACGAACAATCAGTGTCCAGTTGATCAGATCAGCTGCTCCTCCCTTGACTCTGGCTGCTTTAAGGAGAGACGGCACATTAACTGTGTGTGAGGAGATTTTATAGCAGCTGTGTTATCGGGGAAACACTGCATAGTGTTCGCTTATTTAAAACAACTCAACCCAATCAGCTAATTAACAGTCTCAGCATATGAGCCAAGTGAGGTCATCATAATGCTGCTGTCAGAGATTATAATCTCACAACCTACTTTGTTTTTTGCTGAAAGGTTTGCCCCCCTGAATATGACGCAGCTGCAGGAGCTGTGATCTTATTTGTTTGTTTAAGTGTCAGAAGGAAGCAGTGGTTAAAAAAACAGCAGCTGCAGGTAACAGGTGAGTGTTGCATTCTGGGTAACACTCTGATGTCAGACAGTGTTACAATAAAGTGACATGAAGCTGGATGAGCCTCTTCCTCTGCAGCAGTGACTCAGCAGTGACTCTGAGGCTGAACACGCCAACATTACCTGGATGCAGTCGGTCCTTCGTGTACCACACAGCGATGCCGTCGCCATGGAGATTCTTCTTTCCTGACCCGTGAACTTTAAACTGCACGTGCATCTCCCAGTCCTTCAGGTAACACGGCTGAGGACCACACACAGACAACACACTGACTTCATACAGCAGCAGGAAACAACCACAGAGAGACAGAACATCAAACTTTCTCTCTGACATCAGTCAGTGTTAAAAAGGTTCATCTGCTGTTTATTTTATTACAGTATTTTATTTCATATTTCACTACGAGTCCACAGAGAGGACACGTCAGTCCAGCCTGAGTATAACTGATGATCAGAGTCAGACAGAGGTGATGTTCAAAGTGTTTCCTCACCACAGTGTTCCAGATCGATCCCTGCTTGCTCCTCTCGTCTGGAGTGAGGCGGACGTACGAGCTCGTCACCAACGTGCTTCCCCAGAAGTCCCACTGACTGCTGGGACTGCTGCCAACACCTGCACGGACAACACAGGAGAGACACAGTGAGACACAGAGAGACACAGTGAGACACAGAGAGACACAGTGAGACACAGAGAGACACAGGAGAGACACAGAGAGACACAGTGAGACACAGAGAGACACAGGAGAGACACAGTGAGACACAGAGAGACACAGTGAGACACAGAGAGACACAGGAGAGACACAGTGAGACACAGAGAGACACAGGAGAGACACAGAGAGACACAGAGAGACACAGAGAGACACAGTGAGACACAGAGAGACACAGTGAGACACAGAGAGACACAGGAGAGACACAGTGAGACACAGAGAGACACAGTGAGACACAGAGAGACACAGGAGAGACACAGTGAGACACAGAGAGACACAGTGAGACACAGAGAGACACAGGAGAGACACAGTGAGACACAGAGAGACACAGTGAGACACAGAGAGACACAGGAGAGACACAGTGAGACACAGAGAGACACAGTGAGACACAGTGAGACACAGAGAGACACAGTGAGACACAGTGAGACACAGAGAGACACAGTGAGAGACAGAGAGAGACAGAGAGACACAGTGAGACACAGGAGAGACACAGTGAGACACAGAGAGACACAGTGAGACACAGGAGAGACACAGTGAGACACAGAGAGACACAGTGAGACACAGAGAGACACAGTGAGACACAGAGAGACACAGGAGAGACACAGTGAGACACAGTGAGACACAGAGAGACAAAGGAGAGACACAGTGAGACACAGTGAGACACAGAGAGACACAGAGAGACACAGGAGAGACACAGGAGAGACACAGTGAGACACAGAGAGACACAGTGAGAGACACAGTGAGACACAGAGAGACACAGAGAGACACAGGAGAGACACAGGAGAGACACAGTGAGACACAGTGAGACACAGAGAGACACAGTGAGACACAGAGAGACACAGGAGAGACACAGTGAGACACAGAGAGACACAGTGAGACAGAGAGACACAGGAGAGACACAGAGAGACACAGAGAGACACAGGAGAGACACAGAGAGACACAGTGAGACACAGGAGAGACACAGTGAGACACAGTGAGACACAGAGAGACACAGGAGAGACACAGTGAGACACAGAGAGACACAGGAGAGACACAGAGAGACACAGTGAGACACAGGAGAGACACAGTGAGACACAGAGAGACACAGGAGAGACACAGAGAGACACAGTGAGACACAGTGAGACACAGGAGAGACACAGTGAGACACAGAGAGACACAGGAGAGACACAGTGAGACACAGGAGAGACACAGTGAGACACAGAGAGACACAGTGAGACACAGTGAGAGACACAGTGAGACACAGGAGAGACACAGTGAGACACAGAGAGACACAGGAGAGACACAGTGAGACACAGGAGAGACACAGTGAGACACAGTGAGACACAGAGAGACACAGGAGAGACACAGGAGAGACACAGTGAGACACAGTGAGACACAGAGAGACACAGGAGAGACACAGTGAGACACAGTGAGACACAGAGAGACACAGGAGAGACACAGTGAGACACAGGAGAGACACAGTGAGACACAGTGAGACACAGAGAGACACAGGAGAGACACAGAGAGACACAGGAGAGACACAGTGAGACACAGAGAGACACAGTGAGACACAGGAGAGACACAGTGAGACACAGTGAGACACAGAGAGACACAGGAGAGACACAGAGGGACACAGGAGAGACACAGGAGAGACACAGGAGAGACACAGTGACACACAGAGAGACACAGGAGACACAGAGAGACACAGGAGAGACACAGGAGAGACACAGAGAGACACAGAGAGACACAGTGAGACACAGAGAGACACAGAGAGACACAGGAGAGACACAGGAGAGACACAGAGAGACACAGGAGAGACACAGAAGAGACACAGAGAGACACAGGAGAGACACAGGAGAGACACAGTGAGACACAGGAGAGACACAGAGAGACACAGAGAGACACAGTGAGACACAGTGAGACACAGGAGAGACACAGTGAGACACAGAGAGACACAGGAGAGACACAGTGAGACACAGGAGAGACACAGTGAGACACAGAGAGACACAGTGAGACACAGTGAGAGACACAGTGAGACACAGGAGAGACACAGTGAGACACAGAGAGACACAGGAGAGACACAGTGAGACACAGGAGAGACACAGTGAGACACAGTGAGACACAGAGAGACACAGGAGAGACACAGGAGAGACACAGTGAGACACAGTGAGACACAGAGAGACACAGGAGAGACACAGTGAGACACAGTGAGACACAGAGAGACACAGGAGAGACACAGTGAGACACAGGAGAGACACAGTGAGACACAGTGAGACACAGAGAGACACAGGAGAGACACAGAGAGACACAGGAGAGACACAGTGAGACACAGAGAGACACAGTGAGACACAGGAGAGACACAGTGAGACACAGTGAGACACAGAGAGACACAGGAGAGACACAGAGGGACACAGGAGAGACACAGGAGAGACACAGGAGAGACACAGTGACACACAGAGAGACACAGGAGACACAGAGAGACACAGGAGAGACACAGGAGAGACACAGAGAGACACAGAGAGACACAGTGAGACACAGAGAGACACAGAGAGACACAGTGAGACACAGGAGAGACACAGAGAGACACAGGAGAGACACAGGAGAGACACAGAGAGACACAGGAGAGACACAGAAGAGACACAGAGAGACACAGGAGAGACACAGGAGAGAAACAGTGAGACACAGGAGAGACACAGGAGAGACACAGAGAGACACAGGAGAGACACAGAAGAGACACAGAGAGACACAGGAGAGACACAGGAGAGACACAGTGAGACACAGGAGAGACACAGGAGAGACACAGTGAGACACAGGAGAGACACAGAGAGACACAGGAGAGACACAGGAGAGACACAGAGAGACACAGGAGAGACACAGAAGAGACACAGAGAGACACAGGAGAGACACAGGAGAGACACAGTGAGACACAGGAGAGACACAGGAGAGACACAGAGAGACACAGAGAGACATAGTGAGACACAGAGAGACACAGTGAGACACAGAGAGACACAGTGAGACACAGGAGAGACACAGGAGAGACACAGAGAGACACAGAGAGACACAGTGAGACACAGGAGAGACACAGGGAGACACAGGAGAGACACAGAGAGACACAGGAGAGACACAGAGAGACACAAAGAGACACAGGAGAGACACAGAGAGACACAGTGAGACACAGGAGAGACACAGGAGAGACACAGAGACACACTGAGACACAGAGAGACACAGAGAGACACAGCAGAGACACAGAGAGACACAGTGAGACACAGTGAGACACAGGAGAGACACAGGAGAGACACAGTGAGACACAGAGAGACACAGTAAGACACAGTGAGACACAGGAGAGACACAGTGAGACACAGGAGAGACACAGGAGAGACACAGAGAGACACAGTGAGACACAGAGAGACACAGGGAGACACAGGAGAGACACAGAGAGACACAGGAGAGACACAGAGAGACACAAAGAGACACAGGAGAGACACAAAGAGACACAGTGAGACACAGAAGAGACACAGGAGAGACACAGGAGAGACACAGAGAGACACAGTGAGACACAGTGAGACACAGGAGAGACACAGGAGAGACACAATGAGACACAGAGAGACACAGTAAGACACAGTGAGACAGAGAGAGACACAGAGAGACACAGGAGAGACACAGAGAGACACAGGAGAGACACAGGAGAGACACAGTGAGACACAGAGAGACACAGAGAGACACAGGAGAGACACAGTGAGACACAGAGAGACACAGTGAGACACAGGAGAGACATAGTGAGACACAGGAGAGACACAGTGAGACACAGGAGAGACACAGGAGAGACACAGTGAGACACAGGAGAGACACAGGAGAGACACAGAGAGACACAGAAGAGACACAGTAAGACACAGGAGACACACAGGAGAGACACAGTGAGACACAGAGAGACACAGAGAGACACAGGAGAGACACAGTGAGACACAGGAGAGACACAGTGAGACACAGGAGAGACACAGGAGAGACACAGTGAGACACAGGAGAGACACAGGAGAGACACAGAGAGACACAGAAGAGACACAGAGGGACACAGGAGAGACACAGTGAGACACAGGAGAGACAAAGGAGAGACACAGGAGAGACACAGGAGAGACACAGGAGAGACACAGTGAGACACAGGAGAGACACAGAGAGACACAGGAGAGACATAGTGAGACACAGGAGAGACACAGTGAGACACAGGAGAGACACAGTGAGACACAGGAGAGACACAGGAGAGACACAGTGAGACACAGGAGAGACACAGGAGAGACACAGAAGAGACACAGAGGGACACAGGAGAGACACAGAGAGACACAGTGAGACACAGGAGAGACACAGTGAGACACAGTGAGACACAGGAGAGACACAGTGAGACACAGAGAGACACAGTGAGACACAGGAGAGACACAGGAGAGACACAGTGAGACACAGACAGACACAGGAGAGACACAGGAGAGACACAGGAGAGACACAGTGAGACACAGAGAGACACAGGAGAGACACAGTGAGACACAGTGAGACACAGGAGAGACACAGTGAGACACAGAGAGACACAGGAGAGACACAGTGAGACACAGTGAGACACAGGAGAGACACAGTGAGACACAGACAGACACAGGAGAGACACAGGAGAGACACAGGAGAGACACAGTGAGACACAGAGAGACACAGGAGAGACACAGTGAGACACAGTGAGACACAGGAGAGACACAGGAGAGACACAGGAGAGACACAGTGAGACACAGGAGAGACACAGGAGAGACACAGTGAGACACAGACAGACACAGTGAGACACAGGAGAGACACAGGAGAGACACAGAGAGACACAGACAGACACAGGAGAGACACAGGAGAGACACAGTGAGACACAGTGAGACACAGAGAGACACAGTGAGACACAGGAGAGACACAGAGAGACACAGAGAGACACAGGAGAGCCACAGTGAGACACAGGAGAGACACAGGAGAGACACAGTGAGACACAGACAGACACAGGAGAGACACAGGAGAGACACAGTGAGACACAGAGAGACACAGGAGAGACACAGTGAGACACAGGAGAGACACAGAGAGACACAGGAGAGACACAGGAGAGACACAGTGAGACACAGAGAGACACAGGAGAGACACAGTGAGACACAGGAGAGACACAGTGAGACACAGTGAGACACAGTGAGACACAGGAGAGACACAGAGAGACACAGGAGAGACACAGTGAGACACAGGAGAGACACAGTGAGACACAGAGAGACACAGGAGAGACACAGTGAGACACAGGAGAGACACAGTGAGACACAGAGAGACACAGTGAGACACAGGAGAGACACAGTGAGACACAGTGAGACACAGAGAGACACAGGAGAGACACAGAGAGACACAGTGAGACACAGGAGAGACACAGTGAGACACAGAGAGACACAGAGAGACACAGAGAGACACAGGAGAGACACAGTGAGACACAGAGAGACACAGTGAGACACAGAGAGACACAGGAGAGACACAGAGAGACACAGTGAGACACAGAGAGACACAGAGAGACAGGAGAGACACAGAGAGACACAGTGAGACACAGGAGAGACACAGGAGAGACACAGAGAGACACAGAGAGACACAGTGAGACACAGGAGAGACACAGAGAGACACAGAGAGACACAGGAGAGACACAGAGAGACACAGTGAGACACAGGAGAGACACAGAGAGACACAGTGAGACACAGTGAGACACAGAGAGACACAGTGAGACACAGGAGAGACACAGGAGAGACACAGTGAGACACAGTGAGACACAGACAGACACAGAGACACACAGTGAGACACAGGAGAGACACAGAGAGACACAGAGAGACACAGGAGAGACACAGTGAGACACAGGAGAGACACAGTGAGACACAGGAGAGACACAGAGAGACACAGGAGAGACATAGTGAGACACAGGAGAGACACAGTGAGACACAGGAGAGACACAGTGAGACACAGGAGAGACACAGGAGAGACACAGTGAGACACAGGAGAGACACAGGAGAGACACAGAGAGACACAGAAGAGACACAGAGGGACACAGGAGAGACACAGTGAGACACAGGAGAGACAAAGGAGAGACACAGGAGAGACACAGGAGAGACAAAGGAGAGACACAGGAGAGACACAGTGAGACACAGGAGAGACACAGAGAGACACAGGAGAGACATAGTGAGACACAGGAGAGACACAGTGAGACACAGGAGAGACACAGGAGAGACACAGTGAGACACAGGAGAGACACAGGAGAGACACAGAGAGACACAGAAGAGACACAGAGGGACACAGGAGAGACACAGGAGAGACACAGTGAGACACAGGAGAGACACAGTGAGACACAGTGAGACACAGGAGAGACACAGTGAGACACAGAGAGACACAGTGAGACACAGGAGAGACACAGGAGAGACACAGTGAGACACAGACAGACACAGGAGAGACACAGGAGAGACACAGGAGAGACACAGTGAGACACAGAGAGACACAGGAGAGACACAGTGAGACACAGTGAGACACAGGAGAGACACAGTGAGACACAGAGAGACACAGTGAGACACAGGAGAGACACAGGAGAGACACAGTGAGACACAGGAGAGACACAGGAGAGACACAGTGAGACACAGACAGACACAGTGAGACACAGGAGAGACACAGGAGAGACACAGAGAGACACAGACAGACACAGGAGAGACACAGGAGAGACACAGTGAGACACAGTGAGACACAGGAGAGACACAGTGAGACACAGTGAGACACAGAGAGACACAGGAGAGACACAGTGAGACACAGTGAGACACAGAGAGACACAGGAGAGACACAGGAGAGACACAGTGAGACACAGAGAGACACAGGAGAGACACAGTGAGACACAGTGAGACACAGAGAGACACAGGAGAGACACAGTGAGACACAGTGAGACACAGAGAGACACAGGAGAGACACAGTGAGACACAGTGAGACACAGAGAGACACAGGAGAGACACAGTGAGACACAGTGAGACACAGAGAGACACAGGAGAGACACAGTGAGACACAGTGAGACACAGAGAGACACAGGAGAGACACAGAGAGACACAGGAGAGACACAGTGAGACACAGAGAGACACAGTGAGACACAGGAGAGACACAGTGAGACACAGTGAGACACAGAGAGACACAGGAGAGACACAGAGGGACACAGGAGAGACACAGGAGAGACACAGTGAGACACAGTGACACACAGAGAGACACAGGAGACACAGAGAGACACAGAGAGACACAGGAGAGACACAGGAGAGACACAGAGAGACACAGTGAGACACAGTGAGACACAGAGAGACACAGAGAGACACAGGAGAGACACAGAGAGACACAGGAGAGCCACAGTGAGACACAGGAGAGCCACAGTGAGACACAGGAGAGACACAGGAGAGACACAGTGAGACACAGGAGAGACACAGTGAGACACAGTGAGACACAGAGAGACACAGAGAGACACAGGAGAGACACAGAGAGACACAGGAGAGACACAGAGAGACACAAAGAGACACAGGAGAGACACAAAGAGACACAGTGAGACACAGAAGAGACACAGGAGAGACACAGGAGAGACACAGTGAGACACAGTGAGACACAGTGAGACACAGGAGAGACACAGTGAGACACAGTGAGACACAGAGAGACACAGGAGAGACACAGTGAGACACATGAGAGACACAGTGAGACACAGTGAGACACAGAGAGACACAGGAGAGACACAGAGAGACACAGGAGAGACACAGTGAGACACAGAGAGACACAGTGAGACACAGAGAGACACAGGAGAGACACAGTGAGACACAGTGAGACACAGAGAGACACAGGAGAGAAACAGTGAGACACAGTGAGACACAGAGAGACACAGGAGAGACACAGTGAGACACAGTGAGACACAGAGAGACACAGGAGAGACACAGTGAGACACAGTGAGACACAGAGAGACACAGGAGAGACACAGTGAGACACAGTGAGACACAGAGAGACACAGAGAGACACAGTGAGACACAGGAGAGACACAGTGAGACACAGTGAGACACAGAGAGACACAGGAGAGACACAGAGGGACACAGGAGAGACACAGAGAGACACAGGAGAGACACAGGAGAGACACAGTGACACACAGAGAGACACAGGAGACACAGAGAGACACAGGAGAGACACAGGAGAGACACAGTGAGACACAGAGAGACACAGAGAGACACAGTGAGACACAGAGAGACACAGGAGAGACACAGGAGAGACACAGAGAGACACAGGAGAGACACAGTGAGACACAGGAGAGACACAGAGAGACACAGAGAGACACAGGAGAGACACAGGAGAGACACAGAGAGACACAGGAGAGCCACAGTGAGACACAGGAGAGCCACAGTGAGACACAGGAGAGACACAGAGAGACACAGTGAGACACAGTGAGACACAGGAGAGACACAGTGAGACACAGTGAGACACAGAGAGACACAGGAGAGACACAGTGAGACACAGTGAGACACAGAGAGACACAGGAGAGACACAGTGAGACACAGTGAGACACAGAGAGACACAGGAGAGACACAGTGAGACACACAGGAGAGACACAGGAGAGACACAGTGAGACACAGAGAGACACAGGAGAGACACAGTGAGACACAGGAGAGACACAGTGAGACACAGAGAGACACACAGAGACATAGTGAGACACAGAGAGACACAGTGAGACACAGAGAGACACAGAGAGACACAGTGAGACACAGGAGAGACACAGGAGAGACACAGAGAGACACAGAGAGACACAGTGAGACACAGAGAGACACAGGGAGACACAGGAGAGACACAGAGAGACACAAAGAGACACAGGAGAGACACAGAGAGACACAGTGAGACACAGGAGAGACACAGGAGAGACACAGAGACACACTGAGACACAGAGAGACACAGAGAGACACAGGAGAGACACAGAGAGACACAGTGAGACACAGTGAGACACAGGAGAGACACAGGAGAGACACAGTGAGACACAGAGAGACACAGTAAGACACAGTGAGACACAGGAGAGACACAGAGAGACACAGTGAGACACAGAGAGACACAGGGAGACACAGGAGAGACACAGAGAGACACAGGAGAGACACAGAGAGACACAAAGAGACACAGGAGAGACACAGAGAGACACAGTGAGACACAGAAGAGACACAGAGAGACACAGTGAGACACAGTGAGACACAGGAGAGACACAATGAGACACAGAGAGACACAGTAAGACACAGTGAGACAGAGAGAGACACAGGAGAGACACAGAGAGACACAGGAGAGACACAGGAGAGACACAGTGAGACACAGAGAGACACAGGAGAGACACAGTGAGACACAGAGAGACACAGTGAGACACAGGAGAGACATAGTGAGACACAGGAGAGACACAGTGAGACACAGGAGAGACACAGTGAGACACAGGAGAGACACAGGAGAGACACAGTGAGACACAGGAGAGACACAGGAGAGACACAGGAGAGACAAAGGAGAGACACAGGAGAGACACAGTGAGACACAGGAGAGACAAAGGAGAGACACAGGAGAGACACAGTGAGACACAGGAGAGACACAGAGAGACACAGGAGAGACATAGTGAGACACAGGAGAGACACAGTGAGACACAGGAGAGACACAGTGAGACACAGGAGAGACACAGGAGAGACACAGTGAGACACAGGAGAGACACAGGAGAGACACAGAGAGACACAGAAGAGACACAGAGGGACACAGGAGAGACACAGGAGAGACACAGTGAGACACAGTGAGACACAGTGAGACACAGGAGAGACACAGTGAGACACAGAGAGACACAGTGAGACACAGGAGAGACACAGGAGAGACACAGTGAGACACAGACAGACACAGGAGAGACACAGGAGAGACACAGGAGAGACACAGTGAGACACAGTGAGACACAGAGAGACACAGGAGAGACACAGTGAGACACAGTGAGACACAGGAGAGACACAGTGAGACACAGAGAGACACAGTGAGACACAGGAGAGACACAGGAGAGACACAGTGAGACACAGGAGAGACACAGGAGAGACACAGTGAGACACAGACAGACACAGTGAGACACAGGAGAGACACAGGAGAGACACAGAGAGACACAGACAGACACAGGAGAGACACAGGAGAGACACAGTGAGACACAGAGAGACACAGGAGAGACACAGTGAGACACAGGAGAGACACAGAGAGACACAGAGAGACACAGGAGAGCCACAGTGAGACACAGGAGAGACACAGGAGAGACACAGTGAGACACAGACAGACACAGGAGAGACACAGGAGAGACACAGTGAGACACAGAGAGACACAGGAGAGACACAGTGAGACACAGGAGAGACACAGTGAGACACAGAGAGACACAGGAGAGACACAGTGAGACACAGAGAGACACAGGAGAGACACAGAGAGACACAGAGAGACACAGTGAGACACAGAGAGACACAGTGAGACACAGGAGAGACACAGGAGAGACACAGAGAGACACAGTGAGACACAGAGAGACACAGGGAGACACAGGGAGACACAGGAGAGACACAGAGAGACACAGGAGAGACACAGGAGAGACACAGAGACACACTGAGACACAGAGAGACACAGAGAGACACAGGAGAGACACAGAGAGACACAGTGAGACACAGTGAGACACAGGAGAGACACAGGAGAGACACAGTGAGACACAGAGAGACACAGTAAGACACAGTGAGACACAGGAGAGACACAGTGAGACACAGGAGAGACACAGGAGAGACACAGAGAGACACAGTGAGACACAGAGAGACACAGGAGAGACACAGGAGAGACACAGAGAGACACAGGAGAGACACAGAGAGACACAAAGAGACACAGGAGAGACACAGAGAGACACAGTGAGACACAGAAGAGACACAGGAGAGACACAGGAGAGACACAGAGAGACATAGTGAGACACAGTGAGACACAGAGAGACACAGGAGAGACACAGAGAGACACAGGAGAGACACAGGAGAGACACAGTGAGACACAGAGAGACACAGAGAGACACAGGAGAGACACAGTGAGACACAGAGAGACACAGGAGAGACACAGAGAGACACAGTGAGACACAGAGAGACACAGAGAGACACAGGAGAGACACAGTGAGACACAGAGAGACACAGAGAGACACAGGAGAGACACAGTGAGACACAGGAGAGACACAGTGAGACACAGAGAGACACAGGAGAGACACAGTGAGACACAGAGAGACACAGGAGAGACACAGAGAGACACAGAGAGACACAGTGAGACACAGAGAGACACAGTGAGACACAGGAGAGACACAGGAGAGACACAGAGAGACACAGTGAGACACAGAGAGACACAGGGAGACACAGGGAGACACAGGAGAGACACAGAGAGACACAGGAGAGACACAGGAGAGACACAGAGACACACTGAGACACAGAGAGACACAGAGAGACACAGGAGAGACACAGAGAGACACAGTGAGACACAGTGAGACACAGGAGAGACACAGGAGAGACACAGTGAGACACAGAGAGACACAGTAAGACACAGTGAGACACAGGAGAGACACAGTGAGACACAGGAGAGACACAGGAGAGACACAGAGAGACACAGTGAGACACAGAGAGACACAGGAGAGACACAGGAGAGACACAGAGAGACACAGGAGAGACACAGAGAGACACAGGAGAGACACAGAGAGACACAGTGAGACACAGAAGAGACACAGGAGAGACACAGGAGAGACACAGAGAGACACAGTGAGACACAGAGAGACACAGAGAGACACAGGAGAGACACAGAGAGACACAGGAGAGACACAGGAGAGACACAGTGAGACACAGAGAGACACAGAGAGACACAGGAGAGACACAGTGAGACACAGAGAGACACAGGAGAGACACAGAGAGACACAGAGAGACACAGTGAGACACAGAGAGACACAGAGAGACACAGGAGAGACACAGTGAGACACAGAGAGACACAGGAGAGACACAGAGAGACACAGGAGAGACACAGAGAGACACAGAGAGACACTCAGTTTCCAGTCACAGTGAAGTGGAGCTCCAGTTCCAGCTGGACGAGGACATCTAACTGGCCTACTGTCCTTGTCCCAGTATACAAGCACGGGAGGGGAATCCATTTATTGAGCCAAGTATGTGCGACTCCTCTACGATAGGTGGAGATATGCCCCCTTTCAGCTTGTTAGTATTGGACCTTTTTCCTGTTGACCTATTACGTCACAGACCAAACAATGGACAAACAAGTTAGCTACGGTTAGCTAGCAGCTAACTGCTACCATGGTGGACAACTTTACAGCTCTGTACATTTGGTCCGTCCAAAAAGTCACGGCTCTGGATGTAGATTTCTCCATGTTGTTACCGGCTTCTTCTTCTCTTACACATTTAATGCTATTGGACTTCCGGGTCAAAGCCCGGGGCGGAAACTGTGGAGCATGCTCAGAGCGCCTCGGCCAGTTTGGGTCTGATTGACTGTATACATGCAGGAGTCACATGATCTGGGTGTGTTAGTCCCACTGTGACACATTCACTGCAGGACCATTTCACTCACACTGACATGTTTACATGAGTTTTATATAAATCTGTTTTCTCTGTCGCCATGGAAACGCACTGAGTGACCAGTGGAGACTGGCTCCATGTGCAGGGTTTCACACCTCAGTGAGGACTGGTGGGAACTGAGGAGTCTGGGTGATGGAGTTCCTTCTTGGACAAAAGGAAGGAAGTCAGTGTTTACATTTCACAGTAAGAGTCCGGTTTGAATCACACTTATGACCAAATTAATCTGTGAGTTCCAGCAGTCTGAACAGCTGCAGGTTTGACATCTGACCAATAAAGTGATAAGGACCGATTAAAACAATTCATATTTTGTCAGCTGAAGAAATTAAGAGACATTGAACGCACCATGAATGTGAAGGAGAATTAAAAGTCATCACACAAACAAAATTTGGTCAGTTTTACTGTTGTTGAAGAAATCAGAGACAAATCTGTGGAGACAAAGTGTCTCATTTTAAAGTTTACAGGACGGAGACTCTTTACAGGACATGATGTCATGGACTCATCACACCACAGTCAGCTGACTGAAGTGTTTCCCTCTGGAAGGTGTTTCAGGGACATTAACTCACAGACTGAAGGACTGAAACAGTTTTAATGCCACTGCTCTCAGTATAAAGACCTGAAACACACTGAACTCTTGTGCAGTATGAGAGAGAATCACCATCAGTGTGATGTGTGTGTTATAGTGTGTGAGGGCAGATGCATAATATTTAGTTTCAGTAGCTGTGCGATGACAGTAAAGGTCTGTTCGTCTATCAGTCTGTTGTTTGTCTCAGATTTCAGGCGACTTCATACGAGGAAATACACACATCTTGTAAAACACGTAGAACCTGATGGTTACTCAACATTTCCTGTGCAAACATGTCGTCCACCAACAAGCTTTTGGCTAAAATGTAGATCTTTAAAACTGAGATCAGTCAGACAGAGTCAGGTAAACACCTCTGTCACGTGCAAAAATCCAAACTGCAAAAAGCTTAAATACTCAACTCAATATAATGAGAAGAGCTGAAGCTGCGAGGGGACGATGTTTGTTTATTGATACGTATTAAAGTTTATCCATTGAGTTAAAATGTTATCAGTGTCACATGTTTGTATTTAACTACCTGTTTTAAATCTGTCTGTAGATAAAATGACTGTAAGTACGACTGATGAATAACTTCACACGAATGATCAGATTTACATGACTTTGTGTCACATCCAGTTTTGTATTTTATGTTATTCCCTCATCAGTGAGGCCGTGCTGTCAGCTGCAGAATGAACTCAGTAAAGTAACTGATATGTTTCCTATATCTGTGTGTTTCTGTCCACGCCCTGAACAAACACGTCCTGTCCCGAGGGCGTGCTGACGGAGCTGTGTGCAGTATCACTGTAAAGATTCTCTGACTGAAATAAAGTTCCTGCAGCGTTGAGTCTACACATCGACCTACTAAACTCTAACGGTTTCAGACACCTGCAATGAACACTTGATCAGGTTTGGTGATAAATTTTGTTCACAAACTGAAACTCCACAGCTTCTTCAGTTTCATCTTCACAGGGTTTTAAACATCTTCCCACAAAAAAAAAAAAAAAAAAGACATCGTCACTGATTCTGTTTTAATCTCATTTCCTGTCAGAGTGTTTGACAGCGGAGCCTCAGAGGTGACAGACTGGCTCATGTTTCTGTAACATCAGAGTTTGTTGCTTTTCTTTGTCGTACATGATCATAAACTGAACATCTGTGGATGTTTGGACTGTTGGTCAAATAAAACATTTGAAGACGTCACCCTGAGCGCTGTCACATCTCACAGAGCGTGCTTCACTGTTATCTGACCTTTTATTGACAAAACAATTAACTGAGCAACGGTTGGTTGCCGCCCTCGTACGGGACGATCTAATATTACGCGCCCATCTTCTGACTCCCTACGCTCCAGGTCCTGACCTGAGATCCTCCAGCTGACCCTCAGTAGCCGTTCCAAGGTCAAGGCTGGTAACTTAAGGTCACGGCACCTTTGTCATCGAGGCCCTTAAACTCTCTGCCTGAGGAGATCAGGCTCGTTGGCACGTTAATGTTTCTAAATCACTGTTTAAAACAGATTTTTATTTTAACTTTTATCTTTTATTTCCTGTTGTTCTGTGTTGCCTCTGAACACACTGTATTAGATTTTAAATCAGTGAACAGCCTGGCACCAGCCCAACTTTCAGACATGCTTCTTAGACGTAACACATCCCTCAGATCCTCTCCTGCTGACCTGCTGGTCGTCTCAAGGATTCCAACAAATATCACTGAGGAATCAGCGTCTAGTTGCTGCTGAGTCTATGCACAGTCCACCTGAGGGATATTTTTAAAATAAACCTTAAGCCAGATCTTCGTAGCTCGTCTTTTATTGCCTCTGTTTTAAATCTTGTTTGCTATTTTCCACTTTTCTTTTCTTGTATTTATTTGATGTTAACTGTTTTTATTTTGAATATTTTCGCATTTATTGTTGAACTGTCAAGCTATTCACTTGTTCCTGCTCTGTGACGTCCTCTGGGCTGCATGACTGTATGAAAGGTGCTGTATAAATAAATAAAGTCTGATTTGAATGGATTTTTCTTCGCCTTTAAAGGGATAGTGCACCCAAAAATGTAAATTCAGCCATTATCTACTCACCCATATGCCGAGGGAGGCTCAGGTGAAGTTTTAGAGTCCTCACATCACTTGCAGAGATCCAAGGGGAGAGGAGGTAGCAACACAACTCCACCTAATGGAGGCTGACGGCGCCCCAGATTCAAACGTCCAAAAACACATCATTGAAACCACAAAATATCTCCATACTGCTCGTCCGTAGTGATCCAAGTGTCCTGAAGCCCCGACATTAAAAGTTGTTTGGAAAAACCTCATTTGAACTCTGTTTTTAGCCTCATTGTAGCCTGTAGCTCTGACTGCCTCTCTGGGCACCGCGCTCACGTGTGCACACTTGCACGAGACTGTGAGACATGGGCACCGCCTTCATGTGTGTTCACGTGCTTTCGCTGGTCTCGCACGCAAGCACGCACATGTGAGCTCACTGCAGTATGGAGATATTTTGTGGTTTCAATGATGTGTTTTTGGACGTTTGAATCTGGGGCGCCGTCAGCCTCCATTAGATGGAGTTGTGTTGCTACCTCCTCTCCCCTTGGATCTCTGCAAGTGATGTGAGGACTCTAAAACTTCACCTGAGCCTCCCTCGACATATGGGTGAGTAGATAATGGCTGAATTTACATTTTTGGGTGCACTATCCCTTTAACATTGTTTTTAATTATTGTAATAGTGGAACGGCTAAGAGCTGATTTTAGGCCAAATCATTCAGTTGGTGATACAAGCATGAAAATTGGTATGAGGTATGTTTATATTTATGAGTCTCCACTGGTCACTTGACAAGAAACTACTCACAGCCACTTGAAATTTCAAGATGGCAGCCATTCTTCAAGATGGCCACCTGGATCTTTACATTATATATTTCCCCATTTTTTGGGTTCCTGTGTTTGACTGTGTTTTGTCTTACTCCTTGCCCTTGACCTGTCCAGTTTGGTTAAACCTGCCAGAAGTTGTCTTCCAACGGCATAGCTCTCAGGCCTCTGTGAAGTACACAAGCTCCCTTACCATGACAAGGTAACAGGCACAAGGGAGGTGTTTTTTTATTTTTTTGTTTTTTTTAAACTAACAGACAGTAACTTTGTCAAATAAATACTAAGGGATGGGGAAACAAAAAGTAAGAATACTAAAGTAGCACAGCTGTGGTTCTGAACGGACAGTGCTCCAAAATAATAATTGAACAATATACTAAAGAACTAAACTAAAATGTGCTTCACTGGGTGTGGTTACATGATGGCTTATCATTCTGAATGAAATAAATCTGAATGAAATCATTCGGAATTAAAGTCTTTGCAGGTAGTTTACATGAGAAATATTCATTCTGATGAGGGTTTACACGGAGATCAGTTCAATCTCCTTTAAGGTTTGGGGCAGGGAAGGTTTCTGATTGGATAGGGGGCGGGGCAGATGTTCCATTAAGATGATAATACACGCATGAAGATGGCGGCCATCTTGAAAAATTACCGCCATCTTGATATTTCAATTGGCTCGGGCAATTTTCTTGTCAAGTGACCCATGGAGACTGCTCATGCCAATTTCCACGCTTGTATCACCAACTGAACGATTATGTCACTTATCCGCTCCACTATAACTGTATTTCCCTTTGTAACCATGTTTAAATATTTGCTATACAAATAAAACTATTATTAGGGTCCAGGCAGCTGAGCTGCCAGGACACTATTGTAATCCTAGTTATTCTTCTTCTTCTTTCTTCTTCTACTTCTGAGGAAATCATACTTCCCATGGGTGAAAACTCACCAAACTTTGCACAAAGGTCCAGTCTCATGCCAGATATCCTCAGCTGTAAACTCAAGCCAATAGTCCTGATGGTGGCGCTACAGCAAGCGTCTAAAGTTCAAAACTTTGAAAATTCATAACAAATCAACCATACGTGCTACAACTTCACAACTTTCATCAAACTGTAGCCCCAATACTGAAGAAACTTTTGTACATTTAAACCTATTAAAAATTATGAAGTTCATCACTCTGTTTTTTTTCAAAAACCGTAAAATTTCTTAAACCTATCTCCTCCCACAATTTTTGCTCAATTGACACCAAACTTGCTACAGAGCATCTTCAGACTGTCCTACACAAACTATGTTTCTCAGATTTTTGATTTATCAAAAATTGAGCCTACAGTGCATCAAAATGTTTGACTGTAAACGGTACTGTAAACATATACATGCAAATTCTTGCTAAATAAATCTTCAATGTTCATGAAAAAAAAGACAAAATTCTAGAGTCATGGTAGATGATGTGTGGCAAATTTCAGAATTTTATCTCAAAAACTGAATTTTTGACAGCATTTTGAATTTTGCTCTAATGTGAACAATTGGAGTCAATGTAAAAATGGCAATTTTAAACATCAGTTTTTCACTTATGGAGCAAATCAATTATTGTTACAAACAAATTACCAACATCTCCATGCTGTCTAGATGCAATATGTGTATTTTCAGATTTTTGTTTCGATAACTGAATTTTTTACAGTGGTTTGAAATCTGCTTTTCCATGCATGGACGGCTGCTAAACCTGCACGTCTGGCTTAGTCAGTTTGTGAAGCTACACATGAATTGTCACTGACTAATTAGCTCAGTGAGATAGAAATTGATTCATAGTCTCAGAGGTTGTGAGTTCAAGCCTCAGCTGATGCAAAAGGCAGATTGTGTTGCTAAATTCCTAAATGTCTTCCAATTCTTCTGCTTGTTGCTCAGAATTGCCTAAAAATGCCCGGACCGACCCATCGCTGCGCAGCAGCTACAATTAGTATTATTACCTAACTATCCCTCGCTGAGTCCAAAATGAAATAATAAACTTTGTCTCACACTTTGTGTAACTTAAAGGCGCTGTATGTAAGAATGTGGCCAAAACGGTTACTGCACTCAAATTCAAAATACTGCAGCGAGTCGTGTCCGCCCCCCCTCCCCTACAGGTTCGAGGTTGCTGGACAGCGGCACGCTGGAGACTGATTTGTTTGCCCACGGGCGGCTGCTGTGGCAGGGCCACGTCGCCATTCGAGCAAGTCCGGCTTCTCTGCTGCTAACGCTGCTGCTGGGATACAGCTGAGGAGGAGCCAGCTGCTAATGCTATGTACTGGGACACTGCTAACGGTGCTTGCCGTGCTGCTGTAGCTCAGTCGTAACTGTAACTGATGCTGAGACTCTACTGACTGCGAGACTGGTAGACGGTGGTGGGTGGCGCAACAGGCCAAAACACAAATTCAAAACATAAACATGATTTGCAGACCGTAAAAATGTTTTTTAAATGCGAATATTCTGGCTGTACTATTGTTGTCGGTGAGATCAGTATGTTATATGAACATTATTCCTTAGTCTCTGGGACATATTAGGAGGATTTTACGACTATTTGCTTTAGATTTCTTACATATAGCTTCTTTAATATTTAAACTGACATGGGGGGGGGGGGGGGGGGGGGGGGTTTAAAGGCATATTTTTCTTTTTCTTGCTTTTTTTTCCTGTAAAGTTTTTGGCATTTTTTTTTTACAAAACACATGCCCTCCAACCCACACTCTTGCTTGTCAATTACACACAGGTCTGAAAGACACACACATGCACAAACAGGACCTATACATGCACACAGTGGAGAGATGTCAGAGTGAGGGGGCTGCCCTTTGGTCAGGCGCCTGGAGCGGTTGGGGGTTCAGTGCCTTGCTTAAGGGCACCTCGGCAGTGCCCAGGAGGTGAACTGGCACCTCTCCAGCCACCAGTCCACGCTCCGTATTTTGGTCCGGACGGGGACTCGATCAGGTGACCCTCCGGTTCCCAACCCAAGTCCCTATGGACTGAGCTACTGCCGCCCCATTATATTGGATTCTGAAATAATTTATGTTTGACGGTCCTTGGACTCATCATGTGTGACGAACACTTCAGTAACAAAATAGAAAAAACCAAATCTGAGCTTCAAACAGATATTTCATCAAAATCATTTTCTTCTACATCTCATTTAAATGTGTCCAAAAATAAACTGTTCACACGACAAGAGTGAAAAACTGAGGCTGTCTTTAACTCCAGAAGTTCATCTTCAACTTTTAACTTTCAAACATCAAAGTTTAAGTTTTATAAATCTGATAACTGAGTTATGGTGGAGGGAGGGTCATGAGTCTTCCTCCTGTCACTCAGGGAGGGTCACACACCTCAGACACCACCCTCCTCTGATAGGTAAAGAACAGTCCCTAACTTTTATCGTGCTCCTCAACATGACGTGTTTTAAACCCTAACAGCAGGTTATGACGTCAGCTGTTTGACTGAGCCGTTAAACTACAGTTAATTACATTAATTATCTCAGAATAAATCTGTAAACTCTTCCTGCAGCTGAGGAGCAGACAGCAGAGCAGGTTAGCCGCCGAGCTAACGGAGCCGTGTTACCTTGGTACGGTTTCATTAACGAGTGTTCTCTCTTCAGATGTTCCGCGTTCCCGTCCGTGATGTCACAGCTCACCGGAGACAGCTGACACGTCACCAGCACCGCCGTTACACTCAGAAATACTTTAGTAATCCTCATTTTGATCAGACAGCTGCGGAAACAAACTCTCACAACAACTGTTCCTCCAAACTCGGTCCCTTCTCTATTATCCTCCGGACAGAAACCACACAGGGCCGACGGCTATCTCCACACTGCCTGAACCGGAAACGACGTGTTTTTCCTTTACGTATTTCTAAAATTATACATATATAAAAAACAAATTATTATTGCACAAAAATCTTAAACGCGAGATGAATTCTAACATGAATGATCCGGAGGAAACTTTCAGCTCTGACTGTTTCCGGCCGGAAGACTTTTGTAGACGGCGGAAATTTTATGAGCCAATCAGAGACGAGCACATCGCAAATTAAGCCAATCAGCGAGCAGTTGGTGTTTTCCTGCTTTCCACAAGATGGCGCCAAAAGGACATAAATAAAAAGCAGGTACACTGTGGTCTTTGTAGTTTTTCTTTGATTTTAATTAAACTAAAAATTAAATGAAATTACACTAAACTAGACTAAATTAACTAAACTATATAGAATGAAATGAAATGAAATAAAATAAAATTAAAATAAATTGAATTAAATTAAATTAACTAGACCACAGTAACTAAACAAAAAAAAAAATCTAATTTAATTGAATTTAATTCAGCAGTACAGCTTACTTCACTTACTGAAGTTACCAGTTAAGAGTGACACAGTTTTATATTTCCTGGTAAAATATGACTGATTGATAGCCGGTTCATATTAGATTAATTATCTACAGAGGTCTTTTCCTCACTAAAACAAACACACCAGCTGATTTACAGGAAAAACACTGATGAAAGACAATTCATGTTTTAAAAATTTTTTCCCAACACTCCGCAGATAAGCTTCTAACTGCGGTGGCGGATGCAGAAACATGAATGTCTCTATCTAGAGTCAGTGTTTGGTTTGTCCATTCTGGGCTACTGTAGAAACGTGGCGGAGCAACATGGTGATCTGTGTAGACGAGGACCTGCTGCCTGTGTAGATACTGACAGCTCATTCTGAGGGAACAGAAACACAAGCATTAGATGAGATTCACTGTCTGTCAATAATCTGAATCCTGAACCTTTAATGTTGGTGATCAATAAGTGAATAAAAGTTTTAACACAGAACAAAAAGACTGAATCACATGCTCATACAGACACCTCCTCATATCAACACAAGTTTCAGTTTATTAATCAACAGATCAATCAATGACTGGATCAATACAACATCTCAACATCACAACCAGCTGAACAGCAGTTAAATATCAATGAAATGTTCTGTCACTGATTTATCTTATAAATATGTCTCTGATCCGTCTGTGTCTTTATCTGCAGTATTTGGTGATGAAGGCGGAAAGCAGGTCTCTGTACGGAGAGTCTGATCTGTGACTTCGCAGTTTGAGGATTTTGTGGATCGTAGCAGAACGAAGGAAGAGGTTGTGACTGAATCCCACCAGACTGGAGGTAAACCAGTACAGAGCCATGGACTGGGAGGAGAGGAGAGAACAAAGTGATGTCAGAGGACCTGCTGGAGGTTTTAAAAGATCATGAGCTGCTTTAAAGTCAACATTAATTAACTTTATAAAATAAACTTCATTTATATTAATATGATTAATGTGTTTGTGTTCCTGAACTGAACATAAACAACTCTCTCTGCACCTGAACCTGAACCTGAACCTGAGCCTGAACGTGCACCTGTACCTGCACCTGAACCTGAACCTGAACCTGCACCTGCACCTGCACCTGAACCTGAACCTGAACCTGAGCCTGAACGTGCACCTGTACCTGCACCTGAACCTGAACCTGCACCTGCACCTGCACCTGCACCTGAACCTGAACCTGAACCTGAGCCTGAACGTGCACCTGCACCTGCACCTGCACCTGAACCTGAACCTGCACCTGCACCTGCACCTGAACCTGAACATGCACCTGAACCTGAAGTCACACTGTGACGTCCAGAATGAACCAATCAGCTGCTCTGATTTTAATTTCTCACAGAGTGACAGACTGTGTTCAACTCACAGAAGGAACAGTGGCAGCGATGGGAATCATTAACACTGAGAACGCTCTGATGAAGTTCGTCACAGTCTTCTGTAAACGAGACGGGTTGACTCTCTGCAGAGAAAACACCTGAAGAAGAAGAAAAAAAAGAAGAAGAAGAAGATGATTAGGTTGGATGACATCATCAGGTCAGGTGACTCACACACCTGCTGAACAGACTGACCTCTACGATGAGCAGGTTGATGAGTCCGAGGCAGACAGGTAGGATCCAGGTGGAGTCAGGTGAGGTGAGGTCAGGGAACCACAGAGCGCCCCCTGCTGCCAGGTCAGAGTGCAGCGCTGCAGGAAACACCGTTTACTGTTAGTTAAGAGAAATAACTTCATTCTCTACACCTCCACGCTGGCGACAGCCGTGACTGGAGGCGTTTTTTAAGGTTGTCCATCCGTCTGTCCCATTATTATAATCGCAATATCTCAAAAACAACACGAGGGAACTTCTTCAAATTTGGCACAAACGTCCACCTGGACTGAAGAATAAACTGTTAATGGACGAGCAGACACAGGTCATACTGTGTCAGCTGACAGACTAAAATATTTAGAAATACATGGATGGGAGGGAAACACTGGATGGAGACTGTTTGGTCTGTGACGTAATAGGTCAACAGGAAAAAGGTCCAATACTAACAAGCTGAAAGGGGGCATATCTCCACCTATCGTAGAGGAGTCGCACATACTTGGCTCAATAAATGGATTCCCCTCCCGTGCTTGTATACTGGGACAAGGACAGTAGGCCAGTTAGATGTCCTCGTCCAGCTGGAACTGGAGCTCCACTTCACTGTGACTGGAGACAGACTGAGTGAAAGGTGTGTGTGGAGGCGTGAGGAAGAGGAGAGTATCAGTGCTGTAATCTTCATCACTGCTTTTTGCCAACGGCTGAGTGGAGTTTCTATTTGAAAAAAAGAACACAGATGGACCCTTAAAGGACTTAAGTCCTGGTCCAGGACTGATCCAGAGTCAGTGTGATCTTACCGGACTGATCCAGACTCAGGTTTCTGAGGGCCAGAGAGAGGCTGATCCACAGAGGCAGCTGAACCCAGACCAGCACACTGGCTTTGAACGGGTGACAGTTGTCTCTGACGTAGAGCTGAGAGACGATACGACGCAGATTCTTCTTGAACTGAAACCTGAAGACAAACAAATCAGTTCATAAAAACACAGCCCGTTGTTTGTTTGTTTGTTTGTTTGTTTGTTTGTGTTGTTTCTTACCGGCACTCTTTCTCCGTCCAGCCTCTTTCTCGTGCTCGGACTGAAACTTCGTATCGAAGCCTCTTCGCCAGCTCTGAGATCTCCGCCTGCAGTGCCTCCACCTGTACATCACCTGGAGGTTACTATGGTTACCGTGATGGAGAGGAAGTTGCTATCCTAAGAGTCGGCACACGCCAACAAACGTGTACAGCATCATGTATACGGACACTCAGTGTGGTTACAGTGAACGTTAATTTCTAATCTTGACACATCAGAAACACTGTGTGTATTATTTTATATCTTTAGTGTCACCGTATGATGTCATTTGTCGTCTCCCGTCACTCACCTTGGATATGATCACCATCTGGTAGGCGGCGAGCGGCAGAGTGATGAGCGTCCTGACCGACAGCGTCGCCACGACGATGCTCAGCCACCACGGCAGCCCGCTCATCTGCTGCACGCTCACCAGGAAGTGTTCGCTCAGGTGAACCGGAGCCGAGTCAGAGAGGCTGCTGTACCAGCCGACTGCACCTGCACTGTCATCATGGCCTCCACCTGAGAGCCTCCGAACACCTGACAGCGTCCCAACACCTGACAGCGTCCCTACACCTGACAGCGTCCCTACACCTGACAGCGTCCTGACAGCTGACAGCGTCCTGACAGCTGACAGCGTCCTGACAGCTGACAGCGTCCTGACAGCTGACAGCGTCCTGACAGGTAACATGTGACAGCAAACTGCAGGACATCCAGCTGACG
Source organism: Epinephelus lanceolatus (assembly GCF_041903045.1). NCBI lineage: Eukaryota > Metazoa > Chordata > Actinopteri > Perciformes > Serranidae > Epinephelus > Epinephelus lanceolatus. The sequence goes on along the minus strand of NC_135740.1, from coordinate 47,338,728 downwards.
GCGGTGCAGTACAGGTGTGACCAGGTGCAGATGACTTCCTGTTGAATGTTGCAGAACAGACTCCTCGTACAGGAAGCTGCAGGATGCTGGTCCTCAACGACCCCGCCACACTCAACATGGCGACCCCTCCTGAAACATGAAGAGACAAACAGGACGCTGATTAAAGACGAGTTCAGGACTGAAACTGTCCAACGTCTCTGAAGAGTCTGTCCCATAAATCAGCTTCTTAAATTAATCCTCGTTCTTCCTCTTAAAACCTCCTGTGAGGACCCGACTCTTTGATTTGACCATCACATCTGTAGTCAGCCATGTTGTCTTTGTGTGATACACACATATGTATGTGTATATATATATATATATATATATATATACACATACATATATAATGTTTTTATTTTACTTGGGTCTTTGTGAATAAATGTTTTTGAGATTAGACTTTCTGTGTAATGTTGAACATGAGTGAATGAATCTCCACCTTCTGTGTCAAACACACACCAGAGCAAATGCTGATGTTCAGACCCAGAAACAGTTTTTAATAATGAGGTTTATGACGTGTCTCTGTTTCCTGTCAGACTCAGCTGCAGAGTTTTACCACAACATTAAATATCGAAAACTAAATATTCAATAATCAATATAACAAAGATTGAACTAGTTTAACACCGGAAGTTAAACACTAAAGTGTTTCTACTGCACACACACACACACATCACCTGTGTGACAGTTACTGAAACACTCAGTCACCGACTTTAATTCAGAGATAAAACCAGAACGTACCTGTGTGACGTCAGCCGTCAGGTGACCTGTATCCGGCTCTCTGCTGTGTAAATAATCTGTGGTTCAGACTAAATCATTTAAACTGATTTCATTTTTTATTCTTTCACCTTCATCCTTCCATCCACCGGCAGCACGGCGTCCCACACATATGACGTCACGGTGTTTATCACCGCGTGTCGGGTAAATGTGACGGCACAGAGCAAAAAATAACTTTACGTAAAAAAAAAAAAAAAAAAAAAGAATCATTTATAAAAAATAAAAACGTATTTTACATTTCAGAGAAAATATCAAATAATCTGCACGAAGATTTACCGGAAACGGTTACCCGCCAGAATCAAGCCGGAACACTTGACCATACTTTCACAATAAAAGAATTAAACACTTGTGTTTATTCGCGTTATTGAACTTAATAGATACAAAAGACAAGTTAGATTTACAAGTCCTGTTCCTCAATCATCTCCTGCCTCAGGTTAGCAACGAAATATGAAACCACATACAATATGACGTAAATCTAGAAAAATAAAATACATAAACACAAAACACTCTCAAATTAACAGTAATTAATTATTTCTGACCTGATTCTTATATAGACCACATATATGTTACTCAGCGTGGCAGAAAGAGAAATATTCAGGCAGAGGAACCTCAGAGCAGAATTTAAACACAGTTATTGAGTTAATTTATTTACACTAGTACCGAATAAAAAAAACCTCCACTGACGGCTTTGCTCCTCAGCTCTTTTATTGTGAAATATCTTACCGGAAGTGGTGTAGTGGATCACCGTGTTTCCGGGCAGATCGGTGTTCTGTCACAGAGCAGACATGGCGGAGTACAGCCAGGCGGGCCTCCTGGCGGCTCTGCTCCTCTTCTCGGCCCTCACGGTCCGGGACATTTACCTCGGCAGAACGAGCCCGCAGCGCGGACACCAGCAGGCCGACAGCCCCGGCTTCTCTCCGGACACCCTGCCGGACACGGAGCCCGGGAAACCCGCCAAACCCTCCCTGTACACCGGGCCCACGCTCAAGTTCCAGTACTGGTGAGTGAGTTAGCATCAGGAGCTAACAGGTTAATAGCGAGCTAACAGTTAGCATCAGAAAATAAATCTGTTTCATCATGTTTGTGTCTGAATGTTAAACTAACGGCTCAGTGACGTTTTTAACTGTGTTTAAATGTTTCTATTAAACGTTTCAAAGCGCTTTATTTTAGTAAATGTTAGTAAATTGTTTACACTTCAGTTCATAATCCATAACAAGTACTGAGCTGTTACAGGTGTAACACCATCATCGTAAACAAGGCCTGAACTCACCTGTACGTCTCCACCTGAGGGACTGAGCTCAGTAACTGAATCTGTTTTATTGCTGTTAACAATAAGACAGGTTTCTAACAAACATTATAAATAACAAATTGAACTTTTAGAAATATATCAAACACTTTTTCATCTTCCGTGTGGGGCATCACGTGGTCCAGCTGAGCTCACCTGACAGGTGTGTCCTCTCTGTGTGTTCTCAGTATCTCCTGAGGTTACAGCAAAGTGTTCCAGGAGTACTCACGAGCCATCAGCCAGCTGTACCCGGACATCCGCATCGAGGGAGAAAACTACCCCCCCACCCCCTTCAACAGGTGAGCTCTGACATCACTAAACTACTACTGTCCAATCATGTTGGATTATATCCGCACAGTCTGAAGTCAAACCAGTAAACCCAGTAACACCAGTCCTCCGTCTCTCCTCAGGTTTTTCGGTAACCTCATCTCCTACCTGAAGCTCCTCTCCATCCTGCTGATCGTCAGCGGTCAGAACCCTTTCGTCCTCCTCGGCCTCGACACTCCCAGAGCCTGGACCTGGAGTCAGGACAACAAGGTAGCTGTTACCACGGCAACAGAGGTTTCAGCTGGTTACCATGGCAACAGATTCAACCATTTCACTGTTTTTTTCTTTTGTGTTGTTCATCAGATCTTCTCCTGTCTGATGGCCTTCTTCCTCTGTAACATGATGGAGACTCACTTCCTGTCTACGGGAGCCTTCGAGGTCACTCTGAACGGTGAGTTCTGATTGGTCCAAAACACGACAGCGTGGCTGCACGGTTAATGGTTAGAACATCGTGATCTCATTTCTGTGGGATTCTGTCATGTTTGTGTTGGAGAATTGAATTTATTTGTCCCCGAGTGACGGACTCTTCCTGAACACATCACGTCGCCAACACTCAGCCAATCAGATGAACCACAGAACTGTGAGGTCGCACAGGGGCGCCGCAACAAGCGTTCAATTACTGGCCGTGGTTACGTGGGAGGCAGACACAAGCCTCGCCTTCAGCTTTTCTAGTTTCATCTTGTACGTTCACTTGAACAGAGACATTCAAGGTTTACCTGTCGTCACACGGCGCACTCTGTGTGTCGACAGCAAACCTCATGTTAGTGTCACGTTCAGTTCACGACAGCGTCCTCGTGACACTGAAGCAGCAGAGGTTCCATCTGATTTAAAACTTTTATGTTTTATCTAAGTCACAGTATTTAATAAACCTCATCATGTGGCAGTGGACACGTTGGAGAGTGTCAGTGAGGTTGTGTCTGATAAACTCAGGTGGAGACATGAATCTAAATAAGTGACATTAATCTAAATCCTGTCGAGCTCTGCTGGCACAGCATTCAGTGGAGAGGCCCTGCCCTCACTTCCTGCAAATGCAAATCCCCACAATGGGCAAAGCACTGTGGGGATTTTATACCTGCTGAGGACCCACACATGCATCCTTCGAATTTCTCTGAAAGAAGGACTCAAGGATCCTTGACATTGGCACAGTCCTTCGGCGGGTCGATGATGTAGCGTCCTTGAAATTCAGACGTTGAAGGATCCTCCCTTGACTCTGAGAGACACCTCCTTACTGACACTTCCTGGTGTAACAGTGTTTCCTGTCCCCTCCCTCAGATGTTCCTGTTTGGTCGAAGCTTCAGTCGGGTTACGTCCCGAACATCCAGGAGATCTTCCAGATCCTCGACAACCACCTGAAGATGAACCAGGTGGATCCCATGAGCTTCTCCTCCACTTAGAGCCCCACTTACAGGTAAACACACACAGGTAAACACAGCTGTATCAGTGTTTACAGTCACGTGACCTGGTGTTTGATGACATCACACTGACCCTCTCACCTGTGTCTCTCCTCAGGTGCGCTGCGTTCAGGTGTCCTGGCTCAGTGGTACGTTCAGCCACTGGCGTTCATGAAGGTCCGGCCCTAAAGCAGACTCTGCGGGGCCCGGCCGGATGTCCCCCGCCACGAAAAGAGCGTCCCCTCTGCGCCAGGTCACAGATCAGCTCTGTACCCGCAATGCACCTGTCAGCACAGGTGCAGTCAGCTGTACGCACAGACTGACAACTCGACTGGACTCTGTTTGATTGTATTTATTTAGTTTGAGGTTCAGAACGTAAGTATGGTATCACTGTTAGCTTCATGCTAATTAGCCTCCGTCTGGACAGGAAGTCGCAGACAGGAAACTGAAATAAAGATAAAAATCTGATTGTCGTCACTGTCAGTTGTTTTTTTAATGAATGTCGTCTGTAAAATGTCTGAAACAATAAAACTCATCACAAGTTTCTCACACGGAACTTTTAATGTGGAAACAGGAAGTGATGCGTTTTTATTTGTTAACAGATTTAAAACAGATCCAAATGATGAGTTTGTCTCATGTGTCCAGTTCATCAGATGATACAGATCATTAATGTAAACTGAGTTCACATCAGTCTGAGCTCTGCTGGTCACGTTTCACATAGTTTTGTTTCTCTTTGTCGTCAATAATCTAAAATATTCAGTAAATAATCAACAGTGAAAGTTTGGAGGAAACGTCTGTAGTTATTAATCAAACTGATCGGCTTCATCAGGACTGTGATTTTATTGACAGTAAACAAACAGAAGCTGATTCAGGTTTTGAGTTCTGACATGAAGTCATGTTTCTCTAACAAAGCAGCTCGTCTCCAGGCTCACTGCCAGAAATGAACTCACTGACTGAGGCCCTGTGAGGTGAACACATCCACCGGCCGAGCAGATTGTCAGTCAGCCAAAATAACAGGAAGTGACAGTTAAGTTTTGAAGATGAATATTTTCACTGTTCGCACTTGGGTCTGACTTCAGTATTTGATGATCTACAACTGCTGCAGTGGAACGTGAGAATGATGACGGATCAGAGGACCTGGTGAAGAATATTTTGGGGTTTGTAACTTGATTTAAGATTTAAATGAAATGTTTAAAATCTGCCTCTGGAGAAATGAATGGGATATTTCTATGATTTTAACATGTAATTATTTAAAATGCTGCAGTGAAACAAAAACAAATATTCAACAAAGGAAAACGAAACAAAAATAGAAACTTGTCTGTTTTAAACGACCTTCATGGCTGTTCCAGTATAAATGTCAGTATAGATCACGTACATGACGCACTTGAACGCACCATGGACAGAGTTTACAAGGTGGACCTGAAAAATCTGTAAATTAACCAAAATTATTTTAGATTTGCAGGAAAATGATTAAAATATATTTTATTTATAAAACCCAGTATCGCAGATCAGTTTGTCTCAGAGACTTCACAGCTCATCATCTCTCCGTCCTCAGACCCTCACTGATGTCTTCACACTGTTCAGAACTCAGCTGCTCGCCTTTTAACCAGAACCAGGAAGTTTGATGACATCACACAGATTTCAGGCTCTTCACATCAGTTTGTTTCAGGACTGGAGGAGGCTGAAATCTGTGTGATGTCATCAGACTTCTTGGTTCTGGTTAAAAGGCGAGCAGCTGAGTTCTGAACAGTCTGAGGTCGTTAAAGGGTTTTTAGATTCAGACAGAAATAAAGTGTGGACGAGCTCAGTGATGTGTTCAAACACAAACTATCAAACAGGACACAGGTGCGATGTGATGTGACAGGTGACCAGCAGGGGGCAGTGACAGGTGACCCAGGTCCATAAATTCTCTCATTATGATGTCATGATTTACACGAGTCACTGATCAGAAAGTTTAATCAGGTTTTTATTACCAACAGCACAGGTGTTTCTGTGACAGGTGGAACACCTGTATGACAGACAGGTAACCTGTCGGTCGTCTTCAGACTGCAGCAGTTTGACTGAACTGATGGATCTGAAGTAAGGAGACGAAGTGAGACAGACAGCGTCCACAGAACACCTGAAGCACAGGAAGTACACAAACTGTAAACACAGGTGTTCACTATTTACCTGTCCTACAGTTTTTATTACAGGTGAGTGTTTACCTGGTCACAGGTGAATGTTTACCTGGTGACAGGTGAGTGTTTACCTGGTGACAGTTGTTGCAGAGATGTTTGTTGACTCGGTCGCTCAGTGTGTCTGAACAGAAGCTGCAGGATTCAACATGACGAACTGCAGAACAACAGAAGAGGTTAGAGCCTGATTCAGCTCACCTGGAGCTCAGGACAGACTCAGGTAAATGAAGGTGTGACTGTTGTTGATCAGTTGATGGGGCGCTCTCACCTGTCGTTCTGATGCAGGTGGTGGAATCAAACACTTTCCTCAGGAAGAAGTTCAGATCATCAGAACAGAAAGTCCAGACGTCACCTGGTGAACCTGGACAGGTGAGGACAGATGAAGACAGGTGAGGACAGATGAAGACAGGTGAAGACAGGTGAGGACAGATGAAGACAGGTGAAGACAGGTGAGGACAGATGAAGACAGGTGAGGACAGATGAAGACAGGTGAAGACAGGTGAGGACAGATGAAGACAGGTGAAGACAGATGAAGACAGGTGAAGACAGGTGAGGACAGATGAAGACAGGTGAAGACAGGTGAGGACAGATGAAGACAGGTGAGGACAGGTAACATCCTGTGTGTGCTGGAAGATTTATATCAATATCACAGCGTCCACACCCACTCACCTGAGGTCGTCTCACAGACACGCTGCAGATGATCATCAGTGTTGCCATGGAAACAGGACTGGGCAGTGTTGGTGTCCAGCTGGCAGTTGAAGCAGTTTACTTCCTGTTTCCTGTTCAGTTCAGTCTGAGGAGAGAATTTATTGAGAGCACAGCTCAGAACTGAGAAATGAACCAGAGCTGCTGAAAATTGGTCAGTGAACAGTTTGAACCACTGACAGACGTCTCAGAGGGCGACTGATAATCTGAGCCGACACGTCACCTCATGAGTAAAAACCTGCGCTGTCAGTGTCGACCTGTCAGTCATGAGATTAATGTCTGAACATGATGCATTATGTGTTAATCACGTGCTGCTATTTCACCTCAGCTTGTCTGTCAGAGGTTATAGACGGCTGAGTTTTAAAGGTACAGTGATGATGATGGTGTCACGTGAAACTAGACGACCTGAGGAATCCGATGGCACCAACCACGTCATGCTCGCTGCTCAGGAAGGGTCTTAAATAACGCTCCAATTTTAGGTTAAATTTCGGCAAAGGAAAAACAGCATGGTCATTTTCACAGAGGTCCCTTGACCTTTGACCTCAAGATATCTGACCTCACGATACCCCCCCCCCCCCCTTCACACGTCAGTCTGTCCTGTCTGATAAAGGCTAAAGAAAAAGACTCAGAGACACTCCAGGTGAGTCTTCAGGTGACTGACAGGTCGTCTCACCTGAGCGTCAGCTGTGATCCTCCACTGACTCAGACTGGGGTACAGACGGGAGCTTTCACCCTGCTGTGGAGCTCTGTCTGCAGGGACACTCTGGACCTCTGTCCTCTGGGTGTCTGTCCTCTGGGTGTCTGTCCTCTGGGTGTCTGTCCTCTGGGTCTCTGTCCTCTGGGTGTCTGTCCTCTGGGTCTCTGTCCTCTGGGTGTCTGTCCTCTGGGTGTCTGTCCTCTGGGTCTCTGTCCTCTGACACAGCGGAGTCTGATCCTCAGACCTGAGTGAAGGATCTGTTCGACTGTTTCCAGGTGAGAAAACCTGACCTTCGTATGGAGGAGCACTTGGACACCTGACGGAGGATGAAGGTCTTTTATTAACTTTGTTAAGTGGTCAATAAATTTAAATCACCTGTATGAACAAGTCGTCTCACCTGGAGCAGACGCAGGGGGTCAGCAGACAGTACCTCCACGTCTCTGAGTCGGTGTCCGACATCCTGATCCCAACAATGATCACCTGGTTATCTTCCTCCTCCTCCTCCTCCTCCTCACTTTCCTCCTCTGTCCCCCCCTCTACCTGCCCCTCCTGTCCCACCTGTGGGGAGGGTGGGGGAGGGGGGCGGATGTTTTTGCTTCTCTGCAGAGCAGCTTCCACCCAGAGACGGGACAGAGGCGAGGGCAGAGAGGGGGTGGAGTCAGAGGACCTCCAGCGTCTCCCCCCCAGCAGAGGGGAGCAGGGCAGGGAGCAGGGGAGCCTCCTCCTCCCCCTGGGGTGAGGAGAGGAGGGGGCGGAGCAGGCGTCTCTCATCTTCAGGAAGAGTCGGGCAGGAAGTCCAGGGTAGGACACTGATGGAGTGAGGCTGATGATGTCAGATTTGAGATCTGAGGTCAGCTCCGTCTGCATCTCGTCACCTGTCACCTGTTGTACCTCTTTTTCCTGTTCCACCTGTTCCACCTGTTCCACCTGTAACGGTGACCTCCAGACAGGAAGTGGAGCTGATATCGTAGTTCTGTAATGTTGTCGTTGGACATCAGAGACTTCCTGTTCCTGTGAGGTGTCTCCCTGCAGGAGCTCCCTGTCAACAAAACAAACACACACCTGTCTGTGTCTCAGCTGAAGCTGTGAAGGATTCTGGGAAATGAAGTTTGATGGTGTATCTGTCTGTCTCTACCTGTGTGTCTCTACCTGTCTGTCTCACCTGAGCATGCTCAGTCTGGTGGTCTGTATCAGATCAGATTGGATCAAACCTCCATCCAGATCTCTGAAACACAAACAACAGAATGCTCACCAGTAACACCAGTCAGACCAAAGTCACATGACTCTTTAAATACTTCACCCACATAATGTGTGTGTGTGTGTGTGTGTGTGAGAGAGAGAGTTTCAGTTTGTATTCTCTGGAAGTTTTATGTTGGATCTGTGGAGAAAACTGTTCATGGTCGTTCCCATCGACCAAAATGGAAATAAACACTTTTCCTTGAACGACAGACCGGTTTCTCTCCTTCACAGTTCTCAAAAATGTCAGAGAAACTTTTTGTCCAAAGACTCAATCACTTCATAGAAAAACACAACTTACTGATCGGCTTCAGATCAAACTGTGACAGAGCCAATAGAACAAATATCCACAGAAACAGATGATAAAGAACATACGGTCGGAGTTTTCATGGATCTAAAAAAAAGGATTCGACTCGTCTGAGCACAGACTGTTAATGAGTGAACTGTAAAGATAGATAATCAGAGGAGCAGCTCACCAATGGCTCAGTAGCTACCTTGAAAACAGACGTCAATATGTGCAAATAACTGATTCACTTGTTGAGGGTTACATGTGGAGTCCCACAGGGGTTAGTGCTGGGTCCACTACTGTTTACACTGTACATAACTTATATCTGTGATGTGTCCAAGTTGTTTCATTTAGTTTTGTTTGCCGATGATACAAATTTGTTTTGTTCTGCTAAAAAAGTGGAGCAGCTTCTGGATCCAGTGGAAACAGAATTAGATATTTTAAAACCACTGTTAAACTTTAAGAAGCTTTCACTGTTATTATGTAATGTAAATAAAACTAAATATATAATATTTGGAAAACTAAAATAAATCTCACTAAAATAAATATACACATGCAGTTATTAAACTGAACACAGGGTGGAGCATCATGTGTGAAGGGCGTACAGGTGAGCGCCAGGTGATGAGAACCAGGTGTGGAACAGGAAGCAAACAGTTTGTGTATATAGGTATGTACGTATGTATGTCCATGTATGTCAGATGATCAGATCTTCACTAACACATGACTTTAACTGGAACATTACAATTTAAAACCCTTTGGCACAAACGATCTCATTCACAGCTGACTAACGTGTCTGAGCAAATGTGTGTGTTTGAACGTTACTCAGGCAGCGCTCATACACACATGTTCAGCTGTGCTCAGTGAGCTTCTGTCAGACGACAGGGTTTTAAATCAGAATGTGTTAAAGGTCCTGCCACAGGAAGTGAACAGGAAGTGATGTCAGTTTTCTGTTACTGTTAAAGGTTTGATGACATCATCACCTCTGGGTGGAGCTCAGCATCTCCATGACGACAGGGACATCATGGGAGGCCTGCTGTCTTCTCTCCGGGGTCAAAGGTCGAATCACCAGCTCGTTTTCTACTTCCTGTTTCTGTAAGACAGAAAGGTAGGTCTGAAATGTGGACTCAGTGTGTCTCAGTGTGTCTGAGGTCTCACGTGGACTCAGTGTCTCACGTGGTCTCAGTGTCTCTGGGATCTCATGTGGACTTGGTGTGTCTGAGGTCTCACGTGGACTCAGTGTCTCACGTGGACTCAGTGTCTCTGGGATCTCACGTGGGCTCAGTGTGTCTGAGGTCTCACGTGGTCTCAGTGTCTCACGTGGACTCAGTGTCTCTGGGATCTCACGTGGGCTCAGTGTGTCTGAGGTCTCACGTGGACTCAGTGTCTCACGTGGACTCAGTGTCTCTGGGATCTCACGTGGGCTCAGTGTGTCTGAGGTCTCACGTGGTCTCAGTGTCTCACGTGGACTCAGTGAGTGTCAGGTTTTAGATCTCTATTGAATCTCAGTCCTCCACAGATCCTGCCCGAGGACAGAAACACTCAGAGATACAGGAGCTGAGGAGGGACACTAAACATCTTCAGTGTAACTTTATATAACACCAGTAACACCAGTCAGCATCTCCATGACGACAGGGACACCAGTAAAGAGAACAAAGGAGTCTCCTCTGTGTCACATGTCAGATCATTTACTGTGTTTAACTTCAGTCCTCAGGTACTCAGGTGTTTACAGGTGTTTACAGGTGTTATATTAATTAAACATATTTAAATACAGTTACTGTTATTAGAATTCATTTTTATTTAATGTCGTTTTATTTATTATTTGTTTATTATATAATGTTAGTGGATTTGTTTTTCTGCATATTTATGTTTATATTTATACATGTTTGTAATTTTATGTGTTAGTGTCAATAAATATCAGCTGATCATCAATACATTTATTTTGATCTGTTCCTTCAAACACAGAGCTTCAATAATTGATGTGTTTCATTTATAATCAATATATACACAGTATGAAATGTACAATAATAATAACAATGTTAACAAAACAACAACAACAATAATAATAATAGTTTTTACCTTCTTTGCTCTGTTGAACCACGTCCTGATTTTATTCATGGCTGCTGAAAATCTGTGCTGCTTCTTCTGTCTGTGATTACACTCTGTTAGTTTACCTGTGCAGGTAGACAGGAGGACAGGAGGTGGGCGTCTCTGTTAGTCTACCTGGGCAGGTCTTCTCTCCTCATCACCAGACAATAACTACTCATTTTAAAAAGATGTTAAAACATTTGAACTGATTCATCAGAACTGAAGTTGACTTCCTGTCTGACGGCTCAGAGGTTCATTCAGCTGATAATACCTGTGTGCTTTCACTGAGGACATATTTATAATGCAAGACTGTTAGTTGTAACAGAGTGTTCTTACACAAGGTGTTATTAATAAAGTCATCATAAAACTTTTCTACACAAACAGCAGCTCAAAGTTTTTTTTAATTTAATAAGAAAAAACAGTTACATTTTGTTAAATATCAAAACATTTTTAGATCATTATTATTATTATTATTATTATTATTTGTAAACGACACCTGTATATTAGATATGTGTATATAATATATAATAAATTAATGCATGTAAGATGTAAAATATGATTATTTATTTATTTATTTTTTCATGAAATGCTTTGGCAACAGCACATCTTTGTTCATGCCAATAAAGCTATTTGAATTGGATTTAATTGAACTGAATGGACAGACAGACAGACAGACAGACAGACAGTATATATAATGAATAAATGTATGTCACATAAAAAATAGGATTACTTTTATTTGTATTTACTACTTTATTCATTGTTATAAAACCAGTCATGAACTTGAGGTGTTTTTCTGTATCAGATGTGATCATGTAGTTGACACTGTAGAACAGCAGGGGGCGGTAACGATCCTACAGTCTGGTTACCAACTTCCGGTACAGAAGAAGAAGAAGAAGGAGGAGGAGCAGGAGGAACTCCTGAAACAGGCGGTAGAAGCTAACGTTAGCATCATCTGTCCGACGGAAACATTTCAGTCGGTTTATTTTGATGTTTTAATGTTTAAATGTTTAAACGTTAACGAGCCGCTAACGGCTAAGTGCTAACAGCTAACTGCTAACAGCTAAGAGAGGAGAAAACACAGTGACGGTGAGTAGAGACGGCTAACTGCTAACTGCTGGGACCGGTGTTGTGACAGAATCTGTTTCCCATCGAAACTTTGACTGAACGGTGAATTTTACTCTGACATCAAGCTCTGACTGAAACTCAGCCACATGATACATATCTGTATTTAATTTGATTTAAATGAACGTGAAGCCTCAGAGAGCCGCGCGACAGGAAACAGTTTGTGAAGTGAAACAGATTTTACACAACAGCAGCTAACAGCCGGTGAGACGGGTTGAATCAACGATGTTTGAATGAACTGGTGTTCAGATTAAAGGGACAGTTCAGAGTTATTTAAGTGTGGCTGTGTGAGGTATTTATCCACAGTCAGTGTGTCACAGACAGCAGGTGTTAGTCAGCAGTTTGGAGAATCAGGCAGGAGACATGGAGGCGAAACAATGTGCTGCTGAGGACGAGTCAAACACAAAATGAATTTAGAGACCTGAAAAAAAATCCCATCTAAAAAAGTCAATATCAGTTTAAGTGTAGACTGTACACAGAGTGTTGTCACTGCTTCACCTTTCTGTCAGACAGTTATTTACAACAGGAAACTGAAGCTGTTATCTCTGCTCTCTTCACAGCCAGACTCCAGTGATAAAACCAGTGATTTAACACCAGTGAACTCAGGAGCTGCTGGTCTGCTGCTGCCTCCATCAGTCAGTGTGTTTGTGTCACTGTGTGACTTTGGTGTTTAAAGGGTTAATTCAGATTCACCAAAGTCACACAGTGACACAAACACACTAACTGATGGAGGCAGCAGCAGACCAGCAGCTCCTGAGTTCACTGGTGTTAAATCACTGGTTTTATCACTGGAGTCTGGCTGTGAAGAGAGCAGAGATGATGTTAACAGCTCTCCTGTTGGATCAGGCTGTCTGACAGAAAAGTAAAGCACTGAAAATACTCTCAATATATCGAACAGTTAAACTAATAAAGATTATTTTTGGTGGCTAAAACAAGTTTTGTTTCTGACCCATCCACAGCAGCACATTCCTTAACTTCCATGTCAGACTGCTTCCTGTTTCTCCACAGTGGGGGTGTACTGACTAACATGGAAACAGCTCATCACTGACTCAGTCTGGCTGAAAATGTGTGTGTACATTACTTTTTTTGGGATAGCGGCCATATTAGTAACATGATAATTGGAGATCAGAATTGATATATAATATGATTTAAAAACATTTTCAGTGTGTTTCTAATGCATAAAAATATCAAATAGAGAACAGGTTTGCCAAATAGTTTTTAGAAAACTTATTTTAGGTGGCTGCCATCTTGGAAATATGGAAATTAGAGGTCCTGATGCATCCAGTCAAAAAAATAAACAGTCCAGTGTGTTTGTTGTATCAAAAACCATCAACTAGACACTCAGCTTGTGTTGTAGCTCGTCTGGTTCTAAGGTTTAAGGTGCAGACACACCAAACCGACATCAAAAATCTAGCGGCGGCGCTAGAATGAAGGCTGACAAAGTGTTTGACTGTGTCATTGTGTGTTTACTGCACACATGAGGAAGCTGTTGACAACATGTTTGTTATCAGTCTCATATCTGCTCCATATTAATCTGATCTGAGAGCTGTTTATGCTTCTGTACAGCGCAGGAGGTGAAACACAGTCTGAGGTGTTTGCAGGTCATGTGGAGCAGAGGAGGAAGGAATGTAGTTAAAGTACTGATATGACAGGGTGAAAATATTCCAACACAAGTCAAAGCTCTGCATTGAGAACTCTCTGAAGTCAAAGAGTGAGCACAGAGTACTGACAGTGAACGTCATGTAGCAGTGAGCTGTTTCCTTCTCATGTTTCTGTATGAATCCTCCTGCTGCATTAATGTGTCACTTTCCTGCCGTACATGTTGAACTCCTTTACATCCTGTTGGGTGGGTTAATGTACAGACATGCATCATGTGGCTGTCCTGTAAGAACCACGTATCTCTAAAAGTCAGAAAATTATTATTATTATTTACCAACACATAAAGGAACATTTCATCCTTCAGTTTATCACAAACAGTCTGTCTGTGTGTTGACTTGCTGTTGACATTGTGCGCAGGTTAAAGTTTTCTGAGTGTCCTGTGTGTGTTTCCTCTGCAGAGTCTCTGGTGTCTCTGATATGAGCAGCTCTGTAAGTTTCCTTTTTCTTCTCTCATCACACTCAGACTGAACTCAGATCAGTTTATCTGCAGCTGTCAGTGAGGACAGAAGCATGATGGTTTCTGCTCAGCTGACCTCAGGTTTCATTGACAGCTGACACAGTGCTCTCAGTAGAGCTCAGAGCTCCACCAGGTGGACGGACAGATGTTCACTCTGCTGACGGAGCCGCGGCGCAGATTGTTCGTCCTGCCAACAGGCACTGTGTGTGACACAAAGACACATTTTAATTATCAGGATGAATTCATTGTTGATGACTAAAACGCAGCCACAAATCTTTGATCCATGTCGTCCATATCTGGACTGTTAAACAGTGTGAAGTGTGTCTGAAGGCTGCAGCACAACAACTGAGGAGCTGCACTCGGTGGAAATGTCCCTCTCAGCTCCCTTACAGTCAGGATGGTGACAAAGATTTAAAAACATTAACATTAACATTAAAATAGACTAATTGATCTGGCAGGGTGCATAATTTTAGTGAATCATAACATATCAGGTTTGGAATTGATCTGAAGATTCTCCGGTTCAAATCTTTTCGGTGGGTGTCAGTTTTTTAACCACGACGAAACAAAACGTGTCCTGGAGCAAACTGGAGTCAGGCTCGCTGTTTTCAGCTGAGACGATTTCTGTAAAACTTTAGGCTTCTACCAGCTGGTTAAAAGTAGTGATGAGTCAGCAGGCAGTGAGTGTTTCAGGGGCCGTGCGCATACTGTGTATTCTTTGTGCCCTCAAATGAATTGTTTTCAGAGCAGACGCCTAGCACGTGTTCCTGAGTTGTTTTTCAGGGCGTGGCGGCTGCACCCATATGGAGCTACATTGGGGTCAAATGTTTTGTACTTGAAAAAATAAAATTTGAAACTGAAAATTCATGTGTTGATCTTGAATTTTGAAAAATACAACAATGTATTCAAAATAAAAATAAGTATATGAAATGTTTTTTCAGGTTAAATATAATTTTGATTCACTTTGGTAATTCTTTTGAATGAATAATTTATTTTCACTTTTCACTTCCATATATATTTTAACATTTGAGGTCTTATTTTTTTCAGCTGCATGATTTATCTTTTCAGATTCAGATCTTATTTTTTACAGTTTCAAATCTTATTTTTTCACTTTAAAATCTTTTTTTTTTAACTTTCAGATCTGTTTTTTGAGTTTCAGACTTTTGACCCTGATGTGGCGTGGGGGGCGTGGCATCAACTGAGAGGGGCGTGGAATCTTGAGTGACAGTGCCTTCAGGGAACGTAGGAACTAAAAAAATTCTGACTCAACACTTACTTACACCATATTCATGTGACTGGCAGTGTAAAAATTGATGCCAGTGACAAACTTCCATTTAGAAATCTGTTTTCAACAGTACTGAGCACCAATTGCGGTATAAGAGCCATAAATTATGCCAGATTTTGCAGATCAACAGCCACATTTTAAGTGCTGATATGTCTGATTTCCACATAGCACTGTTGATGCTTCCACATCCAGACGTGTCCCCTGGATGAAACCTTTGAGCTTGGGGAAAAGGAAACAATCCTAAAACACCTCCCTACTCACCTGGTGCCACAAAAATCACCTGGAGCCAGGTCAGGTGAGTAGGGAGGTGTTTTAGGATTGTTTCCTTTTCCCCAAGCTCAAAGGTTTCATCCAGGGGACACGTCTGGATGTGGAAGCATCAACAGGGCCGTGATGATGGAGCTGTGAAAAAGTGTGTTGTCACAAAAACGACCCCTTAATACTTGTTATGATTTCCCAAAGCTTAGTTAACATTTCTCACCTGTGTGCTGGATGTATGGGCTCCAGCAGATTGACCCGACCGACCAGACGCCATCATCGCAAGCGAAGTGGACACTACGCTGCGTTCACAGTGCTATGTGGAAATCGGACATATCAGCACTTAAAATGTGGCTGTTGATCTGCAAAATCTGGCATAATTTATGGCTCTTATACCGCAATTGGTGCTCAGTACTGTCGAAAACAGATTTCTAAATGGAAGTTTGTCACTGGCATCAATTTTTACACTGCCAGTCACATGAATATGGTGTATACAAGTGTTGAGTCAGAATTAGTTTAGTTCCTACGTTCCCTGAAGGCACTGTCACTCATGATTCCACACCCCTCTCAGTTGATGCCACGCCCCCCACGCCACATCAGGGTCAAAAGTCTGAAACTCAAAAAACAGATTTGAAACTGAAAAAAAAGATCTGAAAGTGAAAAAAAGATTTGAAAGTGAAAAAATAAGATTTGAAACTGTAAAAAATAAGATCTGAATCTGAAAAGATAAAACATGCAACTGAAAAAAATAAGACCTCAAATGTTAAAATATATATGGAAGTGAAAAGTGAAAATAAATTATTCATTCAAAAGAATTACCAAAGTGAATCAAAACTATATTTAACCTGAAAAAAATGTTTCATATACTTATTTTTATTTTGAATACATTGTTGTATTTTTCAAAATTCAAGATCAACACATGAATTTTCAGTTTCAAATTTTATTTTTCAGGTACAAAACATTTGACCCTAATGTAGCTCCATACACCCTGAGGTAAACAGAGTTTGACTTTAGAACGCAGCAGTGCGCACTGTGTGTCATGTGACAAGGACCAACCAATCACAGCTGACATATCTTTCCTTCTTCAGTAAATATCAGTGTGTGATAAATATGGAGGAGAAGTTGATCATGTCAGTGCAGAGCTGTCAGAGCGTCACATCTGGCCCACAGACACACAGGAAGTAGATCAGCTCTGACCTCAGGGTTTCAGGTAAACAGGCTGTGAGACGTGCTGGTTATGGTTGTTTTGCATCCTCAGACGCAACCTGTCTCTACGCTCTTTAAAGCTGGCACAAGAGTCGCACACCATGCCCGACCTCATGTTTTCCAGGCGGTGAAAGACACTGTGTGCGGCCCTGACACTGTCAGTGAAACAGGTTCAGCAGCTGAATCACTGAACCAGGAGAGGACCAGCATACAGCTGTACACAAGTATGAGGCTGATTGGTCCAGTAGTTTGTGAGGTTAGCTGCAGACGGAGACAGACAGACAGACACACACACACACACACACACACACATCATCATCATCACAGCTGTGATGTCATCAGTGTGTCGTTGTGATGTGTGTTCAGGTTCAGAGGAAGAGGAGGACCACAGGAAGTCCTCTGGTGTCCAGACCCAGCACCAAGACCAGCAGAGGGACAAACACTCGGAGGACGGCCAGCAGAGCAGCCAGCAGGACGGCTGATGGTGACCCTGACCCCGACCCCCCCACAGAGACTGTTGACGTGATGGACAACACAGAGGACAGTCAGTACAGATCAATACTCTGTTATTGATTATCAGAACAAATCAATCATGACTCAGTCTATAATCAGTAACTGATGTGTGTTCAGGTGTGGAGGAGGTGGTGGATCTGACCTGTGAGGGCTCAGAGGCTGCCGTGGTCGACCTGACCAACAATGACTCAGTGCTGGTAACAACACACAGTGACACACAGTAACACACAGTGACACACATCATGCACACACACAGTATTGTGTGTGTAGTTTGTTGTTCTTCATCACTGTAACTGAACCTTATATGATTTCCATCTGTTTCCTGTTTTCCTGCTGTGTGTCGATCCAGCTGGTGGACGAAGGTGAGACTTTTTTCTGTCCACATGTTGCCATGACGTCTCATTAAAGGAACAGTCCAACATTTCTCTGGGTGTCCTCAATCAGGTCCTCAGAATAGGAGAGTCACAACAGGAGAGAGTTACGTTGTCAGCAGTGATGAAGACGACGACATGCCCTCTGTCCTCAACGCTGCAATGATGTCCTCTGTACACAGCAACAGCTCCTCCAGGTAATAAACTGATCCCTGCTAGCATTACCTTTCAGCCAGGTAATACACTGATCCTTGATAGCCAGGTAATGGATCAGTCCCTGCCAACATTATCTATGACAGCCAGGTAATAGACTGATCCCTGTTAACATTACCTTTCTGCCAGGCAATAGACTGACCCCTGTTAACATTATCTTTCTGCCAGGTAATACACTGATCCTTGATAGCCAGGTAATAGATCAGTCCCTGCCAACATTATCTATGACAGCCAGGTAATAGACTGATCCCTGTTAACATTACCTTTCTGCCAGGCAATAGACTGATCCCTGTTAACATTATCTTTCTGCCAGGTAATAGACTGATCCTTGATAGCCAGGTAATAGATCCCGAACACCATTATCTTTAAATCACAGCCAGGTAATAGACTGATCCCTGTTAACATTATCTATGACAGCCAGGTAATAGACTGATCCCTGTTAACATTATCTATGACAGCCAGGTAATAGACTGATCCCTGTTAACATTACCTTTCAGTTAGGTAATAGACTGATCCCTAACACCATTATCTTTAAATCACAGCCAGGTAATAGACTGATCCCTGTTAACATAACCTTTCAGTTAGGTAAGAGACTGATCCCTAACACCATTATTTTTAAATCACAGCCAGGTAATAGACTGATCCCCTCAGTAGATGTGTGACAGTAGAAACCAGTAGAGTCTGTGTGTGTGTTTCAGGTCGACCCCGGGGACGATCAGCTGTCCCGTGTGTCTGGACTCGTACTCTGAGGTGAGACTCAAACACACCTGTCACACACCTGGACAGCAGGTGTAACCCTGTGTTCTGATTGGCCGGTCGTTGTTTCCTTCACAGATCGTTGAGAGCGGCCGATTGGTTGTTTCCACTAAATGTGGTCACGTGTTCTGCAGCCAGTGTCTGAGAGACGCTCTGAAGTCATCACACACCTGTCCCACCTGCAGGAAGAGACTGACCCCCCGCCAGTACCACCCTCTCTACATCTGACATCACTCTGACATCATCATTACACACCTACACCTGTACCAACCCCTCTATGTCTCTGACATCATCACACACCTGGCCCCTGACTGTACCGCCCCCTCTACATCTGACATCGCTCTGACATCATCATCACACACCTACACCTGTACCACCCTCTCTATGTCTCTGACATCATCATCACACACCTGAGGTACTGTTGGGTGTTATATTTTTTGGTGACATCATCAGTGACGTCATCAGATGTTTTTGCTGCTGAGTTTTTTTTTCTCAGAGACAGGACTGTGTTTTAATTAAAGAGCGACTACACATGATTATTGATTTAATGATTGATGATATATTATTGATATATTGAATATATTTGATATTTTGTTTATTTGTTTATTAGTTTGTTGTTTTGTCTCCTGTTTATTTTCTATTGTCAAAGTAAAAATAAATTCTATTGAATTCTTGAAAGTTTGTGTTTTCACTTTGAAACTGTGATGTCATCATAACGGGAGGAACCAGGTAACACTCAGGTGTCCTCACCTGTGATCAGGTGGTTTGGATCTGTAATAATTCTCCTTCACTCAGTGTGTTTCCAGTCACAGTGAAGTGGAGCTCCAGTTCCAGCTGGACGAGGACATCTAACTGGCCTACTGTCCTTGTCCCAGTATACAAGCACGGGAGGGGAATCCATTTATTGAGCCAAGTATGTGCGACTCCTCTACGATAGGTGGAGATATGCCCCCTTTCAGCTTGTTAGTATTGGACCTTTTTCCTGTTGACCTATTACGTCACAGACCAAACAATGGACAAACAAGTTAGCTACGGTTAGCTAGCAGCTAACTGCTACCATGGTGGACAACTTTACAGCTCTGTACATTTGGTCCGTCCAAAAAGTCACGGCTCTGGATGTAGATTTCTCCATGTTGTTACCGGCTTCTTCTTCTCTTACACATTTAATGCTATTGGACTTCCGGGTCAAAGCCCGGGGCAGAAACTGTGGAGCATGCTCAGAGCGCCTCGGCCAGTTTGGGTCTGATTGACTGTATACATGCACACTCAATCACACACTGACATGTGTGACTGAGTGTGTGTCTGTGATCAGACCAACACAGCTGTGATGGTACACAGTCGTGTGTACAGGAAGTACAGCAGGGGACCAAGAACGCAGCCCTGAGGTGCTCCTGTGTGAGGGATGAGGGTGGAGCTTCTCTTCCAGGTGAGACAGGGTGTGTGGAGGATGCTGCTGTAGAGTCTCTGTAGATCGGTTGGGTCAGTCCTCACCACAGAGGTGACAGCAGCTCGCCGTCGTCACTCAGGCAGGTTGGTTTTGTTTTCTTGGTCACAGGACTGATGGAGGACTTCTTAAAGGACGTGGTTCTGACACACTGAGCCTGTGGGCGGTTTAATATTGTTGTGAACGCAGGTGTTAGCCGTTCAGCACCTAGTTTGAGGACACGCCCACTGTTACAGTCTGGATTGATTGATTTTGGTCTTCAGCCACGTCTGAACGCCGTACAGCAGTGATCCAGTGTTTGTTCTCCTTGAGGTTTACATGTAGGCGGAGCTTCATGGAAGTCTCCAATAACAACGAGCGCAGCGTCAGGATGATCAGCTTCAGAGTGATTTAGGAACATTGTCAGAGCGACTCTGAGCGAGGAAGGTTCAGAAACTGGTGTGGTTGACCCTGTTGTAAGGTGTGATGTGATTGGTTGTCAGAGACACGCCCCTCTGTGAGGCTGGAAGGTGTGAGGACACCCAGTGGACATGAGATGAACTGCAGACTGTGTCAGTGTTAGTGTGATCACTGCTGATGAAGGCTGAGACAGACTCAACTCATCACTGCTGCTCTGACCTCACATACCTCAGTGATGATGTCATCATTTTGTTTCTGACGTTACAGCGTCAGGTGCTTGTATCTCTGATTCATGTCCTCACTGTCGTCCAGTGTTTGGAGAATATTTCTGTGACCTCTGTGTTCCCACCATTTTCTCCTCTGATTCACAAACTCTTAAACTCCTCCTCCTGCTCCTCCTGCTCCTGCCCCTCCTCCTGCTCTGACTGGTTTCTCCTCAGGACCTCTTTAAGGTCTTGTAGAAGCGAAAATCTGTGCCTGGAAGTGGGCCAGATGGCTCCCGACCTCGTCCTCTACTTTTCTTGTAGATCGTCCTCTGAGTTGATTTTAGTATCTTAGGTTCAGTTGGCTGACACTTAGAGAAACACTGGAGTCAAATAGAATCTGGTGCAATCGA
The DNA here is from genome assembly GCF_041903045.1 of Epinephelus lanceolatus. Classification (NCBI taxonomy): domain Eukaryota; kingdom Metazoa; phylum Chordata; class Actinopteri; order Perciformes; family Serranidae; genus Epinephelus; species Epinephelus lanceolatus. The sequence continues at coordinate 47,317,436 of NC_135740.1, read as the reverse complement.
GTTTAATGTGTTCACAAGCTTCAACACACAGCTCATGAGTCAGGCTCCGGAGCAAGACTGAAGTTTCACTTTCTGCGCTCTCCCCTTTATGCTGGTGAAGATTCGAGAGAATCTCCACCCTTTTTCTTTAGTCCTTCCTACCTGCGTTCGAACCTATTGGTGGCAGATCTTTTTCTTTTTAGCCCTTTTCCGTCTGGTCCAAATCTATTGGTGGCAGGCCCCTTGGGCCCTTGTCCAAACATGACCTAATGGTGTAATCCCTGGGCCTGGAAGTCCCCAAATTCTCCCACCATTAGGTTCGAGCCTGGTTTCACTTGGGGACAACCTGGGGACTTTCTCTATACAATCCCCTGTGCTTTCATGCAATGTGAACTCTTAGAGTGTGTGTCCTGCAATACAAACGTTAGAGTGTGTGTGTGTGTGTTATTATAAAACAGTACATGGTGTGGTGTATGTGTGCTCTTCAATGTGAATACATAACCTTGTGTTATGAATACATAGACTTGTACACCAGTGTTTTATCACACATAGATGCATAACAAACAGTATTATAGGAACTTATACATAAGACATGGTTATATAACCTTTACTCTTAATCAACTTATGCAGTATAACACCTTTACCTGATTAAAGATTAAATCTTACACTACAGTCTGAGACGCTCTGTGAATAAATTTTATCTTTACCAGGATCAGGTCTTAACATTAAGGGGAAATTCGCCACTTGGAGCGACTCTGTGTACAAGGAAGCTTTGTGAATATGACCCCTGACCTTTACATAGATCTGCTGCAGGTGAACTGTAGACAGATGCCATGATGATGACTGATGTATGTTCCCCTGGTCTGATGCACTGTCTGCATGTGAGTGTCAATAACTGCAGATCATGTGAGCAGCGCTTCAATATTCCCTCAGTCACACCTGACCTGAGTCTCCATGAAGCATACGCCTCCTGTTTTGTTTCCAGAAGCTTCTGTTCAGTGAGGTCCATGTGTCACAGCGAGTCACCTGATTGCATGAAGCCGTCTGATATTAAAGGATCAGCTGCAAAGTTTGGGTGAATGAACAACATTACAGTTCCTCATATATATACAGAATGAAGTGAACATGACTCATCAGTTTATATCCAACAGTATGAGTTGTATCAATAACATGAATCTGTGTCTGTATCAGACAAACCTGCAGTAACAGTAACAGTAACAGAGAGCCTGTGTTCGCAGGGAGGACGCCTGAACTTCATCTTGTGACTCTGAGTCACTTCACAGAGCCGCTGACTCACCGTCACCTGACTCGGACTCTGCTGCTGATTGGCTGCTGGCTACAGGATGATGTCACATCTCAACAACTTCTGGAAGTTAAAACAAAACAAAACACAAAAACACAGTTCATACATCCTGAAATACAAACAAAGAGCTGAGTGTCATTAACTTCAGCTCAGATGAACTTTATTGATCCAGCACAGGAAGATTTAAAGAACAGAGGAAACTTATTAATTTAAATACTGATTCTATAAATCTGTTGTTGTTATAAATAATTCAGGATCAGTTTGATTCAGCATTTCACATGTTTAGTGATGTGTGTGAGAGTAAAGCTTCATCAGTATAAACTATCAGCACTGACACAGAACATCACAACAAATAATAATTCAGTTAACAGCTGAATAAACAGATGAAATCTGTTACTGTTAACATTATTGATCATATTTTAACATTTTGATTTTGTCTGTGACATTTAGCTGTAATTAACAACAACACGTCACCTTGGAAACAGACTCCATTAAATAATGACTCGTCTGTTTCAGCCTGTAAGTTGATTTATTGAATCAGATGAAAACTGATCGACTGTTTGGAAACTGATTCATCAGTTAAAAATATGTTTTTTAAAAAGTTTCTAAAACTGAATCTTTGTGACCTTTTATTGATTAAATCAGTTAATGAGTAAAGTAATCAGATTACATAACAATGAAACTGATCCAGTTTATTTGTCAGGTTTTCTGCAGTGACATGAGCTCAGTGTCAGAAACATTAAAACACGTTGGATTATATTTGTTTAGTTTATTGATCTTTAAAGTCTTTAATATCAAACTCCTGATATTTAGATATTAATTTATTATTGATAATAATAGTGTTATAATGATGACGCAGCAGATTCATGTGTGAACTCTGAGCAGGTTGAACCTGTCGGTCAGGTGACTCACAGGGAAAGTCCCTCATTGGAAAGCGCTTAGTCATTTCTCGGCCTCTCATTGGTCGGCTGAGTGGCACTCGATCCGTGAACCAATGAGAGGCCGCGTCAGTGTTTACTTCTCCTGACGATGGTGACGTTGATCCCGGAAGTAAACATAAAGGAGCGGAGAGGATTTAAAGCTGCGTCACAAAGTTTGTTCACTCAGTCTGTGACAGTCCGTGATTTCTGTCCGGTGTCTGTGGAGCTTGTCCCGTGTGTCAGAGTCTGAACCTGAACCTGAACCTGAACCTGCGGCAGGATGTCGGTGACGGTGAAAGCTTACCTGTTGGGGAAGGATGAGTCGGTGAAAGAGGTCCGGAGGTTCGCGGTGGATCAAGGGGTCTCGTGCAGCTTCGAGTACCTGAGCAAGAAGACCGGAAGTGTCTTCAGCAACCTCAAGAACTTCAACATGTACTACAAAGGTACAGATAACTCGTATTAAACATTATATTAACGTTTAAATAACCTGAGAACAACCTGTGCTACAGAGGTAAAGTTTACACATATTGAACACGTGTAAACATGATAAACAACCTGATAAACAACATGTGGTCCAGAGGTAAAGTTTACAGCTATAATGTAAACACATATAAACAGTGTTTCGTCACTCTGACGTCACTGAGCTGTTTGTTTAAATAAAGCGTTTCATATAAAAATATCTGAACCACTAAAATAACCTGAAACAGACTCTCTGGACATTTGTTACTGAATCTTAATAATCAATAAACAAACTGAGTGTTTACATGTTAAAGGTTAGTGTAGTTTTGTCCGGACATGTCTGAGCGGTGAAATGAAAAGGGGGCGTGGCCTGTCCTTATATGGAACACAGTTGTTGACACACAAACATGGAAAGAATAATGTAACTGGATGAATCACAGTTTAAATATAAATAGAGAGAGAGTGCTGACACTAACCCTGAAGCTCTCTGCTGCTCTCTTTATATGAATATATATATAATTAACCTGACCATCAACATGTAACACAGACGTTAATACAACAGTTATTAAACATGTATAAACATAATGTGGAGAATATCAACATGTTACAGAGGTAAATAATTATTAGATGTGTATAAACATGATGTAATGGACTGTTTGGATGTTTTTATTGTTATCTCAGAAATATAGATATGAATGTGTGTGTGTATACATGTGTTTATATGGCACTAACTGGATCGCTCCAACAAAGTTTACACACACACACACACACACACACACACACACACACACACAGTGACATTAAAGGGTCAGTCTGTAGAATTAACCTGAAGAACAACATGTAACACTGAGGTAGAGATCATATTTATTAACATATATGAACATATAGATAATCTGATGATGATGATGATGAGTGTTTGTGTATATTTCAGATGAAGATGGAGACATGGTGGCGTTTTCCTCTGATGATGAACTGATGATGGGTCTGGGCTGTATGAAGGACGCCACCTTCCGCCTCTACATCAAAGGTACAAACACACAACCTCAAATAAACCTCACCTGTTCCCCATCTGTTCCTCACCTGATCCTCACCTGTTCCTCACCTGATCCTCACCTGTTCCTCATCTGTTCCTCACCTGATCCTCACCTGATCCTCATCTGATCCTCATCTGTTCCTCACCTGTTCCTCATCTGTTCCTCATCTGATCCTCACCTGTTCCTCACCTGTTCCTCACCTGTTCCTCACCTGATCCTCACCTGATCCTCATCTGATCCTCATCTGTTCCTCACCTGTTCCTCACCTGTTCCTCATCTGATCCTCATCTGTTCCTCACCTGATCCTCACCTGATCCTCACCTGATCCTCACCTGATCCTCATCTGATCCTCACCTGATCCTCATCTGATCCTCATCTGTTCCTCACCTGATCCTCATCTGTTCCTCACCTGTTCCTCACCTGATCCTCATCTGATCCTCACCTGATCCTCACCTGATCCTCATCTGATCCTCACCTGATCCTCATCTGATCCTCATCTGTTCCTCACCTGTTCCTCATCTGATCCTCACCTGATCCTCACCTGATCCTCATCTGATCCTCATCTGTTCCTCACCTGTTCCTCACCTGATCCTCATCTGTTCCTCACCTGTTCCTCACCTGATCCTCATCTGTTCCTCATCTGTTCCTCACCTGTTCCTCACCTGATCCTCACCTGTTCCTCACCTGTTCCTCACCTGATCCTCATCTGTTCCTCACCTGATCCTCATCTGATCCTCACCTGATCCTCACCTGATCCTCATCTGATCCTCATCTGTTCCTCACCTGTTCCTCACCTGATCCTCATCTGTTCCTCACCTGTTCCTCACCTGATCCTCATCTGTTCCTCACCTGTTCCTCACCTGTTCCTCATCTGTTCCTCACCTGATCCTCACCTGTTCCTCACCTGTTCCTCACCTGATCCTCACCTGTTCCTCACCTGATCCTCACCTGTTCCTCACCTGATCCTCATCTGTTCCTCACCTGATCCTCACCTGTTCCTCACCTGTTCCTCACCTGATCCTCACCTGTTCCTCACCTGATCCTCACCTGTTCCTCACCTGATCCTCACCTGTTCCTCACCTGTTCCTCACCTGTTCCTCACCTGTTCCTCATCTGTTCCTCACCTGATCCTCACCTGATCCTCACCTGTTCCTCACCTGATCCTCACCTGTTCCTCACCTGATCCTCACCTGTTCCTCACCTGTTCCTCATCTGTTCCTCACCTGTTCCTCACCTGTTCCTCACCTGATCCTCATCTGTTCCTCACCTGATCCTCACCTGTTCCTCACCTGTTCCTCACCTGATCCTCACCTGATCCTCACCTGTTCCTCACCTGATCCATCGCCATCTTGAATGATGTCTCAATTGTTAAATTGCACCTGGCGGAGAGGAGGCTGATCAGAGAAGCGAGGAGTGAGGACACACACACACACGCGTGCACACACTCACACACACACACAAGTCTTTGACACACAGCTGTGCTGCTTCATGTTTAACCAACATCTCTGAAACATGGACGTCTCATTTTGTTAAACGCCTGTTGCCATGACTCCTCCCTCCTCTTTACTCTTCCTGCCTCCTCCGCTCACATACCAGGTGGGAGGGACTAAGACATGAGGAGAGGAGACAAGGAAAGGCATCAAGGATGTACAAACTGTGAGATGAGAGCAGCTTTCAGTCTAAACTCTTCACTGCTTCTTCCTCCAAATATTAATTTATATATAAAAATATTGAGACTTGACAGTTTTTATTTTCTCTCAGTGACTAAAAATATATAAATGAGGAAATAAAGCAAATAAAAAAATGAAAAAAAGAGTTGCAGTTAATCTGAGCTGTTTGATTTGTTGCTAATGAAGTTTGATTGAACTCTTCCAGAGAAGAAGGAGCACCGCCGTGACTTCCCTCTTCACGCCTTCCCTCCCTTCGCCTTCGGCCACCCTCCTCCTCCAGGCCCGCCCCCTCACATGGGCCCGCCCCCTCATATGGGCCCGCCCCCTGTGCACAGCGGTGTCACCTGTGACGGCTGCGAGGGTCCCGTGGTGGGAACTCGCTTCAAGTGCTCGGTGTGTCCCAACTATGACCTGTGCTCCACCTGCCAGGCTCGAGGGACGCACACTGAGCACGCTCTGCTGCCCATCTGGCACCCCATGCAGGTGAGTGACATCATGAGAAGGAACACTGCAGTGATGTCACAGTGATGTCACAGCACAGTGTGTTAATCTGTCTCTGCCCTGCTCTGTGACTGTCAGGATGTTTAGTTGAACTGTTTCCTGTCTGTTCAGCAGCAGTGGTTCCCTCGGGGGAAGTGGATGAAGTGGATGAGACACTGCATGTGGAACCTGAACCAGAACCAGAACGGGAGCCCTGCTCAGAACCAGGATCAGGACCAGGATGGGGATCAGGACCAGGACCAGCCTGGACCCTCCAGACCTGCTGCTGACTGCAGCGCCCCCTCTGGTCAGTGTGTGCTGATAAACTGACAGTAATCTGATTGATAATCAATAACCTGACACCTGATCGTTCTGACTGACCTCCACTCATTAATGACATCATCAAGTGACCTCTGACCTCTATCTGCAGCCTCACAGGCCAATGTGGACTTCCTGAAGAACATTGGGGAGGGCGTGGCGGCCATGTTGAGCCCACTGGGTGAGTCATGTCACTGTTAACACCTGAGATCAGTGCAGGTTTATGATTGGCTGTTTGGTGGGTGTGTCCGAGGTGTTACCCAATCAGCAGCGACGTGTTTGTATCTTTCATAAAATTAACGGTGAATACGACAGAATCGTATCACAACAGTATTGAGTGTAGTCTGTTGTTTAAAAAACTTGTTTTTAGATTCGGAAAATTCTTTATTAAGAACATGAAGAATGTCCTTTTCAGCTGCCGTAGTTGCTTGTTCAACACAACAGAGTGTGTTTCAGTCCTCAACTTAAAACTGTGTTTCTCTTCTTTCTAAAATGTCCGACCTTGACTAGACTGATCTGTGCAAAGCTTTTTAATACAGAGGTGTTTTACACTCCTCTCCTGAAGGGGGCGATGTCTGCACACGTCTCTAAAACCTGAGACTCAAGTTTAGGTACATCACAAACAGGAAAGCTAACTGCTGTCTGATACAGGAAACTCTTATCGACAGAGAACAAACTTAAACACAACATGGTTCAAAGTGGTTCTGTTTGCTGCCGAGGAGATGAGATGTTTAAACAGGAAGTGATGTCATATGTGTGCAGGTATCGATGTGGACATTGACGTGGAGCACGAAGGCCAGAGGACGAAGGTGACCCCTCCCTCTCAGAGCGGGGGGGTGGAAGGAGAGGTGGGCCGAGCCGATAATGAGAGCAGAGCCAGCAGTGAGGGCGGAGCCAGTAGTGAGGGCGGAGCCAGCAGCGAGGGGTCAAAGGTCAGTTCATTCTCGTCATCATCATCATCATCAGATGAAGAAACAGTTAAGTGTGATGAGTTCGTTCAATAGATGTAAATTTGGCTCGATGTCACGCGCTAATGTTTCTGTTCTGTATTCTACAAACTTCACCAGTTTGAGCCGACAGTGAATACTGAAAACTACATACTCTGTCAGTATGTGTTGCATGAAACATACCTCACCAGTATGTACTACATGTTACATACTTCAGCAGTATGTTCTGCATACTACATACTCCATCAGTATGTATCATCAGTATATACTGTGTACTACATACTATATCAGAATGTACTGTATACGGCATACTCAATTAGTATGTGCTGCTCACTACATACTCAGATCAGCATGTACCATCAGTATATACTGTATTCTACATACTTGACCAGTATGTGCTGCAAGCTACATACATTATCAGTATGTACGTCATACGACATACACCATCAGTATGTACGTCATACTACAACCTCAGTGACTGTGTGCTGCGCACTACAAACTTCATCAGTAAGTAAACTGCATACTACATATTTAATTAGTATGTACTGCATACTCTCTGCATGTGTTGTATACAAACTCAATCAGTATGTATTACATATTTAATTAGTATATACTGTGTTCCACATAATGACGCAGTATGTCAGTATGTATTGTGCATTACTTACACAGATAGTATGTGCTGCACTGTGTACTAAATTAAGGAGTATGAATGCCAACCACACTGTTCACACAGAGGTAAACTCAACACGTCTTTTCTTCCATCACGACTGCACTAATCACATGACTGCATCAGTCACATGATTGTAGTTAATTAGTATGTGATTTTAAACAGAGCCTAAATATTAATTTTTGATTGAACTGTTGTACATTGATCTCCCACAATGCACTGCACAAAGTACATCACAATCAAAGGAGAAATAAAAGTAAAAAAAACATTCAGAACCATTAAAACCTGACAGCACATGTATGACATCATCACCACTCTGACCACTGTAACCAGTCCACCTGACCCAGTCTGTGCTCCACAGGTGTGCAGAGAGTCTGATGAGGAGTGGACTCACCTGAGTCCCAGAGAGGTCGACCCCTCCACTGGAGAGCTGCAGTCCCTCCAACCTGGGGACATTGACCAGGACCAGGACCAGGAGCAAGGTCCTCCATTGAGACAACAGGGTCCTCCATCGGGACAACAGGGTCCTCCATCGGGACCACAGGGACCCCCATCGGTCCAACAGGGTCCAACAGGTCTGAGGGAGGCAGCACTGTACCCTCACCTGCCTCAAGGTAAGACCAAACCCCCCCCTCCGACCTTCTTTATAACGATCTCTTTGACCTTCTGACCCTTAACAACCTCTGACCCCTCCCCCCTACACAGAGGCGGACCCTCGTCTGGTGGAGTCTCTGTCTCACATGCTGTCGATGGGTTTCACTGACGAAGGCGGTTGGTTGACTCGTCTCCTTCAGGCCAAGAATTTCGACATTGGTGCGGCGCTCGACGCCATCCAGTACGCCAAACAGCCCCGCCCACACCAGCCATGATGGCATCATCTATACTAACCAATAATATCTAACCAGGAGATGATTTATCCTGCAGTCAGATGTTCCTGTTGTTTCCTGAGTTTATAATCATTCTATTATCTCAGTACTGTTATTATCGTTAACCAATCACAACGTTAACTCATTAATCACTTTGTCTCATTGATTACTGATTAATTTTTCTTTACTGTTGCAATTGTTAATCTGAACAATAAAAACATGAAGAAACGAATCTGTGGCGAAATGTCTGATCTACTTTTTAAAAACATTTTTATTCATATTTTTACACAAAAACTTAAACACTCTGAGGTCTCTGTCTTTAATGTTCACAGACTAACACACTGTATCATATATAAACCAATGGCTGATGAATGGATCAGTCCGTCAACAGAATATCAATCATCTGTTCAGTCTGTTTAGAACTCATCAAAGCTGAAATCTTCGCCACTCTCAAACATGGAGGATGCAGGAAGTAGGGGGCGGGGCCTGGTAAAGGGTGGGGCCTCATTGATAGTGTTGTTACAGGACAGAGGGGCAGCCCCAACCACTGTCTGACTCCACCCACTGGCTGAAGGCTCCTCCTCTACCTGACAGTCTGAACTGAGGAATTGAGCCCACCTGGACACAGGACCAGTACGCACACTGGGAGGATTAATGCTCTTCTTACTGGAAGGACTGGTGTGGTTCAGACTGGGGGAGTTCAGACTGATAGTTCTGGTGTGGTTTTCTCTTGGGTGGTTCAGACTGGTAGTTCTGGTGTGGTTTTCTCTTGGGTGGTTCAGACTGGTGGGGTTTGGACTGGTGTTTGTGGCTGAAGATCTCACAGGTTTCTTCATACTGGAACAGTGTGGCTACAAAGAGAAACAATCAAGACAGGTTTGATTGTTAAGAAAAGACGGTGAAAGACGACTTTGTTCTATCACTTTTAAAATTAACTTTTTATGACGAACATATTTTTCACCATTTTGAAAAAACCATGTTGTTAAATCATAGTATAGCATGTTGTCCGAAATCATGAAAAAACGTCACAGTATGGCATGTCGTCCGAAATCATGAAAAAACGTCACAGTATGGCATGTCGTCCGAAATCATGAAAAAACGTCAGTCTAGCATGTCGTCCGAAATCATGAGAAAAAAACTCACAGTATATTATGTTGTCCGAAATCATGAAAAAACATCACAGTATAGCATGTCGTCCGAAATCATGAAAAAACGTCACAGTATGGCATGTCGTCCGAAATCATGAAAAAACGTCACAGTATGGCATGTCGTCCGAAATCATGAAAAAACGTCACAGTATGGCATGTCATCCGAAATCATGAAAAAACGTCAGTCTAGCATGTCGTCCGAAATCATGAGGAAAAAACTCACAGTATATTATGTCGTCCGAAATCATGAAAAAACATCACAGTATAGCATGTAGTCCGAAATCCTGAAAAAACATCATAGTATAGCATGTCGTCTGAAATCATGAAAAAATGTCAGTCTAGCATGTCGTCCGAAATCATGAGAAAAAAACTCACAGTATATTATGTTGTCCGAAATCATGAAAAAACATCACAGTATAGCATGTCGTCCGAAATCATGAAAAAACGTCACAGTATGGCATGTCGTCCGAAATCATGAAAAAACGTCACAGTATGGCATGTCGTCCGAAATCATGAAAAAACGTCACAGTATGGCATGTCGTCCGAAATCATGAAAAAACGTCACAGTATAGCATGTCTTCCGAAATCATGAAAAAATGTCACAGTATAGAATGTCATCTGAAATCATGAAAAAATGTCACAGTATAGCATTTTGTCCAAAATCATGAAAAAAAATCACATATAGAATGTCGTCCGAAATCATGAAAAAACGTCACAGTATAGCATGTTGTCCGAAATCATGAAAAAACATCTTAGTATAGCATGTCTTCCGAAATCATGAAAAACATCATAGTATAGCATGTTGTCCGAAATCATGAAAAACCATCATAGTATAGCATGTCGTCCGAAATCATGAAAAAAAGTCATAGTATAGTATGTCGTCCGAAATCATGAAAAAACATCATAGTATAAGCGTGTCGTCTGAAATCATGAAAAAAACATCGTAGTATAGCATGTCGTCTGAAATCATGAAAAAACGTCACAGTATAGAAAATCGTCCGAAATCATGAAAAAAGGTCACAGTATAGAATGTCATCTGAAATCATGAAAAAATGTCAAAGTATAGCATTTTGTCCGAAATCATGAAAAAACATCACATATAGAATGTCGTCCGAAATCATGAAAAAACGTCACAGTATAGCATGTTGTCCGAAATCATGAAAAAACATCTTAGTATAGCATGTTGTCCGAAATCATGAAAAAACGTCACAGTATAGCATGTCGTCCGATATGAAAAAACATCATAGTATAGCATGTTGTCCGAAATCATGAAAAAAATCATAGTATAGCATGTCGTCCGAAATCATGAAAAAACATCATAGTATAGCATGTCGTCCGAAATCATGAAAAAAAGTCATAGTATAGCATGTTGTCTGAAATCATGAAAAAACGTCACAGTATAGCATGTCATCCGAAATCATGAAAAAAATCATAGTATAGCATGTCGTCCGAAATCATGAAAAAAAAACTCATAGTATAGCATGTCGTCCGAAATCATGAAAAAACGTCACAGTCTAGCATGTCGTCCGAAATCATGAAAAAACGTCAGTCTAGCATGTCGTCCGAAATCATGAGAAAAAAACTCACAGTATATTATGTCGTCCGAAATCATGAAAAAACATCACAGTATAGCATGTCGTCCGAAATCCTGAAAAAACATCATAGTATAGCATGTCGTCTGAAATCATGAAAAAAACATCATAGTATAGCATGTCGTCTGAAATCATGAAAAAACGTCACAGTATAGAATATCGTCCGAAATCATGAAAAAACGTCACAGTATAGCATGTCTTCCGAAATCATGAAAAAATGTCACAGTATAGAATGTCATCTGAAATCATGAAAAAATGTCACAGTATAGCATTTTGTCCAAAATCATGAAAAAAAATCACATATAGAATGTCGTCCGAAATCATGAAAAAACGTCACAGTATAGCATGTTGTCCGAAATCATGAAAAAACATCTTAGTATAGCATGTCTTCCGAAATCATGAAAAACATCATAGTATAGCATGTTGTCCGAAATCATGAAAAACCATCATAGTATAGCATGTCGTCCGAAATCATGAAAAAAAGTCATAGTATAGTATGTCGTCCGAAATCATGAAAAAACATCATAGTATAGCGTGTCGTCTGAAATCATGAAAAAAACATCGTAGTATAGCATGTCGTCTGAAATCATGAAAAAACGTCACAGTATAGAAAATCGTCCGAAATCATGAAAAAAGGTCACAGTATAGAATGTCATCTGAAATCATGAAAAAATGTCAAAGTATAGCATTTTGTCCGAAATCATGAAAAAACATCACATATAGAATGTCGTCCGAAATCATGAAAAAACGTCACAGTATAGCATGTTGTCCGAAATCATGAAAAAACATCTTAGTATAGCATGTTGTCCGAAATAATGAAAAAACGTCACAGTATAGCATGTCTACCGAAATCATGAAAAACTTCATAGTATAGCATGTCGTCCGAAATCATGAAAAAACGTCACAGTATAGCATGTCGTCCGAAATCATAAAAAAATCATAGTATACCATGTCGTCCGATATGAAAAAACATCATAGTATAGCATGTTGTCCGAAATCATGAAAAAAATCATAGTATAGCATGTCGTCCGAAATCATGAAAAAACATCATAGTATAGCATGTCGTCCGAAATCATGAAAAAAAGTCATAGTATAGCATGTCATCTGAAATCATGAAAAAACGTCACAGTATAGCATGTCATCCGAAATCATGAAAAAAATCATAGTATAGCATGTCGTCCGAAATCATGAAAAAAAAACTCATAGTATAGCATGTCGTCCGAAATCATGAAAAAACGTCACAGTATAGCATGTCGTCCGAAATCATAAAAAAAACATCATAGTATAGCATGTCGTCCGATATGAAAAAACATCATGGTATAGCATGTTGTCCGAAATCATGAAAAAAATCATAGTATAGCATGTCGTCCGAAATCATGAAAAAAGGTCATAGTATAGCATGTCGTCCGAAATCATGAAAAAAAGTCATAGTATAGCATGTCGTCCGAAATCATGAAAAAAAGTCATAGTATAGCATGTCGTCCGAAATCATGAAAAAACGTCACAGTATAGCATGTTGTCCGAAATCATGAAAAAACATCACAGTATAGAATGTCATCTGAAATCATGAAAAAACGTCACAGTATAGCATGTCATCCGAAATCATAAAAAAAACATGATAGTATAGCATGTCGTCCAAAATCATGAAAAAAAGTCATAGTATAGCATGTCGTCCGAAATCATGAAAAAAAGTTACAGTGTAGCATGTCGTCCGAAATCATAAAAAAATCATAGTATAGCATGTCGTCTGATATGAAAAAACATCATAGTATAGCATGTTGTCCGAAATCATGAAAAAACGTCACAGTATGGCATGTCGTCCGAAATCATGAAAAAACGTCACAGTATGGCATGTCGTCCGAAATCATGAAAAAACGTCACAGTATGGCACGTCATCCGAAATCATGAAAAAACGTCAGTCTAGCATGTCGTCCGAAATCATGAGAAAAAAACTCACAGTATATTATGTCGTCCGAAATCCTGAAAAAACATCACAGTATAGCATGTCGTCCGAAATCCTGAAAAAACATCATAGTATAGCATGTCGTCCGAAATCATGAAAAAAAATCATAGTGTAGTATGTCGTCCGAAATCATGAAAAAACATCATAGTATAGCATGTCGTCTGAAATCATGAAAAAAACATCGTAGTATAGCATGTCGTCTGAAATCATGAAAAAACGTCACAGTATAGAATATCGTCCGAAATCATGAAAAAACGTCACAGTACAGCATGTCTTCCGAAATCATGAAAAAAGGTCACAGTATAGAATGTCATCTGAAATCATGAAAAAATGTCACAGTATAGCATTTTGTCCGAAATCATGAAAAAACATCACATATAGAATGTCGTCCGAAATCATGAAAAAACGTCACAGTACAGCATGTTGTCCGAAATCATGAAAAAACATCTTAGTATAGCATGTCTTCCGAAATCATGAAAAACTTCATAGTATAGCATGTTGTCCGAAATCATGAAAAAAACATCGTAGTATAGCATGTCATCTGAAATCATGAAAAAACGTCACAGTATAGAAAATCGTCCGAAATCATGAAAAAACGTCACAGTATAGCATGTCTTCCGAAATCATGAAAAAAGGTCACAGTATAGAATGTCATCTGAAATCATGAAAAAATGTCAAAGTATAGCATTTTGTCCGAAATCATGAAAAAACATCTTAGTATAGCATGTCTACCGAAATCATGAAAAAAAAGTCATAGTATAGCATGTCGTCCGAAATCATGAAAAAACGTCATAGTATAGCACGTCGTACGAAATCATGAAAAAAAAGTCATAGTATAGCATGTCGAGCAAAATCATGAAAAAACATCATAGTATAGCATGTTGTCCGAAATCATGAAAAAAAAAATCATAGTATAGCATGTCTTCCGAAATCATGAAAAAACGTCAGAGTATAGCATGTCGTCTGAAATCATGAAAAAAACATCGTAGTATAGCATGTCGTCTGAAATCATGAAAAAACGTCACAGTATAGAAAATCGTCCGAAATCATGAAAAAACGTCACAGTATAGCATGTCTTCCGAAATCATGAAAAAAGGTCACAGTATAGAATGCCATCTGAACATCATGAAAAAACATCTCATCGTAGTATAGCATGTCGTCTGAAATCATGAAAAAACGTCACAGTATAGAAAATCGTCCGAAATCATGAAAAAACATCATAGTATAGCATGTCGTCCGAAATCATGAAAAAAATCATAGTATAGCATGTCGTCCGAAATCATGAAAAAAAAACTCATAGTATAGCATGTCGTCCGAAATCATGAAAAAACATCATAGTATAGCATGTCATCCGAAATCATGAAAAAACGTCACAGTATAGCATGTCGTCCGAAATCATGAAAAAACGTCACAGTATAGCATGTCGTCCAAAATCATGAAAAAACGTCACAGTATAGCATGTCGTCCGAAATCATAAAAAAATATCACAGTATAGCATGTCGTCCGAAATCATAAAAAAAACATCATAGTATAGCATGTCGTCCGATATGAAAAAACATCATGGTATAGCATGTTGTCCGAAATCATGAAAAAAATCATAGTATAGCATGTCGTCCGAAATCATGAAAAAAGGTCATAGTATAGCATGTCGTCCGAAATCATAAAAAAAAGTCATAGTATAGCATGTCGTCCGAAATCATGAAAAAAAGTCATAGTATAGCATGTCGTCCGAAATCATGAAAAAACGTCACAGTATAGCATGTTGTCCGAAATCATGAAAAAACATCACAGTATAGAATGTCATCTGAAATCATGAAAAAACGTCACAGTATAGCATGTCATCCGAAATCATGAAAAAAACATGATAGTATAGCATGTTGTCCAAAATCATGAAAAAAAGTCATAGTATAGCATGTCGTCCGAAATCATGAAAAAAAGTTACAGTGTAGCATGTCGTCCGAAATCATAAAAAAATCATAGTATAGCATGTCGTCTGATATGAAAAAACATCATAGTATAGCATGTTGTCCGAAATCATGAAAAAACGTCACAGTATGGCATGTCGTCCGAAATCATGAAAAAACGTCACAGTATGGCATGTCGTCCGAAATCCTGAAAAAACGTCACAGTATGGCACGTCATCCGAAATCATGAAAAAACGTCAGTCTAGCATGTCGTCCGAAATCATGAGAAAAAAACTCACAGTATATTATGTCGTCCGAAATCATGAAAAAACATCACAGTATAGCATGTCGTCCGAAATCCTGAAAAAACATCATAGTATAGCATGTCGTCCGAAATCATGAAAAAAAAATCATAGTGTAGTATGTCGTCCGAAATCATGAAAAAACATCATAGTATAGCATGTCGTCTGAAATCATGAAAAAAACATCGTAGTATAGCATGTCGTCTGAAATCATGAAAAAACGTCACAGTATAGAATATCGTCCGAATTCATGAAAAAACGTCACAGTACAGCATGTCTTCCGAAATCATGAAAAAAGGTCACAGTATAGAATGTCATCTGAAATCATGAAAAAATGTCACAGTATAGCATTTTGTCCGAAATCATGAAAAAACATCACATATAGAATGTCGTCCGAAATCATGAAAAAACGTCACAGTATAGCATGTTGTCCGAAATCATGAAAAAACATCATAGTATAGCACGTCGTACGAAATCATGAAAAAAAAGTCATAGTATAGCATGTCGTCCGAAATCATGAAAAAACATCATAGTATAGCACGTCGTACGAAATCATGAAAAAAAAGTCATAGTATAGCATGTTGTCCGAAATCATGAAAAAACATCATAGTATAGCACGTCATACGAAATCATGAAAAAAAAGTCATAGTATAGCATGTCGAGCAAAATCATGAAAAAACATCATAGTATAGCATGTTGTCCGAAATCATGAAAAAAAAAATCATAGTATAGCATGTCTTCCGAAATCATGAAAAAAAGTTACAGTGTAGCATGTTGTCCGAAATCATGAAAAAACATCTTAGTATAGCATGTCTTCCGAAATCATGAAAAACTTCATAGTATAGCATGTCGTCTGAAATCATGAAAAAAACATCGTAGTATAGCATGTCGTCTGAAATCATGAAAAAACGTCACAGTATAGAAAATCGTCCGAAATCATGAAAAAACGTCACAGTATAGCATGTCTTCCGAAATCATGAAAAAAGGTCACAGTATAGAATGCCATCTGAACATCATGAAAAAACATCTCATCGTAGTATAGCATGTCGTCTGAAATCATGAAAAAACGTCACAGTATAGAAAATCGTCCGAAATCATGAAAAAACATCATAGTATAGCATGTCGTCCGAAATCATGAAAAAAATCATAGTATAGCATGTCGTCCGAAATCATGAAAAAAAAACTCATAGTATAGCATGTCGTCCGAAATCAGGAAAAAACGTCACAGTATAGCATGTCGTCCAAAATCATGACAAACTTCATAGTATAGCATGTCGTCCGAAATCATGAAAAAACATCATAGTATAGCATGTCGTCCGAAATCATGAAAAAACGTCACAGTATAGCTTGTCGTCCGAAATCATGAAAAAAAGTCACAGTATAGCATGTCGTCCGAAATCATAAAAAAACATCACAGTATAGCATGTCGTCCGAAATCATAAAAAAAACATCATAGTATAGCATGTCGTCCGATATGAAAAAACATCATAGTATAGCATGTTGTCCGAAATCATGAAAAAAATCATAGTATAGCATGTCGTCCGAAATCATGAAAAAACATCATAGTATAGCATGTCGTCCGAAATCATAAAAAAAACATCATAGTATAGCATGTCGTCCGATATGAAAAAACATCATAGTATAGCATGTTGTCCGAAATCATGAAAAAACATCATAGTACAGCACGTCGTCCGAAATCATGAAAAAAAAGTCATAGTATAGCATGTTGTCCGAAATCATGAAAAAAAAATCATAGTATAGCATGTCTTCCGAAATCATGAAAAAACTTCACAGTATAGCATGTCGTCTGAAATGAAAAAACATCATAGTATGGAATGTCGTCTGAAATGAGAAAACATCATAGTATAGAATGTCGTCTGAAATCACGAAAAAACATCATAATATAGCATGTCGTCCGAAATCAAGAAAATTGGCATTGGTCTGCAGGCTGCACTTAAAATGGCTGAACATTTTCTAAATCCTCCTGTTCGGGTGTTCAATAATGTGTGGAGTTCCTCAGGGGAAAGGCCCGGGTACTGTGTTCTTCTTATTAAACTTCACAGATTTAAATAAACTGTTAAATATTAAATGTTCTTTCTGTTACACTTTAAACAGATTTAAAGGGACAGTACATCTGTTCTGGCGTTTAGTAATGTTGAGTTTCTCAGGGGAACATCCCGGTTGTGACGATTATTATACTGTACATCTTTAAGTCTGGCTTAAAATCTCTGTTGACTGATGACTGTATAAACGGTTAGCCTAACTTAGCACAACTTCACTTCTATCAAACCTGTGAAACTCATGTGAAACTTAAGTGTTAAAATATATTGGTGATGTCAGCATGTTACCTGTTCAGGTGTCCAGCTGTGCTTTCCTCCATCTGTCCATCCTTCTCTTCTCTTTCTCTTCCTGTCAGAACACAGGATAGTTAAACATCTCAAAGCTTTTTAAAATCTAAAATTAAACCTCAAAGACAACAGTGACATAACTTTTAACTGTTTTTATCTCTTCAAAATACTTACACGTTTTATATATATATATATATATATATATATATATATATATATATATATATATATACATATATATATATATATTATTGATACTACTCCCCTCATCGATACTCCTTATCAGTTCAGCTCTTTTCTGATACTCTTACTTTTTCTTTTTCATTACTATATACTTGCTTTTTATAAAAAATATATAAAAAAACCCAACAGATTCAGACCAGGAATAGAATTAAATATTTATTATTACTAAATGTTTTTTCTGGAGCAGCAACAGTTTACAACAGCAAAGTAACGATTTGAACTTAATAATCAATTTGGAAACAAATCAAACGTGTCATTTAAATAAACCAAAGTCATGATGTCATAATACTGAGTGAAGTTTAGAAGAATCTGACACATTTTACAGATGTGTGACAGACCAGGCTGAGCAGTTAGCGTACATACAGACAGGTTTTATTTTAGCTTGTTTGTGAAAATTCAGTCAGCCGAGTAATCGTGCTGTGCTTGTGTAGAACATAACGTTAGTGGTGAGAGACTGCAGACAGAGCACATTAAAATACAGCTTCTTATGCTTTTTGAACAGGTGCATTGATAAAGTATTGGCTTTTTGCTCGTGAAGGTTTAATTGCACTCACAGTAACGAGCCTAGTTGGAGCTCGGCCCTTCACACAAAGAGCCCCAGACATACATACTGCACCATTTTGAATGTGCGTAATTTGAAGCAAAAAATCAAGTTAAATCTGTTTTTGCATAAGCGGTTAAAAATACATGAATTATAACCCAGAAAATAATTCACTTTTAACTGGAAAGTGACACCTGTCGGTAGGAACATGCATCAGTACCTGTAAGGTATCGACTGAAATAACAAACCAGTATCAAAACTTCTTTCGTCAAACATTGTCTGAATATCAATACCTTTGGACCCAGATCTGGAAAAAAAGACTATATTAATGGTTTTGCTCTCAGCCAATCACTGCAAGCGTTGTTCCATTTAATTGATTGATGATTGGCCCACTACAGCAGCAGCCACAGAGACTGTGCTGAGCACATGAATTCGAGCACATGTATTCGATAGAGTCGGAAGTCTAATGTTTATTTTAACATTTGTAAATAAAGTCTGAGCGACATGTCTGTGGCGCCTGGTGACATCTTACACAACTGAATGTTTCCGTTCACATTACGGGTCTCAAATGAAGAACTCCACTGGTGCCAGTATCACTTTAAGGGTACTGGTGTCTTTTATTTTTAAATGATATGCGGCCCTACCTGTTAGTCATGTTGATGCCATGGAGCTGCTGCCTGTCCATCAAAACACTCTCCTCTTCCTCTTCCTCTAGCTCCGCCTCTTCAGGTGTGTCCAGGTACTTGCTCCAGCGGCTCACCTGAGTCTGGCTCACCTGAGTCTGGCTCACCTGGAGACAGAGTATACATTGACTACACTTTAAAACCTTTATTAGATATTTAAAAAAAACCCAACTAAATTAAGACATTTAGAAGCACAACACTGTGTGTGTGTGTGTGTGTGTGTGTGTGTGTGTGTGTGTGTGTGGTCACCTGGTCGTACTCCTCCTCACCCTCTCCTTCTGCCTCCACCTGTTCCCTGTAAACAACACCCATCAGGTGAAGAGTAAAAAGGCTGGAGTGTACTGTGGGACAGGTTGGTTACCATAGCGACCAGGCTTGTTGCTCCTGCTCCTCCATCCTGGCTCCTCTCATGGCGTTCAGTTTCTGCACATGACGTCTGCAGTCGGCCCCGGAGCCCCGCCCAAACTCCTGTCAATCAATCAGCACACCTGTGAACACCTGATGTTGTGAAGCAGCTGAAACTGACTCTTCATCATCAGTCCATTAATTCATTAATTATTAATCGATCAATAACATGTCAGAAAACAGTGAAGAACATTTGTGATTCTTTCTGTTGACTTCTTCAACTGTCCTGTATGTCTGAATATATAAATATCATAAAATATATCATGTCAAATATTTAACATACATGTATAAAACAGCACAATTACATTATAAATAAAAAGAGATAACCTTTGGTTACAAGAATTTGGTGAAACTTTTGAGAGGACTGATGGTTTGATTGATTGATAACTTTAGTGATGATTTGATTATCAGAATGTTGTAGATTCTATTATAAAGCAGCATTAAAGAGCAGAAGTCATGTTCTGACCTTCAGCAGCGACTGTTTGACTCCACACAGTTTACAGCTCCACTTGTTCACCTTCTTCACCTGACAGACACAGCACAGGGCCACACACACACACTCATTACTACAGTCAGGTACACACTTGTTAATATGCTTCCATCATAGCTTTACTTTTCTTATAGAAATAATGAAACAGCTACATGACTGTAAAACATTACAAATAAACCTACAAAAACATCTTTATGTATTTGAAGAAACATTAATTTAATTTTCTTCCTTTAAGCTTCATCATTTCACCATATTTATTTTATCTTTTCAACAAATATATATCTGTATATTATTATTATAAATCTAGAGTCCTGAAACAGTTTCCATCAGTGACGTCATATTTAATTATTTAACATTATCGACAAGCAAAAATGATGAACACATCACTGACAGCAGTTAGCCTGTTAGCCTAGCAGTTAGCCTGTTAGCCTAGCAGTTAGTTCAGCAGACACAGCAGTTAGCCTGTTAGCCTAGCAGTTAGTTCAGCAGACACAGCAGTTAGCCTGTTAGCCTAGCAGTTAGCCTAGCAGTTAGCCTGTCTGTTGAGTTCTCTCTGTGTTTAACTTTATTTGTTACCTGTTGTACCTGGAAGCTCTGACAGGTGAAACACCTGACGACATGAAACTCCTGAACCATGACGGACAGACGGTGAGCGGCTCCGGTTCTGATGCTGCGTTCCGTCTGTGTTCACTCACAGTTTTTTCCCGGGTCTGTTTGAACAGCGGGGAGACGTCACACTGTTCGTGTTGTCTCCGAACAGAGCCGAGCAGAGCCGAGCTCCTCCTGCAGATCACACTGGATTCAGTTTGAATGATGTCATCAATCAATAAACCTGATCAGCCTGAACCTGATTTTTTACAGGACATTAAAATAAATAACTAAAATAAAACATTAATTAATTCAATATTATCTCAACTTAAAATAAATCAGTTTTCATGTGAAATATTTGAACATAAAATAAACTCCTGACTGCAGCTGAACTTGACTTCCTGTTTGTAAGTCAGTAAACACAACACCACAGAAGAAGAAAGTGAATTTTCTTCAGTATTTATTAGACAACAGAATACAGATCAATAACTGATCAATATAATGGATTTTAAAAGCAGACAGGTGAATAAATACAGTACAGACAACAGAGAGAAGAAACTGAGTAAAAACACTGAAAGGTCCTCTGACATCATCGTCTCTACAGGAAGTAAACAGGAGTGATGTCATCAGAAATAGGCAGCACAAACAAACAAGGCTTCAGTGACGTCAAAATAAAAGACTGCAGGTGTGACCTCACCTGAGTGACACAGGTACGTGAGTTTATCAGGTAATATGATTTTATTAATATACAGTTAATATATATATCTGACCTGTACAGAAGGAAATTAAAACAATTTAACATTAAACTATTTTAGTTTTATGTAACGAGTCCTTCAAG
The DNA here is from genome assembly GCF_041903045.1 of Epinephelus lanceolatus. Lineage (NCBI taxonomy): Eukaryota > Metazoa > Chordata > Actinopteri > Perciformes > Serranidae > Epinephelus > Epinephelus lanceolatus. The sequence goes on along the minus strand of NC_135740.1, from coordinate 47,295,748 downwards.
TTTAATTTTCTGAAAATCAATGAAACAGTTTGGAATATTTCAACTTGTTTCAAACATGAATCAACTTATTTTAATGTTTTTATTACATCTAACTAAACTTTGTTCTTGGAGCTTCAGCGGCTTCACCTGCTCGCATTCTGATCCTTAAAATATAATCATTTGTAAACATGTTCAAACGTCTTCAGTCAGCGAAACACGTATTCACTTATTTTAAGAAAGTTTTAGGACTCAATTATTTACAGAGATGATCTGATGACATGGAGAGGATTCTCTTGGTTAAAAAAAAACATGTTTTGGGACTTAGGGGCTTCTGTAGTTCTGCCAGCCGACTGTTCACCTGCTTCACCTGCTCGTCTGTTAGTTTTCATGTCTGATTATATTCAGCACATCTCACCTGCACAGAGACCTGAGACCTGCTGACCCTGAGCCGACACCATCATGTGATCACATCACTGCAGCAACAACACAGCCACTTTACTAAATGAGGGCCGGGTCGTAAAGTGAGACGCCACGAACAGCACTGAACTTTGAAGCCAATATGATGTAGTGGCCAAACAGCAGAAATCTAACTTCTGGGTCTGTCACACAATGTCACACAATGTCACACGATGCCATGTGGCTCAAAAACATTTCCCCCATAGACTGACATCTGTACATCAGTGGATACATTTTTTTAAGCATCACAGCGCCAACAGAACGACTTGATCCCTGATCAGGATTTAATCATTCTGTCTGATAACAGTGGGCAACACGGTGATGCAGTGGTGCCACCTCACAGTAAGAGGGTTCCTGGTTTGAACCCTGGGGTGGAGGAGCCCTTCTGTGTGGAGTTTACATGTTCTCCCCGTGTCAGTGTGGGTTTCCTCCAGGTGCTCAAGGTTCCTCCCACAGTCCAAAGACATGCAGGTTAACTGGTGACTCTGCAGCCCCGTCTCCACCAAACCCTTTCAGTCCAGTCCCTTTGGAACCAGCAGTAAGCCTTCAGACATGGTACCTAGACCCTCGGTGTGTTCAGACAGTCCTCTTAAATGTGGGCGGGGTTGTTGTCACTCACTGCTCCGTCCAGCACTCGCTGTATTTCCTCATCAGCGGTGACACAGATGGAAGTCTGCACCTGGTTTATCGTCCACAGAACGAGGCTGCACGCCCACATTTTCACAACAAAATAGAACAGGCTGCAGTGAGAGTCTCTCTCCATGGGATATTTAAAAATAGCAGCTTTGTGCATTTAGTCCTTCTCAGGCAAGCTCAGGGGTTTAGTGTTGCTGTAGCCCACAGGAAGTGAGGATTAGAATATATGACCTTCACATAATCCGCTCCAAATTAATCTATATTTTTAAAGTCATTACTAAAAGTGTGTGTCATATAAAAACTAAAGTGATGGTCAAAGTTGTCACAGTGAAATTTAAGGTGTGCTGATGGATTCACGTCATCAACTCATGCATTGAGTAACATTACAAGTTAACGTTCCACCTTAAAAGTTGCCGGCAGTCGGCCCAGTGAATGAAGTGATTTTTTTCTCTTTCATTTTATAGTTGTAGTTTACTGATGTATGAACAGAGGTTACATAAAACCAGAGTGAGCGTCCTCTACTGACCAATCAGACTGCAGGGTTTCTAGCTCCACCTTTTAGTACCAGATCTGTGTGCTAGGTAACTTTCACTGAGGGAACAGAAACAATGAACTGAACTGCTCGGCGGAAACAGGCTCATGCGTCACCTGTGACCGGAGGCCAAATTTGGCCCACGGGCCGGAGGTTGAGCATCACTGCTCTGTGGCCCAATGATGAAGAAGATCTGGCTTCATGCGCCACAGAGCTACTTTCATAGGAATAAACATGGCCCCGCCTCCAACACTGTATCCAGGTGTCTTTATACATCCATGGGGTGAAGTGGAGGAGCAGTGGCTCCTTCCATACTTCCTATCCCCTACTTCCTATTCCCTTCGCTCAGACCACAGCCATCTTTGAACTTGGCCTTCGCTTTGATCTCAAATAATCACCTGTAAAGTTTTGGGACTGCGTCTTGCTCAGCTGTGACCCTGTCGCACTGACAAACTGTCCCACAGACAGACAGACAGACAGACAGACAGACAGACAGCTGACACAGTGCTCCAAACTTCCTGTGTTGTTTCCATGACAACAGGTTCCACCAGGAACATGTTGCCATTACAACACAGACTTGCGCGGTGAAAACAATACTGGCCGTTGTGACGTTGTTGCAGCTGATACACAGCTGTCAGGACCTGTTTTGTTTACAATGATCTGCTTCCTGTTTCCTGTTAAAACATCTCAACACTTCCTCCATCCCTTCACATTAAAAGCCCGCCATTATCTCCTCCCTGAAGGACTTTAACTGTGAAACACCTGCAGGAAGTGTTGAGTTTTAATAAAGGTACAGTCACATGACTTCCTGTGAATACATGTTTTCTGACATCACAGGTTAGTCTGTGACATCACATAATCAGGATGATGACACGTTTCCTCTCTGTGTCTCTGTCAGGTGGACAGGTGTACAGACGGACAGGTGTACAGGTGGAGGTGAGTCAGACAGAATGCTGAGTGAGTTCATGGTCTGAGGTGGAGCTCGTCTGGCGCTCCACCACCCGCTGGGCCTTACAGGCGGCCATCTTGCTCTGGATGTCCCTCTTCCTTTCGAAGTAGTCAACGAGCGGCGGCTCCGTCAGCAGCGACGCCAGTACCTGCTCAAAGGTGATCGACCAATCCACATCCAGCACGCTGCCCCGCCTCTGCTCACCGCTGCCAATCAGCACAGTGTCGTCAGCGATGTCCTCGCACTGCAGCGAGCCGGAGCTCACCACCGAGTATGACGACACCGACGTGTCGTCTTTGGTTTCCTCATCCGGCTCCAGCTGAGCGTCGGCCAGAGCCCGGCACACCTGAGACTCTCCTAACACCCCCTCACCGACCCCCTCCTCACTCTGAGGTTCGGTGGGAGTGGTCTGTGGGGTGGGCGGAGCCTGAGCGGCAGCACTGTCGGTCTTTTTGCTGCCGTTGTTGAACTTCTTACCGACCTCTCCGATGCGCAGCAGCAGGCTGGCGACGGTGGCAATGGAGTGATAGAGCTCCTGCTCCAGAGGCTCCTCGCTGAACATGTTGTACAGAGTCTTACACAGGTCGATGAACTGCTCCTGCAGACAGACAGATGGACACACAGACAGGTCAATACAGACAGACAGACAGGTTAATACAGACAGACAGGTAATGCTGTTCTAATGGAATCAGCTCCACCCAACTACAAATTTGAATCTGAAACATGAGAAAACAAAAAGGGTGGAGGTGTCTGTGCAGTATTTAGAGATCATATGGTTATGCACAGGTTGTCATTTGGGGTGTTTTCATCATTTGAGTATGTATCCTTTAAAATGGAGCTAAAACAATCTCCGTCCATACTCTATGTAGTTATGTACAAGCCTCCCCAGCACCGTCAAAGTTTTATTGATGATTTTACCAGGATGCTTTCAATTGTATGCACAGACTTTGATAGTTTGGTCATTACAGGTGATTTTAATGTACATGTGGATAATGTCTGTGACAGAAATGCTAAAGAGCTCAGTGCTGTCCTTGAAACCTTTGGCCTGACTCAGCATGTGTGTGAGCCCACCCACAGCAGAGCGCAGCACACTCTGGACCTGCTCATTACAAAGGGGGTTAATATTTCAAACGTCAGTGTGGTTGATGCTGCTCTGTCTGATCATTTCTGTGTCTTCTCTGACCTGTCTGTTTCTCCCAAACCACCGGCTGGTCCTGCAGTTGTTCGGAGGAGACACATAAATAACAGCACAAGTGCTCTGTTCATGGAAATGATAAACTTTGAAAATGCCTCATGTTCTAATGTTGATGATTTGTTGAACTCTGTTACTTCGAGTGTTTTGAATGTTCTGGACACCATTGCCCCTGTGAAGGTTAAAATGGTTAAAAATAAGCAGAAGGCGCCATGGAGGAATGACGACTTGGTCAGGGCACAGAAAAGGGAGCGCCGGAGGGCCGAGCGGAAATGGCGCAAGTCAAAGCTTCATGTTCATTATGAAATTTATAAAGAAAAGTTGTAAGTGTTCAACCGGATCTTACGTAGAACAAGGGAGAGGTACTTTTCTGAAATTATTGGAAACTGCAGTAACAACTCGCGTGTCTTATTCTCAACAGTGAACAGATTAACAAACCCTCCAGCTCAACTGCTGCTGGAACTGATCTCCACATCTAAGTGTAATGAGTTTGCAGTATTCTTTTGCGAAAAGGTTCAGACCATTAAAAATGCCATCAATTCCACAACACCAATAACAACCCTGCAGCCACCTAGACACTTAGAGCTGACTCATTTTGCACCTGTAACTGACAAAACTGTCCAAGAGATCATCACCAGTCTGAGTTCATCTACATGCTGCCTCGATGTGTTACCCACTAGATTTCTAAAGTCTGTGCTGAGCAGTTTGTTACCACCACTCGCTCACATAGTTAACATGTCACTACAATCTGGAACATTCCCAAAGGCCTTGAAAACTGCGGTCATAAAGCCTCTCCTAAAGAAGAGCAGTCTTGATGCCACAGTACTGAACAACTACCGGCCCATTTCAAATCTGCCGTTTTTAGGCAAAGTCCTTGAGAAAGTTGTTTACCAACAGCTTACTGACTTTCTCCTAATGAACAACTCCTTTGATGTTTTCCAGTCAGGTTTTAGACCCCATCACAGCACTGAGACCGCTCTTATTAAGGTGACAAATGACATCCGCCTGAACACTGACGCAGGCAAAGTCTCAGTTTTAGTCCTGCTAGATCTGAGTGCTGCTTTTGACACTGTCGATCATGAGATCCTTTCACAGAGACTAGAGGACTGGGTGGGCATCTCTGGCACTGCCCTAAATTGGTTGAAGTCCTACCTAGAAGACAGGAAGTACTTTGTTGAAATTGGTAACTGTGTCTCAGACCACATGGCCTTGACCTGTGGGGTGCCCCAAGGGTCAATCCTGGGACCCCTTCTGTTCAATCTCTACATGCTGCCTTTAGGCCAGTTAATACAAAGTAATAATGTGTCCTACCACAACTATGCAGACGACACTCAGATCTATGTCTCACTGACAGCAGGTGAATATGGACCAGTGGATTCACTCTGTCACTGCATCCAACAGGTCAGTGTGTGGATGCAAAACAACTTTCTCCAGCTAAATTCAGACAAGACTGAAGTCATCGTATTTGGTCCACAGAAACAAAGAGAAGGTGTCAGCAGTCACCTCCAGTCTCTCTCTCTAAAACCTACAAATCAGGTTAGAAATCTCGGGGTAATAATGGACTCAGACTTGAACTTTAACAGCCACATCAAATCAATAACATCAGCAGCTTTTTACCATCTAAAAAACATTGCCAAAATCAAAGGTATAGTGTCTAAACCTGATTTGGAGAGACTGATCCATGCATTTGTCTCTAGTAGGTTAGACTACTGTAACGGCCTGCTCACTGGCCTCTCCAAACGGGCCGTAAGACAGCTGCAGTACATCCAGAATGCTGCTGCTTGGGTCCTGACCAGAACCAGGAAGTACGAGCACATTAGTCCTGTGCTCAGGCAGAGATATTGGATAAAGGAAATACCCCACTGTAGGCTTATCCAATGTTAAGAAAACGGTTACTCTTCCTGTCTCCTAAGTGGGCGTGGTTAGCTCTCCCTCCAATCAGAGCCTGTTCTCCCTCAACCCTCCCCACCACAGTGTTGAACAGAGGCTCTGTGGATGTCTGTGTATGCGGATCGAGAAGCAGGTGGAATGAAAATACATTCTTCCTATTATTGCAGCCTATTGCTGCACAAAGCTTGGGCATTTTTTATTTATTACTAGCGGTAAATAACTGTTTGTAAGCTAACTGTGATTTTACCGCCTGTTTATCAAGATCACAAGATCTCGCGAGAACTTGTTTTCTGAGACGGACAGGGCTCAAACAAAGTTAATTTTCTCTTGATTTGTGCGGATGGAAAATGCAGCTTTAGTGTCAGAATGTTGGTAAGATGTGTGGCTTGTGGAAAATGAACCCAATATTTACTTTAGTGACTACTGGGTGAAAGAATTGACCATAAATTGTGATCACGTTCATTTTCCTCATTGACGACAATACATTCAGAGCTGCCGCAAGTCTCCTACGGGGGCGTGGCGCTGACGTCACTGAACCAGGAAGTGAGCTGAGTTGGGTATCTCGCTTCATCCAGTATCTCTGGCTCAGGTCTCTACACTGGCTTCCTGTGGCTCAGAGAATAGACTTTAAAGCAGCTCTGCTTGTGTACAAGTCTCTCCACGGCCTAGCACCAAAGTACATCTCTGACATGTTAGTGCCATATGAACCATCTCGGACTCTGAGGACCTCAGGGACCGGCCTCCTGCTGGTGCCCAGAGTCAGGACTAAACATGGGGAATCAGGATTCCAGTTTTATGCAGCTAAAATCTGGAACAGTCTTTCTGAAGATGTGAGACAGACCTCTACTCTGACAATGTTCAAATCTAGGCTCAAAACAGCTCTATTTCACTGTGCATATGACTGAAAGGATCTTATCTGCACTCTTCTTCTCTTTTAAAGTTCATTTTATAATGATTATTTATGTTTTTATTTTGTATTGTGATTTTAATGCATTTTCTTGTTCTGTGAAGCACTTTGAATTACTTTGTGTACGAACTGTGCTCTACAAATAAACTTGCCTTGCCTAATACAGACAGACAGACAGATTAATACAGACAGACAGGTTAATACAGACAGACAGACAGGTTAATACAGACAGACAGACAGACAGGTTAATACAGACAGACAGACAGACAGACAGGTTAATACAGACAGACAGACAGACAGACAGGTTAATACAGACAGACAGACAGACAGACAGGTTAATACAGACAGACAGACAGACAGACAGGTTAATACAGACAGACAGACAGACAGGTTAATACAGACAGACAGACAGACAGACAGACTAATACAGACAGACAGACAGACAGACCTGGTTCATCCTGGGCAGGTCTTTGATGGTCTCTCTCTTAGGTTCCTTCTCTTTGGCCCACATCCTCAGATAGTACCTGTAGTCCTTCACCTTCTCCTCTGAGGCTGAGCACAGGTCAGAGGTCAAAGGTCACAGGTCAAAGGTCACAGGACAGAGGTTACACAAGAGTCTGACTTTTTGTATTGAACTTAGAAGAAGAAATAGAAAAACACATTTTTGTGAAAACGGCCTTTAAAGTTTGTAACTGAACTCCAGTTGGAGTGTTTACCTTTCTTCTCCTCGCTGTCTCCGCCTCCATCCTTCCCCTCCTCACCTGCACACAGACAGGAAATCATCATCATCATCATCATCATTATCATTATCATCGTCATCATCATTACAAAAAAAGGACTGAAGAAGTAACCATGACGATGAGGTTGTAAAAAACATTAATTGAGAGATTTAAGGCCTTTAAACAGTGACAGGGAAACGAACAACGGCATGAAAATGCCAAATACTCACCAGTGAATATTTTACATCAAAACCATTTAAACCATTTAAACCAGCAGCGATGCAAACGCAGACAGCTGTAACAGCTTCACAACTGTGGTGATGTTGTGACATGATCAACGCCGTCTTCTGGCAGCGTGATATTGAAAAACATAAACATATTGATGGGATAATGAATCGCAGGAACCCTCCCACTGTGTGAAGGCCTTCAGAATGAAAAGTAAGAAACTGTTTGTTAGTTGAAGTGAAAGATTGATCCTGCTCTGATCATGTGACCACGCCCCCATCAGTGATGTCACAGGTTACACATGGAGACTAAAGACGACCAAACATCAGTCAGGTCGTCTGATCAGATACTGAGACATGTTCATGTGAGTGGGATGGACTGTTCAGAAATTACCATCCATTCATGTTTTACTGCTCGTCAGTGTTCAGGTTGCCGTGGCAACAGGTTAAAGGACTCCTCCGCAGATTTATCTTCACTCTGAGAACTCTGGTGTCAACGTTACCCACAATGCTCCTCTGCCTCTGACAGCTGGGTGTGTTACTCTGTTTGTAGCTCATGTTTCCAGCAGCAGAGGTCTCACTTCTGTCTCACTCCACACCTCCAGATTATTCTACTGTTCAAACTTGCCGTCCCCTGTGGACACCTGGGGACACCTGGAGACACCTGTGGACACCTGGAGACACCTGTGGACACCTGGAGACACCTGGAGACACGCTGAGGAGAATCACTGGAGTTCACCTTCAAGCAAAGTAGCCAATAACCATCTCCCTCTCCTCCTGCTGGGCCATCCAGCCTGTGAGGACTCCTTCAGTTCCTGTTACTTTTTGACTTTGTGTTACAGCGTGTGTTGCCACGGTGATGACAAACAGACTGATGGGTTTGTGAGTCCAGGTGAGGAACACCTGCTGAGACATCACTGGCTGTGGGCGGGGCCAGAGGAGCAACATGTACAACAGCAGAGCAACAGACACAAACCTGATGTCACTTCCTGCTGCCCCAAAATGTCCAGATCAGAAGGGAAGGAAGATTCTGAGAGGAGCGAGGACACGACGATGACGACGATGACGAGGGAGAGGAGGAAGAGTAAGGAGAAGAAGACAAAGAAGAAGAAGAAGAAGAGAGACGAGGCAGTGTGTGAGTGACAGAGGAAACATTCAGATTTGTTAATAAGAAGATTTTTTATATCAATCAAACAGGTTGATGAGATTTTTTCACTGATTTAAGATGATGTGATATAAAGTGTGTGTTGAGTTAATTATCTGTGGAGTCAGTTTGTTCTGCTGAGTTCATCAGTTACAGCACGTCTGTGTTATCAGGTCCTCTGAATGTCTCTGTGTGAACCTGTGTTGATGTCCTGAAGTGTCTGAATACATAAATCATCAGTGTGGAGACAGGGACAGCGTCCAGCTGTAGTATGAGTCGTACACATGCTGCTGTGTGGCCGTAGCTCACAGTCCTTATCTGTGTGTCTACCTGGTGGTGGGACGTCCTCAGTGAAGAACTGTGTTGCCTCCAGAGCTGACTCCGCCTCCTCAGGACACAGAGCTGCATAAACAAACAAACACACAGACAAATAAACAAATAAACAAAGGCTACACAGAGGGAGGATGAGTGGAAGTTGTGTCTGCAGCTCAGAAGTTAGAAAACTCCTCAGATTATTTAATCTTTCGTCCGTCCAAGTCGACGTCCTCATTAAAACGTGACAATTTAACGACAATCAGAGAAACAATATTTATCAGAAAGTCTAAACTCTTTTTATTTTCAGTTCATTTGTCGTCATGTTTTATGCATATTTCTTTTTTTAAATTCTTTTTCATTTTTATCTTTAATTTTATATTTTTATTTATTTCTTCTTTAACTTCTCTATTTATATATTTATATATTTATTTCCTTTTGTGTTCTTGTCTGTTGGATTTCCATTGGCTGGTCTGGCCTTCTCTGTTCGTCCCTGAGTGTGTGGGGTCTGTGCATCTTTATTGAAAAAAAGTTGGTGTGATTCAGAGGCGTAAATGCAAACAGGGCTCCGGGGCCACTGATGTGTGGGGGCCCTCTTACAACAATGACTCTGGGAACCTGATGGAGCTGCCTCAGAGCTCTGTCACACCTTCCAGGCTTCAGGCACTTCCACCTCTCGTCTTCACCTGCCGTTAATGTGAATCAGTACCTGGTGGTGCTGACGGCATTCGGTTGGTTCCCTTAAAGGTACAGAGTTCAGAGCCCAGCCTGACAGGGTTCATGTTTATTAGTTATTGGGTCAAGTTTTATGTTTCTAACTCTTCTAGCTCAGGAAGTTGAGCCACAACACAGGACGAGGAATAAAAATAAACCAGCACAAACTTACCGGGTTCTGCTCCTTCAGGGTTTAAACCCCTGAATATAATAATTCATATAGATGATCAGTTGTTTCGGACAGTTGTGCAGAGAGCTGTGTGACTGTTACCTGGAGGGAGGTGGAGCTTGTACAGCAGTTTGAGTTTCTCTGTCATGTCTCCGTGATACATCCCACCTGCAGACACACAAACAAACTCTGAAACTACAGAATCTACAGATCTAAACATCAGCAGACACAAACTCCTCTGAGGAGACTGAAACCAGCAGGAACCAGAGGACGGCGTTAAACCTCCTGGTTCTGGACTCACTCAGTCCGGTGATGAACTCTTTGAAGTTGACCAGTCCGTCCTGGTTCTGGTCCAGGAGTCTGAAGAGGCGGGCTGACAGCGTGGGGGTGTGGCCTCCACAGATCCAGGGAGCGAGTGCGGTGAACAGCTGGGTGAACTGAACCGGGTCGATGCGGTACTGCTCCAGGTACGGCAGGCTGGGGTCATGACGCTCGGCCGCAGTGCTGCTGGAGCCCCAGTAACAGCTCGTCATGTGTTTGGACTGAAGGAGGTCAGAGACGCAGACGGACAGGGGGAGGAGTTAAACTCTGAGACAACAGACTTACAGGCTACATACAAGGTGCCCTGACACTGTGACTGAGGCAGCTACAAGAGGATCCTGCAGGCAGAACTGAGGGCTGAAATAACACACTTATATTTAAAAGTACAGGTGACAGGTGTGAAGACTGAGGCCATAATCTAAGAGATGTAAACAAAGTTCCCTGTGAACACTGAAACATCACGATGTTTTAAATCATCTGAACTGTTGAACCAGAATTTGTTCTGACCTTAAAGAGACAGTACAGCTCTTCCAGCTCCTCGATACTGAAAGCCGACTCCGTCATCATCGCTCTCACCTGCGTACAGAAACAAACACACACACCTATAAACACTGTCTACATTAGCATGTTAACATTTAGCACACAGCACGCTACCACTACCCACCACGCTCCTCTTGGCCGTGTCTTCCAGCGACTGAATGACCTTTAACCTCTGCTTGAACCTCATCTGCTCGATGACATCAGAGCGCAGGCTGCCGAACTTCTGCTCAGAGAAGAAGAAACTGGGATTAACTCAAAAATAACATCCAGGAATTTGACAGAGACCCTGCTGCAAGAATTAGATGGAGAGGCTGCATCTATAGGAGTTAGACTGAGACATTGCTGCTCCAGGAGTTAGACAGAGCCCCTGGTGTAAATAAACGCCTCAGTGTTGTGATGTGACCTGCAGGGGGAGCAGCACACACAGTAATGACGGACAGGGTGAGAGTGATCAGCGTGATGACATCATGACGTCACTAAGTCAATCTGACCTCGTAGGACGCCTTGATGAGGTCGAAGATGTCGATCTCAGGTGGAGGATCATCTCCGCTGGTCAGCAAGGCGTGCAGGTGAGGGATGGGCGGAGCCACAGTCTGTTTATTCACAACATTATCCAGGTACCTGCACAAACACACACAAACACACACAGACACACTTCATATGTACTCAGACTCGTGTATACTCGTGCAGTGCCTGTTGAAAACACGCCTGATGGGAGCGGGCTGATATCTGTGGTGCTGCTGCCTGCAGCTTTCTGGAGAACCGCTCATACAAACAATTCCACACTCAAACACTGAGCTTGCTTTGGTCCTGACGCACACCTGGATCTGTTGCTACAGATTTCGTTGGTGGCTTAGTGGATAAAGCAGGTGCCCCATGTGCATCTGCTGTTGTCGCAGCGGCCCAGGTTTGACTCTAGCCTGTGGCCCTTTGCTGCATGTCACTCCCTCTCTCTCTCTCCCTTTCACACTTGTCTGTCCTGTCCATTAAAGGCTAAAAATGCCCAAAAAATGATCTTTAAAAAAAGAAAATCAGATGGTTCATCTCAAGGGGCTATCCATTAATGAATTGTTGAATTTATTATCATGTTTATGTACAAAACATATGACCCTTTGGGCCCCGGGGCCTGTGTCCAGTAGGCTTGTTCAGTAATCCATCCACGAGTATTGGGCCTAAAATTTTGTCCATGTGACAGAGACAGAACTCTGAGTAGCTCAACACTAAAATGATCAAACTCTGCAGGGGGGTGGAGCCTATCCCAGCTGACCGTGTGTGAGAGGCGGAGCACCTGGAGGAAACCCACGCTGACACAGGGAGAACATGCACATGTTGTGCCCCCGACCTCAGAGTGACATTGCTAACCACTGCTCCACCGTGCCGCCCATCAGACTCATATTTATGGAAGAAAGGAAAGATATCTGCTAGCTGTGATTGGTTGTTTCTTTGTCACATGAAATGAGGTACATGTTGCTGCGTTCCATATGTTGAACTTTGTTTATCTCAGGGTGCAGCCAAAGTCACAGAGCTCTGTTCACGTGTTTATTCAAAGTTTATTAACACTGAACATGTTTCATGTGCAAAACGTACCAAATCCGACACCGCCTGTCCTCAGGAACAACCCCAGGTGTGAAGGAGGTTGGGAAAACAGTTCTCGAGATGTAAAGGACACACAGACAGATTCCTTGTTTTATAGTTAGATTCTACTTATTCATATTCCAGTCTGACTCGTACCTGCCCAAGATGGTCATGGCTTCTCCCTCGTCACTGCAGGACAGCAGGGCGTTCATGTTGTCATGAAGCACAGCCAGCGCCACCTGCAGGCAGACAGGACAGTTACACAGCAGTGTGTAGTGACAGGAAGACAATCCTGAAAGACGATCCTCACAGAAGTAGTCGACAAATCAAACAAAAGTTAGAAAACACTCAAGTGGCATGTCTCTGACCTGAAAGATGACCTTTATGCCCTCGTAGAAGAAGCAGTCAACCAACAGGACGGCGCTGTCGAAGGGCATCACAGACAGGAAGAGTGTGAGGAACCAGGACAGGCTGATGGTGGAGATGACGCCCAGTTCCTGCATGTGTTCGTACAGCAACGGGAGGAAGGCTCGGGTCAGCTCCTCAAACACCCCCTGATCCACCAGAGCACCTACAGGGACAGAGACCACTTCAAACCAGGATACAGCGCCCCCTGTGGCTTATTGAGCTACGACTCTGGAGTTGTTACTGACCTACGACTCTGGAGTTGTTACTGACCTACGACTCTGGAGTTGTTACTGAGCTACGACTCTGGAGTTGTTACTGACCTACGACTCTGGAGTTGTTACTGACCTACGACTCTGGAGTTGTTACTGACCTACGACTCTGGAGTTGTTACTGAGCTACGACTCTGGTGTTGTTACTGAGCTACGACTCTGGAGTTGTTACTGACCTACGACTCTGGAGTTGTTACTGAGCTACGACTCTGGAGTTGTTACTGACCTACGACTCTGGAGTTGTTACTGACCTACGACTCTGGTGTTGTTACTGACCTACGACTCTGGTGTTGTAGTAGTCGGGCAGCATCCGCTCACACAGCGCCACCAACAGCCAGAAGGCTTCTTCCTCTGGACAGTAGAGCAGCAGGACAGAGGTGACGATGTTCATCGCCTGGAGGAGGAACAAGGAGAGAGAATGAGTCAGTTTCTATTTGGAATAAGTGATGCTGGATTATATTATATTCTATATTCAGTGTTTAATCTTGAATGTTATATTTTGTACCTGACAATATCCGATCCCGGGGTTTCGGTGGGCGTAGGCAGTGAGAACCCGGCGCAGTGCAGCGATACCCATCTCATTTTGGAAGGCTCGGTGCTCGGGCATTGAACGGTGAAGGTCACGCTCGATCTCCTCTGTCGCCAATGAACACAGTCCCATGGCCTGCTCCACCAGGTCACCATAGTAACCAGGGTGAGTCGCCATCTCGTTCTGAGCTCCTGGACGGAGAGGTGGGCAGGTGAACACATAACAACTCAGTTTATCTGTGGTATGAATGAATGCTAAAGCCCCTCTCCTATGAATGAATGAATGAATGGATGAGTGAATGAACTAAGACTCACCAGAAAACAGTAACCACAGCTCTCCTCTCAGGCGCTCTGGGATCCCGTTGAGGACGAGCTCCCTGGTTCTGGAGGTTCGGTACATGCAGACACCTCGGCCGAACTCTGAGAAATGGATGTTCCACGCCTCCTCCTTCATCTTCTCCTTCATCTACAGGGGTGATAGGTCAGAGAGGAGGGAAGGAGAGGAGGTGGGAGAGGATTTAATTCCAGTCTGACACAGGAACACTGAACTGTAGCTTTCTCTTATACTTCAGCAGATCAGTCTGAATCGATGGTCAAACACTTTAACTAACTAATGAGTGTCTGCTGGTCCTCCTTGATATCTAACGGTCCTGGGTCTCTGACGGTACTCCTCAGTTTCCACCAGTACTGGTAGTCCTCATTATCTATCAGTGTTAGTCTTTGTCAAATTCAGCTGTGTCATGTCAGGACTCATTGCACTGGGTCTCAGGTCTTCCAGACTGTCTCAGTGCCCCATGATACTCCCTGATATCTGACAGCGTGTCAGTCCTCAGTATCTAACAGTACCAGTCCAACTCAGTACCTAGACGTGATGGGACTTGAACTCACAGCTTTGGGTCCCAGGTCCTCCGGAGTGTCTCGGTGGTAGAGCTGCAGCAGACCCTGGCTAGCTGTGGGCAGACCAGATTGGTAATGACGCCCCCTGTGGACGGACTCAGACCCTGCAGACAAGGACGCAGGGGCGCTGGAGGACGCCTGAGAACACAAAAAAACACATCACCACAATAAAACTGAAACTACATCAATTTGAGGATTTTTCTTCCTGTCTGCTAACGTCTGAAAGCAGCTGGCACTCAGCAGCTGAACTGGACTTGTCACTGTGAAACATGATCTGCTGATTGGCTGACAAGTGTTACACGTACCGAGTGACCAATCAGAGACAGCGGGCTGGTGTCACCCCATGAGCTGTCGGGCGTTCGCTGCAGAAAGTCAGAGATGCGTTGGACCAGGAAGTCTCTGTCTTTGAGGTTGGCGAACAGGAAGTTCATCTTGTTCTTGGTGCTGATGGAGACAGGACAAGGCAGGACGCTGCTGCTGTCCGCCTTTTCTACAATGGACACCTGAGGAGCAGAGGATGATGGGTAAAAATCACTGTGCAAAGAGCATGATAACAAATACAATCATGGTTTACATTTCTTCTTCACCTCTCTGAGTGGGATGATGAGCTGACACAAGTCTTCTTCTCTGCTGTTAAAACAGATGTAGTTGTTGGAGATGAACAGCTGTCCAACCACGTGCATCTTAGCAAATGGCGTCCACAGCGTGCAGTCTGTGTGTCCGTCCAGACGCTCGTCCTGCGTCAGTCGAAACATCGTCCGGTACCGCTCGTTCTTCGCCCGTGCGTCCAAATCCCTGCAGCCACAACACAGACAGTTTGATAGTTCAGTTAGTGTTAGTACAATGGTTCAGCTGCTCAAAATGGAGGCTGCAACATAAACACCATCACTGTTGACATATAAAACGTAACGATTCATCTGTTATAATATTACAAACTGCACTCTGTGTTGCACACACGTAATGTACGCCCACTTGGTATTGTTCTGGATATTTGACGTCACAATCAGCAACAGTCAGTTATTTCCACGTCAGTCTGATTAGATAAAACACTTTAAGGGTGATATCAGGTGTACAGTTACTGAACAGAGTGAGACCTCTTGAGTGCAGAGACGTTCTTGAGTGTCTTGCAGGGTTTGGGCAGCGAGCGGTCGGCAGCAAACGCCTCATTGTCGAGGAGCTGCCGCATGGCGATGTTGGCGAGCTGCTCCATCAGCTTGAAGGTGTCGTTGATGTTAAGGAACATGGAAAAGAAATGTTCAGTGTGACGCGTGCTGACACGAACACTCTCTGGAAACACCAGGGTAGCGTTCTTCTCCAGCTGGGTCACCTCTGTCCACTGCACCACCAGGGTCACTGAGGGGGGTTGAATAATCAACAGAGGAGATCAAGGTCGTGAAAATATATGAATATAATATTGAAACATTAAAAAATGGTACATTGAGATTATGACAGATTGCTTTGTACTAAAGCATTATTAAACAGTAACTTAATACTAAAATTAGTTTCTTTAGTTGGTTAATTATATGTAAAATGACTTTATCATTGACTTTGGCTCAGGTTACTGCAGAAGTATCTTAGGGTAAGTACAGAGGTACCTCCTGTAACTACCCCAAATACCCCCAGAGGTTCATCATGGACCTCTCAAAAAACATTGCACCCACTGTGCACCTGCCATTGTTGAAGAATCTTCAACTTTTTCCATGGATTGCTCACCCTCATGCTGTCTGGCAGAAGGTACTGGAGTATCTGGGCTGCCATTGCCAGATGCTGGAACAGCTTTTCTCCCCAAACACCTACCAGCTAATGGTTTTGCACCTCATGTTGGCTGTCTTGTTTTATAAGCTAAAATGTTAAATGTAGCATCATCGAGCCCCCAAGAAACAAAATGTCTACTGTGTACTTGTACATGGACAGATTGACAATAAAGTTCTTAGTGAGTCTAAAGTCTTGGCAACAGCCGAAGTACCTTCACCTAACCACAGAGGTAACCCCTGGAAACTACAGAAGTACCATCAGTTAATTACAGAAGTACCTCCCGGCATCTACAGAACTACCTCCGGGTAACTGCAGAAGTAATCCTGGGCACCAACAGAAGTATCTTTAGGTAAGAGTTAAGTACCCTCTGGTAACTTTAACTTGTTATCCCTTGTAGCAACAGAAGAACACCTTGGTAAGTGCATTCAAACTAAAACAGGACATTATATTACTCTTTAAAAGAGATTACAGGTTTTCCATTTTAAAACAGAACATAAAGTGTCACCTGTTTTCTCTTGCACAGACTGTATAAATGACATTATCAAACTCTGTCCTCTGATTGGCCGGTCGTACCCTCTTTGCCCAGCAGAAAGGAGTAGAAGCACAGGTGGTTGACGGACAGGTAGAGCCAGCCCTGTCGCGGCACTCGACCCTTCCAGTAGCTGCAGGAGTAATAATTCACCAGCTTCTCCTCATCAGGCATCCCAAATAGCTTCCTCATCTTCAGTTCCGCCTCCCGAAACTTCCCACAATCCTCCTCCTGCTCCTCCCCCTGCTTCAGCCGGTTCTCCTCTGCGATGATGCCCTGCAGGAAGTGACATTATTCACTAACAGGATCACACACAAGAGAAGAGAAAAGACCTGAGAAGGTAAAACAGGAAGGGACATACACAGATCTTTCCTTTGACAAAGGTGGTGACGTCTTCATCGTTGTCAAAGATGGAGATGGTCTGCAGCAGGTTGGACTCCAGCCAATCCCAGTGTTCTGTGATCTCCTTCCTGGACGAGCCTGCAAGACACAGCTGAGGGTCAACAAACAACAACAACAAAAAACCTCAGCCAATCTCAGAGCTACTAGTCCAGCTGACGCACCACAGGCGATGTTCCAGTAGATCTGAGAGTCAGCGGTCTGCAGCAGGATCCTGTAGGGAGCCACTCTGGCACTGGAGTCCAGAACCACATCCAGAGTCCCAACCAGGAGACCTGCACACACAGAGACAGGTAAAGAGGTAAACCAGGAGGCTTTAAAACAGGAGTCCACAAACCAATGGGTGACATCACTCTTACTTTAAATCATAATTTTACAGACATTACAAGCAGCACTGTTGTTTCTTTCTTCATAAAATGAGGCCATGCTTTACAACATTTCTTGTGCCATGGCTTTCACGTTATTGTTTTGCAATGTGCAACTGTCAGAAAAAAACAAACCGACACAGATAAAATGAACTGATAAGCTTGAAGGCATACAATTCTGACGGATCAGACACTGGTTCTCATTTTACATCCCAAACCTCAAGTCAGCTGCTACAGAAGAACAGGTCACTACCCTCTGTGAAAACCTCTGAGACTTCTCAAGCTATCTAAATGGATCAGCAACAGATGAACTGTACCTGCTTCTACTCCTGATGAACAAAAGGCAAAACAGATCAAAGAAGCGGGCCTGGACCAAGAGAGGCTTCCTCCTGAAACAGTGCTCAGAGTCCAACGGAACACCAAAACACATTCACTGTCAGAGCTGCTCTCAAAGACGAACCCTTCAAAAGGTGAGTTATTCAATCTGTTGTCAGCTCTGTCGATGACGCCTCAGGATTCCAGACTCCATTCACCCAGAAGGCCAAGCAGATCCTCCAAGACCTGCCCAAAGCAAAGAGTGGATGGGATGATGTCATTCCAGAGGTGAACATCACAGCATCACAGCAGAAATGGATCTCTGATGTGAAGCAAATGTCTTCATTCCAAGTCAAGACTGCCCAACTGCATCACTTCTGTGATGCCAGTGAATGAGGCTACAGCAGTGTGAGATACCAAAGATTAACCACCACGGCTGTAAAAGTTCATATTGCATTCATGCTGGGGAAATTCAGGGTAACTCAACTGAAACAGACGACCATTTCAAGGTTAGAGGATGCCGCAATGACTCTTGCAGCCAAAACAGATGTAGTTGAGGAACTTGAAGCTAAACTGGAACTTTCAGTTTTTTGGACAGACAGCGAGTCTGTGCCTAAATATATTAGAAACAAGACAAAAAGATTAAACATCAACGTAGCTAACAGGACTACTCTGATGCATGAGTTACTGCAGGACTACCAACGGAGGTTCATCAGCTTAAAAGAAAATCCAGCCAACATGGAGTCACGAGGGTCGTATGCTGATGCCTTCTTCAGGTCAGCATGATGGTTTCAAGGACCAGAACTTCTGGCTGAACCAGAGACTGAATGGCAATAGTTTCCTGAACATCTTGAGTCCATCTCTCCTGACGATTCAGATGCAAAGAAGGAAGTCAGCCGGAACAGTCTGAGTTCGGCAGAAGAGAGCCCGACTAGCCTGTTCATTGAGTACTACACATTATGAACCAGACTCAGGGTAGTTCAGGGAACTTTCAGAGGAACAAAAAGGATCATGATCTTTAAGTCTGACCCCCAACCCAAAACAGAATTCAGCCAAGTCACCAAACAACCAACCAACCAACCAACCAAATGGAGCAGGAAACCAACTTCAGGTTTGACAGTGACTTGCTTGAAGTGGAGAAAACCACTCAGTAACAACTCTTCAAGCAGCGGATAGACCTGTTGAAACAAGGAAAGCCCTGTAGACCAACAGCTACATTCATGAGATTGACTGAACAAGACGGCTGTGCTGATGGGAACTAAAAAACCGATCATCCTACCCAAACAATCTCATACTTCTGCATTGATCCTGCAAGAAATGTTCTCCAGAGTCTGTCAGAAGTTTTGGATGTCACGTACCAACTCTATGACCAGTAAGGTAATCAAAAGCTGTCTCTTCTGTTGGCACTTACAAGCTGGAGCTGTAGAACAGAAAATGGCTGGTTTACCATGGGACCACACAACTCCTGATGAACCGCATTTGCTCAGGTGAGAGTGGATTACTTCAGTCCAGTCGAGGTAAAGAGTGGTAGGTCTCAGGTGAAACACTACAGAGTTGTTTCCACTTGCCTCAGTTGCAGTTGTGCTGTCCACCAAGAAGTCGCAAGTTATCTGGACACAGTGTTCCCCACAGAATTCTAATCTTAATGCGGCGGTAGCTGACGGGATTTCGCCAACCTTCTGTTTGGTTCTTACCTGTGGTCCATGAACACAGAGCTGACTGAAGTCCTCATGAGTTCATTTTTGTCCTCAGCAGCAGTTTGTTGAGTTTTGAGTCGTGGGGTGGATAATTGATTGGTTGATCTGATCAGGTCAGATCAACAGATGACAGAAACAGCTGTTTCCGAGTGAAAGCAAACTCTCAGACCCAGCACAATGAACACTTAAGTTTTACTTTGACTGTGCCTGGAGTTCTGCTGCGCGTCTGCACCCAGAGTTGCTCTGTGCTCCAAGGTTGTAGTGCAATGACCAGTATTTATATTCCAGCAGCGCTCCTAATGAACGGCCTGTCTCCAAAAAAAGAAATTCTAAACATGGCGGTAGATGTTTTAATCATGCCGGGCTGCCACAAATAAATTAATGTGTGGGAATGTGGATACTGACTCCTGCATGAACGCCTTGCACAAGTTCATCTGTTGGAGGGGACCCATCAAAGCAACGCTGTTGGAGCAAACCCAGAGCTAGCAGAAGCTCCAAAGCAACTGGATCACACATTATACACTGCTGAAGGATGATGCGAAATGGACATTAACCCTCCCCCACCAGAGCCCATCACTGTGGAGTTTGGCTCAGGAGCTAGAGTGGCTCGTCCACAGATCAGAAGATCGGTGGTTTGAGACTCCAGTCCGCAAAATGCTGAACCCTGCTCCTGATGGCTGTTCCATCAGTGTGGCACCTTGTATGGTAGCCTCCTCGACTCTGTGAATGTGGCATGTAGTGTTAATGGTTGGAAGAAGAGAAAGGGAAGACACAAGTGTAAGTCCACTGATTTGTTCAGTAGAGAAAATCCTTCCCTTAGTCCTTCAGGAACATCAGCTGCATGAAGAGGCCGTGCAAACTGTCCTCTGTCGAGGGTCGAAGCCATCGTGAATAATGTCAGCTGACTGCTGATGATGTCACTTCCTCATCAGTAACACACAGTTTGTGGTTTCCTGTGCAGGGAAGTTTGAGTCATGATGAATCATGATTCAGCTCCACTGTCAGAGCCGCTGGTGGAGTGGAGGCATCAAGCCATCTCTGAGACACCTGTGACCTGTGACCTGTTACTATGACCTGTGACCTCTGACCTGTTACTATATGCTGTGAGGACGCAGTAATGTGGAGTGTAAAAACCACAGACTCTGAGCTCAGAGTGACGTCACGTAGAAGAGAATTATTAAGGGACTGTCCTTTATTTATCAGAGGAGGGAGGTGGCTGGGTGTGAGCCCCCCTGAGTGACTGGAGAAAAATCCATGACCCCCCCTCCACCATAAATCAGTTATTAGATTTTTAAACCAGTTTAGGCGTGAAGGGGGGGTGGGGGGGGCAACATGCAGCAAAGGGGCGGGGCTGAAACAGAGCCCGCGGACGCCGTGGCGGGGTCACAGCCTTTGTACCAGCTGATTTACTGGGCGCCACAAAGCTTCAGTTTTTCACTCTTTAGTGCACACACACAGTAGTTCATGCAAATGTGTTGTGAGAGATAAACTAAAGTGGTTTTGATGGAATATCACTATTTTAAGCTGAGATTTGTTTTTGGTTTGTTTCTGGCAGAAGCTTTTGTCCAAGGACCGTCAGAAATTTGAAAACTGACCAATAATTTCTGTTTTTACAGTTTCTGGCTGATAAATTGTGTCAGGCATGTTTTCATTAAAAATCATGTTTTCATTAAAAGTCTGTGGTAAATCAAATACAAAATATAACCATTTAACTTTGTGGGGGCGCGCAGTAGCTCAGTGGGCAGAGCAGGTGTCCCATGTACAAAGGCAATGTCCCTGCTCAGTGGTCGTGGGTTTGAGTCCAGCCTGCGGCTCTTTAAAAGCCAAAGAGTCAAAAAAAATAATCTTTAAAGAAAAAACAAAAACAAGTTGTATGCCCCTCCACTAAGCCAAAATAAAAAATACAAGTCCCTCCCCAGTGCTTAAGTAACGAACAGTCCCTAACTCTGCACCACTGAAACACCTGTGAACATATGAAGTGCAGCTTCAGCTCAGGCTGAGTTTCTGTCTGGACTCTGGATCTCTTTCAAAATCTAATAAAACAACAACGTGAAGTATGTGTGCTGCGTTCACTGTCAGTCAGCAGAGTCTGAAAGTATAAAACTCTGACAGGAGACACAACCACCATTGTATCATTATCACTAGTAAACTGCACATTAAAAGCATTTCCTACATCGATTATTGAGAAAATTAACAATCAATTAATTGATTAAAAACAAATGTGTTCTTCCTTATTCAAATCTCACAGCAACAAACTGCAGATATATGCAGTTACAGCTCTGCATCGATTGATCGATTACATCTTACGTTTGATCAAATTCTGAACGATCGATTAATCATGATCTCATTATTAGTATTAACTGTCTATAGAGCAGTGTCACAAAGTAACGGAGTACATTTAGTCAGGACCAGGGCTGTGTAGAGGTACTTGAACTTTACCTTCCATCTACATACATACACGTCACATACATGTCACATACATGTCCTGCAGCGCATGTATGTGACAGAATCATGTGTAACATGTGATCAGCTCATGAATTATGTTGAATAATAGTAACTAAAGTTCTTATATAAAACACTTTAACCCTTCAGGCTGTCTGCAGCTGAATGTCTTCAGACACTGTGACGTGTTTAATGTCCCCCTGTCTCAGTCACACATCATGTCTGTGGACATATATGTGTCCACAGACACAGCAGGGACTCACCGGACAGTCCTCCTCCTCGGCCGTGTCCTCTCCTCCTCTGCAGGATGAAGAACGGGTTGGCCCGCTCAGACACCCACAGCGCCCCGGCCAGCAGCACCTCCTCCGGCTGGATCCACATCTCTGCCCGCTGCCTGCTCACCGTCCGCCGGGAGAAAGACCCGTTAGCACCGGGAGAAAGACCCGTTAGCACCGGGAGAAAGGCCCGTTAGTTAGCACCGGGCGGCTCCGTCTAATTCAGACAAACACCGAGCTGATGTTGTTGTTTTCACTTGGTCTGCTGACTTCACATCACTTCCGGGTCTGACGCCACAGTGCACGCCCTCTGCGCACGCTGCGTCATTACGTCACAGACAAAGAATAAACCACAGACTGTGTGAAACAAACTCTGAAACATTAACGAGAAAAAACAAACATTTGAATAAATAAACCAACAGTGACTTCAGATGTTACAGTTATTTACTAATGTAAATAAACAACATGGCGGTGAGACGTCCATAAACAGCTGCTGTTACTGCGCCTCCTGCTGTTCTCCTCTGGTACTGCACCCACAGGCTGCAGACAGGAGACACTTTTTGGCTGATCACCAAGAAAATCACCAAGAAAACCTCCTAAAACTCTGAGACAGGGACGTAAATACAGACGGTGCAGGCAGTGTTACTGCACTGGGGCCCCTGAGGTGGAGGGGCCCATAGAGAGAACAGGCCCCAGCAAGAGATTCAGGTTACCACCTTTGAAATAAACCTGTGTTCAAAGATAAATGATTAAAAAAATAATTCTAATATAAATGTATGTGTTCTCAGTAAGGTGAATACACCTGTGTCATGGTCTTATTTTATTTTTTATTTTTAACAGTCCGTATCAATCTCAATAAAATTAAATGTTTTTTCTATATAATCTATAAAATCTCGTCTTCACCATGTCTACATGACTAAATGTTAAAGAGCTGCTGACACCTGATTGGCTGCGCCGTTCAGACATCGTACTCACAAGAATCAGACATATGTTTGTGCAGCCTCGGGCCACAGCGATCACTCACAGAGTCATAATGAATGAAAATAAAATGAGACTGAACAAATTACAACACTTCACTTTCTCTGATTTACCTCACAGGCTACGTTTGTATTTTAGTCACATGTTCAGTTACTTCCTGTGTGTATTAAAACTGTTTCCTGTGAGGAGAAATAAAGACAGACGGCCACACGTTAAAGGCAATAATGACACTTTAATGACACTTTAATGCTGAGGCAGTAAGAGACACAGTGAACTGAAAGCATCACACACACACATCCTCTTCATCACCACCACCACCATCATCAGTACCATGTGACACAGAGACGAGGACAGACAGACGAGGACAGACGAATCCTTCAGGATGTCTTCAGGTCACTTCAGAGATAATATCGATCGATCAGGTTATAGATTGTATAATGCTGTTTATATACTGAGCCCCGTCGTGGAGCTGATTATTACACGCTGAGTAATTCAGAAGCTGTTTAATTTATTCATACACTTTAAAGGAGCAGTCCGCCACTTTTCAAACAGAAACACCAAGAGGAGACGCATTAGCAGCATCACACAGTGGGTCCACCCGCTGACGTCACACCTGAGGTCTGTGAGCCAATAGGAAGAGAGGGAGCAGCCGTGTCACTTCCTGCTGCAGATTTGAACACGTTCATCTAAAGACTGAACGGCTTCTTTGTAAATGAACTTTACGTTAAAGGGTCGACGCTGACGAACAGCTGACTGAGTGACAACTGTGGAGCTGAGGGACACATATTAGGAATAGTCTTATAATTACAGATACAAGAATGTTTCACTGATAAAATAATTATTTATCAGTGATGAACTGTCGTTATCTCTTAATATTTCTTTTTGATGCTGAATTGTGAAGCACTTTGTCAAGTTTAATGAGCATAATTAACTCTGCATTCAAGCCTGATGTGAAGTGTGCGTCCAGTCCTTTGGTCTTATCACATTTAACCATAGTTGTCTTTGTTTTTGTTGACGGGCAGTGGCGGCTGGTTTTGAGCCATGACTCCTTCTATTCTGGCTCCCAATAACACAACAAGACAAACACATTTTAACACTCCTATGGAGCCTACAGCCCTGTGGGGGAGAGGCAGCTGCACCTCCAGCTGATAACATGATGTCACTGTGATGTCGACACTAAAGCAGTCTGTACCAGACACTGGGAAAAAAAAAAAAAAAAAAAAAAAAGCCAGGAGAATCTCTAAAGATCTGAGCCACCTGGATCACAGGTCAAGAAGAAAGTACCAGATTAGCCCCTTTTCCACCAACATTTCCAGGAATTTTTATTCCCAGGGATTTATTTACCTGGGTAAAATAATTCCTGGTAATGTGTATGGTTTGTTTCCACCTCACCTAAAGTTCCAGTAAATTTATTCAAATCAGCGTGATGACGTAGATGATTCGGCATGCGGCATGTATTTGGCTCCGCCAGTTCATTGGCTGGTTACGTGCTGGTGTAGAGAGTTGGGGCTGTTTGTCTCAGCCAGCAGCTCAGTGTAAAGTATTTTAAGATAAGTGTCAAACTAAGTTAGTCTACATACAGACAGCTGTCATTAGAGCTCATTAGGAACAATCCACCAATGTAGACAGCGATATTCAATATGCTCCGCGTCTCTCATCCACCGACACTAACGTTATGTCTGACACTATGACCTTTAATATTTTAGCCCCGGGGCTAATTTAGTACCAGGTGTCAGTGCCTATCCTGCATCAAAACAGAAACGAATTGATGCTTGTAGAAATTAAATAAAGTTTTCAGCGGCTGCCCGTACCAGGAAGTGCGGAATGCTGCAAGTGTGTGTTCCACCAATCAGTGTTCTTCAGCAAACAGCCCCGCCCCTCAAGAATTCTGGGTAATTTGAAAAGTCCTACCTCCCTACTAGGTACTTTTTCCAGGGTAAATTTGAGGTTGAGGGAAAGTTTTTTAACCGGGTAATTTCGGTGGAAATGCGCAGAGGTTTTTCAGAATTCCGGGTAATTGATAAAAGTTCCTGCGGTGGAAAAGGGGCTATATAGACCAGAACTGAGAGACTCTTTGAAGGGGACCTCTCTGAATCACCACTTCTTCTTCTTCTTCTTCTGTGGTGGTTTTGTGTCACCGACCAGCTGTTGTATTACACCAACTTTTACACAACAGTTTGAGCTTCATCTGGACAGAACTTAATTATTGAGCAAAAATTACTTAACAACAATCAAAGTGAACTTATTTGTTTTCTGCTTTTCAGTTTCTGGCAGTACAGGAAGTGACTCACCTCCGACTCTCTTCTGATTGGCTCAAAGACCTGCAGACTCCAGATGACTCTACTGTTTACCCGACCAGCGGACTACAGGACGAACTGCTGACTAGCCCCATTAGCTAACAAGGTAAACTCAGATGGACTGGAGGTTGTTGGACGTTAATTTTCTCTCTTTTGGTGGAGCTAACAGTTTCCACCTGCTTCCACTATTTGTGCTAAGCTAAGCTACTCATCGTCTCGTCTGAGTCTGGAGAACACGAGGGTTTAATACATGTAGAAGTGTCCCTTTAATAAGAAGAACAGAGGACCCGGGACGCCTCCCTGAGGATCCCCACATGATGCTCAAACAGAGAACAGGAGTATTTTCTGAAATATCGGACTGTTCCTTTAAATCTAACGTCTCTTTTTGCTACAGGGGATTTAACACTGTTAAAGTTCACAAGACGGTTTCCTCCAGAGTTTCTACAGATGATCCGGATCCAGGTCTTCCTCTGGTGCTGGTTCCAGTCTGATGAAGAGCACGAAGAATAAGCTCAGTCAGTTTATTGAGGAATTCTGATCCAGGTCTTCAGTCAGACTAACTGGAGTCCACAAGAGTCTGTTGATGATGTCATCTTCAGTTAGCCAATCAGAGGGTCAAGTTACAGATTCCCAAATGTCCAGAGTCCTGCCTTAACGCAGAACATCAGAGAACCTTTTCTTGGTTCATGTTCTCTGGGTCTGTTATGGTTCTAGTCCTGGCACTTCCAGGTCCATTTAGGTTCAGGCAGGATCGTCTCAAATAAAAATCTTTTCACCTGTTTTCCAGGAGCACAGGAACCTTTTTAAAGCCTTGAGAACCATTTCAGGATCCTTGGTAGGAACTAGATTTTTTTGACAACCCAAGAACATTTTTAACACCTCAGAAATGTTTTACGAACCCTTTTAAGAGCTCAGGATCATTTACAGGAACCCAAGAACCCTTCCAGGATTCCAAGAACCTTTCCAGGAACTCCTTAGGCACTCATGAGCCTTTTTGGGATCTCAAAACCTTTTCCAAGAGTGCATTTGGTGTCCAGTAAATGCTTCAGGGAACATTTTATGGAGTCTGGGAACCTGTTCAGGAAATCTTTAGGAATTCACAAAATTGTTCCAGGAACCCAAGAAATGCTTTAGGATCTCTCTTTTTTACAAGAGCCTGGGAACTTTAAGGGCCTCTGAAACTTTTTAAAGAACCGTTTTAGGCACTCCGGGGCATTTTCAGAACCAAGAAACCTCTTTAAGAATTCACAAACTTTTTAGAGGAACCCAGGAGCCCTTTTTCAGGAACCCAGGATCCTTCTAAGGAGCTCTGGACCTTTTCCAGAAACGTAGGGACCTTTTTGAGAACTCAGAACCTATAAAAAAAAAAAAGTTTAAGAAATTTACAACGTTTTGCCGGGACCCACACATGTTTTTAGCTGTTCAGGAACCTCTGTAGAAACAAAGGACCTACCCCAGGAACCCTTTTCCAAGAACAAAAGAGTGCTCTGGGGACTCCAAAACCTTTACAGGAACTTTTCAAGAAACTCAACCAAGGCATTACCCCTGGTTCCATCAGAGGATCCTAGTTCAGGTTCTACTTCCTTGGTTGAATTTGGATCTGGAGTACAGATCTCAGGAATATTTGTTTTAGAAAGAATTTCTAATAATGTGACACAAAAAACATCTCTGTTTCCTCAAAAGTTTTTCTTCTTCTGGGGAAAATAAAAACATGTTGAGTTACGGGGTCTAAACTGAGACCAGGATCCAGACTGAGTCCAGGCTGAAGAAAGTCTGATGGATTAAATGATTTTTCAAAGTTCGTCCACATTTTTCCATTTTCAGACCCCCTGACCATCCACCCACCCTACAGGAAACACCAAACACATCCTGCTTCCTTATTGGGTTGTCCGTCCATCAGCAGGTGGAGGTGGAGGCAGTGAGGTCGTAACCATGACAATGAGCCTCAGGACTTGTTGTCGTCGTAGAGGTCGAGCGAGGCCTGAATGTCCGGCAGCTCCATCTCACAGACGACGCTGCGAGGAGACATCGAGTTCCTGTTGAAGAAGTGACCGCCGCCTGACGACACAGAAAAACAATCAACATCCACGTCAGAACGAAAAAGACTTACACGACAATGTGCGCCGTATGAGTCATGTAAATATATTACATACATGTACAAATATATGTGGTTATAAAACAATACTGTTAGAATCAAACTACGCCACATTTGTCAATATTCAATAATTTATTAACAGACAGCAGCAGACAGGAAGTTGTGTTTGTTCTGCCCTCAGATCATCAGCTGGATCAACACCAACATCACTATTAAAATAAATTAAATCTATGATGCAGACTTTCAGAGTTTCAGCTCACACTGAGGATCTATAAGACTGATCTGATGACATCATCAGGTGTGTGTTTATGATGTCACTGGCTCCGTCTAGTGGACAATTTGAGACACTGCAGCAAAACCAACAGACACTGAAGGAAAGGACGATATAACCTGGATTCATTTCTGCCCGACACAGCGACCAGGATCATCTTTGATTAAATCATCCTCTTGTTCTGTGGTCGTCTGAAACTGAGTTTTATTAAGCTCTATCACAGTTATCATAGATCTACCAGATCTCTTCTGCTCCATGACAGTGTGAAGTTGGTTTTCTGACACACGGCTGAAATACCTGAGGCACAGACATGGCATGACACGTCTGCAGCAACATGTCTGCAGCAACATGTCCGCAGCACAGTGTTACTAATATAATGGAGAGAATCTGCTGCAGTGACCTCAGAGGCTGAGCTCAGGGTCGTTATCTGTGTGAGCAGCGTTCAATGTTTCTCAACAGCTGCTCCTGTTTCATATTTGTGTCTGTGTGACTCTGAGGTCGTCCGACGTGAAAATCCTGTGTGAAGAACACCTACAATCTGTTTAAATATGATTAAAATAAAGACCTAACTGAACCAAAGGCAACGTCACACAGCAGAGCAACCTTGTGGCTGATTCGACATTTCACATTAAAACTAATCAAATCAATGCTCCCTGTAGTTTAATCAATACACCTTATTAATTCAGTCCATTAATATAACCTGTATGTTTACAGACATGATCAGTGCAGTAGTGTAGAGCTGCTTTCTGACAGTGTCAAGTTGCTCTATGAGAGTATTAATAGTGTCAAGTTGCTCTATGACAGTATTAATAGTGTCAAGTTGCTCTATGAGAGTATTAATAGTGTCAAGTTGCTCTATGACAGTATTAATAGTGTCAAGTTGCTCTATGACTGTATTAATAGTGTCAAGTTGCTCTATGACGGTATCAATAGTGTCAAGTTGCTCTATGACAGTATTAATAGTGTGAAGTTGCTATGTGACAGTATTAATAGTGTAAAATTGCTCTGTGACAGTATTAATAGTGTCAATTTGCTCAGTGACGGTATTAATAGTGTAAAGTTGCTCTATGATGGTATTAATAGTGTAAAATTGCTCTATGACAGTATTTATAGTGTCAAGTTGCTCCGTGACGGTATTAATAGTGTAAAATTGCTCTATGATGGTATTAATAGTGTAAAATTGCTCTGTGACAGTATTAATAATGTCAAGTTGCTCTATGACAGTATTAATAGTGTGAAGTTGCTCTATGACAGTATTAATGGTGTAAAATTGCTCTATGACAGTATTAATAGTGTGAAGTTGCTCTATGACAGTATTAATAGTGTCAAATTGCTCTATGACAGTATTAATAGTGTCAAGTTGCTCTATGACAGTATTAATAGTGTCAAGTTGCTCTATGACTGTATTAATAGTGTCAAGTTGCTCTATGACGGTATCAATAGTGTCAAGTTGCTCTATGACAGTATTAATAGTGTGAAGTTGCTATGTGACAGTATTAATAGTGTAAAATTGCTCTGTGACAGTATTAATAGTGTCAATTTGCTCAGTGACGGTATTAATAGTGTAAAGTTGCTCTATGATGGTATTAATACTGTAAAATTGCTCTATGACAGTATTTATAGTGTCAAGTTGCTCCGTGACGGTATTAATAGTGTAAAATTGCTCTATGATGGTATTAATAGTGTAAAATTGCTCTGTGACAGTATTAATAATGTCAAGTTGCTCTATGACAGTATTAATAGTGTAAAATTGCTCTATGACAGTATTAATAGTGTGTAGTTGCTCTATGATGGTATTAATGGTGTGAAGTTGCTTTATGACTGTATTAATAGTGTGAAGTTGCTCTATGACAGTGTAAAGTTGTTCTATGACGGTATTAACAGTGTCAATTTGCTCTATGACCGTATTAATAGTGTAAAGTTGCTCTATGACAGTACTAATTGTGTAAAGTTGCTCTATGACAGTATTTATAGTGTCAAGTTGCTCTACAACAGTGTAAAGTTGCTCTATAAAAGTGTAAGGCTATCACAGTGTTAATTTGCTTTAGGCTGAATGTAAAGTTTAGTTGCACCTACAGTTATGTGTTGGCACCAGTATCAGAGTTCAGTTGCTCTGTGATTGCAAAGTTGCCCTGTGACTGTAAAGTTTCCCTGTGATTATAAAGTTTCCCTGTGATCATAAAGTTTCCCTGTGATTATAAAGTTGCTTCGTGATTATAAAGTTGCCCTGTGATTGTAAAGTTGCTCTGTGATTATAAAGTTGCCATCTGATTGTAAAGTTGCCCTGTGTCTTGTGTTTATGGTGCCGTGCCATCATGTCCTGCTGCTTTCTTACTGGTCACAGCGATGGTGATGTCAGCAGGGGTTCTGGGCGTGGCCTCAGGGTGGGGGGGGCTGAGTGGCTCCAGGCTGATGGACGGCTGGTTGCTGTCACCCAGCGTTGCTCTCTGGCTGCTGGACGCCTGACTGACGCCCAGACGCTCCACGTCCAACACCACGCTGTCCACACAGGGGAGACTGGTCTGAGGACGGAGACAGGGGACAGGTGTTAGAGACACACGTGGTGTGTACGTGTGTGTGTGTGTGTGTGTGTGTGTGTGTTAATGATGTCATCGATGACTCACCATGATGCCCAGAGCCTTCAGGATGTTGAGTTTACACATGGGACAGGTGCAGTGCTCGTTCAGCCACGGGTCCACACACACCTTATGGAAGACATGTCTGGAAACACACACACACACACACACACACACACACATAAATATCAGAGCATCAGAACACAGATCTGATCCAGGACCAGTACATGATGTTTTATACTGACTGATACTGGGCTGACTGGTGATACTGGGCTGACTGATACTGGTCTGACTGATCCTGGTCTGACTGGTGATACTGGTCTGACTGATACTGGTCTGACTGGTGATACTGGGCTGACTGATACTGGTCTGACTGGTGATACTGGGCTGACTGATACTGGTCTGACTGGTGATACTGGGCTGACTGATACTGGGCTGACTGGTGATACTGGGCTGACTGATACTGGTCTGACTGGTGATACTGGTCTGACTGATACTGGTCTGACTAATACTGGTTTGACTGATGATACTGGGATGACTGATACTGGTCTGACTGATACTGGGCTGACTGGTGATACTTGTCTGACTGATACTGGTCTGACTGATACTGGTCTGACTGGTGATACTGGGCTGACTGGTGATACTTGGCTGACTGATACTGGTCTGACTGATCCTGGGCTGACTGATACTGGGCTGACTGGTGATACTGGGCTGACTGGTGATACTGGGCTGACTGGTGATACTTGGCTGACTGATACTGGGCTGACTGATACTGGTCTGACTGATCCTGGGCTGACTGATACTGGTCTGACTGGTGATACTGGGCTGACTGATACTGGTCTGACTGGTGATACTGGGCTGACTGATACTGGGCTGACTGGTGATACTGGGCTGACTGATACTGGTCTGACTGGTGATACTGGTCTGACTGATACTGGTCTGACTGGTGATACTGGGATGACTGATACTGGTCTGACTGATACTGGGCTGACTGGTGATACTGGTCTGACTGATACTGGTCTGACTGGTGATACTGGGATGACTGATACTGGTCTGACTGATACTGGGCTGACTGGTGATACTTGTCTGACTGATACTGGTCTGACTGATACTGGTCTGACTGGTGATACTGGGCTGACTGATACTGGTCTGACTGGTGATACTGGGCTGACTGATACTGGTCTGACTGGTGATACTGGGCTGACTGGTGATAGAGTCCAGTGCGTCATTAACGTATGAGTGTGTTCAGACTCACTTGCAGGGCAGGATGCGGACCACATCGTTCAGCTGGTACGCTTCGATACACACCGCACAGTGGTTAAAATCTGGATCAGTTTCCTGCAAACAAACAAACAAACACACACACACACACACACATACATACACACAAACATGAATATGTTAACGTGACATCGAAACTTCACAAATTAAAACCTGTTGTTTTCTGGTCACAACTGGTAGTTTTCAGCTTCTATATGAAATATAGACGCCTCATTGGCTGCTGGATCATACGTCAGTGGTGCCGCCATTTTGGAGACGGAAAGACAGGAGACAGGAGCAGCAGTTTTTCAGGATAAAAAGCTTTATAACATTTATATTTCTCAACCATCTGCAGTGAGACATTTTTACATTCATGGGTTTATGTTCAACATGTAGCAGAAAAATAAAGTTTAGTCTCCAGTTAATTATAATGTGAATATTTAGTGTCTAATCTTTGCTGGACGCTCAGTAGAGGAGTGTGTGTTACACTGACAGGAACTGAATCACTGATGTGCTGGAAAATAATTCATGAGGAACTGTAAAAACTCTTGTTTGTCAAACATGAATTTGTCTCATTGTCCTGATTAATACCTGTGGAGACATTTCTATAGAACATAATTTAATGTGGAGGCAATCAACTTTTTAACTAGCTAGCACGTTAGCTACAGAACACTGTTTGCTTGATTCTGTCAGAATATAGAAACTGTCACCTCTGATCATTTTACAAAGGACACCACAAGAACACATGTTCTTTCTTTCAGTTGTATAAAGTCAGTTTAGTTTGGTTCTGTCTGCACCCACACACCATCCTGGGAAAATAAAGGCTCGCTAACATTAGCACGCTAGCTACATTATCAAACACTGGTGGGCAGAAACAAACACCGATGATCCACCTTCTGTTTGATAATCTGAACATGTGTTCTTGTGGCGTCCTTATCAGTGGTGAAAGTTTATGTATTCTGTTATGATCAAGAAGATAATAAGCAGACAGCGTTAGCTAGCTACATGCTAGAAAGATGAAAAAAGAAAAAAAGTCACCCTGGGAGTCATATATTAAATTTGCAGATGATACTGCCGTAGTTAGCTCACTGAACCAGGATGAAATTGGGCATGGACCTGTTTTGTGAGCTGGTGTGAGGCGTCACATTTACAGTTAAATATATCAAAGACCAAGAGAGTTATTCTGTGTGTATATGTGTAATTTATGTATGATATGTCTGTGTAATCTATGTGTGTCATCGTATCTACAGAGTAGATGTATGTGTTTTACGTATTGTGCTGTAAACAAAATTGCCCCCCGGGAACATTAAAGGTCTTCTAAGTCTAAGTGTCATCTGGAGGTCAACATTAACTAGACGTTAAAGACGTCTTTACCTTGTCTCCTTTCTTCACCGTCCTCGTGGTCAGCTTCCCGATGGCTTTCTTTGCTGCATCACCAAGACGACGCTGAGGGACAGAGAGGAAGTTACTACAGGTCAAACAGGAAGTGGACACATGAACACATATGTGACAGTACTGTCAACAGTACTACTGTCTGTGAGGCGTGTGTACTACAGTACTGTCAACAGTATTACTGTGTGTGAGGCATGTGTACTACAGTACTGTCAACAGTACTACTATCTGTGAGGTATGTATACTGTCAACAGTACTACTGTCTGTGAGGCATGTGTACTACAGTACTGTCAACAGTACTACTGTCTGTGAGATATGTATACTGTCAACAGTACTACTGTCTGTGAGGCATGTGTACTACAGTACTGTCAACAGTACTACTGTCTGTGAGATATGTATACTGTCAACAGTACTACTGTCTGTGAGGCGTGTGTACTACAGTACTGTCAACAGTACTACTGTCTGTGAGGCGTGTGTACTACAGTACTGTCAACAGTATCACTGTCTGTGAGGCATGTGTACTACAGTACTGTCAACAGTACTACTGTCTGTGAGATATGTATACTGTCAACAGTACTACTGTCTGTGAGGCGTGTGTACTACAGTACTGTCAACAGTACTACTGTCTGTGAGGCGTGTGTACTACAGTACTGTCAACAGTACTACTGTCTGTGAGATATGTATACTGTCAACAGTACTACTGTCTGTGAGGCATGTGTACTACAGTACTGTCAACAGTACTACTGTCTGTGAGATATGTATACTGTCAACAGTACTACTGTCTGTGAGGCGTGTGTACTACAGTACTGTCAACAGTACTACTGTCTGTGAGGCATGTGTACTACAGTACTGTCAACAGTATCACTGTCTGTGAGGCATGTGTACTACAGTACTGTCAACAGTACTACTATCTGTGAGATATGTATACTGTAAACAGTACTACTGTCTGTGAGGCGTGTGTACTACAGTACTGTCAACAGTACTACTATCTGTGAGGTATGTATACTGTAAACAGTACTACTGTCTGTGAGGCGTGTGTACTACAGTACTGTCAACAGTACTACTGTCTGTGAGGCATGTGTACTACAGTACTGTCAACAGTATCACTGTCTGTGAGGCATGTGTACTACAGTACTGTCAACAGTACTACTATCTGTGAGGTATGTATACTGTAAACAGTACTACTGTCTGTGAGGCGTGTGTACTACAGTACTGTCAACAGTACTACTATCTGTGAGGTATGTATACTGTAAACAGTACTACTGTCTGTGAGGCGTGTGTACTACAGTACTGTCAACAGTACTACTATCTGTGAGATATGTATACTGTCAACAGTACTACTGTCTGTGAGGCGCGTGTACTACAGTACTGTCAACAGTACTACTGTCTGTGAGGCGTGTGTACTACAGTACTGTCAACAGTACTACTGTCTGTGAGGCGCGTGTACTACAGTACTGTCAACAGTACTACTGTCTGTGAGGCATGTGTACTACAGTACTGTCAACAGTACTACTGTCTGTGAGGTATGTATACTGTAAACAGTACTACTGTCTGTGAGGCGTGTGTACTACAGTACTGTCAACAGTATCACTGTCTGTGAGGCATGTGTACTACAGTACTGTCAACAGTACTACTATCTGTGAGGTATGTATACTGTCAACAGTACTACTGTCTGTGAGGCGTGTGTACTACAGTACTGTCAACAGTATCACTGTCTGTGAGGCATGTGTACTACAGTACTGTCAACAGTACTACTATCTGTGAGGTATGTATACTGTCAACAGTACTACTGTCTGTGAGGCGGGTGTACTACAGTACTGTCAACAGTACTACTGTCTGTGAGGCGTGTGTACTACAGTACTGTCAACAGTACTACTGTCTGTGAGGCGTGTGTACTACAGTACTGTCAACAGTACTACTGTCTGTGAGGCATGTGTACTACAGTACTGTCAACAGTACTACTGTCTGTGAGGCGTGTGTACTGTCAACAGTACTACTGTCTGTGAGGCGTGTGTACTACAGTACTGTCAACAGTACTACTGTCTGTGAGGCGTGTGTACTACAGTACTGTCAACAGTACTACTGTCTGTGAGGCATGTGTACTACAGTACTGTCAACAGTACTACTGTCTGTGAGGCGTGTGTACTGTCAACAGTACTACTGTCTGTGAGGCGTGTGTACTACAGTACTGTCAACAGTACTACTGTCTGTGAGGCGTGTGTACTACAGTACTGTCAACAGTACTACTGTCTGTGAGGCGTGTGTACTGTCAACAGTGCTACTGTCTGTGAGGCGTGTGTACTACAGTACTGTCAACAGTACTACTGTCTGTGAGGCGTGTGTACTGTCAACAGTGCTACTGTCTGTGAGGCGTGTGTACTACAGTACTGTCAACAGTACTACTGTCTGTGAGGCGTGTGTACTGTCAACAGTGCTACTGTCTGTGAGGCGTGTGTACTACAGTACTGTCAACAGTACTACTGTCTGTGAGGCGTGTGTACTGTCAACAGTACTACTGTCTGTGAGGCATGTGTACTACAGTACTGTCAACAGTACTACTGTCTGTGAGGCGTGTGTACTACAGTACTGTCAACAGTACTTCAGGGTCAGCAGATGCTGATGAGGTGAAGTGAAGGTTGTTCTGCAGCAGATGGAGAGAGGGGGGAGGAGGAGGATGAGGAGGAGGGAGACAGAGTCCTGAGAGGAAGGTTATATTACAGTGGGGGGTGACTACCCACTGCTCCATTAAACTTTCAGCAGAGATTCACCTCATTAAATATTAATGTTCATCTGCACAACGAGAGGAGGAGGAAGAGGAGGAGAGGGGGATGGGAGGATGAGAGGAAGAGGAGGAGGAGAGGTGTATAAGGGGGGATGAGAAGAGTGGAGTTAGCCTATTAGCTGCGTGTTAGCTGTGTGTAAGCCTCTTAGCTGTATGTTAGCATATTAGTGCTATATTAGCGGTGTGATAACCTGTTAGCTGAGTGTAAGCCTGTTAGCTGTGTGTTAACATATTAGCTCTATGTTAGCTGCGTGTTAGCCTGCTAGTCTGTAAGCAGTGTGTTAATCTGTTAGTAGTATGTTAATCTGTTAGCTGTGTGTTAGTCTGTTAGCAGTATATTAATCTGTTAGCAGTGTGTTAGTCTGTTAGCAGTGTGTTAGTCTGTTAGCAATGTGTTAGTCAGTTAGCAGTGTGTTAGTGTGTTAGCAGTGTATTAGTCTGTTAGCAGTGTGTTAGCCAGTTAGTGTGTTAAAAGTGTGTTAGTCTGTTAGCAGTGTGTTAGTCTGTTAGCAGTATGTTAATCTGTTAGCAGTATGTTAGCCAGTTAGTGTGTTAGTGTGTTAGCAGTGTGTTAGTCAGTTAGCCTGTCAGCGGTGTGTTAGCCAGTTAGCAGTGTGTTAGTCTGTTTGCAGTGTGTTAGTCAGTTAGCGTGTTAGCAGTGTGTTAGCCTGTCAGCAGTGTGTTAGACTGTTAGCTATATGTTTGCTTATTAGCTGTACGTTATCTGTGTGTCAGCTTGTTAACTTTACATTAGCATTTTAGTGGTGTGTTAACGTGTTAGTTTTGTATTAGCATATTAGCGGTGTGTTAGCCTGTTAGTTTGTAAGCGGTGCTTTAGCTTGTTACCTTTAAATTAGCATGTTAGCGGTGTGTTAGCATATCACCTGGCTGCGGTCACGGGCGCTGGTGTAGCGGATCTTCTGGATGAAGTAGAAGATGAGCCAGGCAGACGAGATGATCATGAGGACGATGAAGGAGATGGAGACAAAGACCAACGAGCCTCGGTTGATGTTTTTGGCAGAACCACGTTGGCCGACCACCACTGAGACCAGGACGGTCAGGTTCCTCTCTAGGTGAGCCAGGATCTCTTTACCGTACGCCTCTGTAATCATCACCGCCACCGTGTCACCGGTACCTGAATGTACAGAACCAGGGACAAGTAGAGTCAGGACAGGTTACTACACTGTATTGCAGTGTGACCCTACTACACTGTACTGCAGTATAACACTACTACACTGTACTGCAGTATGACAGTACTACACTGTACTACAGTGTGACACTACTGTACTGTACTGCACTATAACACTACTGCACTGTACTGCAGTATAACCATACTACACTGTACTGCAGTATAACAGTACTACACTGTATTGCAGTATAACAGTACTACACTGTATTGCAGTGTGACACTAATACACTGTACTGCAGTATAACCATACTACACTGTACTGCAGTATAACAGTACTACACTGTATTGCAGTATAACAGTACTACACTGTATTGCAGTGTGACACTAATACACTATACTGCAGTATAACCATACTACACTGTACTGCAGTATAACAGTACTACACTGTATTGCAGTGTGACACTAATACACTGTACTGCAGTATAACACTACTACACTGTACTGCAGTGTGACCCTTCTACACTGTACTGAAGTATAACAGTACTATACCGTACTGCAGTATAACACTACTACACTGTACTGCAGTGTGACACTACTACATTGTACTGCAGTATTACAGTACTGCACTGAACTGCAGTGTGACCCTTCTACACTGTACTGTAGTATAACAGTACTATACCATACTGCAGTATAACAGTACAACACTGTACTGCAGTGTGACACTAATACACTGTACTGCAGTATAACACTACTGCACTGTACTGCAGTATAACCGTACTACACTGTACTACAGTACTACACTGTATTGCAGTGTGACCCTACTACACTGTACTGCAGTGACACTACTGTACTGTACTGCAGTGTAACAGTACTACACTGTACTGCAAGATAACACTACTACACTGTACTGCATTGTGACACTACTGCACTGTACCGCAGTGTAACAGTACTGCACTGTACTGCAGTGTAACAGTACTACACTGTACTGCAGTATAACACTACTACACTGTACTGCATTGTGACACTACTGCACTGTACTGCAGTATAACAGTACTACACTGTACTGCAGTGTAACAGTACTTCACTGTACTGCAGTATAACAGTACTGCACTGTACTGCAGTATAACACTACTACACTGTACTGCAGTGTAACAGTACTACACTGTACTGCATTGTGACACTACTGCACTGTACCGCAGTATAACAGTACTACACTGTATTGCAGTGTGACACTACTGTACTGTACTGCAGTCTAACAGTACTACACTGTACCGCAGTGTCACAATACTACACTGTATTGCAGTGTGACACTACTGCACTGTACCGCAGTATAACAGTACTACACTGTATTGCAGTGTGACACTACTGCACTGCACTGTATTGCAGTGTGACACTACTGCACTGTACCGCAGTATAACAATATTGCACTGTACTGCAGTGACACTACTGCACTGTATTGCAGTGTGACACTACTGCACTGTACTGCAGTGTAACAGTACTACACTGTACTAGTGTGGCACTACTGCACTGCATTGCAGTGTGACACTACTGCACTGTACCGCAGTGTAACAGTACTACAATGTACTGCAGTATAACAGCACTACACTGTATTGCAGTGACACTACTGCACTGTACCGCAGTATAACAGTACTACACTGTATTGCAGTGACACTACTGCACTGTACCGCAGTATAACAGTACTACACTGTATTGCAGTGTGACACTACTGCACTGTACTGTATTGCAGTGTGACACTACTGCACTGTACCGCAGTATAACAGTACTACACTGTATTGCAGTGTGACACTACTGCACTGCACTGCAGTGTGACACTACTGCACTGTACCGCAGTTTAACAGTACTACACTGTATTGCAGTGTGATACTACTGCACTGTACCGCAGTATAACAATACTGCACTGTACTGCAGTGACACTACTGCACTGTATTGCAGTGTGACACTACTGCACTGTACCGCAGTTTAACAGTACTACACTGTATTGCAGTGTGACACTACTGCACTGTACTGCAGTGTAACAGTACTACACTGTACTAGTGTGGCACTACTGCACTGCATTGCAGTGTGACACTACTGCACTGTACCGCAGTGTAACAGTACTACAATGTACTGCAGTATAACAGCACTACACTGTATTGCAGTGACACTACTGCACTGTACCGCAGTATAACAGTACTACACTGTATTGCAGTGACACTACTGCACTGTACCGCAGTATAACAGTACTACACTGTATTGCAGTGTGACACTACTGCACTGTACTGTATTGCAGTGTGACACTACTGCACTGTACCGCAGTATAACAGTACTACACTGTATTGCAGTGTGACACTACTGCACTGCACTGCAGTGTGACACTACTGCACTGTACCGCAGTTTAACAGTACTACACTGTATTGCAGTGTGATACTACTGCACTGTACCGCAGTATAACAATACTGCACTGTACTGCAGTGACACTACTGCACTGTATTGCAGTGTGACACTACTGCACTGTACTGCAGTGTAACAGTACTACACTGCACTGTATTGCAGTGTGACACTACTGCACTGTACCGCAGTGTAACAGTACTACAATGTACTGCAGTATAACAGTACTACACTGTACTGCAGTGTGACACTACTACACATTTTACTGTGCATGTTGTTTTAATGTATTTTAATATTTACGTTTTCAAATTGTTTTTGTTTGGTTCAGAAATCAAGTTTATAATAATGATTATTTTTTTCTCAGCAGATCAGATTGTTTCTGTTTGTGCTCTCTGACATTCAGCACCAGGACCATAACACACACACACACACACACACACACACACAGACACACAGTGTGAGGTCACAGTGACCTCATCAATTAATGACACATTCCAGTCTATATTTAGACCTCGGCATCGATCCTCAGGAAGTCACTCCTCACACTGTCCTCCTCCTCCTCCTCCTCCTCCTCTCAATCACAACTTAAAGGAATATTTCCACATTGCAAGCTAACTGTTTTCCCTTGTTTCCAGTCCTTATGCTAAGCTAAGCTAACAGTTTCCCCTTGTTTCCAGTTCTTATGCTAAGCTAAGATAGCTGTTTCCCCTTGTTTCCAGTTCTTACGCTAAGCTAAGATAGCTGTTTCCCCTTGTTTCCAGTTCTTACGCTAAGCTAAGATAGCTGTTTCCCCTTGTTTCCAGTTCTTATGCTAAGCTAAGCTAACAGTTTCCCCTTGTTTCCAGTTCTTATGCTAAGCTAAGATAGCTGTTTCCCCTTGTTTCCAGTTCTTACGCTAAGCTAAGATAGCTGTTTCCCCTTGTTTCCATTCTTATGCTAAGCTAAGCTAACTGTTTCCCCTTGTTTCCAGTTCTTATGCTAAGCTAAGATAGCTGTTTCCCCTTTTCTATGCTAAGATAAGGTAGTGGCTCCTCTTGTTTCCAGTCTTTATGCTGAGCTAAGCTAACTGTTTCCCCTTCTTTCTTGTTTTTATGCTAGACTAAGCTAACTGTTGTTTCCCCTGATTCTAGTATTTACGCTAATCGAAAATAGCTGTTTCCCCATTTCCAGTCTTTATGCTAGGCTAAGCCAACTGTTTCCCCTTGTTATGCTAAGCTAAGATAAACTGTGGCATTTGGACTCTGACCTTCATGTCCCATCTTCACCGTCTTATTGGTGGAGTTGTTGTAGATGAGGACCGCCGTGGCGTTGTAGGCTGCCGCCTTCAGGATCTTCTCTTTAAAGGTGCAGTTTCCTCTCTGCAGCAGCGCCACCCAGTGGACGTTCCTGGGAGGGACCAGGAAACGAGTGTTGGGGTCGCAGCCCTGCCGGTCCACCACTGAGGAGACACAGCGTTAGAATGGTTACTGCTCTAGTTACCACTTCACTGATAAAACACAACAACATCCTCTACTGCCATCATCACCATCATCATCACTGTCTTCCTGCTGCTGTTAACAGCAGACATGTTTCTGTGTGTTTGTTTTTGGAGCGTCCCAGAGCCATGTGATCTCCAGGGTTAAAACACAGGTGTTGCAGTGAACCTGGAGATCTTTGTGTTCACAGTGTACAGGTTAAAGGAACCACAACACGGACAGAAAATGAAACCTGTCTGAGGACAGTTTGTTCCAGAGGATCTGAGTGTTCACACAGATCCACAAAACGCTGACTCATCACTCGGAGTTCATTTGGAGGTCTGAAAGAGGCCAAGAGTGAAAAGACCCTCCGACTGACTTATTGATCATCAGGTTGCATCCTCACAGTCATTTTCTGATCACCTCATCATCACTGAGTCTGTATTAGTTATTGGATATAACCGTTGTTCTGTCCCTCTGCAGGATGATTTAAGTATGTATTGATGTCAGGATCAGTTCTAACAGATATTAAAGCTCAGCTGGTGCAGAAAGTCAGAGCTGCAGTGTCCTTCTGTGAGGGCAGTCTGACTGTAACCTGACACCTCCAAGCCCGCCGCAGTGTCCCACTACTACAGTACTACTGCATAAACTACTACATATATTACAGCCACTCTGACCTTCAGCCACACCACAGTGTCCCACTACTACAGTACTACTGCATAAACTACTACATATACTACAGCCACTCTGACCTTCAGCCACACCAGTGTCCCACTACTACAGTACTACTGCATATACTACTACATATACTACAGCCACTCTGACCTTCAGCCACACCACAGTGTCCCACTACTACAGTACTACTGCATATACTACTACATATACTACAGCCACTCTGACCTTCAGCCACACCACACTGTCCCACTACTACAGTACTACTGCATATACTACTACATATTTTACAGCCACTCTGACCTTCAGCCACACCACACTGTCCCACTACTACAGTACTACTGCATATACTACTACATATTTTACAGCCACTCTGACCTTCAGCCACACCACACTGTCCCACTACTACAGTACTACTGCATATACTACTATATGCATAACTGTTTCCCCGTCTTTCTTGTTTTTATGCTAAGCTAAGATAGCTACTCCCCCTTGTTTCTTGTTTTTATGCTAGACTAGGCTAATTGTTTCCCCTTGTAGTATATATTCTATTACATATACTATAGACACTCTGACCTTCAGAACCAAACTGTCAATCTGTGCCAAATTAAGAGCACACCTGGATCAGTAAAGCGTGAGTATAGGTGAACAGGTATCTGGTCTGTTTTCTTTTCTTTTTTATTGTGTTTTTTAAATTACATACTTACCGTAAAATTTCTATTAGTAGCCCAGGCTATTATTTGCTTAAATTACAGCACTCAACAGGCCTATATTTGGGACAGGCCTTTAATTCCTTTCACACAAAACTGTTACTCAGCAAAGATCAGGAAATACAATGCTCAAAAAAATGAAGAGAACACCTAAATCCCACATCAGAGCTTGATGAACAAATTATTCAAGTGTAAAATCTTTACTGATGTACATTGTTTAGTTAGCTGAGAGCCAAATGACATAACAACTGTCGGTGGAAACCAAAACCATCAACCCACTGAGGGCTGGATTCAAAATCAGCGTCAAACATTTAAATCACAGGCTGATCCATTGTGTGAGAATTTTATCACATCAACTCATCTTCTGACTCAGTCGTGTGCACAGCCCACGCCTGCCTGTATGACCTCTTGACAACGTCTGGGCATGCTCCCGATGAGTCACATGTGCTCAGTGTGAACCTGCTCTCGTCTGTGAAGAGAACGGGGCGCCAATGGTGGACCTGCCAGTTCTGGTGTTCTCTGGTGAATGATGGAGCTGCACGGTGCTGGGCTGTGAGCACAGGTCCCAGTAGAGGATGTGGGGCCCTCATGCCACCCTCCTGGTGTCTGGTATCAACCTGACTGGGCTGCAGGTCCCGCCTCATGCTACCAGTAGTGCCAAGGACACTAGCAGAAGACCAAACTAGAGAAGAATCAGTCAGGAAGGATGAGGAGAGAGCAACTGTCTGTGGACACCACATGTAAAACCACTTCCTGTTTGTCTCTCCATTGTTCCTGTTGTCTCTTTGATTTGACCCAAAGCAGCTGAAACTGATTCACAATCACTGGACTGACCTCTCTGAAGTTTACCTAACATCCTGACAGACTGGGACCATTAAATATTCCCTTCATTTTTTTGAGTAGAGTATGATCAAATTCTTTATTTAAAGCAGTTTGAATATTAGTTGTATAAAGATGAGACTTCAGGTAATGTGTGAGCTATGAATCATTCATCTGATCTAACTCTGACAGACAGAGCATCAGAGCATCACAGAGTTACATCACCCGACATACTGACACAACACCAATTTATCCTGTTAAAACAATACTCACAACTTGGATTAATGTGTTTGTGTGTGTGTGTATTTCAGGCTTGTGTGTGTATGGCAACAGAAGGAAAGAATTTAATTTCCCCTCTGAGATTAATAAAGTATTTCTTCTTCATAATAATCAAAATCTATTTCTTTAAACAAACTGCAGTCAACAAGCAATTATTTACTTATCACATAAAGAGCATCTGTGTGTGTGTGTGTGTGTGTGTGTGTGTCTCTTATGTTGCATCCCTTTCATAAACAGCAGTGATACGAGGCTATCTCTAAATTATAAAAGAAAACAGACCAGTTAAGCTGCAGTGACAGTCTAAGCCAGGTGTTGTCACACAGGTGAACTCTCAGGTACCAAAATTTGGTGCTAGGGCTGCTTGAATTTGGAAAAAAATCATAATTACGATTATTTTGGTCAAAATTGAAATCATGATTATGCAAACGATTGTGCAGCACACATGATGACTTATATTATTTACATGACGGCATGTCATTTCTGTCTCTACATGGTCGCAAGTTTACAATTCATCTCTGCTCTCTGTATCGAGCATGGCAGAGTTTGGCCCCGATGCATGCACGCACACGCGCACACACACACACACACACACACACACACACAAACACAGACCAACCTCTCTCGCTCTTCCTCTGCCATTTTCCGCACACTGTTTTTGAAATCTTCAGCGATCACCTGCCCCTCGCATTATTCGTAGTTCACCTACTAGACTGGCTCGTGGAGTGAACAGAGGAGGGGAGGGGGCGGTATTGTGCGTGCACGGCTTCCGTAGAAGACAAAATAAAATCTCCAGGCATCTGTGACCAAAAATAG
Source organism: Epinephelus lanceolatus (assembly GCF_041903045.1). Taxonomy (NCBI): domain Eukaryota; kingdom Metazoa; phylum Chordata; class Actinopteri; order Perciformes; family Serranidae; genus Epinephelus; species Epinephelus lanceolatus. The sequence goes on along the minus strand of NC_135740.1, from coordinate 47,251,695 downwards.
TTTACTCTCGATTTCACTGATTTTGAAATCGTTTGACCTGAAAATCATAATCGCGATCACCAGACGATTAATTCCACAGCCGTATTTGGCACCGCCAGTCGGTTCTCTGTAGTTCAGACGTAATTTGGTCATTACTCTTAAATGTATGGTGACTTCAGTACCCAACCCTGATGGTAGGGGTCACACACAGACAGGTTTGAATTATGTGAAGCCGAAGGCGTGTAGACGTGACGGATCGCTGACAGAACCAGGAAGAACTTGTGTAAACAGCAGAGCCAGTGATGTCATCGTCAACAAAGTTAATCCTCTAGATCCTCAAACATGCAGCACAAACATTACTAAGGTGAAGCAGTTCACTGTCGGGGGTCGTGGTTTCAGACTCACCTCAATTCGTCTCCAAACAGCGTGGAGAACATCAGAGTGAAATGTAAACGACAGGCTGTCAGACAGAATCAGACGATGTAGAAACACCAGAAAAAAAATCTGAATTTTAAAAAAGGGCCAGAACTTAAAACATGTTTCGGTTTTATTATAAATGACTTTAAAGTGTGAGAGGTCACAGCAGAATCTGAACCCCCCTCCTCCTGCTCCTCTATCCTAAGCAGACAGCGTTAGCTAGCAAGCTTCACTAGCTTTGTAGCTAGCATGCTAGTTCACTAGTTGGTGGAAAAGGTTGCTACATGGCTAACATTATTTTCCCAATAACATTCCTAAAAATATATTTAGCAATCTATGTCTGTACAACATAAAATTGCAGCTCTGGAACTCACACATGGAGACGTCTTAAACGGCGGCTCTCTGGCTCTGCTGGTCGCTGTCTGCCCCCTGAGCTGGGGTTTGTCCTGACTGCACTGTGTCCCCGACTGGAGGTCAGTCTCTGGAGCTGCTGCCCACTCTCCTCCTGGTGAGGCGGGCTGTAGCGGCGGGGAGTGAGGCGAAGGACACACTGTTCGAGGCTCTAGCTAACGTTAGCTACATAAAGATGAAGCTACAGCTGTGAGCCTTTGGCTCCTGTTATTACTATTATTATCGTTTTATCTCCATTTATGAAACTCTTCATGTAGAACAGCCAATAGGAACGCCCTCTGTCTGAAATGACCTGTGATTGGACAAAATCTCCTGACAACAAGACGAGGAGCAGGAGACCAGTTTTCTCTCAGAACGCTTAAATTACAATATGATCAAAGGTTATTTTGTGATTTTTGCCCAATAACACCTAAATTAAACGGCCTACTGCAGCGTTAAGTAGAGAGTGAGTGTTTTATGCTTCTCAGTTTGTATGATGAAGAAACTCCTTTGATTCTGTCACATAAAACTCTTTAACGTAACACCAGAGTGTTTGTGATACTGAGGGAAAGAGTAATGAATGACTGATGAGATCTGTCTGACTCAACTGTTGCATCTATAATCATAAACTCACAGTGAGGTTGTTTCTGCAGTGATGATCACACAGGTGTGTCATGTGACTCTGAGCTGCAGTGATGATCACACAGGTGTGTCATGTGACTCTGAGCTGCAGTGATGGAGTCAGTATAAAATCAGACACACTGTCAGAGATCAGATATTAACACACAGATAAAATCATCATCATGTGTTTAGTGTCATAAACAATCTACTGACCTATAAAGACATAAACTCTTTGTGTCTCTCAGGACTTTTGTCCATGTTGGGATACATTTATTTCAGTGATCTGATTGGTCAGAGGTCAGGTGTTGACAGGGTGTTGCTCCAGAGCAGGTGAATTGTTCAACATTAGTTACCATGGTGATTTGTCACCATAAAAAGTGGACAAACTTCATAAGACTGAAAACACTGAAGTTACCTGACTGACCCTCAATCCTGCTTCACAGAGCTCAGGTGTGTTGTGACTTCAGGTGTGTGACCTCAGGTGTGTGGCCTCAGGTGAGTTGTGACCTCAGGTGTGTGACCTCAGGTGAGTTGTGACCTCAGGTGAGTGACCTCAGGTGAGTTGTGACCTCAGGTGTGTTGTGACCTCAGGTGTGTTGTGACCTCAGGTTTGTGACCTCAGGTGTGTGACCTCAGGTGTGTGACCTCAGGTGAGTTGTGACCTCAGGTGTGTTGTGACCTCAGGTGTGTTGTGACCTCAGGTGTGTTATGACCTCAGGTTTGTGACCTCAGGTGTGTGACCTCAGGTGAGTTGTGACCTCAGGTGTGTGACCTCAGGTGAGTTGTGACCTCAGGTGTGTTGTGACCTCAGGTGTGTTGTGACCTCAAGTGAGTTGTGACCTCAGGTTTGTGACCTCAGGTGTGTGACCTCAGGTGTGTGACCTCAGGTGTGTGACCTCAGGTGAGTTCTGACTTCGGGTTTGTGACCTCAGGTGTGTGACCTCAGGTGAGTTGTGACCTCAGATGTGGTCTGACCTCAGGTGTGTGACCTCAGGTGAGTCGTGATCTCAGGTGTGTGACCTCAGGTGAGTTGTGACTTCAGGTGTGTGACCTCAGGTGTGTGGCCTCAGGTGAGTTGTGACCTCAGGTGTGTGACCTCAGGTGAGTTGTGACCTCAGGTGTGTGACCTCAGATGAGTTGTGATCTCGGGTGAGTTGTGACCTCAGGTGTGTGACCTCAGATGAGTTGTGATCTCGGGTGAGTTGTGACCTCAGGTGTGGTCTGACCACAGGTGTCTGACCACAGGTGTGTGACCTCAGATGTGTTGTGACCTCAGGTGTGTGACCTCAGGTGTGTTGTGACCTCAGGTGTGTGACGTCAGGTGTGTTGTGATGTCAGTACCTCCGTGATGTGGTGCAGGTGCGATGACGACACCCCTGGTGTCCACTTTCGGTGAGTTCTGTCCATACGTCCCGTCGTCGCTGCTCATCATGTGGATGGTGTTCCCTCGTCCGTCCAGCACCGTGGCGTTCACCGTGGCGCCCACGTACTCCTCTGACACCATGTTTCTGTCAGAGCGAGCCGCCAACACTGAGCGACAGAGGACCAGGACCTGGACCAGGACCAGGACCACCGGGACAGGTAGCTGAGTCCACCTCAGGGACATGGTGTCTCTGTTACATCCAAACTGTCAGGAAACAAAAAGAAATTCCTTTAAACAACCACTTCCTGTCCTCGTGAGGACCGCAGTGTCCACCTGTTTGTTTTATTAATGTCCTCCAGTCTGTTTATGGACATCAAATGTCCCGGATGTCTCCAGCGGGTCCTCACAGTGTCTACAGGCCCTGGTTCATGCTGAAGGGGACAGGACAGACCGTGGTGTCAGTGTGTCTGTCAGAACATGGAGCATCATCACCAGGCCAACATCTGGACCTTCACGACTTCCGTCCTCACACCGTCCGCGTGTAAAAACACACGTCACTCTCAGACCTCCGGTGAATAACGGCTCGTTTTAAGGCGCCGCGGTGAATCCGGTACCGTGACTCAGTGTTAACACGACGTTTAAAAGCGGCGCTCGCAGCTGCTTCAGTCCGCTTTGTCTTACCGTCTGCAGGCGGACAGACAGGCAGGCTCCCGGGCTGCGGACCCCCGCCTGCCTCCGCTCTCCTCCTGCCTCCTCTGCCGCTGTTCTCCCGGTGAGTGTCCGGTGGGGCTCGGAGGGTTCACGGCCGTTGGATCCTGCTGTTGGTCGGTGTTTTATTCCGGTTTTGTTCCCGCTGGTTGTTGTCACGGTGCGGAGGCTCGAGCCCCGTCTCTCCGTCTCTCAGTTTGGGGCGCACTGCGCAGGCGCAGAGCCACGGCACGGGGAGGCGGCAGACAGGGCGCGTGTGCGTTACCTTCATGTTTAGGTACCTGAGATTTGGATCAGCTGTCGCGATACCTGCCGAGAGACAGACCGACCGACCGCCCGCCCGTCCGTCCGTCCGTCCGTCTGTCTGCTTATTGTAACTCTCAATTATCACAATACAGAAAATAACAACAACAATAATAATAATAATAATAATGATCTTTAGCAGCTGATGTGGAGCTTCCTCTCTGCTGCTGCTGTCATCAATTTGTAGCCAAAATTTTTTTGATTTCTTTGTTATAACATTTTTATTTTATTCTATTTTTTAAATTGCATTTCCTTTTTGATACAGTAAGTGCTCCCAGGGACTGTGCACATTAATAAACCTTTCTGTTTATGTGTGGAAACACTCACACGTGCACAGTTACCACTGTATTCATTCATTCATCCACCTAAAATTACTGATTTTTCTTTTGTGTGTTTTTGTCCTTGTACTGACCGTCATCTAGTTTGTTTGCACTCTTTCTACAACCACAGATATCACTGGCTGAAATACTTTCTGTGCTCCACACAGCAGCTCCCGTACATCTTCTCTCTGTTTCATCATTTCATATGTTATTAACATGTACCCACCCCTGCCCTCCTGTCTGTGTGTCATCATGTGTCTTTGTTATTGGAAATAACATTTATAATAAATGAATAAATAAACATTTCTCTGAATGTGTCAGTTCAGCCATCTTGGTTCATTTTCACCTGTAAATGAAAACTACAAAAGCACACATTTAAACATGTTAAACAGGAACAGACACACTTATTATAGTCAGGACATTTCATCAGAGCACGTACACAACGTAAAAACAACAAAACATGAAAATAAAACAAAAATAAGTCACACACTTCACTGTCTTTATTTTCAAAGATATATGCAGACAAAACACCCACTGTGTATGTAAGTGAATGTATTTATACATCTCTTGTTGCAGACGTCGGTCATAAGGAGCTTCACAAGGACATGAACAAGACAGAAAACAGGACAAAGTGACAACACGAGCCACGTAATTAAAGGTGCACAACCAGCAAAACTACTGGCACAAAGAAGACTTCTCAATGACAACAACACACAAAATATGAATATAATAGAGATCTGGTGCAGACACCTGTCTGAACAGGTGCGTCTTTGGATGACTTTTGAAAGAACCCACAGAGTCAGCAGAACAATCTGGGAGGTGCTACAGCATCTCTTTGGCCACAAGTGTTTTTAAAACGTCCTTTATTCCAAATGCCATCAGCTCAACTCCACAGATACGGACTTGAACTGCTCGACTGCTTATTTATTTTATCTTACTTGCTTTATTGTGTTTTTACTGTGCTTAAGAATTGTTGTCTGTTTGTAAGGTGCTGTTGACTGTTTAGTGCTGTGTACCTTCAGTGTTGGACTGAAGGTCTGGTGGACAATAAAGATTTATTCTATTCTAAGGGGCCAAAGTTCAAAAACTCGATCATCACGGGTCTGAAGATGAGTGTGAGGGACTGACAACAGATTCAGTGTATCTGATCAAAGAGAGCTGAAGAACACAGGTGAAGAGGTTCAGGTACATCAGGGGAGTCTGACCGTGTGATGATCTGTGAGTTTGAAGTTTGAACTGAATACTAAAATCAACACAGGGGATTTAATGTGTACGTCTATAGATGATAACACTCCACTGAAGAGTTTAACTATACAAAAACACTTTGTTCATCCTTTTACATTCAAACACAGACGACAGTCTCTGGAAAAATAATGAAAACAATAATAATAATAATAAATGATAAATAAAAGGAGGTAATTATTTTGATTGACAGGCTGAGTTTGAGGGAGACGTGTTAAAGTGACGCAGCAGGAATGACATATGTTTGAATATGTAGACGTTACAGATTGGTGATGATGAGCAGTGATGAAGGTCAGTGGGGGGCAATGATGATGATGATGATGATGGGTCAGGACTGACACCTGGTGGATGCAGTGAGTAACTGCAGCAGCCTCAGTTAAGTCTCGTTGGTGAATCAGCTCTGTCACTTCTGTTTCCTGTTTCAGCAGCTGATCACCAATAAATAATAACAGATCAATAACAAGAGCTATAGATTATCTTTGATATATTTTATTATTTTAATGAGTTTTAAAGAGCGGCACGGTAGTGCAGTGGGAGCCCTTCTGTGCGGAGTCTACATGTTCTCCCTGTGTCAGCGTGGGTTTCCTCCAGGTGCTCTGACATGTTCTCCCTGTGTCAGCGTGGGTTTCCTCCAGGTGCTCTGACATGTTCTCCCTGTGTCAGCGTGGGTTTCCTCCAGGTGCTCCGACATGTTCTCCCCGTGTCAGCGTGGGTTTCCTCCAGGTGCTCTGACATGTTCTCCCTGTGTCAGCGTGGGTTTCCTCCAGGTGCTCCGACATGTTCTCCCTGTGTCAGTGTGGGTTTCCTCCAGGTGCTCCCACATGTTCTCCCTGTGTCAGCGTGGGTTTCCTCCAGGTGCTCTGACATGTTCTCCCTGTGTCAGCGTGGGTTTCCTCCAGGTGCTCTGACATGTTCTCCCTGTGTCAGCGTGGGTTTCCTCCAGGTGCTCTGACATGTTCTCCCTGTGTCAGCGTGGGTTTCCTCCAGGTGCTCTGACATGTTCTCCCTGTGTCAGTGTGGGTTTCCTCCAGGTGCTCTGACATGTTCTCCCTGTGTCAGCGTGGGTTTCCTCCAGGTGCTCTGACATGTTCTCCCTGTGTCAGCGTGGGTTTCCTCCAGGTGCTCTGACATGTTCTCCCTGTGTCAGCGTGGGTTTCCTCCAGGTGCTCTGACATGTTCTCACCATGTCAGCGTGGGTTTCCTCCAGGTGCTCTGACATGTTCTCCCTGTGTCAGCGTGGGTTTCCTCCAGGTGCTCTGACATGTTCTCCCTGTGTCAGCGTGGGTTTCCTCCAGGTGCTCTGACATGTTCTCCCCGTGTCAGCGTGGGTTTCCTCCAGGTGCTCCGTCATGTTCTCCCTGTGTCAGCGTGGGTTTCCTCCAGGTGCTCTGACATGTTCTCCCTGTGTCAGCGTGGGTTTCCTCCAGGTGCTCCGTCATGTTCTCCCTGTGTCAGCGTGGGTTTCCTCCAGGTGCTCTGACATGTTCTCACCATGTCAGCGTGGGTTTCCTCCAGGTGCTCTGACATGTTCTCCCTGTGTCAGCGTGGGTTTCCTCCAGGTGCTCCGTCATGTTCTCCCTGTGTCAGCGTGGGTTTCCTCCAGGTGCTCTGACATGTTCTCCCTGTGTCAGCGTGGGTTTCCTCCAGGTGCTCCGTCATGTTCTCCCTGTGTCAGCGTGGGTTTCCTCCAGGTGCTCTGACATGTTCTCACCATGTCAGCGTGGGTTTCCTCCAGGTGCTCTGACATGTTCTCCCTGTGTCAGCGTGGGTTTCCTCCAGGTGCTCCGACATGTTCTCACCATGTCAGCGTGGGTTTCCTCCAGGTGCTCCGACATGTTCTCCCTGTGTCAGCGTGGGTTTCTTCCAGGTGCTCCGTCATGTTCTCACCATGTCAGCGTGGGTTTCTTCCAGGTGCTCCGTCATGTTCTCCCTGTGTCAGCGTGGGTTTCCTCCAGGTGCTCCGACATGTTCTCACCATGTCAGCGTGGGTTTCTTCCAGGTGCTCCGTCATGTTCTCCCTGTGTCAGCGTGGGTTTCCTCCAGTTTACAACTGTTTACACTGCAGAGACCCCCGACACAGGAAGAAGGACTGATCAACAGAGTCTGATAATAAAGTGAATACAACATGTGTCAATATCACAGATGGCCACATCAACCTGAACACAGCCAGATCAAACCCACAGTTCCAGGAACCTGACAGCCCCGACCTCCCGGAGGATCAGCAAACTTCCTGTTGCTGCTATTATACAGGTTGGACCCTGTGCTGCTGCTGGCCACCAGCCCACTGTGACACCTGCAGTGTCAGACCTCCTGCATTTGGCTTCCCAAGCCCAAATCTGATATATATACATACATATCAGATTTGGGCTCCAGTGTGCCCCGGGGCCTCCTACCAGCTGGACCTCTAGAACACCTCTAACACGTCTCATCCATAACCACCCTGGAACAAACTCACTGAGGACAAGAACTACAAAACAACCTCTTAAGGAACCCTTAGAACCTCCTCAGTCACCACGACAACCACTGAAAGCATATTTTACCAACAAAATGTCTGTTAGATCATTAGACATTCGAGGAAAACAACGTTTTCTTCACAGACCCACTGGAACCATTAAACTGTGATGATGACATCTCACAGGACTAGAGAACTGACAGTGAGAACCTTCTGTCTGCATCACGTCTGGAACAACTCCTCCTGTACATGTTTATGTTTCTACATGTTTTATGTTCATACGCGTCCTCATCCCTAACTTTGTGTTTCTGTCGTCATGGTGACCACAGCAGATGTTCAGTATTAATTTAAACTGTCTGCTGCAGAACAACAGAGACAGGAAACCTGCTTATCACCAACAGGAAAGAAGAAATGTAGAGGGAGCAGCAGGAATGTGTCTCTATATTCTGTCTCTGTGCAGTCGCTTCATGTCTCTTTGTAGTTATTCTGTGTCTCTGTGATGTTTTAACACTCTTTGTACTTGTTCTGTGTTTCTTTAAAGTTGTTTCAAGTCTCTGTGTAAATGTTTTACATCTGTCTGAAGTAATTTTGCATCTCTTTGTGGTCAGTTTGTGTCTTTGTGGTTGTTTTGGGTCTCTTTCAGTTTGGGTGTCTTAACTCCTCTGTAGAGGAGATGGTGGACTCTTCTCTGTCCATCCTCAGGGGTCTTTTGTCCTCTAATCTGTCACACTATCTCAGCATATGGAAAAACACTATTGCTGAGCTGCAGTCAGTTCATCAGTGTTTTAGGGGCGGGGCTGAGAGCACGATTAGTTACAGAAAGGTCAGAGGCATTTCCTGTTTGATGAAGGAAGCTAAGCACTTAAATGTTTCCATCATCGATTGAATCACAGCGTGGGAGGAACAACACACACACACACACACACACACACACGTTCCTACTTCTGTGTTTGTGAGAACACAATGCAGTTTCCAAACATTACATGTAAATATTTAACTCATCTGAACCCAGACGACATGTTCAACATGTCCCCACTAACCAGGGCCTCCTCCAGCTGGTCCCCACAAAGACAGACATACCATACACACACACACACACACACACACACACACACACACACACAGACACACACATCTGGATGCCATTAGCAGAGGAGGCGAGTCAACACCGGCAGCTCTGGGCTCAGATAACACAAACAGGCTGCTGAGCGTCACAGCTCTGATACTGCAGGTCCTCCTGATACGACCACAAACACACCACCACCAGAGGACTGCTGATGTTCTGCAAAACCACAGGGCAGTTTGAGGAAGAGGAAAAGAGCTGCTGCTGCCGAGACATTCACAAAAACTCAGAGATACAGCTGTTAAAACGAGGGGCTGTAGGAGCTAGGAGGAGGACAACAAGAGAAGAGGAAGAAGAAGAAGAAGAAGAAGAAGTGTAAGAAGGACAAGAGGAAGATGAAGTTGGTTTTTGGGACTCTGGTCTTCGTCTCTCTGCTGTCGACCATCTGCAGCGTCTCTTCGTCTCCTCGCCCTACAGATAACTGTTCCAGCATGTCTGTCCGTAAGTCTTCTTCTTCTGTCCCCTCCGAGCACATGGACAGGTAGAGACAGGTTCGATTCCCAGCAGCCCTTGCTTCAGATCAGGACATGTTTTAATTGACTCTCAGGATCCTCCCTGTATGAACTCAACCTGTGTGTCTGTCCCTGTTCTTCTACCTTTGAGAGGACCAGGTTGACTTTATGTCTCTGAAAGACTGTTTATTATAGTGAGGACATTTTATTAAAGTGAAGACATTTTATCACAGTGAGGACATTTTGTTTAAGTGAAGACATTTTATCACAGTGAGGACATTTTATTATAGTGAGGGCATTTTATCAAAGTGGGGACATTTTATTATAGTGGGGACATTTTATCAAAGTGGGGACATTTTATTATAGTGAGGACATTTTATCAAAGTGGGGACATTTTATTATAGTGAGGGCATTTTATCAAAGTGGGGACATTTTATTATAGTGGGGACATTTTATCAAAGTGGGGACATTTTATTATAGTGGGGACATTACAGTTGTACAGTACAGTATAGTATTAATATATATTGTTGTGTGTTAAACTCCAGTCTGAACATGTGACACAGTGAGAACACTGATATATAATCATGAATCAGTCTCGTTGTGTTTAAAAAGTTTCAGCCTGATGAGAAACCACCACCACTGTGTGTTCGTCACCTGTGGGCTACGACAGAGTGCTGCTCACTCATAGTGCTTATAATACTAATCTTTAAAAGATCCTCTGAATGTTTTATTCAGACATTTTTTATCCTAAATTCAGTAAACTGCAACAAACATATGTGTCACCTTGTTTAAGGAGATGAGAGACTTTAAATATTCACTAACAGGAACTTTTATCAGGTCAGTTAGAGACAAAGTTCACGACTGTGCCATCAGACTGACCTGTGATCCCGTCACATAGCGACACATACTGGTGTCTGATACTCTACAGACACCTGGAATCTCCGTCTCCACAGACACAGTGTCCAGAGTGCGCTCTGCCACTCTGAGAGTGCGCTGCTCTGGATAACCCAACGCTACATTCAGACAGCGCTCCCAATTTATCAACGCTCCAGTTTGTGTCAGAGTGCGCTCCCACACTCACAATGAGTGTTTCTGAACGCACCACTCACATCATCTTCCTCCATCGTCTAAAACAAGACAACACAACTTGTTAGCTAGCGCTAGCTAATGTCTGTGGAGAACTGTTTTGCCTCCAGCTAAGCCCCGCCCACCAAAAAATGTCATAGTGTTAACTAACAGTTAATGGGTCTATTACCTGTTTGATTAATTAAACAAAGTTTAAGTGTTTGCTGTGTTCAGGATATTTTCACCACCTCACCGTCAGACGAACAGCCCGTTCCAACAGGGAACTGAAGCCAGAGATTAAAAATGGACTTGTGTGTAGCTGAATGTTAACTTCAGTCACAACCTGAAAAACGCCTAGGAACTAAAGCCGTTATATCAAAACCTCCAGACTCCACTGACAAAAACAGTCATTTAACCTCACAGAGCACTGGAACTGCTGGTCTGCTGCTGCCACACCTGGTTAGTGTGCAGGAGGAAACAGCTGTCTGAGCATCAAGACTGGAAACTGGGAGACATTTTGTTGATCAACGATGCCAGCAAAGCAACTCAGTACACAAAATACGCATAGCAGAAACATTGGAACTCTGCAGGTCTACAGACTGATGTGTGTTGTGGTCTCTGCAGGTCTACAGTCTGGTGTGTGTTGTGGGGTCTCTGCAGGTCTACAGACTGATGTGTGTGTCCTGGTCTCTGCAGGTCTACAGTCTGATGTGTGTTGTGGTCTCTGCAGGTCTACAGTCTGATGTGCGTTGTGGTCTCTGCAGGTCTACAGTCTGATGTGTGTTGTGGCCTCTGCAGGTCTACAGTCTGATGTGTGTTGTGGTCTCTGCAGGTCTACAGACTGATGTGTGTCCTGGTCTCTGCAGGTCTACAGACTGATGTGTGTTGTGGTCTCTGCAGGTCTACAGTCTGATGTGTGTTGTGGTCTCTGCAGGTCTACAGTCTGATGTGTGTTGTGGTCTCTGCAGGTCTACAGTCTGATGTGTGTTGCGAGGTCTCTGCAGGACTACAGACTGATGTGTGTTGTGGGGTCTCTGCAGGTCTACAGTCTGATGTGTGTTGCGAGGTCTCTGCAGGACTACAGACTGATGTGTGTTGTGTGGTCTCTGCAGGTCTACAGACTGATGTGTGTTGTGGTCTCTGCAGGTCTACAGACTGATGTGTGTTGTGGTCTCTGCAGGTCTACAGACTGATGTGTGTTGTGGTCTCTGCAGGTCTACAGTCTGATGTGTGTTGTGTGGTCTCTGCAGGTCTACAGACTGATGTGTGTTGTGGTCTCTGCAGGTCTACAGACTGATGTGTGTTGTGGTCTCTGCAGGTCTACAGTCTGATGTGTGTTGTGGTCTCTGCAGGTTTACAGTCTGATGTGTGTTGCGAGGTCTCTGCAGGACTACAGACTGATGTGTGTTGTGGGGTCTCTGCAGGGCTACAGTCTGATGTGTGTTGTGGTCTCTGCAGGTCTACAGTCTGATGTGTGTCCTGGTCTCTGCAGGTCTACAGACTGATGTGTGTTGTGGTCTCTGCAGGTCTACAGTCTGATGTGTGTTGTGGCCTCTGCAGGTCTACAGTCTGATGTGTGTCGTGGTCTCTGCAGGTCTACAGTCTGATGTGTGTTGTGGTCTCTGCAGGTCTACAGTCTGATGTGTGTTGTGGGGTCTCTGAAGGTCTACAGTCTGATGTATGTTGTGGGGTCTCTGCAGGTCTACAGACTGATGTGTGTTGTGGTCTCTGCAGGTCTACAGTCTGATGTGTGTTGTGGTCTCTGCAGGTCTACAGTCTGATGTGTGTTGTGGGGTCTCTGCAGGTCTACAGTCTGATGTGTATTGTGGTCTCTGCAGGTCTGCAGACTGATGTGCGTTGTGGACTCTGCAGGTCTACAGTCTGATGTGTGTTGTGGTCTCTGCAGGTCTACAGTCTGATGTGTGTCCTGGTCTCTGCAGGTCTACAGTCTGATGTGTGTTGTGGCCTCTGCAGGTCTACAGTCTGATGTGTGTTGTGGTCTCTGCAGGTCTACAGTCTGATGTGTGTCCTGGTCTCTGCAGGTCTACAGTCTGATGTGCGTTGTGGTCTCTGCAGGTCTACAGACTGATGCGTGTCCTGGTCTCTGCAGGTCTACAGTCTGATGTGTGTTGTGGTCTCTGCAGGTCTACAGACTGATGTGTGTTGTGGTCTCTGCAGGTCTACAGTCTGATGTGTGTTGTGGCCTCTGCAGGTCTACAGTCTGATGTGTGTCCTGGTCTCTGCAGGTCTACAGTCTGATGTGTGTTGTGGCCTCTGCAGGTCTACAGTCTGATGTGCGTTGTGGTCTCTGCAGGTCTACAGACTGATGCGTGTCCTGGTCTCTGCAGGTCTACAGTCTGATGTGTGTTGTGGGGTCTCTGCAGGTCTACAGACTGATGTGTGGTGTGGTCTCTGCAGGTCTACAGTGTGATGTGCGTTGTGGACTCTGCAGGTCTACAGTCTGATGTGTGTCCTGGTCTCTGCAGGTCTACAGTCTGATGTGTGTTGTGGTCTCTGCAGGTCTACAGAGTGATGTGTGGTGTGGTCTCTGCAGGTCTACAGAGTGATGTGTGTTGTGGTCTCTGCAGGTCTACAGAGTGATGTGTGTTGTGGTCTCTGCAGGTCTACAGACTGATGTGCGTTGTGGACTCTGCAGGTCTACAGTCTGATGTGTGTCCTGGTCTCTGCAGGTCTACAGTCTGATGTGTGTTGTGGTCTCTGCAGGGCTACAGTCTGATGTGTGTTGTGTGGTCTCTGCAGGTCTACAGTCTGATGTGTGTTGTGGTCTCTGCAGGGCTACAGTCTGATGTGTGTTGTGTGGTCTCTGCAGGTCTACAGTCTGATGTGTGTTGTGGTCTCTGCAGGTCTACAGTCTGATGTGCGTTGTGGCCTCTGCAGGTCTACAGTCTGATGTGTGTTGTGATCTCTGCAGGTCTACAGTCTGATGTGTGTTGTGGTCTCTGCAGGTCTACAGTCTGATGTGTGTTGTGGTCTCTGCAGGTCTACAGTCTGATGTGCGTTGTGGCCTCTGCAGGTCTACAGTCTGATGTGCGTTGTGGTCTCTGCAGGTCGACAGTCTGATGTGCGTTGTGGTCTCTGCAGGTCTACAGTCTGATGTGCGTTGTGGCCTCTGCAGGTCTACAGTCTGATGTGTGTCCTGGTCTCTGCAGGTCTACAGAGTGATGTGTGTTGTGGTCTCTGCAGGTCTACAGACTGATGTGTGTTGTGGTCTCTGCAGGTCTACAGAGTGATGTGTGTTGTGGTCTCTGCAGGTCTACAGACTGATGTGTGTCCTGGTCTCTGCAGGTCTACAGACTGATGTGTGTCCTGGTCTCTGCAGGTCTACAGACTGATGTGTGTTGTGGTCTCTGCAGGTCTACAGTCTGATGTGTGTCCTGGTCTCTGCAGGTCTACAGACTGATGTGTGTCCTGGTCTCTGCAGGTCTACAGAGTGATGTGTGTTGTGGTCTCTGCAGGTCTACAGACTGATGTGTGTCCTGGTCTCTGCAGGTCTACAGACTGATGTGTGTCCTGGTCTCTGCAGGTCTACAGACTGATGTGCGTTGTGGTCTCTGCAGGTCTACAGACTGATGTGTGTTGTGATCTCTGCAGGTCTACAGTCTGATGTGTGTTGTGGCCTCTGCAGGTCTACAGTCTGATGTGTGTTGTGATCTCTGCAGGTCTACAGTCTGATGTGTGTTGTGGTCTCTGCAGGTCTACAGTCTGATGTGCGTTGTGGCCTCTGCAGGTCTACAGTCTGATGTGTGTTGTGATCTCTGCAGGTCTACAGTCTGATGTGTGTTGTGGTCTCTGCAGGTCTACAGTCTGATGTGTGTTGTGGTCTCTGCAGGTCTACAATCTGATGTGTGTTGTGGTCTCTGCAGGTCTGCGTGCGTTCAAGCTGAAGATGAAGTGTAACTTCACCACCCTGAAGGAGCGGCAGCTGAAGGAGATCCAGGCTCCGACCACCAACGTGTACCTGCCGATCCTCTACCTGCTGGCGTTCCTGGTGGGTCTCCCCTCCAACCTGCTGGCTCTGTGGGTCCTGCTGTTCAGGACCAAACAGCTGCCATCCACTACGCTGCTCATCAACCTCACCGCCGCCGACTGCCTGCTGCTGTTGGCGCTGCCATTCCGCATCGTGTACCACTTCAGAGGAAACAACTGGGAGCTGGGCGAGCCCTTCTGCCGCATCGTCATGGCGATGTTTTACGGCAACATGTACGGGTCTGTGCTGTGTCTGGCACTGGTGGCTCTGGACCGGTACATTGCTTTGGTCCACCCGTTTGGTGCCAAGACGCTGCGCAGCCAGCGGGTATCTCTGTACATGTCGGCGGCGGTGTGGACGGTGGTGTTGGCCGCCATGCTGCCGTTGCTGGTGTCGCAGCAGACCTACATGCTGGATGAGCTGCAGATCACCACCTGCCATGATGCACTGCCGGAGGAGGACCAGGAGAGCTACTTCCTGCCGTATTTCGCCACCTTGTTTACCGTCTGCTTCCTGCTGCCCTTCCTAGTCGTACTGTTCTGCCACGGCGCCGTACTGCGCACTCTGCTGGCTGAGGGGAAGCGCTACGGTCACGCCGTCCGGGTGACGGTACTGGTGCTGCTGGTGTTCATCGTATGTCTGCTGCCCAGTAACATCCTCCTCCTCCTCACCTACGTTGACAGCTCGCTGGAGGGAGACGGTGAGGACATGTATGTCCCCTACATGGTTAGCTTAGCAGTCAGCACCTTCAACAGCTGCATCGACCCCTTCATCTTCTACTTCGTGTCGGTGGAGTTCAGGGAGAAGGCCAGGAACGTGCTGTGTTGCCGCGGCAACTCCGAGGATAAACAGTCTTCTCTGGGGAACAACGTGTCGTACTCTTCGTCATCAGGACGGAGGTCAAAGGTCACAGAGTCATCTCGGTGTGACTCATCTGGGACGGTGTGAGGAGGCGTCGTTGTGTCAGAACCACGTTTACCTGATGGTCACATGACTGCTGACATCATCACAGCTGATTTTTAATGCGTTGGACTGCTCCTTTAAACTGTTGATATGAAGGCTGAATTGATCCCTGATGACTTGATTGATTGTAGATTTACAAACTACCTGATTTAGTTTATTTACACATTAATAAAGTAATATTTAAAATACACTGCTCGACTGTTGTGTAAATACACAGAATCAAAGATTAAAGACAGTTTTGTAAATTCACAGAGAAAATAAACGTGTTTAATAAAACGTTCACAGACAGACTGAGAAAGTCTTTTCTGTCTATATCTGAGTCCTAAGACCTCCTTTATATCAGAACAAATCAACTCTGACTTTATTATATTAAGATTTCAGGTTTCTGGCAGCACAGTGGTACAGTGGTTAGCACTGTCGCCTCACAGTGAGAGGGTTCCCGGTTCGATCCCAGGTGTGGGAGCCCTTCTGTGCGGAGTTTGCGTGTTCTCCACGTGTCAGTGTGGGTTTCAGACATGCAGGTTAATCGGTGACTCTTAATTGTCCGTAGGTGTGAATGTGAGTGTGAATGGTTGTCTGTCTCACCCAGTGTCAGCTGGAATAGGCTCCAGCCCCCCGCAACCCTCAAGAGGTTAAGCGGTTAGAAAATAGATGGATCGATATTAAGATTTGTGTTTTGGAATAATAAACATTAATGGAAACATCTCAGGCCAAAGTCCACAAGTATGTGTTTGTAATTTCAGCAGTCGAGCACGTTATGACGTGAGCGTGATGTCATCAGGAAAATCAAATCCAACACTTTAATTTACTGAATATTTTTACAAACCCACAATAAAATAAAATAAAAAATAAGATTTGAATGACAAGAAGACAAAATGAACCAGTGGTTCACAAACATACAAACAAACATTAGCAACCAGTGTTAGCAGCAGGTGTGAAGCTAAGACTGTTCACATCACAATACTTTACTTTATAACACAGCTACAGTTTTTCATGACAGTTATTACCGTCAGACTTATTGGAAAGTTATTGAGTCAACCTGTTATTTTTATTTGGCTTCTTATAATACAAAAACAAAGCAGGTTAGCTTCTGTTAGCATTAGCGTTATTTTCTCACTTGGCACTTTATAACTGTGACTGCCACCTAAGAACACTGTCAGCTCATTAACAATTAATGAGCTGAACAATAAATCACAGTTTATCACCAACAAAAAGTCAGATGAGACAAAATAAAATAAAACATTAGCATGGAGCTTACGGTGGTATCAGACTGAACGATGACACTAATTCTCTCTGGGAGAGACGTGAACATGATTATCTGAGGCTTTATAACCGAACCCTGAATCTTATTAACAATAAAATGTTGTCCTATGTTTATTTGTTCATCGTGTGATAAAAACAGATTTTATATTTCAAAGAGACTGAAGACTTGAACAGCTGCACTTAGCAGTGTAACTATGTCAGTTAGCAGTGTAACTATGTCAGCTAGCTGTGTAACTATGTCAATTAGCAGTGTAACTATGTCAGTTAGCAGTGTAACTATGTCAGCTAGCTGTGTAACTATGTCAATTAGCAGTGTAACTATGTCAGTTAGCAGTGTAACTATGTCAGCTAGCTGTGTAATTGTGTCAGTAGTGTCACTACGTCAATAAGAAAAGTTACAACACTTAGCAGAGTAACTACATACGTTAGCAGTCTAACTGTGTCAGTAGTGAAACTTCTGCAATATGCAAAGTGTAATTACAACACTTAGCAGTGTACCTATGTCCGTTAGTGTTCTAACTACATAAGTTAGCAGTCTAACTGTCAGTTAGCATTGTAACTATGTCAGTTAGCACTGTAACCACATCAGTTAGCATTGTAACTACGTCAGTTAGCATTGCAACTGTCAGTTAGCAGTGTAACCACGTCAGTTAGCAGTGTAACTGTCAGTTAGCATTGTAACTACATCAGTTAGCAGTGTAACTGTCAGTTAGCATTGTAACTACGTCAGTTAGCAGTGTAACTGTCAGTTAGCAGTGTAACCACGTCAGTTAGCAGTGTAACTGTCAATTAGCATTGTAACTACGTCAGTTAGCAGTGTAACTGTCAATTAGCATTGTAACTACGTCAGTTAGCAGTGTAAGTGTCAGTTAGCAGTGAATCTGGGTCAGTTTTTGTGTGGGTTTACAGTAGTAGTGCTGATCTATATGGGCAGAAGCGCTTGTAGTTCATTCATGTTTTGTGTTAGCTAACAACTATCCATGAGCTAAACTGTTAACTTTACAATCAGACTTGTGTTCAGCTGCAGCAGCAGTTTCAGGTAGCTAACGTAGAAGCAGCTGTGTGTCGACTGATTGTCGTCAAAATAAATCTGTGAGTGAGATCAGAGTTCCTCGTCATCCTCGCTGACCATGGTGTCGAGCTCTTTGTCTTTACGTTCGGCACTCTCCGTGACAAACTCCTTCTGCTGCTCCTCCAGCTCTCGCAGCTCCGCCTGCAGGCGCTCCCGGTGAATCGCTCGCCGGTTCCTCAGCAGGCGGCCGGGGAACGGGTTCATGTCGTTGAAGGCGACGCTGATCAGCTTCCTGCAGGAGCCAACAACAGCAACATTAGCCGGTTCATCCACAACAGTACAAAGGCAGGAAATACCTGCAGTTTGGTTCTGTAGAGTTTCTGAGGTTCAGTCCAGATCACAGCGAAGAAACACCTTTCCTAACGTAACAACTTCGACTCTTTATACTAAAAAGAGCACCATGTAATATCAGATGTTCTGTCTGACCAACAGTCAAAATATATTCAGTCTGATATCCAACAAGAAGCAAAGCAGCAAACAATCACAACTAGAACCATCAAATGTTCAACATGCTCGCTTAAAAAATGATTATACTGACTGCCTGAGCAAACTATTGCAGCAGGTACACACACACACACACACACACACACACACAGTGTTTGTACGTGACGCTCGCAGATGTCAGTCTGTGGTTCAAAATGTTTAGATTTCTTCAAGTCGACAGAATTCAGACTAAAGACAGTTGATTTCTGAGCGTGTTGTTATGACATTATTCTCCCTCGGTTCTCACTGGATCACTGATCCTGAAGAAAACTCAAAAACAAACTCAAAAACAATTCTCAGTGGAGTCCTGCAGCGTTGTGTCTGAGTTACAACAGGTGGCAGCATTACAGCTGTGATAAACAGAAAGATCTCAACATGAAACATGGTATGAAAACATTGATGTGTGAGGTCAGGTCGGACCAGGTGAGTCTTTACCTGCCGTCAGAGATGGTCTTGGTGAAGAAACGCAGGTACTGGTACATCTCCACGCTGTCGTGGATCTTCAGGATGTCGTCCTCTTTGTATTTAAATAGAGCCAGAGCGTACCTGAAAATCACCTGCAACACAAACCACTCAGGTGAGCTCTCAGAAAGTTTTATTTCTTGTTTTAAGACACAGACTGTGTTTGTGGTTTAAAAAATATTTAAATGTTCTGACTTTACTCTGGTTTACTTCTTGTTTACAGACAGTTAAGTTTGTTTTTGCTGCTCAGTGTGACACAAGGATTATTTTATAACGTTATACTGTATATGAAGTGGTTGAAATTAGCTCCACCTCAAAGAACTTTAACCTGTGATACTATAAATACTTTCTGATGATGTGTCTTCTATTGAATAAACTTTACAACTTTCCAAAACTGTAGTCAACAGAAAACAGAAATCATAAAGTACAACAAGGACATAAGGAAGTAAAATCAAAAAGTATATAAAACTACTGGAGTAAAAATGTATTTTATAAAAGGCACAATCTGTATTTTCAATTTTAATGACATAGTTTTATAATGTTTAAGACCTGACACATGTCAAAACTAAACAATAAATCATTATAGATCCAGAGTGAGACGTATCAAATTGTTCCCACGTGTTAAATTTTTCCTTCAAGTCACTTCCTGGAAGAAGAAACAGTAACATGATAATTGAATAACAACTCTGTTAATGAAAGGGGCTGCGTCAAGTGTGTGGACACTATATTAGTACAAAATGGACACATTCACACAAAATGGGGACACTGATGCAAAGTGGGGACACTGATGGAAAGTGGGGACACTGATGCAAAGCGGGGACACTGACGGAAAGTGGGGACACTGACACAAAGTGGGGACACTGGTGCAAAGTGGGGACACTGACACAAAGAGGGGACACTGGTGCAAAGAGGGGACACTGACGCAAAGTGGGGACACTGACGCAAAGAGGGGACACTGGTGCAAAGTGGGGACACTGACGCAAAGAGGGGACACTGGTGCAAAGTGGGGACACTGGTGCAAAGTGGGGACACTGACACAAAGTGGGGACACTGGTGCAAAGAGGGGACACTGGTGCAAAGTGGGGCCACTGATGGAAAGTGGGGACACTGACACAAAGAGGGGACACTGGTGCAAAGTGGGGACACTAATGCAAAGAGGGGACACTGGTGCAAAGTGGGGACACTGACGCAAAGTGGGGACAATACAGATTGAAGACACTTGTACAAAACCATATCTTTTCCAAAAATCTTTTTATGAGTCTGTTTATTTATTTCTCACTGTGTGTGTGTGTGTGTGTGTGTGTGTGTGTGTGTGTGTGTGGTACCTTGGTGCCCTCATACAGGAAGGCGTCCCACAGTGGCAGCAGGATGTCACTCGGCAGACTCTCCACAAAAATCACCATGAACCAGTTAAAGGTGATCAGAGACACGTCGATGCCGTAATCCTCAAAATGAGCCGCCAGTCTGGGAAGTTTTTCCGACAGGAAGTCCTTCAGCACCCGCTGGTCCGCCTAAACACGCACAAACTATCAATCAATCACTCTGATCAATAACTCTGATCAAACAGTTACACTGACCTCTGGTTCAGATTGTTTTTATAAACGCAGCTGAGCAGCTGCAGCTCAGTTCACTGATGATGTGTTTATGTCAGCAGGAAAAAATGGGACATATGAGCTTCACACTCAGAAATAAACAACACGTTATTAAATCCAGTTAAAACAACAACTTTAAGATGATAAAATATCAACTTGTCAGCTTAGAGAGTTCATCAGTGTTTCAACACTCCTCACTGTCCAACAGTTTCATCTAATATAAAATATGTGTAACTGTAAAGAGTCCTGACAGAAGCATTAAAGATAAAAAACAATAAACTGAGTTACTGAATGATCTCGACCTGAGAGGCCACCAGGTTCTTGGTGTAGTAGTCCTGAGGCATGATGGCTTCCACCACGGCCACCAGACACCAGAAGGCTTCTTCTTCACTCTGAAGAACCAGCAGAGCGATAGCTGCCACCCTGAGAGACACAGGTCGTCACATGACACGTCACAGGCCACAGACTGTGTGCATCCGTTTAACGTC